>NC_068278.1:11901702-12548368 GCF_025860055.1 Xyrauchen texanus | reverse complement strand
GTGGCGTCATTTCCACCACACTACACCAAACAGTTTTTTTCTAAAGTTAGTGTACTTGCTAACCAAGTCGACAAATGTGTTGGTGAAATGCATGCTTGAGATGAAATATAAGACAAGTAAAGTCAAGTTGAATTTAATTTGTGAGCAGAATATGTTTGGGGCTGTCATTTTACCAAATTATGCAAAGGTGTGACAGTATTATTGTGTTTATTTAGGATACATACAATTTCAGCTATGAAATTATCCTTATGAAGACAAAGAAGTGTTCCATTTTATTTCAAAACGTTAAAGATTACATTTTCCTCTGTCTCTGTTGGGTCAGGCAACATTCTGCCTACACTTCCTGCTTGTTAAATCCATCTACAACCCACCACCCTATAAGTGTTTACTCACTCTAGGCAATTTGTACCATGCCCGAGCACGTTTAACCCCCAAAGTCCAGTTCGTTTGACTAGTATGATCACTCCGTACAGTGGCTTGGCCCGCTTGAAGAGGTTGGCTTAGGCACTGTACACATCTAGTGTGATCGCTAACCATACCTGAGCACGGAACTCGAAACATAACGTCAATGATGCGACAGGGCAAAGGGATCACTTTGGTCTATGTCAGCGGTGCAGTGTTTACTGGAAATTTGGGCAGACGAGAGCATACAGGAACAACTGAATACAGCATACAATAACTCCAGTGTTTAGAGATATTTGGTCAAATTTGCGACTGTCTTCGTGCTTGTGAATACCAAAGAACCATTGAGCAATGACGTGACGAGATGAAAAAACTGCAGGTTCAGGATCTGATGGTAAATCTGGCAGCTCATTGGATAAAAAGGATACATTCCAATGGTACAATACTGTCGACAAATAGGCATGTGAGAGGGTCGTTTGTCATCACACCCCAAACGACTTTAAATAAGCCACAAAGTACGTTTTCTTCAAAACAAAAAGTTGCATCGTAATAAGCGTGCTCAGGCCTGGAGTATTAAGTGCAATGTGAGTGCAGATCAGCGAGGGAGTGGGGGCAATTGTACTCTGGCATGGTACAAGGCAACAGGCCTAGTGTGAGTATGAACTAAGAACCTGTGAACTGGAGAGTGTCCACATTTAACCTTTCTTTCTGTCAGCTGGGATTGAAGCTGACTTAAGTAATCCACTTACAGCTCCTGCCCTGCATTTCAGCCTCTGTAGTATCTGGAGCACTGATTTGGAAATTATACTGATCTAAACACTTAATTCTGAGTACAAAGATTAAGATTCAACTTTATTGTCAATGTGCAGAGTACAGGTACAGAGGCTATGAAATGCAGTTTTATTCGCATATACCAACTAAGCTGGGGTCAGATTGCAGGGTCAGCCATGAAACAACACCCCTGGCGCAGATAGGGTCAAGGGCATTGCTCAAGGGCCCAATAGTGGTATCGTGGCGGTGCTGGGGCTTGAACCCCTGACCTTTCGGTCAGTACATCCAGAGCCTTAACCGCTGAGCAACCACTGGCCATGCTCGACATGTTACAACATATGACATCAGATTCCAAGTTGTAAGTCTGGTGGAGTTACGTTGTATTCAGTTACACTTGTCCAATTAGGAAATCCACCTCAAATGGACCACATCACTACACCAAGCATTTTCACAATACCTGTGGCCTTATGTCCTTTATTTAATGCTTCAAAATGCATCAAACTGAATGCAGTGTATCTTTTCAGAGACACTTTATTCACAGGGATTTCTGTAACTGTGACCACTGGATCCATGGCCACAATAATACTAATGGTGGAGAGTTAATGGTTTCATGGTCATAGATATTTGAGCATGGCTGTTGTCCTCACTCTCTATCTCTGGGTGTAGGTTACGATCTACAAGTCCATACCAACACGACTGCTCTCCAGAGCATGGGGTCGGCTGAACCAGGTAGACCTGCCCACCTGGTTACGGAAACCTATCTATAGCCTGTATATATGGACATTTGGAGTCAACATGAAGGAAGCGGCCGTGGAAGATCTACAGCACTACAGAAACCTGGGCGAGTTTTTTAGGCGCAAACTCAAACCACAGGCCCGACCAGTGTGCGACTCGCACTGTGTGGTACGTATGTTTTGTAAATAGAGAAAAAGACATTCTTTAAATCACAGACCTCTATGTTATCCTGTTATGGGTGGGCACACCAGATTTCCATTCACTTCCATACAAAGACACTTGGATGCACAAGAATAGGTGTGCAAACATCTGCTTAGCTTTTTTATTGTGAATCAAAGTTCATGTTTGGTGAATTCAGAACTGTAGATTCATACAGCATTTTGCAGAGTGGCCTTTCTGCTGAATATCAAACATAGAGGAACTTTAATTTTGGTGGTTTCGCATCAATACAGATTTAAAAGTATACAAACTTATGTTAAAAAGAGTAGCTGCATGATTTGTGATGTCACAGGATTCTGTAGATGGTATTATAGAATTAATCGTTTATTTAAAACAAAAGCCCTGAAGAGTGACATCATATCCTCCATGTTAGCATTTGATAAAATATACAGGCAGCACACTGAATATACAAGATGTTAACACTGATCCTTGCAGAATCATTAATCACATTGGCAATCTAATCTATGACTCCTCTTTCGCTCTGTAGATTAGCCCTGCTGATGGCAAGATCCTTCATTTTGGGCGTGTGAAGAACTGTCAGGTGGAGCAGGTGAAGGGAGTGACGTACTCCCTGGAGACGTTCCTCGGGCCACACACTTGGACCGATAGTCTCACCGATAACAGAAGTGAGTCCTTTATACAGTTCTTTCTAAACAATATATTGAGAATTGAATGTAAACTGCATCATTACAGTGCTTAAAAATCTCTCATTGATATGAATTTGTTAGAATGCTCGCTATACAAAACAGACAGTAGTCATGTTTCCGTTCAAGTTACAGATTTGGTATTATTACGTAAAATTATATATTCGATATACTATATTATATAGACAAATAAAGCAGCATTTCTATATCATGTGCTTAAAGGGTTAGTTCACCCAAAACTGAAAACCCTCTCATGATTTGCTTACCTTTTAAGCCATCCCAGATGTGTATGACTTTCCTTCTTCAGCAGAACAGAAGTGAAGATTTTTATAAGCACATTTCAGCTCTATTTGGCCATACAATGCAAGTAAATGGGTGCCACCAGTCTGCTGGCTGTTTGATGGTCCAAAAGGCATATTTAGGCATCATAAAAGTAATCCACAGTAAGGTCTTTGTGAAGGACAGATGAATCAAGCTACATACAAGGTTATCCTGGAAGAACCTGCTTCCTTCTGCACTGACAATGTTCCCCAACTCTAATAAGATGTGTAATTATACCAGTGTTTCTGCAGTACTGGTAGTGCCAACCACCGACTCATTTCGGTCCCCGCGGACTGGCTTGAAATGCTCACACACTTATGACGCATGCCGTTACTCCTTTTACACAGAAATGGCAATCAAATTAAAATTGTGATATATCCTAGTGTGTTTTTTAAACTTAGTGATGATTAAACTGCCAATTTTCTTAAATATACAGTGCTTCAGTACACGTGAATGTGAGAAGCCGCTGTGCTTGAGCCTAATTTACTGCAAATCGTGCTGTGCAGGCAGGCTATATGTTTGCATAATTACATCACTGCATTTTGTACTTGAATTATCACACTGGGCCATATAACCAACGTCTTAAAAGGATAGTTCACCCACAAATTATTACCAAATTACAAAAAAAATTACCCTCATGCCATCCCAGATGTGTATGACTTTCTTTCTTCTGCTGAACACGAACAAAAAATTGGTCTATACAATGTAAGTGAATGGTGGCCAGAATTTTGAAGCTCAAAAAAGCATTTAAAGGCAGCATAAAAGTAATCCCTACAACTCCAGTGGTTAAATGTATGTCTTCAGAAGCAATATGATTAATGTTGGTCAGAAACAGATCAATATGTATGTATTTGTTTTTACTTTAAATCTCAGCTTTCACATTCTTTATTTTTGGCGATTCACATTCTTCTTGCATATCGCCACCTACTGGGCAGGGAGGAGAATTTGTAGTAAAAGGAGTCAAGTATTGATCTGTTTCTCATCCACACCTATCGTATAGCTTCTGAAGACATGGATTAAACCACTGGAGTCATGTGGAATGCTGCCTTTTATATGCTTTTTGGTGTTTAAAAATATTGGTACCCATTAACAAGCATTGTATGGACTTACAGAGCTGAAATATTCTTCTAAAAGTCTTTGTGTATGTGCCACAGAAAAAAGTCATAAACATCTGGAATGGCATGAGGGTGAGTAAATGGTGAGAGAATTTTCATTTTTGGGTGAACTATCCCTTTAACCAGAGGTGCGAAACTACTGTCAAAAACACTGAACGGAAAAGCCATAAAAGACGAGAGGACAGTACAATTTACTGTATTAATAATCATAATTATGATTATTAATAAAGTAAATTGTATTATTTATCAAAAATAAGGCCAATTTTTCTGTTTTGGAATATGCAGTGAGGATCTTTACTGAAAGCAATTAATTTGATTAAAAAACATTTAAGGGTATTTTGAAAATGAATTGTTCTATTTTCATTTGATTAATGTTTTATTCATTTATTTGATTAGACACTATTTTGATGATGAAATTGATTAAACAAATTTAGAAAAATTAAAACTGATGTCTTAAAAAAAACTTGAAGCAATGTTCACTTAATTGTAAAACTCGAGGAAACATGATTATTTATTATTTACATTGATACATTTAACTTTGTTAAATAGGCTGAAGTAGTGTCAATAGCATATTACCTTTTTATTCAGACAACTGAACTTTTGGTATTGTGACCACATTAATTCCATGCAGTATTGTTTATGCAACATTCCAAAAGTTTCAGAAAAATGCGTGGATGGAAACCCTGCTAGTAATGACGTCATTTGAAATTTGCTTACCTGATTATGATTGGTATTTTTTTCTTCTTCTTGCATTCGTTTTTATGCTTGTCATTTTTTTCTAGCATCTATTTAACTATATTTGCTGCTTTTCATTGCTAAACGAAGCGGCGTTAAGTGTTGGTTCTCATACACAGCCAACAAAAACTGTGTCATGACAACAGCAAAGTTTAAGGCACCTGTGATGTAGCATTACATTTACATACAGCCAAAGCCTTAAACTGAAACAAACCTAGAACTTCAACACATTTGATTTACTGCCTTGTCAAAAAATTGTGTTTTAGCTCAAATCAGTGTTAATCTCTTCACCGAAATCACTGACGAAAATGTTCGTTGACAGGTTTTTTTTATTTCGTCAACAATGACGAGGTTAAAAAGTGCATCATGACGATAATTACATTATTTTATTAAAGCATACTATTGACGAAAATATGAAGAGATAAAAATGATACTGCACGATATTAACAGTGAAAGATATGAAAAAGAGAAGAAACTTCTATATAATCTGTATATAGAAGATATTAGATATAGATTCATCTTACCCATTAATAGTTGGGGATTGCTGCGCTAGCTGAACACAGGCTAAATGAACCGCTTCAAAACAGGGTAAATACCTCATTCTAACGCATCCTATTTATACATGATTTTAATCACTATAGTAGGCTATATACACAACATATATGTAATATAACAACTTACATCTGCACAGTGAAGCGAATGAACAGGTGAACTTAAACTAAATGACGCGCTAGTCAGAATATGCATAATTTGCATTGCATAACTTTCGTTGTGAATACACTGTTTCCATAAGAAACACGCAATGCGTGTAAAACTGTGAAACAATTAACTCAAATTTAGTTTTTCCTATTGCTTTCCTTAACAAGATCAAAAGTGCCCAAAAATAATGTTTCATTACTTTCGTCCTGTTCAGATGAGGATGACCCCGGCACGTTCCAGGATTCCCTAGTAACTAAGGAGGGGAATGAATTGTTTCACTGTGTAGTGTATCTGGCTCCAGGAGACTACCACTGCTTCCATTCGCCCGCAGACTGGAGGGTGGCACACAGACGACACTTCCCAGGTCAGTGGCCTTTTAATCATATGTTTCTCTCTCTCTCTCTAAGTGTTATTTTGCCTTGCTTTCTGAAAATATTATTTGCTATCTTTTAAATAAATTTATCACATGGTCTTTTATGCTTCGGGTTTAAGCATCTTTTCTAATCTGATGGCGATTAAGCATTACATGATAATATCAGTGTGTGGTTACATAACTAAATCATGCTGCACATGTGGTCTGATTTATGTCTTTTTGTTATAGGTGCTCTGATGTCTGTGAATCCAGGAGTTGCACGTTGGATTAAGGAACTTTTCTGCCATAACGAGCGTGTGGTCTTGAGCGGAGAGTGGACACATGGATTTTTTTCACTCACAGCTGTAGGAGCCACAAACGTGGGATCTATACGCATCTATTTTGACAAGGTTAAAACTCTTACTGAATAATTTATCTAAATTTCAACATCAATTTAGTGTGATTAATTATAAAGAAAATAACACATAATTTAATGCAGTTAATCATCTCCCTGACCTGCACGTAAATTACATTATAAACTATTCAAGCTTGAAGTACCAACTCCTAAATGCATGTGGGCAATTCCATGGAAATGTCAACCATAACATGAAAACTAATATTTTTAATCTTATTTCTATTCATCATGCGGCCTTAATGGATATCATAACAATGCCTCAGAGTTCAAAGCCTGCAGTTTTCAAAGCGTTTTGGATGGTTTTACCTCACGATGGAAGTGAGGCTTTCACAACTTTCCGAAACTAAGAAATGTCACATCCGTAACACAATTTATTCCCCATTTATGTAAAACCGACAATGAATAAAAATGGACCGCTACATGTTCTTCGGAGTGCCAACCCTTCTACATTCTGTGGCTGTTATTAATTCTGGATTGTGCATTTCAATTCACAGAGTTTTTAAAAAGGTGTGTGGTCACATCCGTAACGCAAGCTTATTTTCCAATCTAAACTGGAAGAAAACTTGTCAATACTGAAACTTTTCTGATGTCTAGACTATATGTATAAAAATATAGAAACTATTTTTCTATAAAAAAACTATTTTTATTATACATAAAAATAGTTTGATATACTGGCAATGAGTTTATTATAAACCGATCAACCACATTATTAAAACCACATGCCTAATATTATGTAGGTCCTACCCGCATAGCCAACCCGCATCTCAGAATAGCATTCTGTAATGATATTCTTCTCACCTAAATTGTACAGAGCGGTTATCTGAGTTACTGTAGACATTGTCAGTTTGAACCAGTCTGGCCATTCTCTGTTGACCTCTCTCATCCATAAGGTATTTACATCCACAGAACTGCTGCTCATTGGATGTTTTTTGTTTTTGGCACCATTCTGAGTAAATTCTAGAGACTGTTGTGTGTGTGAAAATCCCAGGAGATCAGCAGTTACAGAAATACTCAAAATAGCCCGTCTGGCACCAACAATCATCCATGCGATTATCAAATCAGTCAATCGTGTGGCAGCAGTGCAGTAGATACAGGTCAGGAGCTTCAGTTAATGTTCACATCAAGCATCAGAATGGGGTAAAAAAATGTGATCTCAGTGATTTGGACCATGGCATGATTGTTGGTGCCAGATGGGCTGGTTGAGTATTTCTGTAACTGTTGATCTCCTGGGATTTTCACACACAACAGTCTCTAGAATTTTCTCAGAATAGTACAAAAAACATCCAGTGGGCATCAGTTCTGTGGATGGAAACACTTGTCGATGAGAGAGGTCAACAGAGAATGGCCAGAATGGTTTGAACTAACAAAGTCTACAGTAACTCAGATAACTGCTCTGTACAATTATGATGAGAAGAATATCATTACAGAATGCTATTCTGAGTTGCAGGTTGGCGCTGTTTTGGCGGCACGAGGAGGACCTACATAATATTAGGCAGGTGGTTTTACTGTTGTGGCTGATCTGTGTATATGAAGTTTAATAATTTCACATTTTCACTGAAACTGTCACATCCATAAACCTGGAATTGCCCATATGCGGAGCGTTTAAAGCACCTGCAAACTTCCAAACCTCTGTTCATCTTCATGCCATAACTGCAAGGTTTTGGTTAATATGATACAACATGTTGGCTAATACATTTGGACATAAACATCCATCTTTACGAAAACCATTTACGTGCTTAAAAGCCACAGGATCACTGTCAATGTTGTACGATGCTTTTTTCCTTTGTGAAAATGCACTGTGAAACCATTTGAGGTTTTATGATATTAACAGAAGATTGAGCCAAGAGTGGATTTGGCCTCATTCCTAATGGGAGATGGGGAACAGTGTTGACACGCCACTGGACAATAGCAGGTTGTGTAACAATGTGGGTTAATGGGTGAGTGCATAAGAGTGGATTGATAAGTGGTCACCTGATTGCTTTCACTTAACTTAATAAGAATGGCATTTCATTTGCAACTCTCTTAGCGCGTAGAAGGATGTGACCTCATTGTGTCACGATCTGATAATACAAAATTTCTTAAATTGCATACTTTCACTAAATCCTCTGGATTTGAAATGTTTTTTTTTTAAGAGGTTCCCTGTCGAATTACCAGATTTGATTTTTTTTTTATTAATTTGGCATTATAACTGCTTTATTCTGTTTTCTGGTTAGTACTACACAGTGGGTCAACTGGTCGACTTGTGTGTTTTTGTTTTGCTAATTGCTAAACGCTTAAACAAAGAAATAGTAATGGAAAAATAGTATTGAAAAAATATGTTTAACATTATGTACACTCATGAGATGAGTGAGCTGAGCGCACATTCATGACCACCGCCATTTTAAGATAACATGGCAAGTGGAATATTACTCTCTTTTTCTCAATAATCCCCTGTATTTGGACGCTTTTACTTGCAGATTATATTCATGATGGCTGACGTAAATAGCACATTTCTACAAAGGCATTGCTAACCATTTTAGTGTGATGCTGCAATTATGCTGCTAGATGTCAGCGAGCATGAACATAAATATTACTGAATGCGCCTTTTTAAAAGAATCAGATGTAATACATTCACTACAAACATTTTAGGAGTTTATTCATAATTAATAACAGCCCTAACAGGGTCCTAACACGTATCGCAGCAGTTCCAAGGTGAAACATCCACTGTGTGGTGCCAAATGCGTGTTACATTTTCTCCCAAACAGATAAGGATTTTAATGTTAAAAATCTGTCGAGTTTTAAATGAACTAAACCAACCTACCTACCCTTAACCTTAAACCTAAACATGACCAGTAGTGCCATAAAATGAATGTGAGATCCTTTGCTTTGCAAGTTCAATGCTCTATCAGTAGAGCTACCACACTATTTGATCGCTCTTGAACATGTTTGTATATGTAGTAGGTTATGTACTGCAATCGTTAAAATGTATTGTTTTAGTAGTCATGCACTATAGTAAAAGTGCTCATGTCATAAGATAGCTTTGTGTGAAGTTGAGGGTGACAAGTAAATATTTGTGAACTGATAATCAGCCTTTTTACTTGTGATTTGTTTGAAAAGGAACACAATTGTTTTAGCACATATAGTGTTTATTCCACCAGGAAACTGCTGCGACACGTACAACAAGCCATGTAAAACTCACTTTGCAAAAGTGTAGGCATAGTAAAGTGATTATATGAGACCTGATAAACAATCAGATTTTGTACATTAGCATTAACTAAATTGGTTTTCTTTTCTAGGAACTACACACCAACAATCCTCGCTACAACAAAGGCTCTTACAATGATTTCAGCTATGTAACGAACAACAACCGAGAAGGCGTGACGATGAGGAAAGGAGAGCACCTGGGCGAGTTTAACTTGGGCTCTACTATTGTACTGTTATTTGAAGCTCCACAGAACTTTACCTTTAGTTTGCAAGCAGGCCAGAAGATCCGTTTTGGAGAACCTCTCGGGACAATGTAATGGCGTCGAGAGGGAAATGGAATTTGAGGTTGGACACGCTAATCTGTGTGCAGATGCATTCAGGGTTTCAAGAACTAATACACTTACATTTGCAGAGATGTACTCTGTTTAACCCGAGATACATGTGTGTTCATATGTACTCACTCAAACCACCACTGTTGCATTATTGCCATTGGGTTCTCCCAGTCATTTTCTTGGGGTTTATACACTTTTGTCCTTTTTATTGTAACATAATTTTGAGTCAAAGCTTAGACCATTAAGTTGTAAAGATTTGTTTACCATGAATGCCATCCAGCTTGCTCTAAATTATTTTTCTATTTTGTTAAATGATTTTGTTTTTCTCTTTTGCCCATATTGCCTTTGGCTGGAGTCAATGTAGAGGGGTTTACATGGTCGAGGATATCCACAGCTGACTCTACAAGCATCGGGATATACCTCCTACTCGTAAAAATAAGGAATGTACAAGAGATTATGGCTCTTTATTTTATCAATCCTTCCTTTACTTTTTACCAGACTCTCGTCTCTATCTTCAATACAGTTCTCTCTGTTCAACTTTTGTGCACCACTTAATGAAGGTGCAAGCGATTTTGACAATAAAATCATTGCCACAGTTACTTACTAATGAGAGAGTTCTGGGAAAGTCAAACAATTATCACTGCCATTGTTCTCTGATTTTTAATTATGCCTTTGCTTGTTGGTCTAGCGATTAGTTTTTGAGATCTGTGTTAAGTATTATGCTAGTAGAGAAAGCTCTACTCTGTTTTTGTCTCAATTTGATTAGTGCCAAAAATGCAAGATATATTTTTACTAACACATGTTTTTTGCCCTTTTGATATGAATCAAATTTCTCTTGTGATTTTATGGTTTACGTTCTTGGTGTTTTCTTTGTTTTGTTTAACAAGCATGTGGAAAGTTCAACAGACTATACTGGAATAAAGACACTCCTAACTCCCCCAATCTGCACCACACATATGAAGATAAGGGAAAGGACTGTTGTACCAGAAGCTTGGGCCTCTGGGTTAGATTTGCTTTGAATGTGTTGACAACCAAACACTGAGTTTTGTGAAATGTATTAATTCAATTCATTTAACATAGAGGTTAACTACAAACTAGTTCAAAGCGCAAGAAAAATGTCTAATAAATTTTGAAGATTATTTAAAATGTTGTTCACTATTTTGTGTATTGTTCTGACTATAACTAGGGAAAAGTAACATGGTATTACCACGGAATTTGTAAATGTGCTATGGTAATACCATGTTTGTTTGTTTTTTTCAAGGTTTCCATTCCCTTTGACCAATTATTTTCCATGACCATTACAGTTCATTAAATATTTTACAGCCTCTAACTTTTCTTTAGTATTTGGCCAGATTGCTTTACTGTTAACGGTAAAACAAGCGTAATAATATAGAACTTTAGAATGTTTATATTTTCAGTTTGTGATGGATTAGTACATTAAGCTTCTTAGAACAGAAAAGATTTGACCATCTTTTTAAAGGAAATGTGATTCATCATTACATAAACCTGATTAAAAATGAGCAAAATCTCAGTGGAATGTTGATTAAAATGTCCACATGCTTTTAAAGGATTGTATCAGGAACAAAGTCCTTTCCTCAACCCATGGACCACCGTATTTATTTTCGAGGGAAATTAAATCAAGGCTGTGAGGAATAGACTTTGTGGGTTGTGCTGGGTTCTTTTTTTTTTTAAGTGTTTAGGATCATTCCAATGACTAAACAGGAAAAAGTTTAGATGCTGTCTAGGAATTTTTTATGTAGTACATGGCATAGACTTTATTCACAGTACCGCCATCTTTGACTTTTGGTTGAAATGAAAATGAGGGACTTAACGTATTGTGCCCTTTTTTTTTTCTTTGCAATTTATGGTGAGCGATTTGTAGATCGTTCCTTTAATACATGTGCCTGCTGATTTACTGCACAAACACTCAATAATTATTATTTTTTACCGCCTTAACTTCTTATTTGTGCAGATAACCTTCGAAAAACTACTTGTGACCTTTGAGTTTAAATGTAACCATTGATGGACAATGCTGTTAAAATCTCCAAATGTCAATGCCAACTTTGTAGGACTGAAAACATGCAGCGACCATAGTTGCGTTCACCCAACTATGACGACTTCCGCTTCACGAACATGGACATGTGAAAAGGGTCCATATATATCTAATTTTCAAAAACTCATGTTAGTCTGGAGTTTTTTTGTCTACTGAGATTTCTTCTTAATTATATTTTCAATGTTTCATCAGCAGAACGATTAAAAACAATTTTGAAGTGACTGTAGGTCTATCCCCCACAGCCTCGTTGTCACTTCCGCCTAAAATCAAAGATGGCGCTTTTGTGAATAAGGACATGAGCTTCATCGTTGTGCAAGGTTTTGAACAACATTTATTTTTTTAATTGTCATACACGCAGTTTTATGACCTCATATATTAATTGCGACACAACATGGAATATTTTTTACTTCTACACTGGCAAAGGTTGAAAATATTTAAATTATATGGTCCCTAAACCTAAAAAATGTATTTTAATTTTTTTTTTATTTCCCAGTAATTTGTAAACTATCCACAAACCAGACATGGGCAAAATGCGGAACCGGCCCGTGGACCATCTCAATCCGGTCCTCAAATGAAAACAAAACGACCCCCAAAGAGTCAATAAAAGGCAGCACTATGTTAATGAACCTCGATGCGAATGATTACAAAGAGTCTGTACGGCTTTTTAAGTCGATTCCAACAGAGGGCGCTGTGTAAATTAGATTGGACTAAAGGCCTCAAATTGACTCTCGCTCACCTCTTGCTCAGACTCTGTGATGACGGAATCTGGGATGAAGTTTAACAAAGAGAAACGTTGACTCTGAATGTCACATTTTTAACCAAGAATGTCCATCTAAATATTTCGTCACATGTGTTGGTTCAAAGGCGGTATGTTTGATATGCCAAAGCTTGGTTCACTACGTACGCTGGACAACTACTATGGCTCACTGAAGGAAACACAGTTTCCACGCACAGAGTATGCTTGTTTTGTTGAGCTCCACTTATGTGTGCGAACACATACGTGGGCAGGCCTAGCTCTCATTCAGTGATGCAAGTCTGTACTGCAATGGTATTAACGTTTGAGTTACCTAAACAAGTAAAAACAGTCTCGCACAGTTACACATGTAATAACAGAACAGAAAATTATTTGAGTAATTACTTTACAGATGTAATAAAGTCAACATTTTCTAAGACAAAGTTCTTATTTTTTAAACAACGACCCAGGCCTTCTGGGCTGGCAAATAGGGTTTTGTAAAGTAATCTGTCATAATTCATGTACATGATTGAAACATGTTTGAATTCAATTGTCCAATATGTGGCTTCAATAATTTAAATGCCGCACTGCAGTAAACCGCTGTTACCGTCATGTCAACTACACATACACACGTTTTGCTGTTAGTGTTTCAGTGCATATATTGCATTTTATTATTATTATTATTATTATTATTATTTAACACAGACAATAGATAGTCCAATTTTCTAACTTCTAAACTTGTGCCATCTGCAGGTAAAGTTTGTTTCTCAGCAGTGCGAGTTGTACTGTAATAAGCGGACTCCCCCTGCTGGTGGAATGGCAGCCTGCACTAAACAACCATTTCATCTATCAATTGAGAAATTAACCATTCGTCTTATTTCGGTCAGAATTTCACCTACCCACATGGAGTCAGGTATAGTTTGCAAGTTTATTTCTGTGTCTGTCCCTTTATCCGCGTAAAGGTGGCGTAAAAGTTCAAAAAGGTAAGCGCCACCGTCAACTGTGACAACTTGGTTTTAGCCACTACTGTCATTAAAAAAAGAAAAGTCTGAAAATGAAGAAGGAAACAACAAAACTTTTGAAGGCATCTCACACTGTTTGAAGGAGATCTCATTTGAATCTGTTATAATTCTAGAGTATCTGGCCTAAGTGTAGCTAACAATGGCTATCATTTACTTGGGTAGAGTTCGTCCCATTGTATTTTAGCCTGAAAAATACAACTGAAGGCTTCTTACACTGTTCGAAGGATATCCCTTAATTTATTATGATTTTACAGTAATAATTGGCCTACTGAAAAAATGCTTTGTATTTACACGATTTAATCATGCACATCGGTTCCATATGATTCGATTAAGTTACATCAACATATCTTTTCCTCTTAGTTTTGCTTGTTAATTCTTTGTCATTAAACATAATTTGCTCATGTAATTTCAGCATGATGGAATAACGTTTTGGGGCACTCAGTATGTTTTGTCTTTGTGTCATCTTGGAGTTACACTGACACCTAGCGTCTTGGATGCAGAATATTTTAAAATCAACAGTTTTCAGTTTCAGATGTCATTTGTAGAAATGTAGTATTCACAGTCAGCCAGGATGACTTTAATCAATGAGTGAAAGTGTCAAATAACAGGATGGTTACTGAGATTAAGCGAATAGTATTCGGCTGGTCATGTGATTCAAACATGGCCGCCCCCATTTGTGGAACCTCTCCATGTACAATAAAACAGCTTTTACAATGTTACTGATATAACTGGAGCCTTCATTTGAATGTGAGTGCTCATGAGTTTCTACATATATTGCAAAATTACAATTCATGTCTTTAGGAGTTAAACTTTTTTTAATGAGTGTACCTTTAAATAACCCATTTCATTAGTCTCAATGATTTTATTTGTGTGCCTAACATAATTCATTTCTTCAGTTTAATATTTATGTCACATTACTGATTTATGCTATTTCAAATTTTTACTCCACATCAAAAACACAATTTGTTGAGATCACAAATAATATATTTTAGTAAATCGGACAACCTGCATTTTCACGTTTTTCAGTGAGCTAACTTACAATGGTAAATCGTTTTTCTGAGTAGCAGTCCTAGCTTTACAGACAGTGGCGTAACTTGGATCTATAGTATATTTTTCAATATTCTAGTATGTTTCTTATATATCAAAATACTTATATGAGTTTCCTGGCCTTTGTGTGACCCAGGAGAGAGCATATGAGGTTACTAAAAGTGTTGATGCTGCAGAGGCCACAAAGAGCACCCAGCTGTAACAAAATAATGAGACTAAGGACCTTGAAGATAGACTAAAGCCAAGTTTCTACCAGTAAAAAGATATCAAAAGGCTCTGTGAGATAATGGTGGCAAATAGTATCCATTGGTTACAAAAATAACAAAGGGGCACAGAAATGAGGTAATGCCAGATAACAAACTGTATAGAAGAGGAGGTTTTGGACTAAGACAGTCAGAACGGACAGCTGGCCGGTCTCATGTTTGTTGGTGTTCAATAAACTACAATTTTGACATCTGGAACTCAAGACTCCGAGAGTTTTCTTACAACTTAGAGAGATTCATCGCGATATTCCACGACAGATCATACGGCCCCCAGTGCAAAGAACCTGGGCGCTCTCCTTTGGGACCCTGGGATGTTTATTGCCATCCGTCTGGCCACAGTCATTTTTAAGGTTCCTTTTGGTCGAGTGTTGTTGGCACCCCCTCACCCCGTGTCCTTGGGCAGCTGCCCTCCCTGTAGATATGTCCACGATTACAGGTCAGCCTACGTATGTGGATGGACAGAGCATGAATACTGTTTGCTATCAGCAAACAACAAATAATATCTGGTTATTGTCTAAAGATCGAAAGACAATCATCATATGATTCATCAGATATACCAATATCAATTTACATGAATTTTTAGTTGAGTTTTTAACTTTTTAACTATTACTGTTGTTATTTTTACCATGAAGTCTAATGGTTCTCTCTCCTGATGCTTGACAGACCGTTAAATTAATTCTAAACAAACAGTGACACCAGGAGAATATAGTCTGAGCATTTTGCACTTTATGGGAATATTGGATGGTATAAACAGTAAATGTAAATGCATTTAAAGTTATGTGCAATTTCTGGGTGACACAAGTTTCTTTACACAAGTTTTTCTTTAACCTACTGGTGTTCTCCACGTGTCTTGTTCTGTGTTGTTCCAGGAACTACGGTGATCTACCGCTGTGCCCTTGCCCTAATAAAGCCCTGCATCCCAAACCGGTTGAGCTGCATATATCACTGGACTGTCTGCCTTTACTCAGGTAGAAGGAATTTGTCTGACTGAGTCACCTTGTTGGAAACTAGGTGGAGACCAAATTTTAGTATAATAAGTTGAAGAGTTGTTTACAGAGACAAAAACTACTTTATGGATCAAAAAATATATATTTGAAACATATCACTCATGCATAACATTTACAGACATTCAAAACATTTTGGCTGGCATATCATTGTCATATTTACAGCAGTCTGGCTCACAGTCTCAGGGCCAGAAAACTGTACACGCCCCATTTTATTAAATATATCTACTTCATACTACTTCATCAGACCTTTTTATTGCTTATCATAAAATAATATTAGTGTTATCAAGGTGTTCTATAATTTTAAAGCGATAGTTTATCCAAAATGAAAATTCTGTCATCATTTACTCACCCTCATGTTGTTCCAACCCCATATGACTTTATTTCTTTTGAGGAACTAAAAAGGAGACATTTAGCTGAATGTTCAGCTTAATCACTATTCACTTTAATTGTAAGGAAAAAGTCATACAGGGTTGAAACAACATCATTTTTGGGGTGAGCTATCTCTTTATTGACCAAATCAGTTGAGTCATTGGCAGCTTTAAAAATCCTGGCCACTATGTACCAGCTGTAAATTTAGAGCAACCAGAATAGCTTGTGTTTACAATGTTCCTTTGTTTATCACTTTGCAAAAGAATGTGGGTTCTTCTGCTAGTTTCGCTCTCTTGGGTCTGACGGCATGTTCAGGTGTGGCTCACAGTCTTGATCACTTTGATCAACAGAAACTTGGTGGAGCTCGTCCAGATAAAATGTTTAATAAAGAGAGCTGACCTCAAGTGTGGAGCATTAAAATCAGATAGTGCAGTGTCATTGTAATCCATAGAGATCTTCAGCCACTAAACACATCCTGAAGTTCACCAAAAGCAAGATTTTGATTTGATTGAGTCAAATATTGATTGATCGATTGATTGATTGATTGATTGATTGATTGATTAAAAGAAGTTCAAATAACAGTGTAATTTTTGTACTCCCAGCAGAAGAGGAGCTTGAGAAACAAATATGTGGAATTGACAATTTATTTATTTATTGCAAAATGATATTTACTTGGCTTGTTGTACGTATCGCGGCAGTTTCCTGGCGAAATGAACACTAGAGGCGCTACAATCAAAATTACTTTTATTCACTTTCAAATAAATCAAGTGTAAAAAGGCGGATTATCAGTTCATAAACGCTTACTTTTCACCCTGTTTCTCACACAGTATAATCTCATGACATCTAAACACATTTTCTTTAACGCATGACTTTTAATGCCTAGTGGACATTACACGACTTAAGCTCGTCTCCTTTGATGTTTTGAGTCTGCGACGAGAAGTCTCTGATCTCACGACGAAAGGTCTTGTTTTGTGCGCACTACTGGGACAGGCCGAGACGAGTTGCAGACGTTTTCAAAACTGTCTGATATCTTGACGTCTTTTCGTCAGGTGTGCGCGCTGTCCCGACAAGCGAGAGATGACAATGAGCCACAGCCAATGAAATATAGAGAGAGTACAAGATGAGGGCAAGACATCAGGAAGCAGAAGACAAAAAAATATTTGAATATAATAAAATCTAACTATTTTTAACTGTTTTTCTTAAATGTTTCCTTTTGCAAATAGCAAAATGGTCACGAGCTGTTCTTTCATGTTTGTTGAAAGAGAAGAGCAATTAGGTATTGGGTAGAATGAGACAATAATAATAATAAAATAAAATAAAACCTCACCTACCTGCTGTTTTTTTATTATCAGATGTTTTTATTTAGCAAATGGTGCCAATAAAGCACGAAAATGGGCGAGAGCTGTTCTTTTATATTTTTTTTCCGCATGTATCGAGAATAAACTGCGAGTTTGTGAATATATTTTGTTATCTTAAGTTTACTTTTTGCGATCTGTTTTGGAAACACTAATGGCAGCTGTAACGGCTGTTTTTCCGCCGGTTCCGTGTGTATTCATTGGGAAATAAGTGTACGATAAGAAATTTTAAAAAGCTAATGCATGAACGTACAATAGGGATACAGAAATTAGTGTAGTGTACGCTTGATTTAAGGCGATACATTTTACATTTGCATTACCAAACTTCATATAAAAGCTTGTTCGAATGTCATCAAATTGTGTGGTAGCTCAATTGATAGAGCATTGCATTTGTGATGCAAAAGACATGGGTAGTCAACAAGTGAGCCGAACGTGTCATTGAAGTACCTCAAAATGATGTGGTTGCTACAGCAATTGATTTTTCTCTCACTTTTGCTTTTTTGACTCTATCGATTAGGTTGAGGTTTTAGGTTTAGGGTAGGGTACTACTAAACCTCATCTGTTTAACTGACTTTTAGCACCACAAAGAGGATATTTCATCTAGGAACTGCCGCGTTACGTGTAATGAACCACACACTATCATTTTGCAATGTCACCACAGTCACATAATTTTCATTTGTGATCATAAGGGGGAGTATCTAAGCATGCTTTTGCCTTATTGTGTTTTTAATCATGAACACAATATCAATGCTATTGGATCGGGCACACAAAGATAAGGCTGCTTTGGTGATTTAACAATAGAATTACAGCCAAATGTAACTTGTAACAAAAGCATTGTTTGACATACTAATCCAAATGTAAATATTTAAGATAGGATTCAGTGTAGTCACAGGAGGTCATGTCCAATCCTTAGGCAAGCGTCAAAGTTTGATCCCTGGATCATATGTAAAGCCCTGAAATCCAGTCGTTTTAGCAGTGTATGCAGTTTGGCTTCCAAAAGAAGCAATTTTGGGGGACAGAGTTATGATTCCTTCTCTGACTCCACATCTCTCTCTTTTGTAAACCCATAATCCATTACACCTTAAGGTACTCTTTTCTCATTTCTTCCTTCGGCACCGGCAGCAACAGGCGTAACAACGTCCCACCTGCTCTTCGTCTTCCTTCACCCTGTATCCCCCCTGGCTGTTGTGAGGAGGAGGATACTGGGTGCCGTTTGTGGTCTCTCCATAAACTGGCACATTTGCTGGGTTATTCTCCGCTGTTCTTAAGTTGCTATAAGGGTCCATGGAAGAGTTTTTGTTGTAGGTGCTCTCTAAGGCCATGGGGTTCATGATAATGGTGCTTGAGTCACCCTGAGCATGCAGCTTGGCACGGGGTATGGTCACGTCACCATATGGATTTTCAAGAGTGATATTCATGGTGAAGAAGCTTAGGCTGGAGAAGCAAATCAGGAATGAAAAATCAACACCCTTCTAGTTTTTGGATAGCAGATCCTGTTTCAGTCAGTTAAAACTGAATAAAGAGCATTACTGATCCAAAATACAAGAATTTCTTGAAAATCCCTAAGGGGGGGAGAAAAAAACAATTTCACTGTCTCAAGCATGTCAAAACAGAGATGGCTTGACAAGACAAACATTTTTTTTCACAAATCACAAATTTAAAGATATATTTCACCCAAAAATGAATGCTGCACTTTTTTGAGCTTGTCAGTCTCTATCCAGCATCAATGGAGAACGTTTTTAAAATGCTGTTTTCGGTGGAGAAAAGCAAAGTTCTAGTATGTATGAGAGGTGTCAACGCAGCAAAATTAATGCATTTAGGTCCGTAAATACGATGTGATGTGCGTTCAAGTAATTTTTGTCCGAAAGAACAGACCCATTTTCCAATTTTTACATTTTTCATATTTCTTCCTCTCTTTTTTACTTACTAGTGATGGCAGGAAGTTCTTTTAGCACCAGTGCAAATGAAAATGAAGAGCAAAGCCATACATTAGGTGTATAATGTATGCTTTATTTATTTTAAAATGTAGCAGTCTAGTGCGGCCACACACTAAGAAATTTTGTTTTGTTGCAAAAGCTTATCACTGCATAAACCAGTCTTATAAGTCTTATATTTTATTGTTATTCATCATTAAGAAAATAAAAAATGCACAAACTAAACTGCACAGTTAAAATCCCCAAGTAAATCTGAATTATTACCAATAATAATTAGCTTCCGCCAAGATTCTTAAATCGACACGCCCCCGACTTTCCGAGTTGGAGGCGTGGAGGCTCAAAGAAAAAGAGTTTCCCACACGTAATTACGACATTTCTGTTGCGTTCATGTGCGCTCAATGCATAAATACGATCATTCTGACATGACTTAAACGAAAACATATTAGTGTGGATTTAGCTTAACATTCATCTGTTGTTTTAAATGGAATAAAGAAAGTAAAATGGGTTTAGAACCTCATGAAGCTCAGTACACGATTACAGACATTTCATTTTTTTCCTTTTCCTTTAACATTCAGTAGTAAAATTATTTAGCGTACACTACCAAGTTTGAGCAAACCTTTTCATACTTAATTATTACTGTTTTTAAAAAAATGAATAAAAGTCATCAAAACTATGTAAAACATGGAGTGACCAAATAATGTTAAACAAATTCTATGTATTTTAGCTCATTCAAAGTAGCCAACCTTTGCCTATATTACATTTCTACACACTTCAATTCAAAAGTTTCTTGACCGAATCGTTCCTTGACAAACAAAACAAATCACTTGTCACGCACCAGTAAGCCTGAAATTGACAAAATGCTTACCGCTGGAGGCCTGATGGTGATTTCTTAGTGAGAATCTGCTTTAAGTTCTTGAAACAGCTGCACACTGTTGCCTCCTGAGCATTCTGTTCTTCTTTGTTTCTGAAAGAAGGATAGACAAACCTGGGCGCCAGGTTGGAGGGGAGAGGAGGAGGTGGCTAATCAGCTCACTGTGTGTCTTGTTTAAACATGGCGGGTGGTGTGCAACCCCAGCCTTGGGCATTCAAGCACAGCTGAAACCACAACGTGTGTGTGTGTGTGTGTGTGTGTGTGTGTGTGTGTGTGTGTGTGTGTGTGTGTGTGTGTGTGTGTGTGTGTGTTGGATGGGGAGAGGAGAGGAGGGTGGTGAGGATGAGTTCAGAAATGTTATAGTGAATTCTTCATTATTATAGAATGATACTACTACCCAAAAAGATTTAAAGAAATAGCTATTTCATCAAATGAAGAACCAAAGCAAGCACCTTTGAAGCTAGTATTCAAAAAATAATAATAATAATCTATAGATACTGTTATGCAACGAGATGGTTATCCTTTATACAAACATTACATCCTGTCAGAGTACACTTGATGTCCACAACACTGGTTCAACTAAAGTGTTTCTCCCTGTTAAACATTAACAGAACTGACATTGGTACTCAAATTTAGAAAGGGTGTTACAGGGAGGTAAACTAGAGAGAGAATTCAAATCTATTGCTTTTGTTGCTATTGAAACCGTTCCACAAACATGTTGCTAAAAATGTTATCTTTACGTCATCAAATGCCAGGGTTCTAAACCATCACATAAGATTGAATTACAAGCTCTTACAAAGTTGGAATATGTTGTAATTGAAGTGTACTCAATTTGTTTTAATCTTGTATAATTATTTGATATGCAGCTTATGCATGTCATATTAACAAGGACACTAAACTGAATATTTGTACTTTTAAAAATGCATTTATCATGCAACTCACACCACGTCAATTAACAAATATATTTTTTTAAATGTGACCAGTTACAGCACCTAAAATATACTGTACATGTTCCTTTGTACAGTGGACCCAAAAAGTGTTTGGACACTTAAGCCACTGCCAACATCCGTTTTTACCTCTGGGCTTTTTACATGGCTTACTGGATCAATCTCAAACCCCCGCTGCTCAGGAACCACAACACCTATTCTACAAACAACTGCAGTAAGTTGTTACAGCAGTAGAACCCCTGCAACAGGGCAATTGGGTGTCGTTTCAGCGGCATACCCGCACAGCAAAGCGAAACCTCTCTCCTGTTCCTGTTAGGATTTCCAACAGGTTCCCCCACTCAGAATTAGTGGTGGTGATTTTGAATAATTTCATAGACTTGAAAATGAATCATTCTAATTTGTTCACTGACCATATTTTATGATGACTGATTCATTCATGTCAGTCACGTACAAGTTTACCAGTACATTCAGTTTGTTCACGACATACAGGAAATGACCGACTAGTTCAGTTAAAGGGTGTACTCGTTCAGTGGGTCCAACCAATGATATGCTCCTTCACAGCCTGCTCTCTAATATTATTGGCTCATGCTGAAGTTAGTTATTACAAGCACAACAAAAGAAGACAAATGGAATTTTCATGTGTACAAATGTAAGAAGACACTTTAAAAATAGAATTTAAACACTATAGCCATTTTCACCACAAATGGCAGGTCATGTTTCCCTAAATTTTGCCAATGCTGGGCTTGCATGTCATTTTTACTGTTTGTCTTTAGTCATTTGTACACATTCATAATTTGGGGATCATGTTTTGAGAATACCTTTCACCCCATCTCAACCATTGAACGCGATCGACTCGCATGCCAAACTGAATGAAAGACACGCCTCCATCTCCTTCAGTCGGTCAGCAGATCTACAGGGTCAGGATTTGGTGAAGTTCCTGGATGGGCTCTTTATGAGTCTGCTCGACATAACAGGCCATAAGTTGGAAATTGAGCAATCTCACAGGGTTCCGGCTCAGCAATCCGCTGAGGGAGACAGGCCCCGATCAATTCTGGTCAAATTTCTGAGATCATCCGATAAAGATCTCGTGTTACGCGAGGCGAGGAATAAAGGATGGCTTTCTTGGAAGAACCACAGCATTTTCTTGTTCCCAGACTTTGCGAATTTGACAAGAGAGACACGTGATCAATTCAAGGAATGCAAGAAACTCTTAAATCAACAAAAGGACACTTTTGCACTAATGTTCCCGGCCAAATTGAGAATAGATGCTAAGGATGGCTGTAAAACATTCACATGTCCTCAGCAAGTGATGTCCTTCATAAAGTCATTTGAGTAAGTTATTTTGTGGTGCTCACTTTGCAGCTAAGTGGACTGACTGACTCACTGTACATTCACTTGACTGTCTGAAGGAACTGAGTGTCTTTTTTTGTGTTTGTGTGCTGGTTCCGCCTACTGGCTGGAGTTTGTTTTAGTGATTATCTTTTGTTGTGTAATTCTGTCTCACAACATTTGTATAGAAACACCAGACTTGAGCAATCTGATGGCAAAATTGTTGCGGGGGCTCTCGTAGGCGTGCATGGACTGTTAGTTTAGAGGGATAGATGGCAGCTGGCGCTGTCGCACACGTTTCTCTTTTTTCTTTTTGGTTGGTTTGGGGTTTGGATCATACAGGATCATACAGTATGCCTCATTCACCAAAAAAATCCAAAGCACAAGAACTCTGGGAGTTGGAAGGGAATATTAAATGTGCCGATGCAGAGCTGAAGCACCGAATGTCATCTGATGGCCTCAAAGAATTGACCCGATTGAAATACAGATATAATACTATTTTGTCGTAGAAGGTGGAGTTTTGGCTATTCAGGGCAAGACAGTCATACTTTCAGTTGGGGTACAAAGCAGGAAAACCTCTGGCTAGATATATAAAACAGAGAGAGTCTTTTTCTACCATTCCCTCAGTGAAATCTGCTGGTGGTGAAATATTTACCTCACCCATTGATATTTTATGATTTTAAAGAATTATATCTTGATCTCTATAGTTCTACATCTTCATCTTCTGATGAGGATATTAGCAACTTTGTGGAACCATTAGAAATTCTAAACTGACCAAAGAAAAAGAGAAATAAAAGAGAGATAAAACAAAGATAGACTTGAGAATTATGCAATAATTTGTGGATAGGCATTAGCATGGTTTAGGTTGCATTTATCCGACCGCTACCACCTTGTCTGTGTTAATAAGGAGTTGTCAGTTCAAGCCAAAGTTAAGGATGGAGTGCCACAGGGATCAGTTTTATAGCCTATTTTCTCCTTATATATGCTTCTTCTGCCGTTTTGTGGTCCGTTCTTCATAATGCAGTGGCGTATTTTAGCTTATCTCAGCCCATTCAGCCTGTTTTGTTATGACACATGCTCTCTGTTTTTAATGCTGAAAAACTAGTTTATTTGTTCATGACCTCAAGACTAGATTATTGTTAATGCATTACTGGGAGGATGTCCTACAGGTTACATAAATAAACTTCATTTGGTTCAAAATGCAGCAGCTAGAGTGCTGACTAGAACCAAGAAGGACGATCATATCAGCCCCATTTTATTGTCACCACATTGGCTGTCTGTTAAGTTTTGTATTAACTTTAAAGTTGTGTTAACTACATACAAATCTTTGAATGGTCTAGCTCCTCTGTAGTTAAGCGACCTTCTATCGCGCTATAATCCATCATGTGCACTACGATCGCAAAATCCACAAAAGAAGATAGATCCTTTTCCTGTTTGACTCCTAAACTATGGAATAGTCTTCCTATTATTGTTCTGGGTTCAGACACACTCTCTCAATTTAAATATACTGGACTACACTCTCTTTAAATGGCATACATAGACAATAACATAATACCAACTAAAGCCTTCATCAGCCAAATAACAAAGGAATACACCTACAGTACATGACCTTTTACAGTATATACAGGATGGACTTCAAAGACGCTTAATCGTTAATCTTTCAGTTCATACAAAATCTATTAGTTTAAACATTGGCCACTAATGTTTACTCTTACTAATTAAAAACATAACCTGTACTACACATAGATAACTAATGCTGTATTGCCAGAGGGGAACTGGCTTCCCCAGCTTTGCCTGGTTTCTCCCAAGGTTTTTTCATTTGTATTATTATAATCTACTATCACGTTATTCAATTAAACCACAGGAGGACTTTAAGACACTACGGTCATTACAAATTAATGTTCTGTTAGAGCATGTTTTTCTTCAAAGCTCCATTGAAACGGTGTGTGTCGTGAAGACCACTGTACAAATAAAAATATCTTGATGTATAACAAAATATTAAACCAAGTGGCAATTTTTTTTTATATATAAAAGCAAAAACTCAGTTGTCAAGCAAAAATATTTCACAAACATAAGTTAGTTAGGTTTTCAGTTATAAAACAATTCACAGTAGTGGTGTTATTCACCATACAAACCACGCAACTGGCGAGGTGGGGGGTGTTCTGTGTTCACACGCGGATACGCTATTCTCAGCGGTTTACGGAGTGGTTCACGTGCATTGTGAAGGCAAAGTGCTGCAGGTTCACCCATTCGCACACTGTATCACAGAAATGGAGGTGGTGACAGCATTTCGGAACAATGTAAACTGTGAAATACATACTGATACTGACAAATAAAAGCTCCAGGTGAAGGTTAAGTCAATACGACAGAAGTACATATATTGCTATTGTTTAAAAAAGTCCTTCAAAATAATAATATTAATTCAGCATATTATAATAATCATCTTGACTTGACAATAATGAATAATATTCAGCTAGTTTCCAAAATATAAGGGAGTGAAGATGTAGTTTTTGTTCATTCACAAAAATGGTAAAAATATACTTGAATAAACGATGCCTTTTTATTACTATATTTATACGCACACACCATTCTTCTTTGTGCTCATTTAGTGAAAAATATTAATTTTTGAATCGAATTGGCTAAAAACATATGATTTAAAATAAAGTTTATGTCATTTCTGAGCTAATAAACAAGTATCAAGATATGTTTCAAATGTCAACAAACCTAAAAAATATCTCATTAGGAATTTTTTAGCCATATTGTCCCACCCGGTTGGACAGTTGCATGGGGCAAATCGTAACAACACCCCAGACAATACATATTTTCTGGTTGCCAAATCCTGTGGATCATGTCCATATTTAATGTGATAAACTAAATCTGCAGTTACTCTTTTAAAACACCTGAACTTGAGGGGAACTGACTTCATACATCCAATTTAGATGAACTTTGGCCTTTTGGTTAAAAGTAATTGTGAACCTGTCATATGAAAGCAAAGTTAGTCTTTTAGCATTATTTGTTTGTAGATGCCACTTGGGTTGATGTTTTGTTATCCAATGCAACGATATTCAGAATTTTAAAAGTGACTTGAGAGTCCAAATATTATTTTGTGCCACTGTATCTATTTAACCTAAAATCTTGATGTTGAGGAGGGGAAAAGTCAACTACCAACATGCGCATATGTGATTTCAAAGAATTCCTGTTGTCTATTTGAGCTTATGGACATTACTCTTTTACCATAGTTGTTCTTTGAACACAGTGCTATTAGTTATTCTTTCACCATGTTCCTCAATGGGCAATGAATTGCCTTGATGGAATGTCGTCACAGGTGTTTAGTGACAAAACACAATATCAATGCACACATACTGGTTCCAACGCATTCTTTTCAAAGTTGGAGAATGTGGATGTGGCTGACTGGTGAGCAATAAAGGGTGCTTTTGGGAGCAGATGCAATTTTAAAGGTGCATCTGCATTTTTGAAGGGATGACAGATAATACTGTACATAACTAACTCATTAATTTACAAACCACTCATACACGTGGATATAAATGCACAAAATCTACCTACCCACATATTTCTCTGTGTGTGTTATTCTGCTGTGGATAACTGAAGCTGTGCTTTACCATAATATATTTTCAAAGGTTAGGAGGCTTTAAAGAGACTCAAGAGCAGCTTCAGACCACTTCAATAAAAAACATCCCTAGTAACAGCATACACAAGCATCAGTAATAAAAGACAAAGAGTGGTTAGGCTGATCAAAACAAAAGAAATGACCAAACCCTTCATCCATGTCATGATATGCTTGCATATGTATTTATGACACCTCATAGCACAGTTAACACTATAAACAATATTATTCCAAAAGAGGAATGAGCATTAGAGAAAAAAATGACACACATTTCATGGACTGAGAAAGTAAAAATGTAACCATTCGATGTTAAATAACAAAAATAACATTCAAAACTACTGAAAGTTTATGACGAAAATGTGTGGCACTTGCCCATGTAAAACTCAATGCAATTATGCTAAGGTGTTGCCATGGCAATTCTATTTGGTTGCTAAGGTGTTATGAGTAGTTTCTAGCATGTTTCAAAGTAGTTGCCAGGGTGTTCTGAGTAGTGTCTAGCATGTTGCAAGGTGGTTGCTAGACTGTACTGAGTATTTTATGGCATGTTGCTAGGTGACTTCTTGGTGTTTTTTAGTAGTTTTTAGCACAATGCTTAGTTGTTGCTAGGGTATACTTTGTAGTTTTTAACTCATTGCTGCATGGTTGCTAGAGTGTGCTGAGTAGTTTCTAACACATTGCTAGGTGGTTTCTATGGTGTTCTGTGTCATTTTCTGCACATTGCTATATGATTGCTAAGGTGTTGAATAGGTTCTAGAACATTGCTAGGTGATTGCTAAGGTGTTGAATGGTTCTAGAACATTGCTAGTGATTGCTAAGGTGTTGAATGGTTCTAGAACATTGCTAGTGATTGCTAAGGTGTTGAATGGTTCTAGAACATTGCTAGGTGATTGCTAAGGTGTTGAATGGTTCTAGAACATTGCTAGGTGATTGCTATGGTGTTTCATAGGTTCTAGAACATTACTAGGCAATTGCTAATGTGTTGAATAGTGTGGCAGGGCGGAGGGCGGGGCTGGGTCGTGATCCTACACACCCGGTCCCGTATTAGGCTAATTATGCCTCTGTGAGGTTTAAAGGCTGACTGCAGAGGGCCGTGCGGGAGAGAGAGATCGTTAGCGGACATGTCCGTCATGTGTGTTTGTGTTGTCTTTTAAGTTTTCCATTAAACTATGATTTATATCGTCAAGCCGGTTCTCGCCTCCTCCTTGCCCATCCTTTAACTGTTTTACATTGGTGCCGAAGCCCGGGAAGGAGGAGGGATACGCCGTAGTAGAGTTCTCGCCACTACCGTCCACCCCAACGGAGCAGCCACGGCCATCTGCCGGGGAACGAGGAGCCCAGCCACCTGAGCGAGGACGATGGCCGCCGACCGCGAGGGGAGGAGGGGCTCCTAGCCGACCGCCTGGAGCGAGAGAACTGCTGCCAGGGGCGGGGGAGACCCCTTCTAGTCCCTGAGAAAGCGGCGGGGTGTTCCGTCCACCAGGGGCTGGAGGACTGCCTCGGATCCGCCCTGAGAGGCGCGGCTGTCGTCCGATAAAGGGTGGAGGAGTGGCCGAGGAACAAGCTGCGGCGTATCGGAGAACTGGCGAGTAAGTTTTTTTTTTTCATCTCTCTCTCCTCTCTCTCTCACTGTCGCTCTGCGTTGGCCTTCATCCTCTTTTAAATTTTACAGTTTTTTGGGGGGGTACTACACTGTTACAGGAGTACCCTCCCTTTTAATCATTTCTGTTTCCTCCCTTGTCCCTCCCTCGTCCAGGTAGATGGGGATGACCTGCCGGCAGTCAGCTGAAGGCGCCCTCCCCAGGGAAAGAGGGGGGGATGTACGTCAGGCCGGGGGCTCCTCAGCCTGAGAGAACGAGGGAGGAATGTGGCAGGGCGGAGGGCGGGGCCGGGTCGTGATCCTACACACCCGGTCCCGTATTAGGCTAATTATGCCTCCGTGAGGTTTAAAGGCTGACTGCAGAGGGCCGTGCGGGAGAGAGAGATCATTAGCGGACATGTCCGTCATGTGTGTTTGTGTTGTCTTAAGTTTTCCATTAAACTATGATTTATATTGTCAAGCCGGTTCTCGCCTCCTCCTTGCCCATCGTTTAACTGTTTTACAAATAGGTTTTAGAACATTGTTAGGTGGTTGCTAAGGTGCTGAATAGGTTTTAGAACATTGCTAATGTATTGAATAGGTTCTAGAACATTTCTAGGTGATTTCATCAGTGTTGAATAGGTTCTAGGACATTGCTAGGTGATTCATACAGTGTTGAATAGAACATCGCTAGGTGATTGCTAAGGTGCTGAATATGTTTTAGAACATTGCTAGGTGATCGCTAAGGTGTTGAATAGGTTTTAGAACATTGCTAAGGTGCTGTATCGGATTTAGAACATTGCTAGGTGATTGCTAATGTGTTGAATATGCTTTAGAACATTGCTAGGTGATTGCTAAGGTGTTGAATAGGATCTAGAACATTGCTAGGTGATTGTTAAGGTGTTGAATGGGTTTAAGAACATTGCTATATGATTGCTAAGGTGTTGAATAGGTTCTAGAACATTGCTAGGTGATTGCTAAGGTGTTGAATGGGTTCTAGAACATTGCTAGGTGATTGCTATGGTGTTTCATAGGTTCTAGAACATTGCTAGGTAATTGCTAAGGTGTTGAATATGTTTTCGAACATTGCTATATGATTGCTAAGGTGTTGAATAGGTTCTAGAACATTGCTAGGTGATTGCTAAGGTGTTGAATAGGTTTTAGAACATTGCTAGGTGATTGTTAAGGTGTTGAATGGGTTCTAGAACATTGCTAGGCAATTGCTAATGTGTTGAATAGGTTTTAGAACATTGCTAGGTGGTTGCTAAGGTGCTGAATACATTTTAGAACATTGCTAATGTGTTGAATAGGTTCTAGAACATTTCTAGGTGATTTCAACAGTGTTGAATAGGTTCTAGAACATTGCTAGGTGATTGTTAAGGTGTTGAATAGAACATTGCTAGGTGGTTGCTAAGGTGCTGAATATGTTTTAGAACATTGCTAGGTGATCGCTAAGGTGTTGAATAGGTTTTAGAACATTGCTAAGGTGTTGTATAGGTTTTAGAACATTGCTAGGTGGTTGCTAATGTGTTGAATATGCTTTAAAACATTGCTAGGTGATTGCTAAGGTGTTGAAAATGATCTAGAACATTGCTAGGTGATGGCTAAGGTGTTGAATGGGTTTTAGAACATTGCTAGGTGATTCCTAAGGTGTTGAATAGGTTTTAGAACATTGCTAGGTGGTTTCTAAGGTGCTGAATAGGTTTAAGACCATTACTAGGTGTTTGCTAAGGTGTTGAATATGTTTTAGGACATTGCTAGGTGATTGCTAAGGTGTTGAATAGGTTTTAAAACATTGCTAGGTGGTTGCTAAGGTGCTGAATAGTTCTTAGAACATTGCTAGTTGATAGATAAGGTGTTGAATAGGTTTTAGAACATTGCTAGGTGATTGTTAAGGTGTTGAATAGGTTCTAGAACATTGCTAGGTGATTGTTAAGGTGTTGAATAGGTTCTAGAACATTGCTAGGTGATTGCTAAGGTGTTGAATAGGTTTTAGAACATTGCTTGGTGGTTGCTAAGGTGCTGAATAGTTCTTAGAACATTGCTAGATGATAGATAAGGTGTTGAATATGCTTTAGAACATTGCTAGGCGATTGCTAATGTGTTGAATAGGTTTTAGAACATTGCTAGGTGATTGTTAAGGTGTTGAATAAGTTGAATAAAATCAAGAGCCAACCTCTAAATCCTTGATATAGGATTCAGGTGACTCCATCCAAGTTTTTGATCTTTTTTTTTGTTGCCCATCTTAACATCCAGTCAAACCATGGAAAATTATAGCCTGGAGTGCAAATTTAACAAACCTTTTAGAAAACATTAAAAATTAGATTTTTATATTGTCTAAAGGAAATGAGAGATATGGGTGGTTGCCAGGGCATTACTATGCAGTTGCTAGGGTATTCTGGTGGTTTATAAATTGATGCTTACTGGCCCAAGTCAAAAAAGTCAACTCAAGTCTCCATGATATTCTGGTCTCTAGATACATGGCTCAGATCCCTCCTTAAATGTAAGTTGAAGCTTTATGATTTGAGCTGTTGTTCAAATCATGAGGTTTAACATGTAGGGTTAGATATTTATTTAAATATTATCATGACTTTTGCTTTGCAGGACCACTTCTGGTCCTCTCAATATCATCATATACTCTACATGATACATTCCCAGGTACCCAAGTCACGTGATTCAGTGGAAACTGTCGTGGTATTATGATTTGATTCAAATCCTGTGGCGGTGACACTAAAAGGCCAGCAGGAACTAAACAGAGACTTTAGTCACATATCCAAGAGGACGAATCACATTCAACACTTTTAGATTCTCTTTGTTTCTCGCTCTTTCTTTCACATTGAGTGGGTTTTTAAGTGCTTGGGTGTAACCTTTTTACATAATAAACAGCTTATGATCATTTAAGTACATGTGAACGAGTCTTTTGAGAATGCTAACACTAGTAAAGGCAGCACACATGAAAACAAAATAAACAAAACATAAGGAAACTCTGTCCTTACTGAAACTGTGAGTCAAATCTGTTCTCACACATAATAAACCTAGTTCCTCAACACAAGCTGTGTTGAATGATTACAGTGCTTGCAATGTAGCATTGTTTTGATATCCTTCCAACATATTTCTCTAACCATAAGTATTATTAGTGTGATTCTAACTGTTCTAATATATCTATTCCTTTTGTTTTCAATGATAATTATCATTATTGCAATACACGATTACTGTATTACAGTAAATACAATGCTGTCATGCAATGAATTTTCATATTAAAATAAGCAAAAATGAAAGTACCAAGTACTACTATGATATGTAAATACTTTACAATTTAAATAACATATCATTAATAATATTTATAGTACAATTTTTTAATAAGAATATCACAATGACCATCTTTTTCCATGTTGCGTTAATGAGAATTGGGGGATAAAATGGGCGTAAGGCTACAATGTAATCTTAGCTGCCCTAAAAAAGGTTTAATTTTCTATACACAAAATATAATTTCTAAATAGTTTCTTTTGATTTTAGAGTAAAATAGCACCATTCTTTAGAAGTTTTACCCATTTAAACCTCTGCAATTAAAGAGCAACATGCAGGTTGAATTTATAACTGAATTAATACTTTATATTGTCTGCAGAGGTCTTTTAAAAACACATATGTAGAAATTACTAATGAAATCTCATTTGATGTAGAGATTTTGATGAAAATGTGCTAGGCTCTGGAATACGCCTTTCCCGCCATCAACGCGTCATATGACGTAGGGCGAGGCAAACAAAAGAGCTCGCGGTCAGCTCTCATTGTGGGTGTTGATGTAGTTAGAGCAGTAGTGAGAGACAGAAAGTTTTAGAGAAGCCATAATGGTAAATTATTGTGTTTGTGCTGGTTGCACGAATTCCAGCCTGTCAGGCCATCGTGTACATCATTTTCCTTCTAGAAAAAACAAGGCTTTTCGGTCTTGAGTGCGTTTTGTGCAGGTGAAGAGAGCAGACTTCACTGCCGCGTCTGTTACCACACACTCGGTCGTTTGTGGCGCACATTTCACTCCGGAGAATTATCGACCTGGAGATTTGTTGGAGTCTCGGATGGGATTTCGGAGTAAGGACCACGTGAGGCTGATTACTGATGCTGTTCCTCGGTGCACTCGATGGAATCAAGTCCACCGTCAAAGTGTACACCGGATTTTGGCGCGGGCTGGACTGGAGGACAAAGTGCTAACGTTAGCAGACATTCTGTGCAACGAAAACGACGACTTAGCAGAGTAAGTCTTACTTTTAATTATTTTAACTCTTAATTTGCTCATAATTATAGGCCTGTGGGCCATCATAGGCATGTTCGTCCACACCGGAGAACTCTGTTTCTTCATTCGCATCCATTGTAACCTGAGCTTGAACTTGACCAGACTCCCTCGCCCATCGTCACTTCCGGTTAGTGCTTTATAGACGCGGAAGTTATTTTATCACAATTTATCTCAAAATATCGTTAATGGCTAAATATATATTACTCCAGTTCAGAAAATCTAGTTGTTTTATCATCAACATACACTATGCTATATAGGGGTGTCCAACCTGCATGTTGCGCTTTAATTTGTCTGCTTAAAGAAATAGTTCACCCAAAAATGAAAATTCTCTCATCATTTATTCACCCTCATGCCATCCCAGATGTGAAAGACTTTCTTTCTTCTGCTGAAGATTTTTGGAAAAAAAAATCAGCTGTGTTTGTCCTTTTAATGCAAGTGAATGATGATCAAAACTTTGAAGCTCCAAAAAGCAGATAAAGTCAGCATAAAAGTAACATATAAATCCAGTGGTTAAATCCATAACTTCTGAAGCGATCCAAATGGTTTTGGGTGAAAGCAGACAAAAATATAGCTCCTTTTTCACTGTACATTTTGCCATTGAAGTCTCTAGGCATGATCATGATTTCCAGCTGGATTACACTTCCTAGTGCTTGATGCATACGCAGAGCGCTAGGAAGGGTATTCAAGCTTGAAATCATGATCTCCAAGGAGAATGCAATGGCTAGATTTATAGTGAAAATAGGAGCTATATTTTGGCCTGTTCACATCCAAAACCAATTGGATAACTTCAGAAAACATGAGTCTTATGGATTACTTTTATGCTGACTGTATAAGCTTTTTGGAGATTCAAACTTTTGGTCACCTTTCACTTGCACAGACCTACAGAGCTAAAATATTCTTCTAAAAATCTTGGTATGTGTTATGCAGAAGAAAGAATGTCTCAATTCCTAGTCTTATCAGAGCAGTTGTCATTGGTCATATTAGTTAAGTTCATAATAGGTAAAAAAACAAAACAAAGAATATACTTGGAGTGGCCAGATGACTGGGCAGGGACATTAGCATACTGGGTTGACTTTTAAATCCTTTCTGATAACTTTATGAACAATGTTGTTACTCTACTTTTATTCAAAGCCTCTAGAAGCATCTACAACATGTCAAAATAATCCCTACCTTTTTCTGTGTTTGCAATGTCATGGGATTTGCATGTGTCACAATTTCCTACCGCAACACAAAACTTCACATGTGAGATAAAGATCAGGAGTGCATGGGAAAGTTGAGATCTATTGGCGTCATCCAAGGAGAGTTCACATGTGTGGACAAACACACATATTATGCAGATACAAGCACACACACTAAATACAGGCTTAATACATCTGATTGCCCTTATTTTGCCTGTAGAATCACACTGGGAACCAGGAATTATTTTTCTACTCTGCCAACATGTGAAATTTAGAGAGGGGAAAACATGCTGCAGAAACCAAAACTGCTGTTCTCACCTTTTTCTGAACCATCCTGGAAACCAAACAGAGTGCCACTGTTATATCAATATGCAATATAGCTCAATATATAGCTTCAATATTAGGATAGCAAAGCAGACATGAAAAGTCTTATCCTTTTTTTGTGACTTGCAATCCTCTAGCTTGTAACTACTGCAAGAAAATGTACTCTGTGCTACCATCTGGTGGTGCAAAGTGCATGGAGCATGTCACTGTCAGACTATGAAAACATTTATTTCTTTTATTTTTTGCAATCTGAAATAAATTCTGAGTCTTCTATAGACATACGACAGCTTGTGTGAAGAACGGATTCAATTTAAGTAATTATTCACTGAAAATCTTCCCCTGCGCCTGGTTTCAAATCTCAGTCACATATAGGCTATTCAAACATGGCGCACAAAAACACAAACTTTACGGGTTGCAATTCGAACAAGTTCTAAACAGGTTTCCTGTACATATAGGTGGTCTCGTTTGGAAGGCTGCATGCTAGATAGTATGTGTCCTTTTGAAGGCTACAGTATACGGAGTGTCCTCCTTTAAACTAGCCTCGTTTAAACGAGACGGCCTTCGTAGGACAAAGGGAAATGGAACGTAACATGGTTGCTATGACAGCACTCCACTCTTTAACAAGCGCGAGCGCTATGCGTGAGAGGGGAACAAAGTCCCTCTGGAAGAGGTACATTTTAGGAGAGTTATAATGATGTAAAGAGAAAAGAAAATAGATTGTACAGGTGTACTTTTAGTCTAATACTTTATTTTAATTATATATTCATATATTTATACATATTATATACTCTGCTGAGGTACTTCAACTTGGGAATTAACATTCCTTGTGTTTGAACATCATATTTGGCGGCATTTTCTTTTAGACATTTTCGTAGAATTGCAAAGAATTGTGGGTTGTGAGTGACCATGAAGGATACACCTCATGCATCCTCCATTTCCCATGAAAGAAGGTCTCATTCGAAGTGTCCTGCTCGCTTAACTGAAACGAGACAGCCTCGATGACGTCTGCGGCCTACAAATGCGACTTCCGGAGGACGCAACCTTCCAAACGAGACACAGCCATAGTCTGCATTCAGCTATTATGGTAACTTCTCACTATATTGGCCAAATATTCAATAAACTGGAGCTCTGGGAATCATATAGCTCACAGATAATTACTAGACGAACCAGTTCAGAGAGTTGCTAACTTACGACCCGTGCAACCACTTTTATGGAGTCAGCGAGTCGTTTACTCGAGAACCGCTGTGACCGAATCAGTCTGAATCACGAATAAATCATTAGTCAATTTGACTCAACCAGAACTGTTCTAAAATTTGATGTTTTCCTCATAACAATATCATTAATATGTTTTAACTGTCTAAAGGCTGTTTATCTACCAGAACTTATTTTAAATATTAAAGTAACAGTAACTTAAAATCAGAAAATGATTTTTGGCAGCAAACCCATTCAGTCTTGATTATAATAATTATGGATTTCAAATATGCAAGAGTGGTTCACCCAGTCAGATTAAAGGCATTAACTTGTAACATATAAAGCATCTTAAGTCATTGCCTGCAACTGCTATGATGGGGTGGTCACTCATTTACAGAGGGGAACAAGTCCACTGAAAACAAAGTCAATCTCAAACACCCTCATTAAATGTAATGTGAATCTTGATACTAATTCAGCCATCACACATGACATCACTTTCCTCTAGCCAAAAATAATAGTTATCTGCCAATAGGAGCATACCATAGCTGTAGTGTGGGGGTGCAGGGATCCGTTGATGATTGACTGTCTGTGGGTGACTAGGCTTGAATTTCAGGAGTCTGTTTTGGTGACTGTAAAGCGATAGGCCCGCCTTCTCTCATTCCTACACAAACTTTGCTCCATTTTTTAAATTTTTTTCAATTTATTGCACAAAATTAAACCAAAATACTCAGACCACATTATGTGGCACATTTATAAGCTGTCATAATGTGAATGAGCTTTTTATCTTCAGTCTCAAATATGCAAGATAGAAGTCATTTACATTTATCCAGTTTGGCAGATGCTGCTTTTATCCAAAGTGACTTAGAGTCTTTACTAGAGACATGCTCTAACAGTCGAGCTACTTGAAAATATATTAAAGGGATAGTTAAAGGAATAGTTAGATGTTAAAAGAATATTCCTGTTTCAAGTTAAGCTCAATCGACAACATTTGTGGCATAATGTTGATACCACAGAATATAATTTCTATACTCATCCCTCCTTTTCTTTAAAAAAAGCACAAATCTGGGTTACAGTGAGGCACTGACAATGGAAGTCAATGGGGCTAGAGGTCTGCTACCCGACGGAACCTGAGAACCCGATGGGTTTCGGGCCGGGTTCGGGTCAGTTTTTCAAGTAGAACTATTGTTTTCCTTTGTGAACACATGCTGGACGAATGTCTTTATCTGTTGCACAATGTCTTGCTGTTTCATCAGCGTTTAGCGCAGGACTTTTAACACCGTATAACTAAAAAAGAACTTCACATTTTCAAGAGCGCATGTCGAGACACCTGCGCTCTGTTTCATTTGTTGCTCTGCATAGATTGTTTTTAATGGAATTTTTACAAAGATTAAACGTTCTAAACAATTCAGGCTGCATACAGGAGACGGTTACATTGTTTAACATTAATCCAGATTGTTCTGCACCAAGTGAAGTTTCAGGCAATATTTTCTCTTCTGCTCTAGTGTACTGAGGGACTGCTGTGTCTTGTTAAATCTGTGTATGTTTACTGTTTCAGTACTGTTATGAATGTTGCTTACATAAAATTCAGCCTATTACAACAGTATTTGCTAGGAAAAGAAATTATAAAAAACATTTGAGTGATTTCTGGTTAAGTTCGGGTTTTGGCTTAAAATCTGATGGGATCATTTGGGCCACATGGTCTCGGGTACAGGTCGGTTTGGGTTTCATTTTATGGCCCATTCAGATCTATAAATTGATCTTTTTTTAAAGAAAAGGAAGGATGAGTAGAAATTGTATTTTGTGATAATCAACATTATGCCACAAATGCAGTCGATTGATCTAAACTTGAATATTTCTTTAAGCAGAATGATGGGGATAGATTCAGTCACCATTCACTTTCATTGTATGGGGAAAAAAACATTCAGCCTAACATGATAAATGTCTTTTTCGTGAACTATTGTTTTAGGCACTTTGTTTCTGACTGAGCCAACTAGACTAGACTGCAACTCTATCAACAACATGCAACTGCCCCAATCACCTACTGTAGTTTTATTTTTTCTGAGGAGGGTGAACGTACATGCGTGTGTGTGTGTGTGTGTGTGTGTGGCATAGGTTCACAGCGACAGGCGGTACTTAAATATTAAACGCTCTGGGAGAGCACACCATTGTTTGCCCTCCATTTCAGAGAAGCGGTTGTGGATGGTTGGGAAAGTGCAAACGGCAACAAAAGCTGCTGGGAACGGTGAAGACGACTTCAGAGAAAGAGAGAGAGAGATAGAGGGGAGGAGTGCACTCAGGTGTTAAACCATCTGACAAAGGAGGTGAACCATGGAGAAACCAAGACAGAATTGGTTATGAAATGTTAACAGACGTTGGACTTTTCGTACATTAAACATGGATGAAACTGTGAGTGGGACATCAGAACTTCAAGAGACAGGCGGTCTACAGAATAGACCCGGGGAGGAAGAACACAGGTACATGTTCTTCATGGAAATTTCCACTTATTTATATAATATTAAGACATATTATGATGGCATGTGTTTGCTTGATTAAAGTGGTCTCTTTAAATTATTTCTTTAGAATATCAATTCTTCTTTAATTTGTATTTATTCTGTAGATCATAATTTATTTATTAAATCATTAAATTACATTCCTTAAACATTATGACATCAGTCTAAACAATGAAATCACTTTGTAAAATCATGCAAATAAAACCTTGCCTATCAGACAGCCTATTTCTCATAAGGCGATTGAGTACGTTTTATGTTCATGGTTATGTTTTGTATTTTTTGCACTTGTTTGAACCTGCACAGTTGGTTAATAAAAATGTTCCATGTAAATGTAATTTCTGCATGGCTCCTAATGGTAAACGGATACAACCAGCTCAGCTTACACACACTTTACTGACTGAACTTGCGTGTTACTGGCTGAGTCATATTTTGTGGGGGAAAAATACAATTAAAATATGCAGTACACTGGCCCCGGAGTATTTTAAGCTATACTTAAAAATGTATGAATCCAATTGCATTACATAACAAAATTTTATTTTTAGTGGATGTCTGAAGTCAGTTTTCTTCAAGTTCACACAGGTGTTCTAGCAGAGTAACCACAACATTAACTCTAGACACGTTCCACTAACATTTGACAACCAGAAAGTTTTGACATACTGAACAGTATATCTATTGTTTCATCATTTAAAACCGACTAATGTCTTTTTTGTGTAATGTCATGTGTGATTGCTGTGCCACTTTTTATGCAAATAGCTTTGGGGCCAATGTACCTAAAGCTTTCATGCCAATCATGTTTGCTGTGAGAATAAATAATCTTAATCATTACAAACACAACACTAATCATCTAAGTCAAATACAGAGAGTTCAAATCATGTCTTTAGGACCTCAGACGTGGTTGTTCCTGTGTCTAACGTTCCTGTGGAGGGGGATGTGGAAACTGGAGCACAGAACTCCAGGGACAGCCGTAAACTTGATTGCATCATCTGCTACAGTGCGTATAATCTGGGTGAGAGACTCCCTCGGAAACTCTACTGTGGACACACATTTTGCCAGGCCTGTCTGAAGCGTCTAGACACCCTCATCAATGAGCAGGTGCGATTCACACTACCATAAATATTTGTTTGACCTGTTTAATTCCAAGTGTGAATATGAAGAAGTTTGCTTGGCTTGGTGTTTGCATAATATTACTTTGGTAAAAAGATTATAATCTGTCCCTTAGAAAATGCGGTCAGATATCACTGATAACATGGCTACTGTCGATTGGGATGATTCGTTTCAAGGGATGCCGAAATTAAGTCGATTTCTCATTTTTCAGTTTTTTAAATAACACACACACACACACACACACACACAACTTACAATATTGTTTTTCTCAAAACACTCTGTGAACATCAGTTTTTGGTTTTCGGAATATTACCGAAGCAAAAATTAGCCAGGAAAGTTTATTTTTATAAGAAATAGAATGTTCACTTTAGGTTTGGAGAGCCTTCCGTTAAAATTCTTCGAACAAAATGTTTGTATAGTTTTTTATTGTTGTGGTGCAGCATTATATTCCCATTAAGCACCATTGGCAACTAAAGCTAAATTTAAAAAAAGTGTTTAAAAATATTTCCCATTTTAATGTGACAATTTTAAGGCCATGTCCAAACTTTTTGAAAACGCTCTCCCAAGTGTATACATTTGAAAACGACTTACTTGCATTGTAGTGTGGACTGGGAAAACAGAGTTCCCCTTCTGTCGCTCTCTCCACGTTGTGTCAGAGAAGCGACACTAGGGGTCTCTCTTGAGCACCGATATTCACCTCTGAACTATGAAAAAAGACCAATGAGAGTTGGCAACCAGTATTTGCATGTCCTGCCCCCGGACATACAGGTATTTAAGCGGCGCAAATACGGGAGTTCATTCAGAAAATTCTTCGGAGCCGATGGTCGTGTTTGCAGACTGCTGCGTTTTACACACCGAGTACCTGCTATCCTCTGCTGCATGCTGTTGGATTCTACGGCGCACAACAGCGGCTTTCTCCTGTTTGCACGGCTGTGCACTTCCTGCCCCTGAGCGCATCGACAGTTGCAGATAAGAAAGATCTCTCACGAGTTCTTTCATTCATAAAAGAGTGATTTTATTTAAAAGAGTAATTTCCTCTAAAAGAGCAAAAACACAGCAGCGTTGAACGTCCTTTTAAGGACGCATCTTTATAAAGATGTCTTTCCACCCCTGTGTTGTTCCTGGATGCGGTAGAGTACTCTCCGCTTCCGACGGCCACAGGCGTTGTCTCGTGTGTCTGGGCAGCGATCACACTGAGGCTGCGTTTGTGGATGGTTCATGTTCTCATTGCAAGAACATGACCATGACAACGTTGCGGTCGCGGCTTGCTTACAACCGTAAGCAAGCCACTCCAGCCGCCCCCCGCCTCGCTCCTTCTTCCCACGGGATTAAGGACGATGCGGCTGGCGATTCGGGGATGGCAGCGGGTGCGCGGAACAAGGTAAGTGCTTTGAGTTTATTCGCCACAGCGCCTCCCGACGCCGCGTTACCTGTTCCGCACCGCTGCGAAGCCCCGCCGGGTACGTCCAAAATATTCGTCCCCTTGGTGCCCCTAGCACGGAGCTTAGAGGCATGGCTTTCACTGCCCAGCTCATCACGGTGGCTGCACCGGACCATCCGACTCGGTTACGCAATTCAGTTTGCCAGGTCTCCGCCCCCCTTCGTGGGCGTTCGTTCCTCCGCAGTACACGGCGAACATGCCCACTCCCTGCGCGAGGAAATCGCCTCCCTTCTAATCAAGGACGCAATAGAGCCTGTCCCTCCGACTGAAACAAAGAAGGGTTTCTACAGCCCTTACTTCGTTGTACCCAAGAAAGGCGGCGGCATACGACCGATCTTGGACCTGCGAGTTTTCAATCGGACCTTGTCCAAACTCCCGTTCAAAATGCTTACCCAGAAACAAATTCTATCTGGCGTCCGGCATCTAGATTGGTTCGCAGCGGTAGACCTGAAGGACGCGTACTTCCACGTCTCAATTTGCCCTCGACATCGACCCTTTCTACGGTTCGCGTTCGACGGCCAGGCGTATCAGTACAAGGTCCTCCCCTTCGGCCTGTCTCTGTCCCCTCGCGTCTTCACAAAGGTCGCTGAGGCGGCTCTTGCCCCGCTACGAAGAGCGGGCATACTCAATTACCTCGACGATTGGCTCATTTTGGCCTCCTCGCAGGAATTACTATGCGCACACAGAGACCAGGTGCTCGAGCACCTCGGCCGTTTAGGGTTTCAGGTCAACTGGGAAAAGAGCAAGCTCACCCCGGTCCAGAGCATCTCTTTTCTCGGTTTGGAGTTAGACTCAGTCTCAATGACAGCACATCTCTCCAACGTTTTTCTTGCCCTGAAGAAATTTCTTCCGTTGATTCGTGGCAAGCATGTCCTAGTCAGGACAGACAGCACCACGGTGGTGGCCTACATAAACCGCCAAGGCGGAGTACGCTCCCTCCACATGTCACAGCTCGCCCGTCGTCTCCTCCTTTGGAGTCAGCAGCGACTGGAGTCACTGCGCGCCACTCACATCCCCGGCAACCTCAATGTGATAGCGGACGCGCTGTCAAGACAAAACTTGCCCAGCGGAGAGTGGAGGCTCCACCCCCAATCGGTCCAGCTGATTTGGGACAGGTTCGGCAAGGCCCAGGTAGACCTGTTTGCCTCCCAGGAAACCTCCCACTGTCCGCTCTGGTATGCCCTAACAGAGGCTCCCCTTGGGACAGATGCTCTGGCGCACAGCTGGCCCACAGGGCTGTGCAAGTACGCTTTTCCCCCAGTGAGCCTTCTTGCACAGGTGCTATGCAAGGTCAGGGAGGACAAGGAGCAAGTCACTCTGGTGGTCCCCTACTGGCCCAACCGGACGTGGTTTTTGGATCTCACGCTCCTCATGACAGCCCCTCCCTGGCGAATTCCACTGAGGAAGGACCTTCTTTCTCAGGGACGGGGCACGCTCTGGCATCCGCATCCAGACCTCTGGAATCTCCACGTCTGGTCCCTGGACGGGACGCGGAGGATCTAGCCAGCCTACCTTCGGCCGTCATAGACACTATTAACCAAGCCAGAGCCCCTTCGACCAGGCATCTTTACGCCCTGAAGTGGCGTCTGTTCGCGGACTGGTGTTCTTCCCGAGCCGAAGTCCCGCAGAAGTGCGCAGTTAGGTCAGTGCTCGTGTTTCTTCAGGAGAGGCTGGAGAGGAGGCTGTCCCCCTTCACCCTCAAGGTGTATGTTGCGCTATCGCTGCCCACCACGACTACGGTAGACGGCAAGTCTCTTGGTAAGCACGACTTAATCGTCAGGTTCCTAAAAGGTGCCCGGAGGATGACTCCCTCCCGGCCTAACCTGTTTCCCTCCTGGGATCTCTCGGTCGTCCTTATGGGACTCCGGAGACCCCCCCTTCGAGCCGCTTGACTCAGTTGGACTCAGGGCCCTCTCTCTCAAGACCGCCCTGCTGATCGCGCTCGCTTCCATCAAGAGGGTCGGGGACCTGCATGCGTTCTCTGTTAGCGACGCTTGCCTGGAGTTCGGTCCGACGGACACTTTCGTGATCCTAAGACCGCGACCGGGCTACGTGCCCAAGGTTCCTACCACACCCTTCAGGGATCAGGTGGTGAACCTGCAAGCGCTGCCCAGGGAGGAGGCAGACCCAGCCCTTTCACTGCTGTGTCCAGTATGTGCCTTACGTATTTACCTGGACCGCACACAGAGCACCAGACGCTCTGAGCAGCTCTTCGTCTGCTTTGGGGACAGCAGAAAGGGAATGCTGTCTCCAAGCAGAGACTCGCCCACTGGGTTGTCGACGCCATTTCCCTGGCTTATCACACCCAGGCCGTGCCCCCCCCTTTGCGGGTCCGAGCCCACTCCACCAGGAGTGTTGCGTCCTCATGGGCACTGGCTAGGGGCACTGCCCTAGCAGACATTTGTAGAGCAGCGGGCTGGGCAACACCTAACACTTTTGCGAGATTCTACAATCTACGAGTTGAGTCAGTATCGTCCCGTGTTCTCTCAGGTACCGAGCCCGTAGAACTCGGTGGCACGTCCACGATCTGACCGGGTGAATCGCTTGCACCCAGTGCCCTTCCCCCTAACCAGGGGAAACAGTGCAGGGGAAAGATTTTTATAGCCAGACCTGTGAGTAAAGTGGTTGGTTCACGTACTGTGCGCAGGCAATGGGCAGAAAAAGTTCACCAGTCTTACATTCAAGGAGGGACTTCAGGCAAATAGGGAAAAGAATATCAAAAAGTGTGAACGATGAGTGCACGGATGATGCACTTCTTCAACCGTCAAAACAGAGAGTGACATTTTTGTCACTTCATGCACTCAGCGTACATAGGGGAAGGGGTTGATTTACCGGCCTGCATTGCTAGTCTGACAAAACAATTGTAAACAATGGAGAATATAGTAACTAGCGAAACTTCAGTGAAGACAGCACCTTACAAATGCGAGTTGAATGTTTTACCATCACCCCACGCTTTATTCGTTTATGTTAATTAGCAACCATTCTATACATGTTGTACACTTGAAAATAGCTTGTATTCGACCAAAAATCCACTATCATCAGCAAGCTAAGAGTGAAATGTACTATGGTGTCAAAATAAAAGTTCCTCAAAAGTATCAATGAACCTGCGTCCTCCATGTTCCTGTTCTTTCTGACAACAAAGCATGTGAACACGACATACTCGTAATTACCACTTCAGAAGTGGGAATTAGGATAATTCCAATAGTATATGAAGGCAGCATATGTTTGGAGAAGCAGAAATAGTTAACCTTGTAATTTGTCATGTGAATATTTAGCTTTATGCTAAGCTAAAATGCTACATGCACCTGTTACCAGACAGTTTTTTTCTTTAAAAAATGGTTAAACAAGATAAATTTACTTATATTAAAAATATTTATTCTGAAAAAAGCCTAAATATCTATAAGTTTATTTTGTCTTACTACTGGCAGATGTTTTTTTTTTCACTTGTTATTAACTTGTTTATAGTTAAAAAAAAAAAAAAAAAAAAAAAGTGCTAAAAACCTCCAGTGCTGAATAAGTAATCCAAAGTATTCAAAATACATTACTGACATTGAGTAATCTAACGGAATATGTTACAAATTACATTTTACAGCATGTACTCTGTAATCTGTAGTGCAATACATTTTAAAAGTAACCCTCCCAACCCTGATAAAAACATACTGTAAGTTTCAGAACTGAAAACTTCCTCCTTAAAAGAAAAATATAATTTATTTAAACCAAGCTGCAAAAACGTCTCGTTTGGAATACGTTGAACTTGTGACGTCACAAGGGCCAAATACATCTGCATAAGCAAAGTGTATTTTTCCGTCATTGCACCCTTGGCCCTGCCCTTTAGTTCTCGGTCAGTCACATAGGTGAAGAAGAGAGAGGTGGGCCTGTCATAGGAAATTCATCTAAAGTGGACTTAAACGGGACATCTACATGTGCCTGTCTGGATGTAAATGTTTTTCTGCATTTACATGTACTAGACGATGGCTTTTACTGTTATCATACATCTTGCACCACTTTTAAAAGGTGCGATGTCAAGTTATAACTAAATGGAGACCCCCATTGCATTTTTGGCAATGTGCGCCACATATTAAGAATGGTACAAATAAAGGGGTCCTGGGTATCTCAGCGAGTATTGATGCTGACTAGCACCCCTGGATTCGTGAGTTCGAATTTAGAGTGTGCTGAGTGACTCCAGTCAAAAAAATTGGCCCGGTTGCTAGGGAGGGTAGAGTCACATTGGGTAACCACCTCGTGGTCGCGATTATGGGTTCTCGTTCTCTATGGGGCGCGTGGTAATTTGTGCGTGGATCACAGATAGTAGCATGAGAGTCCACGTGCTGTGAGTCTCCGCGGTGTCATGCACAACATGCCACATGATAAGATGCGGATTGAAGGTCTCAGAAGCAACTGAGACTTTTTTGTGATATGAGCAATATTACTGTGACATAATTTTTTCCATTGACTCGTGGGTTTTAACGCAACAATTTATGTCAGTAACATTTCCCGACATTACTGTCACCCGTATAATGTGTTTTGGGCACAGCATTTAATAATATGTATTTGTGGCAGGGCGGAGGGCGGGGCCAGGTTGTGATCGTACACACCCGGTCCCGTATTAGGCTAATCAAGCCTCCCGAGGGGGATAAGGGTCAACTGCAGGGGTTCGTGCGGGAGAGAGAGATCGTTTATGGACATGTCCGTCATGTGTGTGTTTGTCTTTTGTTTTAGTTTATTCATTAAAATACTATTTATGTTGAAAAGCCAGTTCTCGCCACCTCCTTTACATTGATCCCTTTACACTGGTGCCAAAAACCCGGGAAGGAGGAGGCGAGAACCGGCTTTTCAATATAAATAATAGCTTAATGATAATCTTAAAAGACAACGTAAACACACACATGACGGACATGTCCGTAAACGATCTCTCTCTCCCGCACGATCCCCTGCAGTCGACCCATATCCCTCTCGGGAGGCTTGATTAGCCTAATACGGGACCAGGTGTGTACGATCACGACCCAGCCCCGCCCTCCGCCCTGCCAAAGTATTATTGCCCAGTCTCACAGTCCATGGCACGTGCCTGGTGTAAACAAACATGGAAGATGTGAGATGTGAAAAACAGCGTCTCTGCTTTGGACTGTTGAAGCCAGTGGAAGCAGCCCAATGGCTCAATGGACTGTTACATTCATGTATTAAGAACATCTCCGTGAGGATTGCATTTTTTCGGCTCATATTATGAGCGTGATTGCTTGTGAACCAGTCACATAATCTGTTATTGAAGGATGGGGTTAAAACACTATTTATACTGGAAATCTGTGAATAAACAACTTAATGTATTCAGATGAAATGTGCTGGATGTGGGTTAATCCTGAAATGTAGTTTTAGAAATGTTGTGGTCTTGTGGAGTTTATTCATTTTCTTCGGATTGCGTTTCACATATGGCTGTGTTGGAAGGGCTCTATGATGTTAGCCAATCAAAACTGTGAGCATTTACATTAAAGTCTTAAAGGGCCAGACATCTTTAAACCAAATGTTTCAGACAGGGTGGAAAATTATTATATATGACTAAATTATGACCGTTTTGTGCAAAAACACTATACTAACATTATAATCGGACCTCAGGGGGTTAATTAAATATCCAGTGGATGTGCATGTCAGAATCTCATCGGAAATAGTAGTTCATCTGGGTATTTCTCGCTTACTGTTTTATGAATACTGAGAATTCGGACATACTACTCCATTGGCATACTGTTTTTGGCATACTATAACATAGGGAAGTATGGAAGGGAAGTATGGATATTTGGACGCAGCGTTGGTTTTCCCAACTATTCGAGGGAGGACAGTTTAAATGAGCATGTTTAATTATTCCCTTGGCTCCATTGCTGCATTCGCAACACAATGTGACAAATGTAGCTTTTTTTTAAGCTGAAGAATTTAGCTATTTACTTTAAAAGCTACACCATTCTGAGAATAGTTGAGCTATTGTCATGCTACTGAAAAATGTAATTAAGTTGGTATCATCATTATTTTTTGTTAACTACTTTAGTTAACTAACTTCACCTTTAAAATGATCCTCTTCTTTCATTATGTAAAATTAAACAAGGACATTTCTTAAAGGGATAGTGCACCCAAAATTTTAAATTCTCTCATAACTTTCTCTAATGCATTGATACACTGTATTACATCACTGCTGTGTAGACATTTCTGATTATTATATATCTCCCCCATAGATGTGGATCCCCTGCCCACAATGTAGGCAAAACACTCCCCTACCTCGTGGGGGCGCCACTGGACTGGACTTGGACCTAGCCGCGTTTCTGGGCATTAAAGCCGAGGTGGAAAACCAGCGAACGTACACCCAGAAAGCACAGCTGGAGACCAAGTCTTCCTTTATAAAGCAGCCAATCACAGATCAACCTCCCTCTGCCTGGGCCAATGTTGCACTGACGGAACACCGTTTCCGGAGGTGTCCATGCTGCAGACACTGTCTGCTCTGCTGCTGGTGGTGCTAGTTTAATTCAGCTCATACATCTGCTTCTGGCCAGAGACACTATAAAAGGAGAGTATGGACTACTTGTAGAAAAATGACTGGAAATGAATGGGAGAAACGCTTATTATGGCGGCTGTAGGAATGGAAGTCCAAACTTTCAGTCCAAATTGCATTATATTTGGGTTACTCTACATCCAGAACCAGCCTGAAATTTTTTTATTGTGACTTCAGCTCAAGTATTTATAATATCTTTATTGCAGATTTGAAATATGTTATGGAAACATAATCCTGTCGACAAAGGTTGAAGAGACATTCTTTCCAGCAGATAGGAGCAGTACCTGTCTGCCTATTAGGAACATAGAAAATAGTTTTACCAAGATGTCCTTAAAGTGAACTGACTTGCCTAAAAGAGACTTGGTTAAAGATCCTGTGAAATCAAAATCAAAGTATTGCTGCTTTTATTACATATCTATTGGATTTAAGGTCATCTATTTGCTAGTTTGCTTCTAAACGTTGACAAAATTCTGTTTTCCGAAGATTTAAGCATTTAAAATCTGCAGTCTCTCTCTCTCTCACGGCTAAAAAGACTCAGAAACATCTATGACGTCAATATGCAAAGGATATTGCCACTGTTGGTCGCCGGATGTGCATGCTTTGCAAAGTACAGCATGGTAAAAGGCAGGTCACACGTTGGAAATGCCAGGCATGTGATGTTCATTTGTGTCTTCAGTCGAACAGGAATTGTTTTCAAAAATGGCACGAAGGCATGTAGCTGTATTCTCCTGTGTGTACTGTAAACTTTTCTCTTCAAAGTTGACAATGTTTATGTGGAATATTATGTGAGCGAGCAGGCTACGCATAGGTGGATGAGTAGGCTCATGCAAACCATCCACCTTCGGTAATACTCTTATCTCTCCTTATGTGCACTGGACACTTTCATTATTTTTCTTTCATCTTGCCCTGTCCGCAGTTTTGACCCGAATGTCTCTCTTGTCCCACTGCTCTATGCGCTGTTTGGTGTGTAAATCCGTTCATCAAAGATTCCTGAAAAAAAATGTATGAACTGTTTTCAACATTGATAATACTAAATGTTTCTTGAGCAACAAATCAGCATATTATAATGATAATTATACTGCAGTAATGATGCTGACAATTCAGCTTGGAATAAATTGCAGTTATTTTACATTTAAGGTTTCGCTGTATTTGGGATCAAATAAATGCAGCCATGCTGAGCAGAAGGGACTTCTTTTTAAAAACATTACAAAATCGTACCAATCTAAAACTTTTAAACGGTAGTGTAGTGTTTATGTAACAAACATGTATAGTCAGATTATAGTTTTAATTTAAATTTGATTTTGAAAATTAAGTCTCACATTCATTCTCTTTCTGTCACATTCCTCAGTGATAGGTCCAAGGGAGGGGTCTTTGTCTCCTCAGGTGTGAAATACATCAATATTCATGATAGTTCACGCCTCCTCACATGTGGCATTTCTAACACTTAAGTGTCTTACAAAGGTTAAACTGCTATATTGTTTTGTATGAATGAGTGATCAGGATAGGATGGTTTTCACATCTCAAAGGTCTTGTGAACAAATGTTTAATATGCGTTATATGGGCTTATTTATTTTTTCAAAAACTATGCATAAATGTTATTTTCTCAAAAATACAAACATGTACACACATGTTGCTCACATATTATAGCCCAGTTTGTGCTGAATACAGTGTAATCAGACTTTAGCCATTAATATGTTTAAGCAACTGAAAAAAGCACAGATGTCAAAACTTCTCCAGGACCCAAAACACCATCAGACCTGAGGCGCTTAAAACGGTTTCGTTTTTAAATTGTGTCAGATAATCAAGGCACGGAAGAATAGCATCTGCTTTTTCAAACAACCAAATCAACAGAGAACATGATATTGTGTTCATGTTTTTAATAGAATCAAATTATTAAAGACAAAAGGACAATGTGTCTGCATGAAAATTGAGTTCAAAAGATCTTTTGTGTTGTGCCCACGTACTTTAAATAATTAAACAAAGTAACATCGAATCCATTATTTTGTTTTTAAATGACAATTCAGACAGCTCTAGCTTTATAGATCCTATATGTTGGTGAAAATGTATATGGTATTCAAGTACAGAATCATTAAAAACAAAAGACAGCACTGTCACAATCAGACTATCTTGCCTTTTACACACTCTCTCTCACACAGAATATGAACAATCTTCATCTCATTCTGACATCCAGAGTTTGAAGGTTCGGTCATAGGAGCAGGTTGCAATCAGCTGTCCGTCAGGTGAGAGGTCAAGCCCCATAACTTTCCCCTCATGCCCTGCCAAAGTCTTCAGAGGAGACCAGCCAGGATGAGTCCACACTTTGACGGTGTTGTCATACGCACCGCTGAGCAAGTAATGCCCATCCGTAGCTAGAAGGTAGAAAGTCTGTTAATACTGACTCTCAAAGTTCATTTACAATGTTAATATCACAAAAATGTAACCAACTTCAGGAAACACGATAAAAAGATAGCACCAGAAAATGAAAATCATTTACTCCAGTGATTCTCAAACCTGTCCTGGAGGTCCTTCAACACTACACATTTTGGAAGTTTCCTCAAACATTCCTGATTCCACTCATCAGCTCGTTAAAGGAGACTCCAAGACTTAAATTGGAAAAGGGTGAGATGGAAAATGTGCAGTGCTGGGGGCCTCCAGGACTGGTTTGAGGACCACTGATTTGCTCAAATTTACTTGTACAACTTTCTTCCATGGAACACAAAAAAGGTGTTAGGTTGAATGTTTATGCTGCTCTTTTCCAAAAAATTAAGGTAGACTGTGACCAGGAGCCGTCAAGCTCCAAAGTGAAAGAGAAAAAAATTAAACATGTAAATCTGACACCTCAAGATGTAAAGCACAATGACTTGTAATATGATAAGAAATGCCACTGGTCTCATGTCTCATGACAACGCGCTGGATTGTTTTGAAACATGCACGAGCGCAAGATCTAAAAACTACGGCTGAGAAGAACGATTTATCGACGTTTCCTTCTGATCTTCAAACAAAGCTATCACATGGCTTCAGAAGAATATTTTGCTCAAGTCATTTGGACTACTTTTATGGTGCTTTTTGGGTCTGTTTACACTCAGCTTTGGTTTTATGAAAATAAATGAACTTGGACATTATGCAAAATTTCTCCTTTTATGTTCCATGGAAGACAGAAAGTTATATGGTTTTTGAATGTTGTGAAGAAATGAGAACAGAAAAGTAACTTCTGGGGTAAGAATCCCTTTAAGAATGCAATCACTGAATTAAAGCTGAAGTGTGAAATTTTTTTTTTCTATGTTATATTTTTTCCTTCTCTATCCCTCTGGCTTAATATGCAGATACAAGCAAGTAAACCAATCGTAGGTTGATTTTTCCAAAAAGTGTAAACACTGTGGCACTTTCAAAATATGAAAGAGCTTTCAGACCAGCCAAACATTACATTGACTCAACCAATGGTGCAAGTTTGGTATGTTTTCAAGTTTGGGACTAACTTTTTGTTCATCCAATGAAAGACCGAGAAAGTATTCAGGAAAGCGGTTTGAAAACGATATTTGTGTCTCAATCAGCTCCCTAGTTCAGTAGTTAGGGCACTGATTAGTCATCACTGCTAGGGATGTCAAAATCACAATACCATTCTAGAGCACTGAAACTTTCACTCCCTAAAAATTCCCAGAATGCGCCTTTGCACGCTATGTTCCCTTAATGGAAATGTCGTCATGTCTTTTGAAGTTTGTCAAGTTGTTAGAGGACGAAGTGTAAATATACGACGTCGAAGCCTTATTTTCTCTTTAAAAGATAATTATCTTTTATTCAGAAAATTAATATAAGGGGAACAATCTTTTAAATATTAGAGCTGTTAGAAAAACATAAAAAAATACACTTTCATACATTCATTTCTTTATTTGTCCTTTTATCTTTCATAATAACACTGTACGTTTCATTTATACAGCAATTGTCATCGTGTCATAACGGTCCCAATTCTCACTCAGGATCAGTACCCTTGCTAGTGCCCAAATTCATGTTATACTGATTCACAACATAGGGAGCTGATTAAGGCACACCGATTGTTTTTTTTTGTACTTCCAATATCTGAAGCAAAAATGCCACACTTCAGCTTCAAGACTCTGACTTGACAAATCCATTGCCATTCTCTAGAGTTAAACACCTACGTTGAAACTTCACAGAAGACACCAGGTTCTGATGGGCGGGGATTGTATACATGCACCTCCTCTGCCGCAGGTCCCACACTTTACAGGTGTTATCTCCACTGCCTGTTGCCAAGTGAAAACTACACAGGAAAGATTTCAAGGTTAAAATATCAAAGAAAGATCTAATGAGGGGGAAGTAAATATTTATGTGCCCTTTATTTCTTTTTACCCGTTTGGTGAGAAGTTGATGCTGTAAATCTCTTTCAGATGGCCCTCCAGGAACATGACACAACGACCAGTCCGCAGGTCCCAGACACGGGCAAAGGAATCCAGACCGCTGTATATGGAGCAATAATGAATAACATCTTAATAAGCCCCAATATGAGAGCTTATTGGAAATTCAGTTTAGTGATTTTATAGCATGACTTTTACGACTGTTCCCCCTTCGAAGTGCCCTATGAAGGCACCATTTATGCCATTTGGAATGCAGGAATGATGTGGGCATGATGAAATACCCTTCTTAATCTACGACCACACTTAAAATAAGGTATGCACGTATACGCCCTAGCTTACCCTAATACCTTAGAGTATACAAGCACTTTAGGGCTTAAGACAATTTTATACATTTACAAAATAAGCCATTTATGATCATTATTTATTGCAAGAAATATATTTTTGTCAGTCTTTCACACTTTAATTTTTCCCCTATAAATTTTCCCACACTGGCCATAAAATATTTATGAATAAATGAACCTAAAATAATTATGTAGTTTCAAGATATTAATACAAAATCTATAATGATCAAATGACTTTAAAATATAAAAACGGAATCACTCCACAATATACTGCAGATATATCAGAAAAGTGTGAATGCCACCCAAACCCCTTATTATTAGGATTTGCTGGCAGAGATGCCGTGAACACAGTATTTGACTTGAAGTTAAAAGAAAAAGCACACTAGCACACCAAATTTGTCTTTATTGTGTCTTATGCTGCTAGAAAGAACAAATAAGTATTTTAGTGCATACCATCTACTAATTTTCCAATTGCTCACATTTTTATTATTCGATAGTGTATTAATGTCTTACAGTATTAAATTATATTTAGTAATTTAAATGATTAACGTATTGACGTTGACTACTACACCTCTGGAGTCGCGAGTTCAAACCCTGCTGAGTGACTCCAGCCAGGTCTCCTAAGCAACCAAATTGGCCCGGTTGCTAGAGAGGGTATAATCACATGGGCTAACCTCCTCATGGTTCTCACTCAATGGGGCACGTGGTAATTTGTGCGTGGATCGCAGAGGGTAGCATGAGCATCGCTATTTAAGACACTCTAATTGACTTTTAAGTGCATGAAAGTAACCATTTAGATGCAGTGCAATGCCTATTCCTTTACAACACAGTGGAGTGCCTCAGGGTCCAGTTTTAGGCCCTTACCCAGTTCCTGCAAGTGAGCCGTCAGGGTGGAAGTGCAGGTCATGAACACCTTTACTGTGACCCTCCTGATGCAGAATCTCTTCTTGGACATCAAGATCCCAGAGTCGCCATGAATTATCATAGCTCAAAGAGAAACAACACAGAACTTTAGACATGACAAATTTTGTTAAGATTCAATTATTGATTTGAGCTTTTATTTTTTTTAAAGATATGATTTCAGGTTTTCCTTTTCCTCTCAATTTTTTTTGTATTTAAAAGATTGAATTTCTAGATTTTTGTGGTCCCTTATAAAATAAAAATATATATAGAGATACATATATATATTCATACCAAGTTGTGCCCAAAAAACGCCCAGATGGGTGCCAGGCGACCCGAGCCACCCTCATAGAGTGCCCTTCAATGTCTGCTACTGGCTCATCACTACAGACGAAAGAACACATGAACGTTGATTATATTGTCTGTCTCAATTTCTGAAGTAAAACAGTCTTACCAATACACACCTGTCTAAACTCCACAGCTTAACAGATCCATCAACAGAACAGGAGGCCATGCTGACATCTGATTCCTCCAGTGTCAGTGTGGCTTGAGGGTGAAAGCTAATCGCTCCTACATTGGTACTGTGACCTGAAGATAAAGAGGTCACCTTCAATTTAAGTCCAGTGTTATTAATTTTTTTAATAAAAAGATTACCAGTAAGCAAAAAATGGACAACCATTTGACAAGACTTCCAAAATAAATAATAAAGAAAACACGCTGAGTGACTCCAGCCAGGACTCCTAAGCAACCAAATTGGGAGGGTAGATTAACATTGTGTAACCTCCTCGTGAGTCGCTATAATGTGGTTCGTTCTCAGTGGGGCGCATGGTGAGTGGCGTGTGAATGCCACAGTGGATGCCGTGAAGCCTCCACACACGGTATGTCTCCGTGGCAACGCGCTCAACGAGCCATGTAATAAGATGCGCGAGTTGACGTCTCATATGCGGAGGCAGCTGAGATTCATCCTCTGTCACCCAGATTGAGGCGAATCACTACATGACCACAAGGTCTTAAATGCACATTGGGCATGCCAAATTGGGAGAAAAAGAAGAAAAAAATAATTTTTGCTTATATTTACCCCTTAATGTGCGAACAAGTGTGCAATCTGGGACTTTCCACAATTTACACAAGCCACTCCTATAACAGATACAAAAAATAAGCAATAGTACAATGAGATTAAATATTATGAGAAACGTTAATGAAAAAACAAATTATGAATCTATGTACATATACACACATATATATTCTAATAGAATTGATTAATTTACAGTAATATATAATAGACATTTCTAAAAAACAAAAACACAATGGCAGAATAAAACAAGCAATAAAATAAAACATACCAAGATGCAGTCACCAGCAGTTTAGAGTTAGGACTAAACTGGCAGTAGGATATTGGACGATCATCACCAATCTGACTGCAGAAGTTATTTAGATTCTAAATACAAAAAAGTATCATCATAATCTCAAAACAAATATATAATATCAGGAGAAATAAATTACAACACAACATAAAATCATTGGCTAAGCATGCTGTCCTACCCGAAGAGTTTTGTGAAGCTCTTGCTGTCGAACTGTTCGTGTCGATTCTGGAATCTCTCTATGGGCCCTCGCAGCATCTAACCTTTGCACTGCTCTGGGGACACCAAAGATGATTTTAATATACTCACATAACAGACATTTTGTTAGCTACATTTTATATAAATAATTAGGTATAACAGGTATTTTTATTATTATTTAACATTTAGTAAACTAGTTGTGTATACCTGGGCAGTGAATATTTTGCCAACCAAAGGCGTGCCTCTTTTAGAGAGGAAGGTCCTTCATGGTACCACGTCTGCTGATACTGCACAACACATGCCAAACAATCACTTTCCACGTGTCATTCAGATCCACTGGCGTCTATGAATAAATTGTTAAAAACTGGAAGAGTACAGTTGAAACATGTTCTTACCTCATCTTGACTGCGTTTTGCTTTTTCATCTTTCTTTGATTTCTTCAAAGCGTCAGGACCAATCACTGAAAGAACATTCCTCAATCTGAGAAGGAAAAGAAAATAAACCAGTGAATCGTAAAAAAAAAATCTGTCAATAACTAAATGAGCATTTAACACTGCCAATAAAAAATTGTCTACGTATATCTAAGTATAGGCCATATTTTGTTCAAGATTTTCCTATGCATTATATCTAACCGGCATGTACACTTGAGTATTGTTTCAGGCGCTTTGGCTTTGTTAGACAGGGAGCTCAAATCTAAGTTCAGCATATCTGACTAAAATCCGTTTAGTTGTTTGTGGTCTAAACAGCAAAAAATGCATTAGTGAACTTTCCCCAATATAGTGCTTTTTTATGGAAATTTATATGGATTTCCCGATTTGATTCCAATTCACAAGCTCTCGATTCAATATTGATTAATATGGGTATATTTCAGTAATTATGTCCCTTTTGCGTGTATAAAGAAATTATCTCCCAGCTAATGCTGTTAATTATACAGGGGACCTTCTAACTAGGTACATTGTGAAAATATTAATTTCACAAATTATATTTGATAAGCTTTTCATCATTGGTCAAATTTTAGCTTTAAAAATACACAAATCCATGCATTCAATCAATAAATATGATAATATATTGCATATATTTTTTGTTACATGTTTAATGACATTACATTTACAGGTATTTACAATGATTTGTTGAACATGTGTTAAAACCTGCACTGTCTCTTTAAGAAAGACGGCATTTCTGTAAACAGAGTCTTTAAATGAGCGCATGTTAACGAGAGAGGACTCGAATGGCTGTATCTCATCTGCCCTATGTGTGATCACAATTAAATGTTTCTTTTTTGTTGTTTTGATCAACAACTGACTGTAGAGAACAGAACGGATATTAAAAGAGACATTATTCAATGACAAATGGGTCACGTGGATCTCTTCTTTGGAGACACATTACACGGAAGAACTTTTACTCTCAACACGCTGTGAAAGAATCTCAGTGCTAAACTTATCTTAATCACTGGTAAGTGAAATGTAAACATTTACCAGCTAGTGGCTAAATCATAGACATTGTCAGTCACATAGAGCAAAATCTGATCTAATATGTGAGTGATTTACTTGCATTGTAGAGAGTTGCGTGTAAAGTACAAAAAAACGAACTTGGGATTTAATAATTGATAGAGATCCTCCAAATTAAGATGGCGTGCATCAGAAAATCAATCATTTTACCCAGTCCTGATTTTATCATTAACAGCATGTTAAACAAAACATTTAAGGCAAATTACATGTTGCTTAAATGGTCTTCTGTCTAAAGCCTAGTGGACACTAGGGCTTTCAATTGAGCAGAGAAACTACATTTGAAAGTTTACCTTAAATATTTTCAAAATTCAAATAATATTTGAATTTTAAAGTCAGCTGATTTTTAAATTGACATTGTTTCCTTAGTCCACAAGAGAGTGCAATAATTAAATAAACCTTTCAGCAGTTATATTATTGCATAGAACATTCCTATCCTGACTGTTAGAAAATGAGCATTTCATTTTCAACTAATGTGCATAAAATAAAAAGTTTTAGGAATATTCTAAATCTGCCCATATTCTCAAATGTTAAGTCAAAAGTAAAATGAGGGTGGGGGGGGCACTTTAATAGACAGTTCACATTGTGTTTACACTTGCACCGATACCTAATCCAGACTCAAGCTTCTTGAGACACCTGCTTTGTTAAACAGTATTTGTTGTGCTGTGTCTAGCCTTTTTAAGCGCAAAAATGTGAGCGATCTTAAGTAATCGTCAGTTGGTGGCACACATCCAAAATTCGAATGCATAGTTTAAGCATTCGAATGTGTAGAGAACAGTTCCGAGTGGATTTATAGGGAAATAAGTGTACGATAGGGATTTTTTATTTATTTATTTTTAAATGCATGAACAATAAGGATACAGAAATGAGCAGCACACACATTAGAAGCTCAGTTACAGGTACTGCACTAAAATAACTCTTAAACATCTTTGAGAATATTAAGAGAAACTGCTCCAGTTTTAAGTTCTTTATCATCTTTTACATTGTTGTGCTTCATTACCATTAGGTAAAACACAGATGTAATGACTGATTTCTGTCCTCACGAAATCAGAGACTCTCCTCGAAATCTCTCCTTGAACACAAGTGGTCAAAAAAAGACAACCAGGTGCAATGTACATTTGTGATCGGATCACACAAAACTCAACTAATTCGGGGGCGAATGGCCATGTAGTTGATGCACTACAGTCTTGAAGTGATCGCACCAGCACGAAGAAAAACCAGACTGTGAGTAGTAGGACGCCGACTGCAATTCGTGTAGTGTATGCTTGGCTTAAGTGGGCAGTTTTTGGCCAAAATTAGCTTTAAAATGAACTACAATTTATGCCGAAAGTCAAAAGGCTTTGAGAATAAGTGGCCACTCACCTCTCCCGTCTCTCGGCAGGCCCCTCCCCAAACAGCGTGATTGGCTCACCAAGAGCTCGGAGGCAGGCCTTCACTTCAGCATCATCAGTGGAGACAGTGATTTGTCTGGCTCTCTTTCTGCGCTCAAACTCTGCCAGAACTTCAGCCTGTCGCTCACTCACACGTTCCTCCATCTCCATTGACTCACCTGAGGAAAGACACAAATCACACAACTCAGACAGCAAACAAACCTTATTTACTGCCACAGATGACCTCTCAGAAAAATATTTGTTAGTATATAACAGCTGTATTCAGTCATGTGTGTACAGGTTTTATTAGGATGATGATGATATGACTTTGTTTTTGTGAGTGTACATCACTTTTAGCAGTAGGCCTACTGTCTTTTTAAACGTAGTACATAATATAATTTATCTTTGCATGTAGGGGAAATGAGGGAGGAAAGAAAATACTCAGTGAACATTTAAGTTTCTCTGCTTTGAAGAGTCATGGAAACCTACCACTGGAGATATTAATATTCCCAGCTTCAATTCCAGCTTTAACAGCATCTCTGACACTGGATGTCCCATCACGGCTGAGACGCTCCTTCTCCTTTTCTTCAAGACTTCCATAGAAGATCCTGGACTTTTTCACAACTGGGGCATCGTCTTCGTCGGACATCTTTGCAACTAATTGTTCAGCAATCAAGCAGTATCTGATGTAAAAATAAGAAAGACATTATCATTGAGGCACCATATCATACTTGACTTACAAATCACGTACGAACATCAAACTTACAGATGAACAACCTACAATGGCATCACCGTGCCACTGTGAAGTAAACCTAATTATTCAAAACTAATAGAACTGCATGCGTCATAATCACATTTAGCCCATGCAACGGTTTACTCACCCCTTAATTTCTTTCAAATGTAGACTGGGTTTGTTTCCAAACAAAACGCTTGTTTTATGAAAGCTAATGTGCACTACAAACACGTCCACACGACGCGGGCTGCACGGCGCACAATATGTCGTAATATCCGCCGATTTTACGCGCTCTCTCGAATAAACAGTGCGATCTAGTGGCTGAAATGAGGTGAAAATAGCCGATGGGAGAAATTGTCATGTTCTAGGAACCACATTGTATTTGAAGTGTTGCTGGATGAGTTATTCATTAATGTAATTAAGTTTATTTAACTCAGAAATGCAAGTGTAAATTGCTTGCTATGCCATGTTTCGCATTTGTAAGTCGCTTTGGATAAAAAGCGTCTGCTAAATATGTGGCTCTCAACATTTTTGTCTCCAAGGCCACCCATTGCCAGAGAAAATATTCGGAGGCAAACCATGTAGGCTATTAGATATTTATATTAAGATATTTCCTTAAAACTTGTGATTCCAGAAATGTCTAGAACTGTATATTCTTAAAAAAAAAAAAAAAAAAAGCAAGATGTTGATTTTTTTTTTACATTTATTTTTTTTATTTTTTTTTATTTTTATTTTTTTTGTAGTAGTATTTTCAGTAAGTTGAATTGTAATAATTAAATACAAATGCTAATACTCAATCACGTTTTAAGAGATCTTGAGGCCCCCCTGGAAGTGTGCTGAGGCCCCCTAGAGGTTGAGAACCACTGTGCTAAATTACTAAATGTAAAAGTGTATGAAGACAAAGCCTGATGTTTCCGTTTAAAACATTTTTTATTTTAATTATTTGTAAACATTTTCCATCCTGAAGATGTAAGAAAAGTAAACAAGCCTGTAAATTTGCCAAAATTATACAAGAACTTACATTGTTAGAAGACTAATAAAAAGATCCCTCTTTGTTTTGTTCTATTTTTTTCTTCTATCAGTTTTGTTAAAGCGATATTTCACCCAAAAATGAAAATGAAAATTCTCTCATCATGCCATCCCAGATGTGTGACTTTCTTTCTTCTCCAGAACACAAATTAAGATTTTTGGAATAACATCTCAAATCTGTTGGTCCATACAATGCAAGTGAATGGTTACCAGAACTGTAAAACTCCAAAAGCACATAGAGGCAGCATAAAATTAATCCTTAAGATTCCAGTTGTTCATACTTTAATAAGGTGAAAGTGGATATTTGAATATTAATCTGTCTCTCACCCAAAGTGATTGCATCGCTTCAGAAAACCAACTGGAGTCATATGGATTACTTTTATGCTGACTTTATGTGCTTTTTGGAGCTTCAAAGGTTGTGTCGCCATTGACTTGCATTGTGAGGACCAACAGAGCTGAGATATTCTTCTAAAAATCTTCCTTTGTGTTCTGGAGAAGAAAGGAAGTCACACATCTGGGATGGCAGATGAGTAAATGATGAGAGAATTTTTATTTTTTGTCAACTATTAATACCTTTGTATTGAGGTATTAATGTTGACATTTTATGTTTAAATGTATGTGCCTTGCTTTACTGTCTATTCATTCACATCTGAATTGCTTTTATAAATGTATATTTCTATTTGTTATATAGTTTAAAAAGTACTGTCTCACCATTTAATTGGATTTAAAATGACCCATTTAATGTAACTTTCATTTAAAAAAAGACACTGATGTCACATTAACATGTGTTCTGTTGTTCTGAAAAACCATTATAATTTGTATTAATATATTTATTATCCATGGAAATATCATATTCATAAACCCCCACTTTATTCAATCAGGGCGCTTCGGAATTTTCGGTGTGCTTTCAACTACATTTCCCACAATTCCACTCTAAACTTCCTGTGGAGGACAAGCGTGTGTTCACGGTAAGTGGTATGATATGAATGAGTAAAAGGTATTTCAGCCCTGAATTGTTGTCATTCATCTGCCTTGTTGAATAAAGTATCGTTTGTTCGTCTTTATGTTTCATTATCCCGTTGTCTGTGAACGGTTCAAAACACTGAGTTCACAGTTACTGGATTAACCTTAGCATTTAGCTTCGAAACAATAACGTGTGTTCTGCTGCAGAAGTTGTTCATTACATTGACACTGTTAAACATCAATTTAATCAATACAGGTATTAATACAGGTATCAATAAAATAGTGACATAAATAGGTGCTGTGGACCAAATATATTAAGATTGCAAATGCTGGCTCCCAGTTTAGCCACTCTATGGTTTCAGTTGGTTTAAGCGTCACGTTTAAACGCCTTATGAAGTGCATAACATTTGTCCAACACATAATTATGAGAACAAGTCAGCATTTTAACATCAACATTATTGCGCTTCAATAACTCGATATCAGCTGTTCAGCATCTGCTTAATGCGTTTCCAGGCAACGAGACGCAGGTGCTGTGAAGATGCTGCGCAGGAAACCCACTCGCCTCGAGCTCAAGCTGGATGACACGGAGGAGTTTGAAAGCGTAAAAAAAGAACTAGAGGTAAACCCACTTGCTTATAGTACTTTATTTAATGGGTGTCAGTTGAGTTTATTTGGTATGAGCTGGTTGTCATCCAAACTAAGTTGCAGTACATGAATTGCTGGAACCCTGAAACATCATATAGTATAAAGGATAGTTCAACCAAAAATGAAAATAGTGTCACTCACCCTCATGTTGTTCCAAACCCAGGTTATTTTTTTTCCATGGAACACAAAAGGAAAAGAATGATAGCCTCAGTCACCATTTACATTCATTCCTTTTTTCCATTCAATGAAAGTGAATGATGACTGAAGCAGTCATTCTGCCTAACATCTTTTGTAGGGATTTCCCAATATCGATACTGGTTTTGAAAATACCATCTGATGTACTTCTGTCATTGTGGAAACATTAAGCACACAAACTAACATCACGTTATGTTTTAATGTGATTATTAAACGGCAAAGGCTGCAATTTAATGAGGTAAATATATAGTTTGTACATGCTGTGCACTTCAAAGTGAATCTATCTTGTTTTATGAATGTAAATGTGAAGCCGGCTGCTCATACCAAAGATCTTTAAAACACCATCATGAGCATGGCATGCTCTGTTTGTAGCAGATGACAGCAAGCAGAGTGCTAATTCACTATGAAGCGTGCAGCACATACAGACTACATATTTATTTCATTAAATAGCTGCCTGTTGCAATTTAATATTCACATTGGGTCACATAGCAAACTGCTTCCCGGAGCTGTCACAGAAATGGAAAGGGCTTCATGCCAAAATTAAATCTATATTTAAGTTGATTTGAGTTTGAGTTAATTTATTTAGACATCATTTTAAAGTCTAAATGAAATAAGCTATTGAATATGCAATTCAGACAAAATAAAACAAAAAACAGGTATTGGTATAGTGTTCCACAAAAGAAAAAGGTTAAATGCATTTGGAACAACTTGAGGGTGAGTAAATGGTGACAGAGGTAAAAAAAAAATTTGGGTGAAGTATGCCTTTAAAAAAGAGAATACATGTGATGTGAAATGCAACATAGAATTAACTGTCAAATAGAGATTGATATTGTCATCTTAATTTCAGCATTACTTTCCATGTCATTTCAGAGTCGAAAGAAACAGAGGGATGAGTTGGATGTAGTTGGTGTTGCCACATCTAGCGAGATGAGTGGAGCATCAGGTGGAGCTACAGACGGGAAAACCAGAGTGCAGATGATCCACGAGCGGATTGGATACAAACCTCACCCGAAGCCTAACACATTACCATCACTTTTTGGGAACCTTCAGTTTTGACAGTCTGCAAACCTGAAAATGGACTATGAGGTCTACTTTGTTATTTCAGTTGCAAACACACACACACATTGTTTTGATGTGTGTTAAGGTTGTTTGTGATAAAAAAAAAGACTTATTTTTCTACCAAGTAAATAAAATCTTACTAGTAGAATGGGGGAACATGAATCTTTTCACTTTACTGAATGATAGAAAAAGAAGACAGGGAAAAACGCTTAGGTGAGCCGAACAAATATAAGGATGGATGGGACCTGTAAGGAATTTTACGATTCCAGTTCTGATTCAAATTCCTTTTAATTATTTTATTTCTGAATGATTGTGGTGAGTCTTTCATTGGGGAATCGCACTACACCGGTCGCGCTGTTGATTCAAAAGAACCAGTTTATAAGAGTCATTCGTTGGGGAATCGCACTACACCGGTCGTGCTGTTGATTCAAAAGAACCAGCTTATAAGAGTCATTCGTTGGGAAATCGCACTACACCGGTCGCTCTGTAGATTCAAAAGAACCAGCTTATAAGAGTCATTCCTTGGGAAATCGCACTACACCGGTCGCGCTGTTGATTCAAAAGAACCAGTTTATAAGAGTCATTCGTTGGGAAATCGCACTACACCGGTCGCGCTGTTGATTCAAAAGAACCAGTTTATAAGAGTCATTCGTTGGGAAATCGCACTACACCGGTCGCGCTGTTGATTCAAAAGAACCAGTTTATAAGAGTCATTCGCTTGGGAAATCGCGACTACACCGGTCGCGCTGTTGATTCAAAAGAACCAGTTTATAAGAGTCATTCGTTGGGGAAATCGCGACTACACCGGTCGCGCTGTTGATTCAAAAGAACCAGCTTATAAGAGTCATTCGTTGGGAAATCGCACTACACCGGTCGCTCTGTAGATTCAAAAGAACCAGCTTATAAGAGTCATTCGTTGGGAAATCGCACTACACCGGTCGCGCTGTTGATTCAAAAGAACCAGTTTATAAGAGTCATTCCTTGGGGAATCGCACTACACCGGTCGCTCTGTAGATTCAAAAGAACCAGCTTATAAGAGTCATTCGTTGGGAAATCGCACTACACCGGTCGCTCTGTAGATTCAAAAGAACCAGCTTATAAGAGTCATTCGTTGGGAAATCGCACTACACCGGTCGCTCTGTAGATTCAAAAGAACCAGTTTATAAGAGTCATTCCTTGGGAAATCGCACTACACCGGTCGCGCTGTTGATTCAAAAGAACCAGTTTATAAGAGTCATTCGTTGGGAAATCGCAATACACCGGTCGCGCTGTTGATTCAAAAGAACCAGCTTATAAGAGTCATTCGTTGGGGAAACGCACTACACCGGTCGCGCTGTTGATTCAAAAGAACCAGCTTATAAGAGTCATTCGTTGGGAAATTGCAGTACACCGGTCGCACGGTTGATTCAAAAGAACCAGCTTATAAGAGTCATTCATTGGGGAATCGCACTACACCGGTTGCGTTTTAGATTCAAAAGAACCAGCTTATAAGAGTCATTCATTTGGGAATCGCACTACAATGGTTGCGCTGTATGATTGGCACTATAGATTCAGTAGCGGTGTTGCAGTGTGCTAAATGTTTGCACAGAAAACACTACAAAAGCATTTTAACTTAATGTTGCACATTCAAGAACCGTTAGCGAAATCTTAAAAAAAAAAAAAAATGGAACCGGTTCTTGGTGTTCAACCCTAGTGATATATAGGTTGGTTGATTAATGACAGAACAGATAGTCACAACAATTATACTTCAAATCATACAATATTTATTTGCCATTTACTTTAAACGATTGCAGTAATGTTTACAATACAACAGACATGACTGAACTGTAAACAGACTAAGAAATGTTAACACTACCGCAACACTGGAAATAAGGTTAAATTCTTCTACACATGGCCTTGACCCACTTTATTGTTAGCCAAATTGTGAAACCTGTTTACAAAAAAAAAAAAACAGACCACTCAAACACCGTTTGCTACTATATTGTTTAAAACAATCCCAGATTTAATATGCCAAAGCCCTGTGATGGAGAATATTATGGATCCTAAAATCCAGTGCCACGAATTGTAATTGATGACTGGTACAAACACATAACTACATTTTCTTCTGAAATTATAAAAACAGCTTTTAATTAAAACAGGTCTATCAAAATTATTACAGAAAATTAATTTCACTAAGCAAAAAAGAACAGGCATTCTTGGGCACTTAAATTGAAGTTAATTGGGTCCAGTATGACAAAGGCACACTCCTTTACAATTAAAGAGAGTAAATATCAAAAACCATAATGATCACATTATGGGACCCAGGGACTATCAGGGTAGTGGCCATAATATTTGTAATAGCTCATGATTTACTCAATTTCATGCCTTTTATGCGATACAACACAATCATTTAAAAGATATTAGAAAAATAAAAGGATCTACAGATTGCCAAATAAAAAAAAAAATGTTTTGATATCAAATACATTGTCGTTATGTAGTAGTGTGTTAAAAATATAAATTATAAAAAGAAATCTTGACGGTGACACTGACATCAGATATAATTTATTTTGCAACAATCCCCCCAGATATTTACTTTAAAGCACTCCAACGGAGCAAAGTTTGACTTCAACTCTGCCAACACAGAGTTGCAGAAAACCACTCTTTCCCTGTGCAAACATCACATGACAACAGGAGTCAACATTTCAATCAAGTGTCGAAACAATGGTCACTCATTAACGGTTGTTTCTTTGTTTCCCCCAGCAGCTCAAATAAAGAAACACTTGGTAAAGTATAGTCAGCCGTAGCATCCCAACCCAACCTTGAATAAAATCACCAGTGCTTTTATACTGGCTCTACCAGATCTAGTTTGGCTTTTAGAGTCTACAGTTGGCCTCTTGGGTGTCTGTGTGTTTTCCCTCATTTAAGGCAAAGGGGTTAGTAAGGCTCTATCGTACAACCCAGAAGCACCTTAATGTGAAGTGGACGTCAGACACCATTACATTAAACAAAGTGACTTGTGACCGTGGAGGTAGACAGTTAGGCTATGTACACCTATTTCAACATTATAGAGGAAATTACATGCTACTGTCAAAGTGACCGAAATGGTGACGGGACTTTATTTAGTATTAAACGAAGAGGATCAAAATAGAGCCAAGTTTTAAAATGAGTGGATTTTCACTATTTTCCAAAATGAATTATATGATTCATACATTGCTCTATTTACATAGAGTTGTTGTGATGTAGGTTTTGATTGGTTTTTGAGGATATATAGTGGGATGATCAGCCGTGGGGTTTGTAGAGAGGTTAATGACAGTGTTCAGTAATATCCACCACCACTGCCTTCTTCCAGCTGAATAAGAAGTAGCCGACCCCTGCGCCTGCTGCCACAGCGATGCACAGGTAACCATTGTAAGTCATGAACACCAGCATGAGGAAGTAACTGACCACCACTTGGATGATGTGCAGAACTGTCTGAAGCATGTGAGCGACACTCACCATTCGCTGGCTAGAGTACAGAAAAGAAAAAGGATTTATTACAGGATTAAAGAAAGTCAGGTCATCAGTGTGAAGAAAAACACAGAAAACTAGTTTACTACCCAAATGGTCAACTTTGTGGTAATGACTACATACATGTTTTGATTACATCAGTGTAAACAGGATTAAGGGTGATTCATGATTACCTGTTATTCTCTGACCTCATTATTTAAACATCAGTGATTGAAGAACAATGCTACTCTAAGCTATAGGTAGACTGATATTTTGGTTTTACCAATTAATCGTGTGGCGACAGTTGCTTTTTGGAACTATCGGTTATCTGGAAAAATCTGCTGATAGATGCCAATATTTTTTTTTTTAGCATTTTGTCACTTCAAAATAAGAGTCCCCAGTGTGTTTCTGGCTTGTTTATACTTAAAAGTCCTGTGTTATGCACCAAATCTTTCTTTTTTCTTCTTTTTTCAGTTTATTACTGGGATTTTGGTTGAACAAAAAACTGCATCTGGGATTTGTCATTTTTAATCTTTAACTTTGCCTGTCCTAGAAAAGACATAATCATTTTTTTTTTTACATTCTATAAGTCGATTAAAAAAAAATACTGGCCGATTAATTGATCGGCCTTTCCCACCAACTTTGTTATCAGTATCGCCAAAATCCACTGTCGGTGGACTTCTACTATAAACAGCAGTATTGTCACTGAACTGAGTGTAGGTACTCTGACATAGAGGTGGACCGATATATCGGTTTTACAGATTAATCTGTGCTGACAGTTGCTTTATTGAACTATCGGTTATCTGCAAAAATTGATATAGATAGTTGATGATATTTTGTTGTTGTTTATTCAGCTGTGGCCGGTGCTGGAGGATTCTACAGCAAGAATCGCTTAGTTGTATAGTATAACAACGACCTCTAAAGATCTAAATCTTTAATCATTGAAAATGATCATCCATATTTCAATGCATATTTAGTTATTTTGATTAGATAATTAGGTATCTAAATTTAAGCAACTACATGAAAAGACAAATGCGACTATATGGATATGTGGCCCGTTAGCATATACATATTGCCTCCAACATCATATCCCTCATTAAACCACATCTGGTAATTTAAATTTAAATTTTATATATATATATATATACATACACAGTAGCTCACAAAAGTGAGTACACCCCTCACATTTTTGTAAATATTTGATTATATCTTTTCATGTGACAACACTGAAGAAATGACACTTTGCTACAATGTAAAGTAGTGAGTGTACAGCTTGTATAACAGTGTAAATTTGCTGTCCCCTCAAAATAACTCAACACACAGCCATTAATGTCTAAACCGCTGGCAACAAAAGTGAGTACACCCCTTAATGAAAATGTCCAAATTGGGCCCAAAGTGTCAATATTTTGTGTGGCCACCATTATTTTCCATTACTGCTAAAAGAGTGCCTTAAAAACAAATTATACTTTAGAATATTCACTGACCCAACTGTTTTGTGGGTCTCCATGAGGATGGTGCCATCTGCTCCTGGGACAGGCATGGAGTTGTAACGCACGTTCACCTGATTCCTTCTCAACAGGACCTCACGACCGATCTTAAGCCCCTCGTAGAACACAGCCAGCAGGAACACACCGATGCATGCGCCTGCCATCTCTAGAGTCAAGAACGAAAAGATGTATAGTTCACCCAAACAATTGTCTTATGACAGTGCTGCCAAGAATGCCACCCTTCTCAAACTACTGTTCAGAACTCACACGGAGCTGAATAAAATGTCAGAATATGTTAATCGTGTAAACAAAAAATGTGCGTTAAACATTGTAAAGTAAAAAAAGCTTTAACCTGTTCATTTCGACAGTTTTATATTGTCACGTCTTTATCATAAACAAAATCGAAAACAATTTCATCAACAAACATTTTCGCAGAGAATGCAGCAAATGCAATGATCTCAATGAGGATGTTGCGTCTGAGAACGGAGAGGGTAACCGCAAGAGATTGCACTTTTTCAGCAGTCAGGTTTTTAGAAACTATGTGTACAAATATAACAATTGATTTTAGGTTGTTGATTATACAGAAACAATACATTTGGCATTTATTGCAAAATATTCAGATAAGTACAAATATACAAGTAGTTTAAGGGTGAAGGGAGACTCCATTACGTCATTCAGTATCAAAAATCTCCACATTCACATTCTTCTTTTGTTTTTGGCAATTCGCATTCTTCGTGCATATCACATGAGGAGATTGTGGAGCTTTATAGTAAAAAAACAGGACTACAATATTGATCTGTTTCTCACCCACAGTTATCGTATTTCTTCAGAAGACATAGATTAAACCACTGGAGTCATATAGATTACTTTTATGCTGCCTTTATGGGCTTTTTTGAGCTTCAAAATTCTGGCCACCATTCACTTGCATTGAAATGACCTACAAAGCTAAAATATTCTATTGAAATCTTTGTGTTCTTCTAAAGAAAGAAAGTCATACATATCTGGGATAGCATAAGGGTGAGTAAATGTGAGAGAATTGTCATTTTTTTGGGTGGACAATTACTTAAAGATGTATGACAATTTGTATGACAATTAATCATCAGCCAAATTTCATAACCGTGGCCGCCCAAATAACAGCATATCCAAAATACCACCATGTCAACAATAGTGAAAGATAAGCAAACCACAGAGAGCTCTTACCTCCTGGTGTGTTGATGACAAGTCCAGCAAATAGCAGCTCAACATTTTTGTAGCCAAAGTAGAAAGTCATTTGCTGAAAGCATCAACAAATTAGTTTTCAACCAAAATTTTTCCAAAGTAAATAAAACAAGAATACATTAGATGACTACGTTTTTTGCTTAAATGGATTTAGAACTAGTAAATCTCTAAATAGGTAGTTGACATGTTCTGCATTGTGACATACACCATTTAAACAACATTAATTATTTTATAATAATTATTATGCATGCGTTTTTATCTCTATATTAATTGCAAGACTTCATGTAATATTTGTCTTTAAAAAAAAATTATCTATGGTATCAAAACCCAAAAACTGTCTCACCATCATCATATCTCCATGGCCTGTGTCGGGGTGCACATGGTCTCCATGAGAGTCTGTGATTGGAGGTGACATGGTCATGTCATTATGGTGATTGTGGGATGCATGTGACATATTCATCTTACTTCACAGGGGTACTGAGGTAAAGAACGAAGAAAACAAATTCATAAACCTTGTGATTAAAAGGTTATGCTTCCATTTGTCATCCCAAAATATCTCAAGAGACATCTCACACATTTTTAGAGTCCCTAAATGAGTTGAATAATGCAATGTATATGCTAATGTATTTGTTATCTTTTGAAATGACATTCATGCATTTTTTAAGTGTAACTTATGTGTCCAAATACTGTTTGGATTCACTGTATGCAGCATATAAAGTGAAGCCCCTGACATTCTGAATATTTAGTATATAAGAAAGACCTTCTCTAATCGAATGCCCCGACAACCCCAGGCTTTTCTCTTCAAGAACATTGCCCAGCTAATCTGATATCAACCTCTGTAAAACAATTATTTCCCCAATTTGAGAAGCAGATTTGCTTTGCAAAAGGTTTAGGACAGCCTGGAGGATAAAGTACACATCAGAAATGGCTGTACGTGACATGCAGGCACTAATAAAACAATCCATATGGACATAATGAACCTGATTGTCAGAGTGACATGCATAAATTTGTACTATTAGTCACCATGTTTATTTATGCCTTCCAAGCAGACATTGCATATAATTGCTCTCTTTTCACACACACAGAATGAAACACAGCCGAACGAGAGTATACTTTTTGACCGCGAATGTATAGGAATGCGTTTGACGCATGCGCACTAAAAATGCTTTGTGACACTCTTTTAGTATGGTCAATGGCCAGCGCATGTACAGATGACATGCACAAACAAGGACCGTGTACATTGGTCAAGAAAATCTAGGCAGCGCGCGGTCAAGCCACGTGGTTGTACAGACGACACAATTTGCGTCACACGTGCACAGAGCAATCTGCAACGCGGACCCCCGAAGTATACTTTGGCCTTTGCTTAAGATTTTCTGATCTCTACCTGCATGGTAAAGCGATCCCTATCAATAAAGTACTAATAACTTCTATGGTTTTACCATTTTTTGGGGTCATGGTACCACTGAATTACCATATTTTCTGTCTTGTTTATTTTTTGTTTTCTTCCAGAGTGAGGAAAAGTGCTGGAAATATGACTTTGGACCCCACTCACCCAGCCAACTACCTTTTTGAACTGTTGCCTTCTGGCCAACACTACAGAGCTCTGAGCACCAGAACCGCCAGGCACAGGAACAGTTTTGTCCCTCAGGCCATCCACCTCATGAACAGTTCAAATTGCCCCATTAAGCAATAATTATGTGCAATACAGCTTAGTCTATTTATATTTATCTCTTATTCTGTTGCACTGTATGTATATAACAGATTTGTATTTGTACATACATATAAACATATATATGTGTCTTGTCAGGCACTTCTCACGCATCTTACAGTCTAGCTGATCCCACTAAAGCTCAATTGTTAAGATCCGTGACACTTTTCTTTGCCAACTCTAACCTTTTCTTTTAGTTTTTCTGTTTCAAAAGTGTCTTTTTCTTTGTAATTCTTCCCATAAGGCTGCACCCCTGAGTCTTCTCTTTACTGTTGTACATGAAACTGGTGTTGAGCGGGTAGAATTCAATGAAGCTGTCAGCTGAGGACATGTGAGGCGTCTATTTCTCAAACTAGAGACTCTGATGTATTTATCCTCTTGTGTAGTTTTACATGTGGCCTTCTGTCCTTGTTAGAGCCAGTTGTCCTTTGTCTTTGAAGACTGTAGTGTACACCTTTGTGTGAAATCTTCAGTTTTTTGGCAATTTCAAGCACTGTATAACCTTTATTCATCAAAACAATGATTGACTGATGATTTTCTAGAGAAAGCAGTTTCTTTTTTGCCATTTTTGACCTCAAGACATGCCAGTCTATTGCATACTGTGGCAACTCAAAAACAAAAACACAGACAATGATAAGCATCATTTAATGAACCAAATTGATTTCATGGTTTCATGACTTTCTAGTACCAAATTAGCAATTTAGCATGATTACTCAAGGATAAGATGTTGGAGTGATGGCTGCTGGAAATGGGGCTTCTCTAGATTTGATCAAAAATTACTTTTTTCAAATAGTAATGGTGCTGTTTTTTTACATCAGTAATGTCCGGACTATAATTTGTGATCAGCTGAATGACACTTTGGTGAATTAAAGTACCAATTTCCTTCCGACACAGCAAAATCTGCACATTATTCCAAATAATATATATATATTGTCTTATTGTGTATTTCTATATATACACACTTACATTTTCTATTCGCATTTTACTTTTATTAATTTGTTTTATTATTATCTCTGTATTTTTGTTGCATTGTTTGTGCACTGGAACCTTTGATCACCAAGACAATTTCCTTGTACATGTAAGCATACTTGCCAATAAATAGCATAGTGCAGGAACATGGTAATCATTCTGTACAATGGTACTGACCTGTTTCATGTGACATAACTGTATGACTGTGCCACCATTTTTGTAACCAAAATTACATACTTTCAGTGTGCAGCACTGTAGGCAAAAGCCAGCTACATTTTTGTTTCTATTTATAAATCTTGAAAAAAGTGATACTGCTGATTACATTCCAGAGCCAAAATATAATTTTTCTTTCTATCTTTCAGCTTCATTTCGCCAAATATGAAGGACGAGGCTACCTTGCTAAATGCATTCATCTGGTACAAATAATAAAACTGGCAACTGAAACCCATTCACAACAACAATGAAACAAAAAATTATAAAAGCAAAACTAAAATTTCCCCATAAATAATGCTTCGTTTCAGGTTAACTCACCCATGCAAAATCCGTCACCTCACTCAGATGGTTTCATTCCTGGTTGGCATCCAAAATGTAAAAGTAATTCTTATCAATTCTACCTTTGTCTGCGCAGTATATCTTTTATCATACAGGGTCAATGAGTGTATGGAAGTGTAGTATAGATCTAGATAGAGATCTAGATGAGAATATAACGCATGGCTGGTTGTACAGATCTGACTTCTCATGTGACTTCTCTTCTGCCTTTCATTTCTCCCTTCTTGCCAATAATCCAATCACAAGGCTTTAGTCACACTCACAGTAAGACCTGCTGCATTAAAACCTTCAACGCATTAAAAGACTAGTGCCAGTGAAAAGTTTAGAAGCAAATACTACTTTATTATTATTGTTTTCCACACTGTAGAATAATGGTAAATTCATCAAAACTATCCAAGTATGGGAATAAAGTGTGACCAAAACAAATCAAAGCATCTTTTCAGGCATGTTAAGCCTATCTTTATGATCATTTAGATTTCTTTTGCATTTTGCGGTCTCATTACTGTATTACATTTAATTAAAATAATTGAGCCTGACACTGTGTTACTTTTTTAAAATAAAAATCAACCTAAATTCAGTGCAGCGATCACTAACATGTTGTCTAGTTTACAATATTATTATATAGGGTTGTATAAAAACATTTAATACATTATTAAATCCCAAGTTCGATCTTTTACCCTCCACTACAATGAGTGGAAATCACTCGCATTAGCAACCAAGTTTCGCGCTGTGACTAAAAATGTATATATTTGGCAACTAGCTGGTAAATGTTAACATTTCACTCAGCAGTAATTGTGTATTATTGTGGTGGAGTATTCAGTATCGAGATCTTTTCACAGCGTGTTGAGCGTAAAAGTTGTTCTGTGTAATGTGTGTCCAAAGAAGAGATCCACGCGACCCATTTGTCATTGAATAATGTCTCTTTTAACATAGGACAGATGAGACCATTCAAGTCCTCTCTCTCGTTAACATGCGCTCATTTAAAGACTCTGTTTACAGAAATGCCGTCTTTCTTAAAGAGACAGTGCAGGTTTTTAACACGTGTTTAACAAATCAATGTAAATACCTGTAAATAGTACAAATTATGTTATTAAACAATAAACATGTAACAAAATAAAATATATATTAATATAAAAAAAATATTTAAAAAATTATCATATTTATTGATTGAATACACAGATGTTCATTTTTAAAAGCTAAAATGTGACCAGAATTATGAAAAACGAATAAAATTGAATTAGGCAAATTAGTATTTCGTAATATAACTAGTTAGAAGATCCCCTGTATTAAGCAACAGCATAAGCTGGGAAAAAATGTCTTTCATATGCAAGCAAAAGGGACATTATAACTGAAAGATATAATATAAGATAAAGATATATAAATAGCAGAAATGGCATTTTACAGAAAGACGCGTGTTTGAAGTAGCAAACTTAATTATACTTTGAGGAACAGATGACAAAATATCAGTCAATGTGCGTGTCTGATTCGCCGTGTTTAGAGGTTTATTGCATGGTGCATGCTATCTTGCAGAACACATCCATATCATGATTTCTCACTATTTCTTCCCTGTCAGTCACCTGGGAACAATTTCCAGGAATTGTGTCATCTATGGCCACCTACACACTACAACGTTTAGGGTGTGACAACCGCATTTACCCTAAACTTTGTAGTGGGTACGTGGCTATAGACAACACAATTCTTGCAAATTTAAATGCGTGAGTGTATCCCCTGAATATTCATTCCATGTACGTGTACAGAATACTGTCCCACACCTGTGAAAAAGACACATTAATGCCACCAGCTTAACCTGTTTTGTATTTGCTATTTTTGAGCAAAGAGATTGCGCACCACAGATATATTATCATCCGGCAATGTTTCGTTAGCTGCCTTTAACGGAATCAAGGTGTTTTATTCAAACGCTTCTAAGCACGCTCTTGCTGGACTGTAATCAAATAGTCTCTGCTGTAATGTACCGGTTATCCCAATACCGAGACCACAGGGCTAATTAGAAAACAAATATAGAGGAGTGACAGACTGGAATATATGAACGAGAGAAGACACACACTTACAACTGTAAGTGTGATTTGCACCAGGAGAAGACAGACACATCTCACACTAGTCAAGATGTAGAAAAAGATATAGCTTGACCGTTTCCATTGCAATGTAGTAACTTAGCTATGTAGTAACTTAGTAACTAAGTCTATCTACGGTATGTAGACATTGTAAAGTGACTGGTGATGTCTATTCATGATTACATTTCAGCCATTTTTGGCTGAAACAGATTTTGTAAATTATTATTGATCTTTAAGATGTTCGAGCCTCATGATCCTCAGTCATAAAACAGGAAAGCAAGCAATTAAACCTGGATGGGGCAACGTGCCTTTGGTGGTGGAGGCGCGGTTAAACGCCAGCGTGATCAGGAGATGTGAATGTAAGGATCATCACCTGGCAATGATTGTTTCTAACAGCTGTTTGCAATTGCAGTGAGAGTGAAGACAGGCTTTTAAGAGCAAGGCAGAAGCCAGTGAGGGGTAGAGAGAGCTGCACAGAGCAGAGTATTCCAGAGTGCAATTTGTATTGTGCTGAAAAGCATTAATTTGAGTATATATAAGCCTAAAATAAATAAAGCCCTTTTGAGTTGGATCTCGCCATCTCCCGCTTCCTCCCTTGTTACGAAACCTAAGAACTTTGTTACAGTGGTGCTGAAACCCGGGAATTAAGGAAGAACGTCGCCATGGATCCCTCACCTCTGGAGGACGTGGCCAAGACCCTCGCCAGCATCCACTAGATGCAACATTAGGCCCACCTCGAGCAGGAACAGCAATTCTTTGCACTCGTCCAGGCCAAAGCAGGTGACCGGCAGATGTTCCAGAGCTTGCTGCACCAGGAGGGTGCTGCCCCTGCGACCCCGTGACCGCCCCACCCTAGGTTTCGCCGGTCGAGATGGGCCCCCTCAATGATCCAGAGACCTTTATGGAGCTCGTTGTGTGGACGCAGGAGCATGCGGATGGCCGAGCACCCAGTGGGCGGTCCGATTGATTCCACTGCTGTCCAGGGAAGCCCAGCTCATGGTGCAGCAGTTACCAGCAGAGAACCTCTTGGTGTATGCCGAATTGAGAAAAGCCATCTTGCAACAGTTCGGCCAGACATCAGAGCAGTAGCACCAACACTTCCACTCTATGAACATTGGCGGGCACGGCTGCCCGTTCGCCTTCACCCAACAGCTCCTGGATGCCTGCCGGAAGTGTTTGCTGGCTGAGCAATGCGACGTCGTAGTGGTCATCGATCTGGTGGTACTGGAGCAGTTCATAACTTAACTTTCGAGAGGGATGGCAGAGTGGATCCACTACCACCATCCAGCGTCACTCCAAACGGCCATCCAGCTGGCAGAGGACCACATGGTGGCTTTTCGGGAGCGTATTCCTCCCCCTGTTTTCCGTCCTGTGGAGGAGCCCCTCCCATACCGGCTCCTCGACTTCAGGGATTGAACTAACTGCTGGTTTCCCCTGCCCCTCTCCGTTCTCACTCCCAGGGTGGTGAAAACTGAACTGTCTAATGGCCTGTTTCTATTGGCCGGGTATTCACAGGAATGTTCGCAGATGGTGTGTGGCATGCTGTGAATGTCAGCTGGTGAATCCGCCGACCACCCCATGAGTACGTTTGCGCCAGCTTCCTTTGATCGAAGTCTCGTTTGAAAGGATTGGTATGGACCTTGTCAGGCCATTAGAACAGACCACACTCGGGCATTGCTTTGTGTTGGTTCTGGTGAACTACGCAACGCGATATCCAGAAGCAGTGCATTTAGGCAACATCTCAGCATGTAGTGTTGCGGAGGCACTCTTCAGAATAATTTCTCAAGTGGGGATTCCGAAAGAAATCCTCGCTGATCAAAGGCACTACTTTACCCCAGCTGTATGAATTATTAGGTATTAAATCGATTTGGACAAGCATGTACCACCCGCAAACGGACGGCTTGATCAAACGGTTTAATAAATCCCTAAAAGGAGATCTGGGTAGCTCAGCGAGTAAAGATGCAGACTAACACCCCTGGAGTCGCAAGTTCGAATCCAGGGTGTGCCAAATTACTCCAGCCAAGTCTCATAAGCAACCAAATTTGACCGGTTGCTAGGGAGGGTAGATTCACATCGGGTAACCTCCTCGTGGTCGCTATAATGTGGTTCTCGCTCTCGGTGGGGCACGTGGTGTGTTGTACATGGATGCCGCGGAGAATAGCGTGAAGCCTTCTCACACGATATGTCTCCGCAGTAACGTGCTCAACATGCCACGTGATAAGATGCGCAGATTGATGGTCTCAGACGGTTCAGACAGTCACTAAAAAAACTGGTGTGCGCTTACCAAGATTACTACGGTAACCTTACGGAAGAACAGACAGACGCACGTTGTGCATATTCATTCATTTGGGCTGCAAATCTTTACATATTGACAAAATATGATACATTATATTTGGATTATGCAATGTTTTGTACATTTTGTAATAGATTATTTTATAACAGCCAATAATAATAAATAGACGATACACTGGAACAATAAGATGCAATGCAGCAGCCAAAGACATTTGTCAGACATTTTATTATATATGACTAACATTGACTAAAAGCCTCTGACATATTTAAATCACTATAGCCTATACTGTGCATCATTAAAAACGTTCAGCAAGCTGATTTCTCCTTACAAAGCCACAATAATAATTCTTGTTTCTCTGACAGTGAACTTAATATAGATTGTGAAAATGACCGAAGTTATGGCCTTGTGTCACCAGCACATATTTCTAGTACATAATGCACAGTCAGCCTGAAGGAAGACATTTTAAATTACATAATCAGGAAGAGGATTTAAAACAAGCTCTACAAAAAATGCCGTGACACAATGGGGTACTGTTGCTCTTGACTTGCTAGTGCACTTTCTTACAGAGACATATCAATGCACTTTAACACTATTAAGCATTTCTTAGAGAGGTAAAACCCAAGATAAACTACACCTAGTAGTTGTGTGACATCAGTACAGCCTGAAATTAACTTTCATTGTATGGCCAGTTCAGAGAAAAATATGTCACAGGACTTCATGCAACTACGGAGTTGGGTTTCAATAACTGGTTTTCCAGTTTAGCAAAACAATCAACCTAAAAATAAACATGCACGATGAATCCGGGGACCCTCCTTTCCACACCAACTTCCTTTTAACAGAAAAATGTTTTGTTGTATACAGGAAAAAGTCAGAGAATGTGATCAAAGGTATCTTTTCCTTGTGGTCTAACTTTGCAGCTCTCAACTAATATTTTGCCAAATTTTTCACACAATTCAAGCAAAGTTTTCAGATAAATTCTTACAGGAAAATTTTTTATAATTGACAATAATGTTAAAAGGAATCATGAAAAATTAACTTTCTACACTGTTAAAATCATTTAACAAACCCCAAATGTTCGTACTTTGAGATATTTTCCAGAATGTCCAAGCTGCTATTTATTTATTTTCTCCAATGAGATTTGAGAGCTATGGAGGAAGGGACATTTTTCAGTAAATAATGACAAAAATGTCAGTCTGTTCTTCACACAAAGCTAATTTTTCAAAGCAAACAGATTTAAAATACTTGCAGTGGTGCACTAGTAAAGGCTAGTGGATGTCGAAGAGCCCTATACAATCCATTTTATTTCTATCCAAATTCCGTTCATTTTTTTCCCAATTTCCGTGTTTTCCGTTGTAGTTTTTCGGAATTCCATCCAAAGTTTAAATTAAATTTATCATAAAAAGAAAAATAATAATCTAATTTTATTTAAATGTATTTGAATTTTCTATTATATTCAGATGCAATGTGTTGGATGTGTAAACCCTGACATTAAGTGTTATAATGTTGTGGAGCTGGTTCATTCTCTTACGACTGAGTTTCAAAAATGTATGTATATGCAGGGCTGCGCGGTGTTAGCCAATCATAACAGCGGGTTGTAGTTTTAGGGAGGCGCTTAGGCCAAAACCGAGTGTTTCAGACAGATGGTTAAAAACAGGGTGGACAATGATCATTTATTACTAAATTATGACTGTTTTAATGCTAAATACTTTACTAACATTATCAGTGGACCTCAGGAAAGATCATAAAACTATATATATAAATCCTTTTTAAAAAAGAGCATTTTATGACCCTTTAATAAATTAATTTGATCCCAAATATGTCAAATTCCCTTACATTCCACATTTATTAGTTAATTCTGTTTTATGATTGGATTTAGCAATTCCGTCCGTGATTTCCACATTGCGGAATATCATAGGGCCCTAGATTTGAATGGACTACTTTTTATTTTGTTGCTTTTTTTTTCTGAGCTTGACATCCACTTTCATTGCAATGAAAAGAGCAGCTAGGATATTCTTCAAAACATCTTTTTTGTTCCACGGAAGACATTAAACCATACAGGTCTGGAACAACATTTGGTTGAGAATATGATGACAAAATCTTTTCATTGAAATTTTGGGCTTTAAATTATGTTTGATGGCACTCTAGATAAAACTAAAGTGTGAGTTTATCAAAGGATCTCAACACATTTAATTGAGCTTCAGAATAGTAGGTTAATATCAAACTCAATTAATTCTGATTCAAATAATCATGATTGACCTGCATTACCAGCAAGAATTCCTAACTATTTAAACATATTAAACAGTGTATATGACCGATGGGAATTTCTGATACATAACTGAATCTCAGGACAATTCCAATTGCCTCTTGAACTTATTTACAACACGCAATCATCTGCTGATGCACATCATAATGTTAGTGAAGTCGCTATTTTATTTTTTGCTATGTACTTATGTATTTAACAGAGGTCACGTAAGAGTTTTTACAGGGGGGAAATATTTTTAACATCAGCTGCTAGAAGACATTTTAACTCACCCTTAAAACACGCAGGGAGTAGTCCACAAATTCGCTTAGTTTCTTTGAAATGAACTGCGGACCATCAGTTTTTTGAGAAGATAAATTTCATCAGATCTTTGCACTGTGATCACTATGGAACGCGAACGGGGCCAATAAATCACTGACCAGCAGCGAGATGCTCCGTTCAGTCGTGTGACGTCACGAATAAGATGTGAAGTCAACTGCAAACCTCAAATACAATTCACAATAAAAGTCCCGTCCTCTCAGAGGGAACGCATCAAGGAGGTACTCGGTTGATCATTTAAAATTAATAATAAATAAATATACGCACAAAATGTTTCTGACAATGTCTTAATATGATTAGTTAGTTGTTATTCCGGGTTCGATACAAGCTGAGCTCAATCAACAGCATTTGGAGCATAAAGTCACAATGCAGCACAAAAAATAATTTCGACACGTCAAGGTTTGTTTTAAAACAGAATTAAAAGTGATGGGGGGGGAGTTCATTAACACTGTTTGTAAGTGCCATACTGCAATCACGATTTTAGGCGGGACGACTTTAAATAATCTTTGTGGAAAATTACAATATGCATCAAAAGCTGTTAACTGAGCCTAACTTGTATTAAACCCGGAATCATCTTTTAAAATCGTTACAAAATACAGAATTAAAGCCTCATTGCATTTGTAATACGATCGAATAATCATAATAAATTATTTATTAATAATAAATTAAGGAAATAGAATAACTTCTCAATCAGCATTCTCCACCAATCCTTCATATACATCAACCAAGAAAGAGGTAATATTTGTGAGTTTGTCCATTATATTCAATATTTATAAATAATATAATAGAAAACAAATAGACAATAAATATAAAGACAACTTTTAGAAAGACTATTTTGAAAGACTTCCGTCGCTTTTTGTGGCATATTCACTTTGAGGTCTCGCGTGGTATGACGCAATTAATGAGCACTTTCCGTTGCCACATGGCAAGTTGTTCAAGATGTTAGTGAAGGTTTTGATGTTTCACATGTATTTTCAGACACTTTATTTAAAGCAACAAATTCAAAACAAATCTATACAAATAAGTTTTGGGTTTTTTGGGCTACAACCTGAAACGCAATCTCTCTCTCTCTCTCTCTCAACACAAATATTATTTGAATCAAGCAAAATATGATATAAAAAAGCCTACTAACAAAATTAATTATGCATGTGTAAATGAGTTTTCTTGTTGGCAAAGTCACCATCACATATCTGAAATGAGAAGAGTGCCAGGTTGTCCGGTCTATCCTGAGACATTTCGGCTCTCAGGTAGTTTTAGAAAGTCTTAACTGTCTAACTGTTATTTACACAGGGTGCAAAATTAACTTAAAATTAGGGCTGGTGGGTGCTGTGACAGGTTTCCAGATTCCAGGTATATTTTGGTTACAATTTCCATTTCACTTAAATATAAAATAAATTATGTCTCAGCTCATGCTGTTAATTATGAAGGGACCTTCTGGGTAAAATTTTTAGGAACAAATTGAAAATATTACTTTTACAAATAACATTTTGTCAGTTTTTCATCAAGCATCTGCTAATAATGTCACTTAACACCTGGTAAATATTTCCCTTTTATTTTCTCACCAAAATCAATTATTTTCTAGCATTTGGTGAATGCCAGGTGTTGATTTTGGACATGAATATCAAACAAATATTCACCTAAGTAGCTACAAATTAACAGAGTACGCAAATGACATCATGATGTGTACTCAGTTTGGACTGCACACCGCTGATGAACCAGGTGGGAGACAAGCCAGTTTATAGGGGAGCTCCCCATTTTTACAGGTGGAAAAGTCTTGTGATATTTTATTCCAACCAATATGTTATTACTATATATATATATATATATATATATATGCAACCCCAATTCCAAAAGAGTATCCTGTTGAAGAGTAAGACATCCCTTGAAAAGATGGTGCTGGATGGCAGTATATGCTGCTCCAAAATAATTTATACATCTGTCTGCCTTCATGGTGTTCTCACAGATGTGCGAGTTACCCATGCCATGGTCACTGACGCACCCCTGACCTTTTTGGCCTGATGCTAATAACAGCTTGGATGGTCCTTTTCCTCTTTTTCCTGGAGAACACAACAGCTGTGTATTACATTTTTTTATATATGGACTCTTATCAAATATCTTATCAAACATCTTCTGACCAAAATACACAGTTCCACTGTTCTACTTGCCATCGAAGATGAGAAAGAGCCCAGAGAAGTCGGCAGCACTTCTGGACAGTGTTGATGTAGGGCTTCTGCTTTGCATAGTAAAGTCTTAACTTACATCTGTGGATGCAGCGGCGGGTGGTGTTGACTAACAAAGATTTACTAAAGTTATCCCAAACCCATGTTCATGATATCCATTACAGATGAATTATGTTTTTTAAGAGAGTGACGTCTGAGTGATCAGAGATCAAGCACATTCATTAATGGTTTTCGTTTTGCCCTTTACGCACCAAAATTTTACCAGATTCCTTGAATCTTTTAACTATATTGCACACTGTAGAGGGTGAAATGCCCAAAATCCTGCCAATTTGTCTTTGGGGAACATTGTTTTCAAAGTCCTGGATTAATTGCTGAAGCATCTGTTGGCAAATTGACAAGTCTCATTTGATCCTTGCTCTTGAAGGTCTTGGCTGTTTTTGGTGGCTCCTTTATATACTTTGACATAATTGCCTGACCTGTTAAACATCTCCTGTATCACATCGCCTTGTTATTTCAACTCGTCAAATTGTTGTTAAGTCTTAAATTGTCCCGGTCTCAACATTTTTGGTGTGTTACAATCATCAGCTTTAAACTTACTGTACATTTAAAAAAAAAATAAAAAAATCACAAGGTAAAACATATTACATGTAGTTGTGCTGCATTCAATATAGCAAAGGGTGAATATAATTTACAAATCACTCTTTTTTGCTTATATTAGTACTTTTCATACTGTCCCAACTTTTTCAGAATTGGGGTTGGGTGTGTGTGTGTATATATATATATTTAAAAAAAAATACAAATGATCATATAACAGAATATTGTCGGTATATTGTCCATTACCATTGTTGGCATTGTTTATTCTTCTTAAAATTGTTGGTACTGTTGTTATAATAAATACTTGTTACTTGTGGTAACGCCACCATGATACAACATTTGTAAACAATCCGTGAGCAAAGTAACAATGAAGTTCAATGTATTAATTACTAAATGGGGAACTGGGGTGGGATTAAATAAGTTGTCTTCTTCCCACTCCCTTTCAGGCAGATTTCGATCGTCATAGTTTACTACTGTATGACTTAATATTTGTTTGCCTTGTGTGCCATTGCCTGAAATAAATAAATGAAAAAAAAAAAAAAAAGAATATCAATGAAGCCTTTCTGTGGGGCCCCCTCCAGTGAAGGCCCGTTAGTCAGGTCCATTCGCCGGTGAATAAGTCCCCGTGAAACAAAAAAGCCAAAGCAGGTCTAATTTTAGATTTTGAAATACACTGTGATGGCAGAAACCATTATAGCTCATTTGTGGCACATAGCATTGGTCATCTCCAATTAAAATAGTAATGAAAACCTATAAACAACTAGCTCTCTGATATAAGCGTTAAGCAGAAGTAGTTAAGTCAAATATATCCACTAATTGACCAGCACTGTCCAGAGAGACTGGTCTAAAGATTTCTAATTGAAAATAAATGGTGCAATTGATTAACGAGTACAACAATACATTTATTACTTTTTTTCTTCAGCATGTTCAACTAGAGCGATGCCACCTACATATACAGAACAAGAGCACAGGAAGGAATTGTGGAGCAAATTTAATAACTATCACTACATTAAGATGCCAATTATGTCTTCTTGGTCACAAAAAATTATATATTGTATGCATCGATTAGATAAAACAATAACATCTGATTACTTATAAATTAACAACATGTAGTAGCATCAAGATATAGATACTCACACAAACACATGGTCTCACTCACAAAGAAAGAATCTCACTCTGATAAACTCAATACAACAGTAAACGAAGATCGCAGAGACAAAGACTTTTACTGGACCATAACAATGCAGAAAACTGTTAAAATGTACATACACCATTAATTAACGGTCAGAGGATGGTATCATATGCTGCATGTATATGCTGGAGTCCAGCCATTTATCATCAGGTATTAAGATTGTAGCGTGTTATGTCCAGTGGCAGTCTTTGTCTCAGTGCTTTGTGGGCATTTAGGGATTGTAATGGATGTGCCGACTGGACATGTGTTTATCCAGCAACACGGTAGTTGGCGTGGATCTCTGGCTTAATGTCGCACACCATCTTAAGGAGGTTGGCAAGCACAGCCTCCTTGTTCTGTTGATAACTGTTCTGGATGCAGCTCATCTTATCTATGGTCTCCTTGTCCACCTCAACGGCAGAGTTTCCATGGGATCCTAGGGCCTAATGGACAATACAATTTCAATTAGCTTTACAGGATAGCATATTTTCTCTTATCATCAGTTGATCCAGAACTTAGACTAATGCTAATGTATGAGTTCATTTCTTCCTATTACAGAATGGTGTTCAGGCTTTCATGTGGGCACACACCCCTAGGGCTTAATGATGGAAATTCATGGGGTTTATGAGACTGTTAAAGAAATGTCAATGCAAAATTAAAGTGAAAATGCATCATTTTTTAAATGTATATTATGATCCTATAGCTCAAGTGCATTCGATCCATACTTCCTACCAAATGTTCAGTTTCAGGCTGCAGATGATGTTTGGAACACTCAACATGTTTGGCAGACATGGGACAATGGTGATCAGTACATAGATTCAGAATTTATAATGTATACATTTATTTTAACATGGTTGGCAGTGATTGGATGATGCTGGACATTACTTTGAATCAGAATGAATTATGCTAATTTCTGATGTAATGTCTGTAACATCTCAAATACATGAATAATTAAAACTCCTGGAAATAAACTATTTGATGACTTTTTATGGCTTGGTATTATTTAAAATTCACAACTTAGTCCCGCTGTTCACATACAGTATGTGGACATGAATTTTTAGAAAAACCATTTGGTCTAGAATTTTTTTATTAGGTAAGGTTTATTACTTGCAACATCCCATTTCATCAGTTGCCGAGTGCTAAATTGGTAACATTTCAGTCTCAGATCACGCCCTGGTGTTTTTTAGAGCTGTTGCCAAATATGGAGAAAAGGAAATCAAATAGTTGGTGCTTTAATGCATCCCTTTTGCAAAATCCTGAATTCTAACAAATGTTAAACGCTGAAATCTGTGTCTATTTGGAGACCAACTGGTCCTCCATATCCTCTGTGGGTGTGGCTTGGGAGGCACTTAAGCCGGTTCTTAGGGGTCGGATCATACAGTACGCCTCAATTACCAAAAAAATCAAATTCCAAGAACTCGTGGAATTGTAATGGAATATTAAAAGTGCTGAGGGAGTGCTGAAGCACCGAATGTCATCTGATGGCCTCAGAGAACCCAATTGAAATACAGATATGATATGAGGTGGGCTTCATTACATTTATCTATGATTGGGTTAATGTTATTAAAATGAATTGTATCCCAAAATTCAACTACCTGCTACAATCTCTCCCCCTCTCTTATTTCAAGCAATTTGATAGCATAGCGAAGTCCTTTTCATTTGGAATGGTAAACGTCCCAAACTACATTTCAATAAGCCAATTGACAAAGGTGGGCTAGGCCTACACAAGATTTTGTTTTATTATTATGCATTCGGTCTCAGACATTTGGCTCATTGGTCGCTTCCACCTGAAAGAGCCCCTCCCTGGTTTTGTATTGAACAGGAATTTCTTGCCCCCATTTCGCCATTGCAAAGCCTTTCTATCAAACCAATCGGCGAAGTTAAATAACACCCTGTTATCTCGCATTTGCACGTGGTATGGACAAAAGTGTCCAGAATGTTTTCAGACATTTATTTAAAATGATGCTTCGAGCATATGGCTGAACCCTAAATTATGTATCAACAAGTCCCCTTTCTGCTGGACAGAGTGGATTGAGAGGGAAATGAATACACTCTGTGACCTATAGAGACCTATGAGAGTAGAGTGTTGAGATCCTTTGAAAATTTGGTTCAACATTTTGAAATTCCCAGGTCTCAATTCTTCAGGTATTTACAGCTGCGCCACCTGCTCTGTACTATTTTTGGGAGTAGCATACACCCCCCTAAAGTGGCAGATACTCTGGGAGTGGTGATTACTGCTTTTGGAAAAGTCATGAGGCATCAGTGTATTACTCCCTGCTAATTCAGAGTCCGAGGGATGGAGCTTCAACTTCTATCAAGAGATTAATATGGGAGAAAGATTTAAACTTGGCATTGGAGGAGGGAGTGTGGGCTAGGATTCTAAAAAACTTCAAATCTGCATCTAGAGATGCAAGGGTGCGCCTTATGCAATTGAAGATTTTACATAGATTCGATTGGGCCCCCTCTAGATTCCTTAGGCTTGGTATTAAAGGCACGCCAATCAGAAAATGGAGACACAACCCATGTTTTTGGTGGTGTGTTAAGATCCAAGAATTTTGGTTGAGGGTTCAGAGTTTTTTGTGTGAAGTATTGGGCACTCAAATTTAATTTTGCCCCAGACTCTATATTTTAGGCGATGGGGCGGTCATTAATATAGGGGATGAAAGCATAAAAAACTGGATTCTGGCCAGTGTTAAGATCAGCAGACAGGTTATTCTTGGGGGATGGAAGTCAGCCGGAGCACCCTCATTTCAAGAGAGGTGCACAGAGATGGACAGGTAGCGGTACTTGAGGAGATGTCATGTAGAAAGCAGGGCAACTTAGATTTGTTTAATAAAAAATGGGGCTGCTATTTTGACTTTTTGGAGGGCTCTCAGGGAGGGGCAGTGGACAGAGATGTGCAATTTTATACGTGTGTGTGAATATTTATATATATATATATATATATATATATTTATTATTCTCTTTTTTTTTGTATGTAACTCAAGTTGTGACCACAGGGATATTTTTTGAGGGTCAGGGTGGGATTGAGAGGGGGGAAAGGGAATAATGGGGCTTAGAGTTGATTCTATGAATATATTATTTGCTTTTCTGTTTCAAATGTTTGAATCAAGAAATAAAGTGTTAATCTGGAAAAAAAACATTTCTTGCTATAAATGACTGAGTGAGTTTAAAACAATCTAAATTGAAAGACTTTAATTGTCTCATATAAAATGTAATAAATAGTAGAGGTTCTGAAACGATCATAAAAAGACATCATTAAACCACCAATAACCAGGCACTCGTAACCATAAAAAAATATTTTCCTTAAAGCACTGAACCAAAATGGTTTTGCCTAATAAGCTGTAGACTCAAAGTACACATTTGGATAAACAATTATCCTTGAATCCACACAAATAAATCTCACCGCAGCCTCTTTAGTCTTAAACTCCTTCTCCCTTTGCAGGCGGTACTGTTCGATCTCGGCCTGCGCCTCCTCCTTGGCCTGCTTTAGACGCCGATTCTTCCCTATTAAAAAAAAAAGAGGCACAAAATGCTCATTATTGAAATACAACTTTAATAGTAACAAAATATATATGCGTAGGATTTCCCTTGTGTAGAAAACTGAACATTTACAAATTAATATATTTCTTTCCAAGGGAATTTCTTGCATATAGGAAATGAGAAGTAAACTGGCAGCAGAAAATCTTCTAAACAGGAACTGTGTGAATGCACAGTGAGTCAATGTCACGGTGACAATTCACCATTTGAGATATTGAATACAGTCAGGATTTCCTTCACTATTAGGAACGAGAAGCAAAACCAAAGCCTGAATTGAACACAACTATTCAATTATTTAAAGACAAGGACAAGAGTTAAATTATAACAGGTATATCATTGTATAAACGTGCACAATTCCTCACCTAAGTGCATGTTTATATGTAACACCTTATTTTAAATGTTAAAAATCATTAGAAATGTCAACATTGTAAATGGGCCTTAAGAAATATTACAGTTCGACGTTTTTCAAAATATTCAGTAAAATTATTAATCATAGTCAGGGCCGTAGGGGTGAAAGGTGGTAATGATTCTAGGGGCCAACGGGTCCAGTTGGGCCCCACAACAAATTCTAAACTGCATTTTTTAATAGGAAAGGGGCCTGAAGCAATATACAGCCAGGGGCCCCAGAATACCCAGCTACGGCCCTGATCATAGCAGTTGGCCAACCTGTCATCCACTGACAAAGAAGCAAAAAGCAAATGTAGAGAAGCCTCATCGTTCAAATCTAAGTATAGTGGAAATATTATGATCAAGAGGAAGTTAGCGCGTGCTAGCTGAGCTCCAGTCTGAAGCGATGACAAGGAAAAACAACACTTACGTTTACGGGCTTCTGCGACCTTCTCTGCCGCTCGTTTCTCGGCTTGCAGCAGCTGCTGGATGCCCTGAGACTGGCTCGCCATGCTTGAATACAGGTGTATGTGAAACACTGCGGAGGATGCTGGTGTTTTCTGTGTGTATCTTCCGCAGTGGAGAAGGTCGACTGAGCAAGCGTCAGCTGACTGAGCGTCACGATGTGATGACGACGATGGAGCGCTGACGAAAATCACGTGACTGCACGAGATCGGTGTCGTGACATAAATACATGCAACAGATAGGGGGCGTAATAGTAACACAGCTCCCTGTATACTGGATGTACATAGTGAAGATGGGAATGCCCGGATGGATATGTATAGCCCAAGATTAAGCACTTGTGTTAGTGTTAAAATAAAAAAGGGGTATTAAAAAAGCTATGGAGTCTGGCTGGTGTAGTTCTTTCCATGAATGGTGGCTGGTAGGAAAATTATTGCCCTGATCGCATTTTAAGCTCTTTCTCCCAGAGAGTGAGGTCAATGTAACTTTCAGTGCTGGGTTACAGGTAAACACAAACTTTAAACCAAATCTAATCGTTCTAAACATGAACCTACCTGACATCGAGAAAATAAAATGACCTTTGCAATTGGACAGTTGACAAATATAAACAATTAATCTTTTTATAGGATATCAAATCTCCAAAAAGAAATATTTTGGGTTCAATACAAGTTAAGCTCAATCGACAGCATTTGTGGCATAATGTTGATTACCACAAAAATGTATTACGACTTCTATCGTCTTTTTTTTTTTTAAATAAAAAAATATATATATATAAAAAAAAGAAAAATCAAGGTTACAGACAGGCACTTACAATGGAGGTGAATGGAGCCAATTTTTGGAAGGTATAATTTCATAAAAGCACTTGCATTAATTCTTCTGTTAAAACATAATTATTTTGAGCTGTAAAGTTGTTCAAATCATAATTTTAGGGTTTACAGTGTTATGTTGTCATGCAACGAAGTTGTAAAATTGGCTACAACTTTACACAGAAAAGGTTAGTGAGTGATTTTATCACAATAAAATCATGTTAACACGCATATTGTTTATGTCTTGTGTCTATACTTTTGAAACAATGAGTATTTTACAGATCGTTTACAGATTTACAGATAGTTTACAGATTGTCCCCATTCACTTCCATTGTAAGTGCCTCATTGTAACCCAGATATTTGAAGTCCCTCTGCTGCCTGGGATGTAAGAAGTCCCGTGATCAGCCACAACATTAAAACCACCTGTCTAATATTGTGTAGGTCCCCCTCGTGCTGCCAAAACAGCGCTAACCCGCAACTCAGAACAGCATTCTGAGATATTTTTCGAACTACAATTGTACAGAGCGGTTATCTGAGTTACCGTAGACTTTGTCAGTTGGAACCAGTCTGGACATTTTCTGTTGACCTCATCAACAAGTGTTTCCATCATCTGAACTGCCGCTCACTGGATGTTTTTCGTTTTTCGTTGAGAAAACTCTAGAGACTGTTGTGTGTGAAAATCCCAGGAGATCAACAGTTACAGAAATACTCAAACAGCCCTCCTGGGACCAACAATCATGCCACAGTTGAAACCACTGAGATCATATTATTTACCCCATACTGATGGTTGATGTGAACATTAACTGAAGCTCCTGACCCTTATCTGCATGATTTTATGCACTGCACTGCTGCCACATGATTGGCTGATTAGATAATCGTATGGATGATTTACTTGCATTGTTTGGACCCACAGAGCTGAAATATTCTTCTAAAAATTTTGTTTGTGTTCAGCAGAAGAAAAAAGACATACACATCTGAGATTTCATGAGAGTGAATAAATTGAGATCATTTTAATTTTTAGGAGAACTATCTCTTTAATCTTATTTGAAGTAAAAATATCTAAACATACAATTTACCTGAGAAAAATTATTGTATAAGATATTATTATATATGACAGAGAACAGGCCGGGCAGGAAGTGTATTATTCTCACACCATTGTTATATTATTTTTTAATTTTAAATGCATAAACCTAACGTCTAGGTTACGTATGTAACCTCCGTTCCCTGATGGAGGGAACGAGACATTGTGTCAGAGAAGCGACACTAGGGGTCTCTCTTGAGCGCCGATATTCACCTCTGAACTATGAAAAAAGACCAATGAGAGTTGGCAACCAGTATTTGCATGTCCCGCCCCCGGACATACGGGTATTTAAGCGGCGCAAATACAGGAGTTCATTCAGGATTTTTCTGAGGAGCCGGAAATGGTCCTCAGAAAATGGCTCAGTGACGTGGCAGGGGAGACACAACGTCTCGTTCCCTCCATCAGGGAACGGAGGTTACATACGTAACCTAGACGTTCCCCTTCTGTCGCTCTCTCCACGTTGTGTCAGAGAAGCGACACTAGGGGTCCACTTATAAAAGCGCCACACGCTGAGCTGTGTACGTGAACTGCTGATACAGGAGCGAGCAGGTATTCTTACGTGCAGGACGACCAACTGTATCAGGCTGCACGTACCCTTCCCCAATGCCCCATTTAAGCCATCAGGATTCCTTATCGTTACCCTGGAGGGGGGAACAAGGTGCTGGCCGCCAACCTGGGAACGGGCCAAGCCTGGCCGGGCCTCTTTTCTCTCTATGTTTCTCGCATAGAGCAACTTAGGCCGGGGCCCTTACACGCATTGAGGGAAGGGGGTCTTAGCCCTTATTCAGGGCGGAGAAGACCCTGCGGAGGCCATGCCTACCCGAGAGGGGAGGCAAGTTTAAGTGGCAAAACCATCAGAGGCCTGACTTAGGGCCTATGTGGAAAAGTCGGTGCGGTGGTGGATCCAGCCTATAGAGGGGGGAACATACAGCACGGCAACCGAGGCAGCCGTGGCTGCCTAAGGGAAGCACGGGAGTCCACTCGCCAGAGGGGACAGAACCGTGGCGTTACACACAGGGGGAGTCCGAAGGAGGCCTTACATGTGGAGCACCTATACCAGTGTAGGGTAGCTTGCGGTACCCACAGTGGCTAGGGTCGGCGAGGTCCTCCGCTGAACTGTGACCCACGAGGGCTAGGGAGGAATCAACCAGTGTCCCAAACCTGAGATCTCCTGGGAATGAAGGCGCACTGTTTCCCCTGGTTAGGGGAAGGGCGCTAGATGCAAGCGATTCACCCGGTCAGATCATGGGCGTGCCACCGAGTTCTACGGGCTCGGTACCTGAGAGAACACGGGACGATACTGACTCAACTCGGAGATTGTAGAATCTCGCGAAAGTGTTGCCCAGCCCGCTGCTCTACAAATGTCTGCTAGGGCAGTGCCCCTAGCCAGTGCCCATGAGGATGCAACACTCCTGGTGGAGTGGGCTCGGACCCGCAAAGGGGGGGGGCACGGCCTGGGTGTGATAAGCCAGGGAAATGGCGTCGACAACCCAGTGGGCGAGTCTCTGCTTGGAGACAGCATTCCCTTTCTGCTGTCCCCCAAAGCAGACGAAGAGCTGCTCAGAGCGTCTAGTGCTCTGTGTGCGGTCCAGGTAGATACGTAAGGCACGTACTGGACACAGCAGTGAAAGGGCTGGATCTGCCTCCTCCCGGGGCAGTGCTTGCAGGTTCACTACCTGATCCCTGAAGGGTGTGGTAGGAACCTTGGGCACATAGCCCGGTCGCGGTCTTAGGATCACGAAAGTGTCTGCCGGACCGAACTCCAGTCGCTAACAGAGAACGCATGCAGGTCCCCGACCCTCTTGATGGAAGCAAGCGCGATCAGCAGGGCGGTCTTGAGAGAGAGGGCCCTGAGTCCAACTGAATCAAGCGGCTTGAAGGGGGGTCTCTGGAGTCCCGTAAGGACGACCGAGAGATCCCAGGAGGGGAACAGGTTAGGCCGGGAGGGAGCTATCCTCCGGGCACCTTTTAGGAACCTGACGATTAAGTCGTGCTTACCAAGAGACTTTCCGTCTACCGTGTTGTGGTGGGCCGCGATGGCGGTGACATACACCTTGAGGGTGGAGGGGGACAGCCTCCTCTCCAGCCTCTCCTGAAGAAACACGAGCACTGACCTAACTGCGCACTTCTGCGGGTCTTCGGCTCAGGAAGAACACCAGCGCGCGAACAGACGCCACTTTAGGGCGTAAAGATGCCTGGTAGAGGGGGCTCTGGCTTGATTGATTACATCTACGACGGCAGATGGTAGACCGGCTAGATCTTCCGCATCCCGTCCACCAGACGTGGAGGTTCCAGAGGTCTGGGTGCGGGTGCCAGAGCGTGCCCCGTCCCTGAGAAAGAAGGTCCTTCCTCAGGGGAATTCGCCAGGGAGGGGCTGTCGTGAGGAGTGTGAGGTCCGAAAACCAAGTCCGGGTAGGCCAGTAAGGGGCTACCAGAATGACTTGCTCCTCGTCCTCCCTGACCTTGCATAGCTTCTTGCATGCAAGAAGGCTCACTGGGGGAAATGCATACTTGCGCAGCCCCGTGGGCCAGCTGTGTGCCAGCGCATTTGCCCTGAGGGGAGCCTCTGTCCGGGCATACCAGAGCGGGCAGTGGTAGGTTTCTTGGGAGGCAAACAGGTCTACCTGGGCCTTGCCGAACCGGTCCCAAATCAGCTGGACCGACTGGGGGTGGAATCTCCACTCTCCGCCCGGCAAGCTTTGTCTTGACAGCGCGTCCGCCATCACATTGAGGTTGCCGGGGATGTGAGTGGCGCGCAGTGACATATAGCTGCGGAGGATGCCATATGCCCCAGGAGCTGTTGGAAACGTTTTAGCGGGACCACGGCACCTGGCTTGAAGGAAGCGGGGCATTTCAGCACTGACTGAGCACGCTCGTTGGAGAGACGTGCTGTCATTGAGACTGAGTCTAACTCCAGACCGAGAAAAGAGATGCTCTGGACCGGGGCGAGCTTGCTCTTTTCCCAGCTGACCTGAAGCCCCAAACGGCTGAGGTGCCTGAGCACCTGGTCTCTGTGTGCGCATAGTAACTCTCGAGAGTGAGCCAGTATGAGCCAGTCGTCGAGGTAATTGAGTATGCGTATGCCGGCTACTCGGAGCGGGGCAAGAGCTGCCTCTGTGACTTTCATGAAGACGCGAGGGGACAGAGACAGGCCGAAGGGGAGGACTTTGTACTGATACGCCTGGCCATTGAACGCAAACCGTAGGAAGGGTCAATGTCGAGGGCAAATTGAGACGTGGAAGTACGTGTCCTTCAGGTCTACCGCTGCGAACCAATCTAGATGCCGGACGGCAGATAGAATTTGTTTCTGGGTGAGCATTTTGAACGGGAGTTTGGACAAGTTCCGATTGAAAACTCGCAGGTCCAAGATCGGTCGTAAGCCGCCGACTTTCTTGGGTACAACAAAGTAAGGGCTGTAGAAACCCTTCTTCGTTTCGGTTGGAGGGACAGGCTCTATCGCGTCCTTTAATAGAAGGGAGGCGATTTCTTCACGCAGGGAATGGGCATGTTGGCCGTGTACTGCGGAAAAATGTACACCCACGAAGGGGGGCGGAGACCTGGCAAACTGAATTGTGTAACCGAGTCGAACGGTCCGGTGCAGCCAGCGTGACAGGTTGGGCAGTGAAAGCCACGCCTCTAAACTCCGTGCTAGGGGCACCAAAGGGACGGGTTTTTTGGACGTACCCGGCGGGGCTTTGCAGCGGTGCGGAACAGGTAACATGGCGTCGGGAGGCAACGTGGCGTCCCGAGGCTCTGGTGCTGAGAATAAACTCAAAGCACTTACCTTGCTCCGCGCACCCGGCAGGGGGCGGGTTCGTGACTGAGGAGGAGGTCTGATGCTGGCGTCCTCTGGACTCGTTTGAACCGGCCAGCCGGGGAACAGTCGTGGGGCTGAAGGCGGGGACACCGCGTCCATGGAGCCGGGACTGTTGAGGCCTGAAAGCAGAGTGCCATGAGAACGGCATTTGCGGGCCATATGCCCCAGAGACAAAGGAAATAGCTCTTTTATTGAGAATTTGGGTACCGCAACCCCTGGGCCCGGGTTGAGGCGGAGAAGGAGCTTGTCTTCTGGCCGCGGGAGGACGCCTTCGGCGAGCAGACGGGGCATGGGCCGTGGCTGCAGGCTTGCGGCGAGGCATGATGTGAGAGATGGCCTCCGTCTGCTTCTTTACCGTGGAGAACTGCTGGGCAAAGTCCTCGACGGTGTCGCCGAAGAGGCCGAACTGGGAGACAGGGGCGTTGAGGAAGCGAGTCTTGTCGGCTTCACGCATCTCAACCATGTTCAGCCACAGCTGAAGTTCCTGGACCACTAGCGTGGCCATCGCCTGCCCGAGCGCTTGCGCTGTGACCTTCGTCGCTCTCAGGGCGAGGTCGGTCGCTGAGCGCAGTTCCTGCAGCGTGTCGGGATCAGGGCCACCCCCGTGTATGTTGCGAAGTGCCTTGGCTTGGTGGACCTGCAGGAGAGCCATGGCATGCAGGGCGGAAGCGGCGCATCCGGTGGCGCTGTAGGCCTTCGCTGTCAGCGAGGAGGTTGCTCTATGGTTCCGGGAAGGGAGTACGGGGCGACCTCGCCAGGTGGTAGGGGTACCGGGGCATAGATGGATCGCAACCGCCCTATCCACCTGGGGAATCGGCGCGTACCCATGGCACGCTCCGCCGTCGAGTGTGGCGAGGGCGGACGAGCCTGTGGCGGTGTGACGAGTGGAGAGGGGTGCTCTCCACGAAGACGTCAGCTCGTCATGCACTGCCGGGAAAAACGGAACCGGGGGGGGGGCGAGGCTGTGAGCGGCGCGCAGACCCCAGGAACCAGTCATCCAGCCGTGATGGCTGTGGGGAGGATGGAGGGTTCCAATCCAAGCCCACGCTGTTGGCTGCCTGGGAAAGCATGTCGGACATCTGTGCGTCAGCCTCAGCCTGGGCGTGCAAGCCCGAAGGCGGCAGCCCAGGGGAGTCCTCTGCATCAGATGCCGCGTCCTCCGATGCCGCGCCGAGCTCATCGGCTTCCATCGCAAGAGGGTCGGCTGACTGGCTGTGAGGCGAATCGCCGGCACCTCGAGCACGGACGGGAATCAACGAGCGTGCTGGGGTGCGGGTGGTCCAAGGGGGCGTACCCGGCGGAGCTGTACCCGCTGCCATCCCCAAATAACCTCCATCGCCAGCCGCATCGTCCTCAATCCCGTGGGAAGAAGGAGCAACACGGGGGGTGGCTGGAGTGGCTTGCTCACGGTTGTAAGCAAGCCGCGACCGCAACGTTGCCATGGTCATGTTCTCACAGTGAGAACATGAACCATCCACAAACGCAGCCTCGGTGTGATCACTACCCAGACACACGAGACAACGCCTGTGGCCGTCTGAAGCGGAGAGCACTCTACCGCATCCAGGAACAACACAGGGGCGGAAGGGCATCTTTATAAAGACGCGTCCTTAAAAGGACGTTCAACGCCGCTGTGTTTTGCTCTTTTAGTGAAATTTACTCTTTTAATAAATGTCACTCTTTTGTGAAAAAAACTCGTGAGAGCTTTTTAATTCTGCACTGTCGATGCGCCCAGGGGCAGGAATGCACAGCCGTGCAAACAGGAGAAAGCCGCTGTTGTGCGCCGTGGAATCCAACAGTTATGCAGCAGAGGGATGACAGGAACTCTGTGTGTAGTATGCAGCAGTTGCAGACACGACCATCGGCTCCGAAGAAATTTTCTGAATGAACTCCCGTATTTGCGCCGCTTAAATACCCGTATGTCCAGGGGCGGGACATGCAAATACTGGTTGCCAACTCTCATTGGTCTTTTTTCATAGCTCAGAGGTGAATATCGGCTCTCAAGAGAGACCCCTAGTGTCGCTTCTCTGACACAACGTGGAGAGAATGACAGAAGGGGAACCTTATTTATGCAGCTTTTTTTTTTCTTCTACTTTTTAAAAAATGAGTTTAAGTATGTTTTTATAAATTCTTACAAGTTATATATTTTCTAAAACATAGATAGTGATTAAGAAAATCATTTTTATATTATTTATTTATTTTTAAGTCACTTATTTATAACCTGTTCGTCACATTAAACCTAAAAACTGTCAAAGATCAATAGTTTTTTTCTAACTGTTTTTAATAACACTATGAACAGGGTTGTCATTGTGTTTCAGTTGGAATAACCTGTAAATGGGGAAATATTTCCTTTTGCTGCTTATATTATATGCCTTTCCGATTAGTTTAGTAAAATGAATATAATAGCACAAATTGCCTGGATAACTTCTGATTCAAGTGCTTAAACCCATAATTAAACCCAGTGCTGAAGAAGTAATCCAAAGTATTTAGATTACATTACTGACCATGAGTAATCTAATGGAATACATTACAAATTACATTTTACAGCATGTATTCTGTATCTGTAGTGTAATACATTTCAAAAGTAACCCTCCCAACCCTGTATATACAGTATATATATATAAATCTTGATGAGTGTGTGAAAAATACACAATGATACATTAATTCATCACACACCAGCTCATAATGCATTTCAACTCTGTGTAAGCCTTTTTGTAAAATTTAACATTTATAGACTGTTAGTAATTTTTTTCATTACAAACTATTTTACATAATAAGTAAAGGATAATGTACAGACAGCCAATCATTATCACAATAAAACAAAACAGGATGATCAGGACGGTTTTTATTAAAGGGGTTTATTTTGCCTCTGACTGTGCTCTACATAATCCAACTAATTACATGGCTACTTACCAAATAATTAAATACATGGACATGATTTAACGCGCTCAACAAGCCACGTGATAAGATTCATCCTCCGCCACCGGATTGAGGCAAGTCACTACACCACTACGAGTACTTAGAGCCCATTGTGAATTTGGCTTTTCAAATTGAGGAGAAAAGGGGAGAAAATTGGTGAGAAAATGTTTACTCTGGAACATTTAATTAACCACTTCTCTGGCTAACAGCTTCACAATAACACATCAGTTTCACAGTAAAGCTCTCGAACCATTCTCTTTTTCACAATCTGGTGCTGCCGTGCTCCTTTTATGCCTCTCTCCCCAATCTCACTACAATTAGAGACAGGTGTTAGTCATGTGTGCACCCTTACCGGTCTCTCTTTCTCCTGACGGACGCTCAACCACACCCCTGCTGCCACATATCCCTACCGCCCGACTCAGGCATGGGAGACATCTGGACTGCCTACCACCCCCCTTTTCTGGACAGGAAGTCGACGACAGCCATCTGCGCTCCCGGTCTGTGGACCACCTTGAATTTAAAGGGCTGGAGTGCCAGATACCTCCGGGTTATCCGCACGTTAGTATCCTTCATGCAGTGGACCCATTTGAGTGGGGCGTGATCTGAGCAGAGAGTGAAGGCCTGCCCCAGCAGGTAGTAATGGAGAGTGAGGACCACACATTTGATGGCCAGACACTCCTTCTCCACGGTGCTGTACCTTGTTTCCTTCAAGGAGAGCTTGCAGCTGATGTACAGCACTGGGCGCTCCTCCACCACCTGCGAGAGTACGGCCCCCAGTCCTCTGTCTGAAGCATCCATCTGTATTACAAAAGGGAGAGAGAAATTAGATGCATGTAAAAGTGGCCCCCCGCAAAGTGCGGCTTTAACCTGTGTAATCACCTGTTGGCACTGCTCCGTCCACTGGACCGGGTCTGGAGCTCCCTTTTTAGTGAGATCAGTCAGCGGGCTGGTGACATTCGAATAGTTAGGGACAAATCTCCTATAATAGCCAGCCAGCCCCAGGAAATGTCTCACCCCCTTTTTGGTCTTGGGTCTCGGGCAGGTCGCAATCACCACCTTCTTTTCAGTGGATTCGGTCCATGAGGCGCTGAAATGTGGCCGGGGCCCCAAACAAACCGAACGGAAGTGTCACAAATTGGTGTAATCAGAACGGTGTGGAGATGGCCATTTTTTCACGTGAAATTTGTATCAAGGAGATCTGCCAGTAACCCTATGTCAAACCCAGTGTTGAGTAAAAATGAGCAGTGCCCAACCGATTGAGCAACTCATCAATATGAGGCATTGTGTAGGCACAAATTTAGACAACGCGTTGACTTTTCTACAATCCACACAGAACTGTACAGACCCGTCGGTCTTAGGCACCAGAATAACTGGGCTGGAGCAGCCACTGTGGGATTCATCTATTACTCCCATATCGAGCGTTGCATCCAATTCTTGCCAAACAATTTAATGTTCGGGCAATCGGTAGGGACGGGTACGTACCACCACCCCCAGCTCGGTCTCGATGTCCTGTTGGATGTGGTTCGTGCAACCCGGTAGAGGGGAAAACACATCCGTGAATTCCTCTGTTGTAATTTGGCATACTCTGCGAGTTGGTACGGTGAAAGGTGGTCTCCGAAAGTGACCTGGGTGGCGTGATCGTGTTTTGTGTTTACCTCTAGCTGGGTTGTATCTTGCTTTGTTTGAGCATCCTGCGTCACTCTGTACAACCGCTCATTTATAATAGCGAAATATGGATATGAAAGTGTGACAATCAGCTGGAGTTGTTGTCCATCGATCACTCTCACTTGACAGTAGTGCTTGAGGGTTTCCCCTTTGGGAATTCCCTCGAGGATGGGAGGGGCTGTAATCCCCCCCCCCCCCTTCATCCTGACGTGGAGCTGACGAAGATGGCCCCAGCTCTGTCTCCCCTGTCAGAGCATCAGCAGATTTCACATCTCGTCGCTTTTGTGCAGGACCCATCCGTGCATATTCCCTTTAATACATTTAATAATTCAGGACAATTAGCCCCCAAAATCAGCGGATGGGTGAGGCGGGAACTAACCGCGACCTCTACTCTATGCTTTGTTCCTCTAAATTTAAATGGTCACCATAGGATAGTTGTGAATATCCCCATGCACACATTTCACCCTCACCATTTTAGTTGTGCCCAAAGCCTCGTGTTGAACCAAGCATTGGTGAATAGTGGTCTGGTTACAACCCGTGTCCACCAAGGCTTGGTGTGTACTCCCCTTGATTCTTACCGGTATCCTGTACCCTCTGGCCTGATCGGGGGCAGCCTGTGGTGCATCGAGGATCCGGACCACAGTTCCCAGCTCCATCACAGGACACTGATCTCAGAAGTGTTCCAGATCCCTGCAACACCAGCAGGCTGGCCCAGGCACTACACCCGCTCTTGTAGGGGCGGGTACATCTGCCTGAGGGGGAGAGCGGGTAGACCCTGAAGTCGCTGGGAAAGGGATAAACCTGCGCAAGCAAGGAGCCGGCTTTGGCGGCGGATTTCCATGCCTCCAGGGTGCAGGAACAAGGCCTGAAGAGAGGCCAGAGTGAGAAGGGAGAAGGGAGAGGGGAGTGGAAAGAGATGGGAGAATACACAGGAGGAGGGGAGAGAGAGAGAAAGAGAGAGAGAGGGAGAGAGGGCTCCTCCGCACTTGGGCACGCCACCATATGGTCCTCTGCCAGCTGGACCGCTTCCTCCAGTGACGCCGAGCGATGGCACTGGACCCACTCCGCTGTCCCTTCTGGAAGCTGGCAGATCAGCTGTTCCAGTACCACTTGGTTGACCACTCCCTTGACGTCGTGGTCCACCACCAGTAGCCATTTCTGGCAGGTATCACAGAGACATTGAGAGAAGTCAAACAGGCGGCCGGCCCTCTCCAACTCCATCGACCGGAAGAGCTAGTGGTGTTGTTCTGGGCTCCGGCCAACCTGCTGCAGGATGGTTTTCTTCAAGACATTGTAGGCCAGGGTAGGGTTGCATCAGCTGTGTGTAAGTTCTCACATAAGTTAGGACGTAAAGCTCACACTAAGGGCTTATAAACTACTAGTTAGTTTGTAACTATGTCAGTGCTTAATTCGGTTGCACCACCTGTTCTTAAGGCAGAACTTAACTAGTAGGTTGTAAGCTCTCCGTAAAGCGATGCAAAGTCACACAGAATACATATTGTTTTTGTAATCCAATCAGCATCATTTCTAGCTGCTGCCTTGCGTGAACTGTCAAAACAAAGACTTACAAAAAGTTATATTAACACATTACATTTAATTTAAAATATCTTTCATTGCCTACAGTGGGAAGGACTCCATGGGGCGTGCAGTCTTCAAATCAGTTCCCAGATTTCGGCACAAGTGTAACAAAGAAGGACAATGGGAGCTGGATTCTTCAAACACAGGTAGGGAACCTTTAATCACTTCTCTGGTTTACAGCTTCACAATAACTCATCAGCTTCACAGGCACATGGTCATTTAAACACATCAGTTTCACAATCATATATCAGCTTCACATTAAGGCTCTCAACCCAGTCTCTCTCTCTTTCTGGTGCTGGTGTGGTCCTTTTATGCCACTCTCCCCAATCTCACTACAATTAGACACAGGTTTTAGTCATAATTTGGCTCATGTGTATGTACCCTTACCGCTCTCTCTCCCGACGGATGCTCGACCATGCCCACACTGCCACAGTTCAATAACAGGGCGGTTACTGCAATTAAGCATAGGCGTCATTTACGATTGGGACATGTCCCGACCCTACCACTGCCTTTGCCAATTTTGTCCCCACCATTTTAACAGGTTATTTAACAGGTAAGTGTCTAACACAAAACAAACATCTCTAGTCTAGCAGGAGTTTCCATTTCGTTCGTGTGTTATAATAAGTGGTGATCCAGCACTGGAGTTTATTTTTAAGGTTATTATGAGCAGGGGCGGATTTAGGCATGGACGACATGGGAATCCGCCTGGGGTGGCATCTTGCAGTCATGGGGTGCCCACACAAAAAAGTGGCTGCCCTGAAGTCCACCAGCCATCTCATCTCCAACCACCCACAAAACAGTAAAGATTATTTGACCCATGGAACAAAAGACTCATATTTCAGTTTTAATAGCATAATAAGACTGCATTATTACACAAACGATTAAAATGAGCCTAAATCATTCTAATGTCAAAGTTTATTTGAAGGAAATTAAGCTTAATTTAGGCCTATCTAGTGTAAACTGTACTAGAAGCAGTTTACCATTAGAATGTTCGGCTGTTCCATGGCCTGAATGACATGACATAACATTGGCTCATTCTGTGATGTCACAGAGGAACACCTAGCCTATAGATTGAGATTAATCGCTCAAACTCAGCCATTCCGGGATTGGACACTGGACCATTATAATGACTTGATGGTGAGTGTCTCTACAACACACAGAAATACAGAATCTTGTGAGTTGGTGCCTTGTTTATTTCTCACCCACATATTGAAATGCCAGTAGATTGTTTCAGTAGTTTTCTGGTAGTAAAAATACATTTAAAATCCAATTAAAGTTCTTTCCAGAGACATTTATTTTTAACTAAAATATATAAACATTTAGGCCCTGCGATGGACTGGCGACCTGTCCAGGGTGTCCCCCGCCTTTCGCCCAATGTTAGCTGGGATAGGCTCCAGCCCCCCGTGACCCTGTACACAGGATAAGCGGTTGACGATGGATGGATAGATGGATATAAACATTTACAAATAGATCTATGATGTTGTAAAGTGCTGAGATTTGCTTCTGTAAAAGCCACAAGTAAGTAAGTGTGATAATTTAACTTAATAAAAAAATTAAGTATTTAAAATATAAATTATAAATATATATATATATATATATATATATATATATATATATATATATATATATATATATATGTATTTTATTTATTTATTTATTTTTAAGAGCACCAACAATCGGAGATGAAAATGTAATGTAAAAAACATTAAGAATTGCAAAAACACAACACATTAATGGCTGGTATAAATATGTTTTAAGCTTAATGTTTAATACACAGGTATAAACAAATATATTAATTAATCATCATTGAAAAATATTATCTGTTGGTCTATATATATATATATATATATATATATATATATATATATATATATATATAATTTTTTTTATACATTAACATGTTTCTCTGTCTCACACAAATATTTTAGCTTTCTTTATCTCTCTCACACACATTCACACACACACTTTTGGGATTGCAGATTACTGTATTCTTTATATCCTTAATGTATTGTATGTCACCTTGTTTTTTCTTTTACAAATGTAGACAAATGACAGTGTATTGTTAATTTGTATATTGTCAAATTGTTCTTTTATACAATTAGAATTGTAGATTATTGTATTATTTGTATATTGTCATGTTGTTACTCTTTCTCACACTCTTTTAGGATTATTACAGTATTATTATTTGTTTCTCTCTCACTTATTTACTGTAGGATTGTCTTTTCTATATTGTTGCCTTGTTTCTATAACACTTTTAGAATGGCACATTTTTTGTTAATTTGTGCATTGTTTCTCTCACACACAAACATTTAGTATTGCACATTATTGTTGTATTGTTTGCATATTGTTTCCTTGCTTCTCTCTCTCTCTCTCTCTCTCTCTCTCATTTTGAATGGCAGTTTATTGTAGTATAGACTGTCAAATTCTCTTACAAATGTATAACTGCACATTTATTGTTGTATTGTCTAGATTATTGTGTATTTTTATATTGTCACATTGTCTCTCTGTATTTACTCCCATGTTGTAAATTTTCAATATTGGTGAATTATTTATTAAACACTTTTAGGATGTCAAATTATAAAAAAATGCAAAATTAGCATTTTGTTGTAATGTTTGTTTGTATATTTTCACATTGTTTCTTTCACAAACATTTTAGCATTGTTGTTGCCTTGTTTTTCTTTCTCAGACTAATATATACAGTATTTATATATTGTCGCTTTGTTTTTTTTTCTTTTGCATGTGTAATTGCAAATTATTGTTGTGTTGTTTATTTGTATATTGTTACATTAATTGTCTTTCTCACAGTCATTTACTATAGGATTGTGAATTATTGTTTGTCGTTCCCAAACAAATTGTTGTTTGTTTGTATATTGCCATGTTCATGTCATGCTTTTGTTAATATTGCATATTATTGTTGTGTTGTTTGGATATTGTTGCGTTGTTTCTATCCCTCTCTCTCTCGCTCCAGACAGACTGACTGACAGACAGCCTCAAGAGCCTATGATTGGATAATTATTGCATTGATTAAGATGTTTCAGCTGGCAACAACTCTTTTAACCCTAACTGATGCAGTGTGTAGCTTCTCATTTCTTAAACAACCATGTTGGAAGACGTATCCTGTGGTCATGGAAAAGATGTTACTGTGTTTCACAATAGGCAAATTAAAGGCCTGCATCAAGCAAAGACAACAACTAAGGAAATTGTTGAAATCATTGGAATTGGGTTGAAAAATGTCCAATGCATTATTAAAACCTGGAAGGATGGTGGTGAACCACCAGCTTCATGGTACAAATGTGTTTCGGAGAGAAATCTTGAATGATCATGATCGTAGATCAGTAAAATGCTTAGTAAAGTCACATTGTAAAAAATCGCCAGAGGAGCTCACGGCTATGTTTAACAGTGAAAGTAAGAGCATTTCCTCATGCACAATGCAATGAGAACTTACAGGATTGGGACTAAACAGCTGTATGGCCACAAGAATGTCACTTGTTAGTGAGGCTAATCGAAAAAAAACGATTTCAGTTTGCTAGGGAGCATAAAAATTGGACTGTAGAGCAATGAAAAATGGTCATGTGGTCTGATGAGTCCAGAATTACCCTAATCCAAAGCGATGTGCACTTCAGGATAAGAAGAGAAGCGCATGAAGCGATGCACCCATCATGCATATAGCCCACTGTACAAGCCTCTGGAGGCAGTGTTATGATCTGGGGTTGCTGCAATTGGTCAGGTCTAGGCTCAGCAATGTTATGTGGCAATAAAAATGAAGTCAGCTGATTACCTGAATGTACTGAATTACCAGGTTATCCTATTGTGGTGAGCAGGGTGGGCCGAATGGTGTATGGGAAGAGCGAGGCTGGGAAGATGAGTGATGAATGAGGTCCACCTGTGTGGCACAACGGTCTTGCACTACAGTGAGGGGCGGCGGGAGTATTTAAGGAGAGGAGGCAGAGGTGAGAGAGATGCACGAAGCTCTCTCTCTGTGTGTGTGTGTGTGTGTGTGTGTGTGTGTGTTTGTGTTAATTTGTTTGACGTACCTGGCTGAAAAGCAGTGCATGTGTTTTATGTGGGACTATAAAACTTCCCCTTACATTGTACACTGACTAGTTTGATTAAAGTATCTTACGTGTTTGTTAAGCCAGTTCCAAGGATGGGCCTTCAAGGAGTCCTCGCCACTGACTGAGGATTGCGACAGCGAGGGAGTGCTCGATCTGGTGGTGCTGGAGCTCTGCATCAACTAGCACCTGAAAGGGACGGCTGAGGGGTCCAGTGCCCACGCCTGGCATCGCGGTCAGAAGCAGTACAGCGAGCTGAGGGCCAGTCGACGGAGTATCTTGGGCCGGCGAACTGGTCTTTGTCTCGTCTCGTCTCTCTCTCCTCTCTACTTTATCCTCTCTTTCTCTATTCTCCCCCTCCTCCCAGGCACGTGCGCGTCAAACCTGGAGACAGACCAGAGACTACGTGTCTGCTACTAGAGTTTCATATAGAGTGTTGTGCTGAAAAGCGGACCGGTCTTATCCTTTATGCTGCAAAGCAGACTTTTGGCTTTGAGTGTGAAGCTGCAACGTGTTTTTCTATTATTTTGTTAATAAAACTCTGACTCACGTGGACTGTGAAAACTGGCTCCCGCTTCCTCCTTTGATCCAAATACAAACCTTTGTTACACCCTTTGGATTTTTTTTCTTCCCTGACAGCACAGGTATATTCCAGGATGACAATGACATGGTTTATCTGGCCCAACTTGTGAAAGAGTGGTTCAGGGAGCATGAGGAATCATTTTCACATATGAATTGGCCACCATAGACTCCTGACCTTAACCCCATTGAAAGTCTTTGGGATGTGCTGGAGAAGACTTTACGGAGTGGTTCGACTTTCCCGTCATCAATACAAGATCTCGGCCAAAAATTAATGCAACTCTTGATGGAAATAAATTATATGATGTTGCATAAGGTTGTCGAAACAATACCAAGATGAATGCATGCCATAATCATAGATAGATAGATCAACAAACAATAGTCAACTTATCAACATAGTCAACAAAAGCTAATTAGAATTAGGAGTTGGCAAACCTGGGATCCAATGAATGAAGCGAGATTGGAGGTGTGGTTGGAGCTACTTTGACTTATAAAAAGCACACAAAAAACAGTTTGAGTTTGCTATTCACAAGAAGCATCTGCTGATGTGGACCATGTCTTGCAAAATGAAGACATGGTCAGAAGAAATACAATCAAGCATTGTTGCTCTGCATAAAGCTGGAAAGGGTTAAAAAGTTATCTTGAATACCTTGGATATTCAACTGTCCACAGTTAGACAAACTGTCTATAAATGGTGATGATTTAGTGCTGTGGCTACTCTCCCTAGAAGTGGCCATGGCAGGACACCATGAAGGATGCCACTGCTTTCCAACAAAAACATTGCTGCACACCTGAAGTTTGCCAAAGAATACCTTGACACTCCACAACACTACTGGAAAAATGTTTTGTGAACTGATGAAATTAGGCTGAATTTTTTTTTTTGAAGAACACAGCACTACGTATGGCGTAAAAAGGGCACTGCATACATGAAAACATAATCCCAACGGAGGAGGGAACATCATGATTTGGGGCTGGTTTGCTGTTTTGTGTCCAGTAACGCTTGTCATCATTGAGGGAAAAATTAATTCACAAGTGTAACAAATGTTCATAGAAAAGGAGTAAGCGGAAGGCAGTGAATCCAACTCAAATGGTATCTTTTATTTTAACTCAATATTCACACTTTTCAGCGGTCACACTCAGAATTACGTTTTTCAGCGGATATAAATCAATTCAGTCTTTCTCCAGCTCGTCTCTCGTAACTCTTCTCTCCTGAATGCCGTCTGGTTCACTTTTAAAGCCCGCCTCCACTATCACTGGAATGACAAACAGCTGTTAGAAACAGTCATTGCTAGGTGATGATCCTTACTGTTTTCATCTCCTGATCTCGCTCTCTATTCACAAACCGGCACTTACCCACGCCCCCACCACCAAGTTTATCAAGATATCCTAGGATAATGTCAGGGTGGCTGTGGACCAGCTGAAGCTCAGTAGAAGTTGAGTGATACAGCAGGACAATGAACCTAAACATCGATGTAAATCCACTACAGATTGGCTTCAATAAAATAAAATCCACCTTTTGGCCCAGTCAGAGTCCAGACCTTAACCCAATAGAGATGCTGTGGAATGACCTCAAGAGAGCCGTTCATACCAGACATCCAAAGAATATGGCTGAGCTGAAGCAGTTCTGTAAGGAATAATGGTCCAAAATTCCTTCTGAACGTTGTGCAGGTTTTATCTAAATCCAAGGGTTTTCTTACTTTATCCTCAGCACTGTGAATTTTTAATGGGATGTGTTCCTAGATAGATAGATAGATAGATAAACAGACAGATAGACAGATATATAGATAGATAGATAGACAGACAGATAGACAGACAGACAGACAGACAGATAGATAGACAGACAGATAGATAGATAGATAGATAGATAGATAGATAGATAGATAGATAGATAGATAGATAGATAGATAGACAGACAGACAGATAGATAAACATACAGATAGATAGATAGACAGACACATACATACATAAATAGATATTTGTCAGTCAGTCCATCCTTCCATCTATCAATTTGTCAAGTGGTCCATCCATCCTTCCATCCATCTATCTACAGTAGGCATTTAAATTTCAACGCATACGGATTCGATGACATTAATTCGGTTCAGACAGGTCTTTCCCTCAAGTTTCGCTTCGATTGATTCATTGAAAGGAACCGATTGAAATGAACAGTTTGTTAGTGTATCTCTACATCTCTAGATATGTGTGGCGACTCTGACAATCCATTAAACCTGAACGTACTGGATGCTGAGGAGTGACACTCTCTCACTCTCTCTCTCTCTGTCTGTCTGTCCAGATAAAGGTGATATAAAGTGTATAAAATAAGTTTTTCAATCACTCCCACGTGAGTAAACAATGTAGTGAATGCCTGCAGCCTCTTATCTCACACATGGCGTCAGTGACCGTACCGAACACCTGTTTTACTTTGGCTACATAAAAGTCAATTCCAAGGGGAGACATTACTTGTTGACCACACACATGCACATACTGTACACTCTTGCAGGGTTTAGAGGGTCGTGTGGTAAACGTCATAAGCCTGTGGCAGCAGTGGAGCTGAGCGGAAACCCCTCCCGAATCCCAACTCAACTACTCCAACCTCAGTCAAAGAAAAGAGGAATACCGAGGAATCAGGAAACACGGACAAATACCACACAACACCTTTACAGTAAGTGAATAACCTATTCCACCACATACACTGTTTTGTTGGTACGTGAATGGTGTTGTGTAGTGAAAGACTTGCTGGTAGACTTGTATTCCATTGTTTAGCTGTTTTTCCAAAGGAAAAGGCCAGCCAGCATTAGCAGGGCAGCGCTAGCAGCGGCTAACGTCCCAACAGCACAGGGACGCGAATGTACATAATCAGTGTGGTGATAAAATGTACTTTGTAGTTTGTCAACTGTCATTTGTGGTGATTCTAGATTTGTGTTTTTATTATATGAAGCTAAACATAAAGGTAACGAAAGAGTCGCCCGTCACCCCTAAACTTTTGACAACAGCGAGACTGTGCAGACAACCAGCTAAACTCTTGTTTACTCACCTGGACCAGCCCAACAAATTGCATATTGTTAGTCTGTTATTGTGTTTCCTGTCCAATTTGTCACTATGTGCGAAGTGTAGGAATACGGAGGGCAGTTTTCAATATTTTGTGTGCATAAGGAAATTAGTCATTCCATTGAATCGTCCATTACCGGGATAATTTTAATGGGAAACTGAGATTTATTCTTATTTTCCATTTCCTCATTTATATAAAGACAATAAAGGCTATGAAACCCAGTTACAAAAAGTACTATGGGGCCACTGTGGTACAGTGAAGGTATCAGGTGGTAATACCATGGTATTTTGATAGATACATTGGTACTTACATGCAGCATGGAATTGCTTAGGGCTGGTACTTGATTGATCTTTAGGGTGGACAATTGTTTTTATTCATTGGCCCAGCAGTTGGGCATCAGAAGTTTAAATGGTATAGAGTGGAATAGTCTGGTTCTGGAAGTAAGTATAGCATTAATTTATTCCATAGACAAATTGATTTTGTCAACTTTTAAACATTTAAAGACAGACTGAGGTTGTTCAACGATTGTATATGCCTTTGTTGAAGCCATCAGTTCACGTTTACCTACCCATGATCCAGCAGAGAAGGATCCACCAATCAGAGAACTGCAGCCATCAAAGCCTACCAAACATGTCAAATCAAAGTTTAGAACTCTTTTATGAAGGATTTTATGAAAAGCCTATATGGAAAAAAAGAATGGGAAAAATACTTCCGGAACCCAGACGTCTGAAAAAGTGGGCACTTTTGCGCTCTAATAGTATTTGACCATGTCCAAAAGACCATGGTAGTTGACCTGTTTCTGTGTGTGAGATCCAGGTAAATGCTTAATGCCATCTATATGGTAATATATGTATGCAATTAATGAATATGGAGGTGTTTTTATGGAGTATATCACTCTCATTTAGCTAATCCTGACCTGTGCCGGTCCATTTGTATCACAGACAGCAGGGAAACAGTGCTGGAATTTAGATCTGTTGAGTAACAAGCCATTCACTACCTGTAAGAGCTGTCACAACCTCTGGGCTGAGCAAGAATTTCATGGTTTAAAACAGGTGGTGAAAAATATTGGGAACGCCTTTTTTGTCTGGATGTGAATGAAAAGGACTAGTCAACACTTTGGAAACATTTGACTGAATTAATGTCCTGAAGGCTTTCTTAAATGCCTAAAATTAGGTAAATGATGTTAATTGTTATTATTGTTGGTCTTTAAATGTATGTGTTTGAACAGGATAGTGAAGGAAAAGCAGCCAACAGGTGCCCAGAATGCATGAAAACTCCTTCAGCACTGTTTAATCTGTGCAGGGTGGCTACATAGGAAAGCTAAAATATAAGATCTCTTTGTCATGTTTCTCAAACCATTCCTGTACAAGGAATGTGGCGGGGCGCATTATCCTGCTGAAAGAAGCCACTGCCATCAGGGGATACTGTTGCCATGAAGGGGTGTGCATGGTCTGCAACAATCTTTAGGTAGGTGTTACATGTCAAAGTAACATCCATATGAATGCCTGGACCCAAGGTTTCCCAGCAGAACATTACACAGAGCATCACACTGCCTCCACCGGCCTGCCTTCTTCCCATGGTGCATCCTGCTGCCATCTCTTCCCCAGGTAAACGACACACGCCATCCACATGATCTAAAAGAAAACGTGATTCATCAGACCAGGCCACCTTCTTCCATTGCTCCATGGTCCTGTTCTGACGCTCATGTGCCCATTGTAGGCACTTTCGTCAGTGGACAGGGGTCAGCATGGACACTCTGATTGGTCTGCGGCTATGCAGCCCCATACACAGCAAGATGTGATGCACTGTGTGTTCTGACACCTTTCTATCATGGCCAGCATTACGTTTTTGACCTTGTGACCCATGACCTTGTTTCACCGGTTGTCCTTCCTTGGGCCACATTTGATAGGTGCTATCCACTGCATACCGGGAACACCCCACAAGACCTGCTGTTTTGGAGATGCTCTGATCTAGTCATCTAGCCAATTTGGCCCTTGTCATAGTCACTCCGATTCTTACGCTTGCCCATTTTTCCTGCTTCCAACACATGAAATTCAAGAACTGAGCTGATCAGTGTATTTTTTATCACCGTTATATGCCGCAAATAAACACATTAGCAAATGCCCACAGCATACAGCAGTGAAGGTTAAGAGCAGCTGACTTTGTTTACATATTTTTTTTGGTGTGTCATTCCTCAGAAGCTCATATAGAGGACAGACATTCCTCAGCCAGTGTACTCAGAAGTGCTATTCAAGTAGTTGTGCCCCCACAGAGCTGTTCTGTAACACACAGCAAATCCTTGTTGAGCTAAACTCCTACTGATGTATTCTAACCACTCTAATTGTGTTATTTGTGAGAGAGGCTTATACGGCAGCATTTAAGAGATCTGCATGTTCACGGTGGTTAGTAATGAAATGTTTAAAGCTCTGTAATATCACAGAATGACCAGCCATTTGCCTTTGATCTGTCATATTGGAATGATTGAGATTACATAAACCGTCGTAACTTCATTGGCTGATGGAGTCTTGATTTAAAATAGGTTTTTTCATTTTTTGATAGTATTGTCATCTAAGTGTAAAAATGAAACCAAAACTTAACTCTATTTACTTTCTTTATACACATTTCTGGTATTCATGTTATTCTTAAGAAAAAAAGTTAAAGTCTTTTCCTACTTTGTCTTTTCAGCTAATGCCACATAAGCCTAGCGCACACTACATGACTAGCAGTCGGCGCCCTGCGACTCACAGTCTTGTTATCCATTGTGCTGGTGCATACACACTACATGACTGATCGCAGACTGAGTTATCAACTACATGCAGGGACACTACACATGTTGATATCAGACACACTGAAGAATGCATTCACACAGTTTCCATTTCCCTTTAAATCTGCATGTAAACAGTGAAGTTTAAACTCTTGTTTTATTAGGCGGCGCTCCGCTGCTGTAGCACTATGAGCCCAGAGTCTAAAGGTGTTTGAAGTGGACAAATCTCAAAACAGTTGGGACCCGTTACAGCTGTCTTTATCGTCTTCCCATTTCAAACAGACCAGCCAAAACGCATCTTAAAATTACACAAACGAAAATCATTCACAAACTTGTGGTTTATATGTGATAAGATAACATGTCAACAAACATGAAAGAATGGCTCGCGCCAGCTTTTTGAGCTTATTTGCAAAGGAAAAAAAATAAAGCTGAAAATTATAAAGACGATGGTAGGGAGATGTGGGTGGTTTTCATTTTATTTTTTTTATTACCCCTAATTATTTTTTGTCTCCTGGGCAATGTAACACTTTGCACACGCGACAAGCATGGAAGTGTAATCGAGTTTGAAATTGTGATCACACCTAGAGACTACTGCAATGGCAAGTAGTAGGACACTGAAAAAGGGTTTTATTATTATTTTTAGGTGAACTATTCCTTTAATTGAACTTTACTCCAGTATGTGTAATTTTTTGTACCTTCACTTACTTCACTGCATTTTGATAAGGCATGAAATTCGATGTGGGATTGCGGTTATTAAGCTCAATTTGAATAATTCCTGCAAATTCCACATTTGTAATTCGGGGAATTCCCACACACATTTATTGTATTCATGTTAACTTGTACCTTAGTTGAGAATTTATAAACAAAACCACTAGATGTACAAATCAAATCAATATTTTTGTCTTTCTATTGTATTTGTATTAATAGAATCAGTGCTGCGGAGTCTCTCTCTCGCTCTCTCTCTCTCTCTCTCTCTCTCTCTTTTGCAGAATTCTGCAGCTCATTGGAAACGTGTCAAGCAATGAGTAGCACGCTGTCGCATATTTGCTGAACATATGTATAACCTGTTAATTTGACATGCACATGACGTTATAACGCATCTCTTTAAGCGTATGATAAAACTATTGCTCCTGTTTATAAACAGTGAAGCTGACTATATTATGCAAGTGCATGACATTGGAGCAGTCTAGTTTTGCTTCATCACATCGTGCAGATCATATTATAGCACCTTTGCAAGAAAGGCAGATGTTTTGTGTAAAATGCTACCAGAACTACTGCTTCGTGAAGAAAAACTCTTAAAACAGACAACTTCGTCATTCTTATAAACACCTGTTACATCTCTCACCTCCTTCTATCTGGCATATATTTTCTCTGCCTTGTGAATCAGTCCATTTTAATAATATAAGTAGGTCTGTGCACTGATTTAAAAATATCATCCTATTAACTATCTTTAACAGAATACATATTATTACCTATTTTCCATAAACATAAACTGATTTTGCACCAAGATCCCCTCTTTCAGGATTCCATGTATTTATTTTCAGTGCATTTTTCAACTTTAATCTGGTGAGAACTGATTTAAAATTACAGTACTTAAACTCTTAAAGGGATAACTGACCCATAAAGAAAAATTCTGTTATAATTTACTCACCTAATGTTTTGCAAACCCGTATGACCTTCTTTCATCCATGGACAAAAGGAGATGTTAGGCAGAATGTTAATCTCAGTCACCATTCACTTTAAGTGTATGGGAAAAAGATGAATGAAAGCTAATTGTGACTGGTTCTAACATTCACTTCTCCTTTTGTGTTTATTTCTCTATCAGTGGTCTTGGAACAACATGAGATCAGGTAATCATGACAGAAGTTGAATTTTTGGGCGAAATATTCTGTTAACTAACTTTAAGTATGTGTTAAAGGTATTTGCCAAGAACAAAAGTCAGGATACGATTGCATCAGGTCTTCCTGAGAAACTACGTGACTAATTGAGAATATTGAGGTGAATATTTCTTTGAATACATTTTTGTAAATATTTTATTTGAGCAATTTCAGTATAGTTCAACATATTATGACATTCCCAGAAGACATTCTTTGATCGACTGTAGTCATGTGTACATAATGAAAGCACTCTCTGATAGTTTGGAGAAACTATAAACCACCCTAACCAACCAGGTTGCACTCCCCTCATAAATATAATTATGCCTCAGATAACACCGCTCCTTAACGGCATGTAGGAACAATGCAAATTATTATTGATCACACTACATGTCGTTGTCAATGGTTTTACTGTCTAATTGGGCGGCTCTTGGCCAGAATAATTTATAATAAACCAAGCATATATAAATAGACATATCTTTATGTTCTTGGTTTCATGGCCTGTACTGTCATCAGAGTTGATGTTATATTAATCCCAAATGCCAACAACATAATATATGAAGGTTTTGCATTTAATGAAGATATGGCTTCATGCAGAGTGCTGTGTATTCTGCCAGATAACAATCTCTTAGTCACTTTCTATTTCATTCCTTACATGCAGAGATGATTTTGTGTTCATATTTTATATGCACTTGCTACAGTACATCTAATGTGAGTTATCACATTATTTTTCAGTGTTTTTCAGAATGGTAAATTATCACAGGAAACTACATTTGGCTGTTACGCTCACTGTTATCAGCTTATTTGTTCACCTCTATTTGTCTTTGGTCTCTGCTTTTACTATCTGACAAACCTTCCCGCTTGTGGTCTTTACTATTGCTGTGTGAACTTTTAGAATTAGTTGAATGGAATAAAAATGATGCCTGCGAGGTAGGTCAGTAGACTTTTTCAGCTTTGACATCTCCTAGATATTCTTGCTGAATTATAACTTTGAATGATTTAGCCCAGTTTTGCTGGTTGTCATTTTAATATTTTATTTATTTAATATTTTAATTATAATTGGTTAATCGCAGCATTTGGGTGTTATTTGTATAATGACTGTGAAACTTTCTATTTTAGACTGTTATCCCAGGCAACCAATGTGTCATATCTCTCACATAAGACTTTCTGCTTCACGTCGTGGTCCTGATCAGCCTGTCAGGATTTATTTTGCATTAATAACTGACTGAATTTATCCCTTAAATAAACTAGGCTAAAACCATAGAATCAAGTTCCTTTGGTAAGAAACATTGTTTTTCAGTAGAATAAAATACACTTCTTGACAGCAATGTCACCTTTAGTGGTGACAATGGCAAACATCCTCAAAAGAGCTCAACTGCCTTCCTGTAATCTACTTAATTTATCCGTCTATAAACTAAATGTGACCCTGTGGTGTTTCTATTGGTGAACAAGGGAAGCAGAAGGCATGCAATCTTTAAATAAAGGGTTTTAAGGGCTTTCTGAAGTATTAAACTACATTACTAATCTTAGTAATTAAACAGCCTTCTGCTTTAGTTCAGACTAAAACACATCACGGTAACCCAGGTCTGTAATCACAATACACATTGAGGGGGACATGTCCTAATAATCAGGAATGCTAAAATTGTTGTATGGATTACATAATTGTTTAAAGTACATTTTTTGTGTCCTCAGTAGTCTAACACTGCTCCTCAATGTCATTTGAGGTGGCCAATGAAATCAAAGAAGACAGGACTCATTTTTCATAGAAGCTAGGCAGGGAACGTATTAGATTATTCCAGCACCACGCACGCATCCGCAAGGTCAGCAGTTCAGATTAAGAATGTTAGTGCCATGTAAGATTTAATTAAATATGCAGTATTTGGACACTATTTTATGCTAGAAATGTTATACAAATGATAGTAATTTCCAAGGATGCAAAGTTAGTCACTTTTAATTAATGTACAGTATGTGGTTTTTATTTTTTTTTGTGTGTCATTCGTAATTGTAAATGTTAAAACATTAACGGAGCAGTTTTCAACATCACATGCATAAGACAAAGAGCGAATGTATGCATATTGTTAATAAATTGAATTAATGTGGAAATCTGGCTAGCTTTTGAAATTGTCTTAGGAATACAGATTTGAACTAGATCATGGTAAGACCTGTGACTTTGACTTAAGTCGGCATGTTGTTTCCAAAAGTTCCGCTACCCTAGGATCAGCAACATTACGCAAACTCATTGACAAGCATCATTTTCCATCAAATTTGCATCGGCTCGACCGTGTTTACCTTACTTAGTGGTGCCACCAGATGCACATTATGTCAGCAGTATGGGAGATCCGGCTTTGCATCCCACATTGAAACCAGAATGTAACCACAGGGGCAGTGTATTGAATTGTCAAGTATTTTTCATGAAAATAATATTTGCAATAAATTAGATTTTCCTAAATATTTTCTTTATGACTTTAGCTAATTCTGACGTTTGGAAAACAGTCTCCTGAGTGCCAACCATTTTATTTTGGGTATGTCTGTTCTTAAAAAAGAGAGCCAATGAAGGAGTTCACACATTTTTTTTTTAAATCTGTTTTTTATTCCAAACTATGTGCTATTATGTTTCTATATTCATTTTATCGGTACACAATAATAAATCAAAAGTCCACTCTGGGAGCAAGCGTGTATATCTAAAAATGGTTCCAAAGTTTAGTAACCACTTATCTAGGCTGTAAAATATAAAAAACATTTAAATAATTAACTGATTAATTTCCATATTAGAATACATATATTTTCCAGTTCTGCCATATTGTATATTTCAAGCTATTAGGTGATTTCCTGTTTGGTCACTGTATCTAGTTTGTGGCAAAGAATACGTGAGGTGTGGACATGTCTGTTATTTATATACTATAATTATATGTTAGTTGAATGTCCTGTGTGAACTTAAAAAAAGAAGGGTAAAACCAAAAACGATTACATTTAGAGCTTTATTCCAAAAGTTTTTGAATTTTTACACCTACAATTTATTCAGCACCTTTATAAGGACCAAAAGGACCATTACATTTTTGACCTCCCTATCCCAAATGTTCTAGAAAGGTTACAGCCTTGCATTGACCATTAAAATGTTAATTGAAGTTGTTGTAAAAAACTGGAGGTGTTAAGTTTGCGAAGCTTTCCGTACTTTCGTTTTAAGACTCAAGACTCATGAGCTGCATTCTCTGTCATTTACAGTAACTTGTTGCAGTTGAAAGTTGATAGTTTTATGGCATGTTACTTGGTTTCACTTGGTTTCAGAGTTCACACACTGGTTGGGTGAGGTTGTTTCATGGAAGGTAGACATGCTGATAATGAGGTAAGAATGCTTTGTGATGCATGCATTTGCGTAGTGTGGTTTTTCAGGACTCGTCAGGGTTCTCTGGTGTAGGTCTTTAGATGGCCACTTACTGTATATAAAAAAGGGTCGCCCCTTAAGGCTGAAGTATACTTCAATTCAGCTACGTCTTGTGCATTGTGTGCAATATAAATTTTGTCATCAGCACAGTCCGCATGGACTGTTTGTGTGCAGTCCAGTTTTTGTAACCTCATGCACAATTTTTGCGTTGAATATCCTGTTTTAAATGCATCACTTTTATGTAAGGAAAATTGGTTGCCAATGCCGTGCCATGTTAGGCTGCACAAGGGCTGGGTAAAAATATAGTTTTTCTGATGCATCGTGATCTTCATTTGAACATATCTCGATATGGATTCTTAAATCCCAACATTGATCTAAGTGGCAACTCTCTACGATCACTTGTATAGGGCTGTTGCGTGGTGAATTTTTACCACCTAGTGTTTAAAGGCCAACCAATGCTAGTGAATGATTTTGCACTATGAGTGCAAAGTGCGTGTTTATTGTGGATAAAACTTTAAAAAGTGTGTAATTGAGCATGTAATTGAAATACATTTTTTTTTTTTAAATATCACAAAATACCATAATTCATAACTGTACTATCTGTTATTGCACCAATAGCCTATCTTATATGTCGGTATCATGTAAACGTCAACGGCTAAACATATTCCAGAATGTCAAAATCTGTTCATGTACTGTAGCTAAACTTGAATATTCAACAAGACAAATATCAGTAAACAGCTGAACAACAGCTGATTGGTTAATTGGGTCACATACTACCTTGACTGAAAGCTTTTCAATAGAGTTGTTCAGCTGTGATATAAATTTGTAGCCAAACCCAGAAATCTAATTCACCATGGGTTACCTCAGGATTTTCCTATGGGTTTATATAATGGGGTTTTTCAGCTTATGAGTAAAATAAGGTCTGTGGTAAACATTACTGTGGCATGGGGGGGTGTGGTCATGTGTCTGTCTGTGGGAGAGCGGTGAGTCTCGTCACCTGGGTTGTGATTGCACTAACACCTGTCTGTCTCATTAGTGATGTTTGAGGGAGACCTGATAAGGCACCTTAGATTGACAGAAGGAAGTGGTGTCTGATTGTCTGGCAATGCCATATTAAGAGACTGCATTTGTTTAGTTCTTTTGGGATACTGGAAATTCCTTGATTTGCATCGGCTACTGAGAGCCTGTTTTGTTTACCTTGTGTGTGAAAGAGAAAATAAATACTCACCTCAACAGTTCGGTGTCTCCTGACTCCTCCAGTGCCCACAAACTCAGATCTATAACAATTACTTGACGATACGTGGACGTTTTGGTCCACAACATAAAAATGTTCATACCTCAAATGTGAATTTGAAGCTGCTGTGTTTTAAAAAAATGTATTATGTAATTCAATACGGCTTCAAAATTAAAAAGGTATGGCCTTGTGTAATTTATGATGTAGAACAAAACGTCCACATAACGTCAAGTAATGTTTACCACAGAACTTCGCTCAAAAACCGCATTATATAAACCCATAGGAAAATCCCGGGGGAAAAGTCTCCCTTGGTTTGCAGTTCCTCTTAAGGAGTTCTCATCTAGAAAGTCCCTAAGGGGAAAGTACCTGGACTGTATATGTGAGAGAGTAAAGAGAGTATACTTCCATTTTGATGCAAATGCTCAGATCGGTTGGCGCATGCACGCTATGAGTGCTATGAGACACTGAACCTTATTTTTAGAAGTTTAGACCCATAAAGATGTCTTTTATATTCCTTCAGACTCGAGTTATACAAATGCAGGTTTCTCCAGACCTTCTCACATACACACACTCTTGACTTGCACATCCACTCTTGTTGTTTTTACCTTCATCTCCTGATGTCATGACAGCATTGGCTCAATTTTGCCACCTTGTGCAATATTGGCTGATGACAATATTTAATTTCTGAATGAAGTACACTTTGGTCTTAAAAGTTGTGCGTTGAGAGTAAAAGTTTGATTTGACTCGTTCTGTGTGATATGTGTCCATTTTGCATAAAGACAACATCCTTGCCATCCATTTGTTATTGAATAATGTCTCTTTTTATATAATTTAAGTTCTTTACAGTCAGTTGATGATCAAAATCAACAGAAAAGAAACATTTAATTCTAATTGTGTTAAAGAAGTTGACACCACTCTCATTTTGAATCGAAATAGATTCAGGAAATCTTTATCAATACCCAGACCTATTGTTGATTATTTCCCTTGATATTATAACTGTGATTATTAAATTTGATTAATAGAATTTACATGACATTTACTTTAATTTTAAAAATGTTGTATGGGATGACCGCATACTAGTTTTTTTATTTAAATTAATTTATGTAGACTACATATCCAAAAAACTCTGAGAACTGTTTTCCTAAATGCCTTGCTGTATTACACATCAGTACATCATGTTACCGATAGGCCTTTAGGCCAATTCAAATACATCTGATTTGCCATTTCATTCATGGACACACTTACATGTCTATGATTGGTTACAATGCTGGTAACCGCTGAACAAATATTTGAGTAGACCTAAATAGAATGCTGCAATTGACCCATTTCTTGATTAGTTAATTGCAGTAACTGTTATTGTAATCTCAGTTATTTTTTCAATTAATTGTGAAGCATTTTATCATGTTGACTTTTAAAGAAAAGGAACACTGACATGCTTCAAAGATCTCCTTAACAGGTTTGGACCACTCAAACTTTTAACCACACATAATTTACTATTTCCTCTCTACAGTAGAAACAATGCAGACCTGAGCGGGACAACCAGTTGAGTGAGAGAGAGTGAGACAGTTTGCCTTGCGAGTAAGATGGGGTTCGGCCGGGACCTGCGGAACTCCCACGAGGGTCTGATTAAGCTTCAGGACTGGGAGCTGAGGCTGCTGGAGACGGTGAAGCGCTTTATGACCCTGCGGGTGAAGAGTGATAAGGAATACGCCTCGCTCCTGCTCAACATCAGCCAGCAGGTGGACAAGCATGAAAACTCCTCTCAGATACACTATGTCAGCAATGTCTCCAAGGTAACAGCCTTCTGGTCCTCTCGACTGCCACATGGAACCAATTGTTTACTTTGTGATTAGGATTTTATATTGTGCTCAAAAAGTGTTGAGTATTAAGCAGCTTCATGAAGCTGTGAGCTGTGAATTTTTAAAAATTTATAAAATAGTTCTTTAACAAAAAAAGACCAGAAAGTAAAATGGTATTACCCATGTTTGTTGTATATATATTAGCTATCCAATGCCATGTTAAAAACACCATGGTAATTCTATCAGGAAAACTCAGGATTATTGGGATTAGTGAGAACGTATAAATAATTGTATAATTTTGAGTAAGCCCCGTCCTTCGGTTCAGCGCTCTGATACTTGCTTGAACCATCGGATCCAGCCAAATACAATGATGGCAGGGCAGCGGAGCTTACCCCCGCCCAGGACAGGACCTAAACTTCTGGTGATTGGGTGGAGGGGGTAAAAACAACATAAGTAAGCAATAATGAGAAACACATGAGTGGCCTTATAAAGCGGAGGCTGTGTTGTGATTGGATGAGATGCCTGATTGAATTAATCTAGAGATCTTCCTGCTAGAAATACACTTACGCTTGCATTTCTATGATATTCTTTGAAGTATCTTAGACTACAAAGTAAATACCATGAAATATATGGCTGGGCAATAAATCAAATGTTTTCAATATAGTCAATGTTATTTTGTTTGCAATGTAAATTTTACCACCATTGTAAATATTGCGATTTTTTTTTTTTTTTTTTTTTTTTTTTAAATGTACTTTTTATTTGTCTAAGTTTCCTCAAGAGTCGAGACAATGTCAGTTGTGCACACTCCTGTATGAAAGTATGAGAGATTTAGGCTACGTCCACATTAATCCTGTTAATGACACCACGAGACATTGCTCATTTGCATGTATAAGGCCCACAATATTCATCATCATTCATTCATTGTGGGTGTACTGTTTAGGAGAGAACGGCTGAAGTTACTGCTGCAAGGTGAGATGTTCCTTTCATTGAAAGATGCAGTAGTGCCAACTGTATTGCACCCTTCAGTAATGCCATTTATTTGTACTCTTTCAGTGTAAGTAAGCCATCATTTATCGCTGAGTAGAGGTCTGCAACCCGGGGGTTGACAGGATCCAATAACCCGTCGGGTTTTGGGCCGGATTCGGGCCAGTTTTTCAAGTAGGACTTCGGGATTGGGTTTTTAATTAATGAAAAAATAAGCAGGCCTACCAAACTTGTTTCACGCCCGCACTCTGACACATGAACGGATGAGTTAAGGGCCCAAGTTCACACTGAACATGTTTTGCGTGCATCTGCTCTGTTTTACCATTGTTTACCTATTTAAACACATGCTGGCAGATGTCTTTGACTGTTGCATCGCATCTCGCTGTTTCTTCAGAGTCTCGTGCAGGATCGGCCATTTTTAGATACTGTGGCAAGTTAAAAATAACATAATTTCTAAAAAAGCATGTTGAGACACCTGCGTTCTGTTTCATTTGTTGCGCTGCATCTAGATTGTTTTTAGCACAGGTGTCACAAAGATTCAACCTTCTGCTTTTTCATTTAGTTGGATGATTGTATTAATAGTTCATTTTTAACTTGTTGCTGCTTGAAATTTAATGAGGGGAACTCGCGCACTCTCAACTGCATCATTCTCAAGTTTGTTGTCTTACAACACTATGCCAGTATTCCCCACACTCTGTGATGACATGACTGTGCTGCTGATGTCTTAAAGGAGCCTTTGACTGCATCACATGACAACAAATATGCCATAGATTTAAGAAATCTCTGTTTCTCCTGTACACACTACAATGCGAAGATGGTGTTTTCCAATGTATCCACTTGGGAGAGTGTAACTGGGAGAAACCTCAGTTTTCGCTGTCAAAAATCTCAGTGTGAAAGGCCAAAACAAAGTGAAAAATATGTGTTTTTAAACGGAAATGTATTAATTGTGACGTGGCCTGACGCTGTGTCGTAACCAGACATGACACAACACGATAAAAGGTATGTTTTCCATGTTAATCAGAGTTTTTGTCCTAACCAGCTGCAACACATTTACATGTATGCATTTGACAGACGCTTTTATCCAAAGCGACTTACAGAGCCCTTACTACAGGGACAATTCCCCCGGAGCAACCTGAAGTTAAGTGCCTTTCTCAAGGACACAATAGTGGTGGCTGTTGGGATCGAACTAGCGACCTTCTGATTACCAGTTATTTGCTTTAGCCCACTGCGCCACCACCACACCAACACACGACAGCAACAGGGCTTTCTGTTTTTGGAAGGGTTTCTATTTCTGCGACGCCGCGCCAGGCAGCACAGTCAATAAATATGTCTTAAATTATTCTTATTGCAGTATCTTAAAGCTGGCATGTCATTAGCCTGTTCAGAACAATAAACATTTTGGCTGAGGGTGTCACACACCTACCGAATGTTGTGCTTGAGGTCACACACACACACCCACCGGTTCAGAATGATAGTGGGGAGACATCCCGGCTAATTCCATTTTGGAGATCGGCGAAATAACAACCGGAGTACCGTGTGAACATAATCATAACAGACTGTCCTGTGTGTGTGTGATTGTGTATTTATTCCCGTGGGGCTTGCCGTAGAAAGCATAATGGAGCTTCAGTGAGAAAATTAGTTGCCTTAAATAAACACATTGTTCTGTCTGTGATTACAAAATTTTGTTGTCAATAATCCTCATTTTAGTGTATGAATATCACAGTGTCGTGTCGCGTCTGGTGTGGACAGGCAGATGGCTTGTCGCTGGAATCTTATCGCATTGCATCTGGTTAGGACAAGGTGTAAGACAAATATATTTCAAAAGTGTTTCTCATCGAAACTTCATTAAAATGACGATACAGTTGGTAAGTTCGATTTATTGCCCTGAATATATATTTTTTTAACTGTGTTTCAGTGAATCTGTTCACTGATTAGTGTGCAAATGGAAAATTCCTGTTAGGCATCATCATGGAAATCTTTGTGTGGCATTTTAAATGCTTTAATATATTTTGGTTTTAGGTAAAAAATATAATAGGTAATTATTGCTGTTTATTATTAGTGCTAAATAAAAATGTATGTCAAAAATAATTTGTCATTCTGCTTATAGTGGGCATCAGTAGGGCTGGGCTACCGGGGCTTAAGCCACGAGTAAAGCCTTGAATGTTTTTATCATCTTGTAGTGATGTCAAAAGTACCAGTGCTTTGGTATCAAGTTGATACTGAAACATATTTAAATTTGTGTGTGTGTGTGTGTGTGTATATATATAATTAATGATGCCTGTCTTTCCACAGTATCAATAACACCAAATACAGACTCCGTTCATTACACATGTGCTGTCTTGTTGGCAGCTGCTTTCTAGCAGCCAGCACTCATGAAGAGCACTTGCGATGCATGATTGTGTCTATGTATGTCTGGTCAAAATTCCTTTCTTGGTGAGATATTGTGTTGAGTTCTGATGTACATTCAGATGCAGTAAGTACCAAATAGTACCTAGATATATAAGCTCCAAACCTGCCGATTTTACATGATGTATAAAGTGTTATATTTCATTAAAGGATGGCCCCTTATTTATCCATAGAGTTCTGGGCTAAGCCCTGAATATTCACTGAGCACTTTATTACAAACACCTGTACACCTACTTATTCATGCGATTATCTAATCAGCCAATTGTGTGGCAGCAGTGAAATGCATAAACTCATTCAGACAAGGGTCAGGAGCTTGAGTTAATTTTCACATCAACCATCAGAATGGTTGGAGCGTGGCATGATTGTTAGTGCCAGATGGGCTGGTTTGAGTATTTCTGTAACTGCTGATCTCCTGAGATTATCACACACAACAGTCTCTAGAATTTACTCTGAATCGTGCCAAAAACAGAAAACATCCAGTGAGGGGCAGTTCTCTGGATGAAAACACCTTGTTGATGAGAGAGGTCAACGGAGAATATCCAGACTGGTTTGAGCTGACAGAAAGTCTACGGTAACTCTGATAACTGCTCTGTACAATTGTAGTGAGCAGAATAGCATCTCAGAATGCGCAACACGTTGAACCTTGAGGCAGATGAGCAACAACAGTAGAAGACCAAGTCGGGCACTTTATTAGGAACATAGTGTTCACACTGTATATAGCGTTGATGGTATATGAATATGGTAATTATTCAGTACGATGTATCTATCAAAATACCAAGGTCTTCTCATCTGATACCATAAATGTACCATGGTGCTCCCACAGTATTTACCTGCAAGTAACCTCCCTGCTGTTCTGTCTAACTTTATGATTGTCTTTCTACCTCGCTATATCTTTTGTCTATTTCTCACCCTCATTTATTCACTCTCTCACCCACACATGCATCTCTTTCTTATTTGATCTCTCTTTACATCTTTGTTGGTTTTGTTCTCAGTCATGGACTCACATGGTGCAGCAGACGGAGCAGTTAAGTAAGATCATGAAGTCTCATGCAGAGGAGCTGAACTCAGGGCCTCTCCATTGCCTCACCATGATGATCAAAGACAAGCAGCAGGTGAAGAAGAGCTACCAAAGTCTCCACCAGCAGATCGAGTTAGAGATGAATAAGGTGAACCATTCACCATTGTACAGATCACCATTGCTGTTTGAGTAAATATCTTTGTGATGGATCAGTGCACAGTTCTGACTTTGCTTCTCTTCCTCACAGGTAACCAAAAGTGATCTTGAGAAGTTAAAAGGCACCTACAGGCAGTTAACTAAGGATGCTGTTTTTGCAAGAGAGAAATACAAGGAGGCTGTTGTTAAAGGTGCAGTATTGATTCATTCTCTATTATTTTTATGCTCGTAAATGATTATTGATTCATCATAACAATTATCGACTGTTCCCAATTAAGATTATCGGCATCAGTCGACAATTGATCTCTAGATATCAGCATCAGCCATAAATAAAAAATAATAAAAATCTCAACTACTACTTTAAACTCCTATGAACTTTATTCACAGTAATGGCATCTTGAATTTTTGATGGGAATGACACAGAGGCTGTGAAGGACAGACTTGCAGTCTCTGGGTTTCAATGGACCACCGATGGGCCCGTCGAGAAAAAAATATTATCAAAACATTAATAACTAAAGTCTTGTCCAAAACAAAATAGGTATTGTTTTTAAACTCAGAAGGTTTTCTTTCCAGTGCATGTAGGCATTATGACAAAAAGTGCTTTGAAAATTGCAGACAAATCAAAAGTGTTCTGCTTTGAAAATATATTAATAATTTTGCACTGTACATACTATTGTAATTGGTAAAAACATCAAATTAATCAAATAGTCCTGTCATATGTCATTGGAAAGCTCTCAAACATAAAACATTATGTTACAGAACATAAATATCACATACCATTACTTAGAGGAGGTGATTATCTTAAAGACAAGCACACACACATGTAATCAGATGCATAAATCATTAGATAATCAACACTAAGCACAATGTGCACACAGCACATAATGTGATAAAAACACATTAGCTTTCCTAGATCAGATGACTTCTTCGGAAATGATGTAGTACCTTGTCCAGCATCATGGAACATTAAACCAATCATATTAGGATTCAGATCGCTGCAACCAGAGGTGGAAGTCATCCAAATATGGGCAGATGGCCATCATTCAGGCTCTAATATGTACATATGGCCACCAGGAGACGGCACCAAGTACATGACTTTCAATGATGGCTTAAATGATACCAAATGAAACTGAATGAAATCTCGTTTCTCATGTTTGCATGCTTTGTAGAGAGAGCAAACCTTTAGTCATTGTTGCATTTGCACATGTTATTAGTTCTTATGTACTATTATTATGTTTTATTTGTTTGGAGAGGCTTTTGGACACTTGGAGACATAGTTTGGTCTTGCGCTGTTACTAAACATTAAAAACAGGGACTAAAAACAGTTCAAGGAACAAAAATGATATTTTTAAATGCTGGTAACTGGTTATAATATTTTGTTCCCGTAAGTGTTTAATGAAACCAAAGGTAATTATTAGGACCAAAGGATCAATTATTATTGTAATACTATAACTTTTTATTGCTTTGTTGTATCAACACAAAATTTTACTCCGTTACAGGTGACATTATTGGGAACAAAAAAAGCAGGTTTTTTCGAAGCTATCTTATTTACACTCTGAGATATTTAATGTCAAACCAGAAAAATAATAATAAGAAGAAAAAAAGTACTTTTTTGGCAATATGTTAGGCTGAGTGTCATAATTTATCATAATCTTATATCATTATAAAATGTGAAAAGTTTTCTTTAAAATTATATTGTTTTATATATATATATATATATTTTTATAGAGTTAGAAACCTTTATTTTTGGGCATGCCACTGAAACTGAAGATCTATTTCCAAGAAATTTTAGGAGACAAAAACTCCATAAAGCATGAGTTGTGGAAAATAAGATGTGATCAAGGAGCTTTATACAGTGTATATCATTGAAGAGACCATAGGATAATCCCTCACAGCCGCTTTTTTTTTATTGACGTCAAAAATTAAATATGGCGCTGTGAATAAGGTCTACAGCAAAGCCCCACATCGCCAATTGTCTCTCCAAAGCTCTGCAATGCCAGTATATAAATACTGGGGCATCATGACAGAAGAATGAAGATTTTTCACCTACACAAGCAGATGTTCAAATGACTTCCTCTTTGCCTTTCATCACCCACGCAGGCAAAGAGACCGAGAAAGCCAGAGAGCGCTACGACAAAGCCACCATGAAGTTGCATAACCTGCACAACCAGTACGTGCTTGCGGTGAAAAGCGCGCAACTACACCAGGAGCACTACAACGAGACTGCGCTGCCCCTGCTACTCGACTCCCTGCAGAGGATGCAGGAGGAGATGATCAGTGCACTGTGAGTAAAGACATTTAAAGAGATTCTGTTATCATTTACTACCTCGCATTGTTTCAAACTCATATGACCTCGTTCTTCAGTGAAACACAAAAAGAGATGTTAGACACAGAGTTGCCTCGGTCACCATTCACTTTCATTGTATGGAAAAAGATGCAATGAAAGTGATTGAGGATGGCATTTTGCCTAACATCTCCAAAATCATTTGCAGGCACGGCATGCTGTTTGGCTGTTGCATGCTGTCAAGCGCCTGTTTGTATTAACAAATGAGAAACACATTTACAGTAATTTACAGTTCTTTAGTATACCTCTCAAGTCCCCTACACACCTAACATACCTGTTTTTAATTAAATTATGTTTTTTTTGTTTTCTATTATTTATTATTATTTATATTTCTATCTATATAAATCATTCAGTTTGCCCAAACATTTGTGAATGAGACTTTACTATGAACAATTATAGGCTGATAACGATACCGTTATATTGCCACTTACCTTATTTTGTTATCAGATCACTGTTAGAACTAGATTACTGTAGGAATTATGCTTTAAAAATGTACAAAGAGATATGATAGCTTTTTATACTGTTCTAAGAATAAATAACTTCCTTTGAATATGGATTGGGTTTCTTGAACATGTGCCAAAATGTAAAGGGCCACAATGAAAGTTAAATAGAAGATAAATAAGATACAAAATATAACTAACTATGATAACATGATTTACATTTATGCATTTGGCAGACGCTTTTATCCAAAGTGACTTAAAGTGCACTTATTACAGGGACAATCCCCCTGGAGCAACCTGGAGTTAAGTGTCTTGCTCAAGGACACAATGGTGGTGGCTGTGGGGATCGAACCAGCAACCTTCTGGTAACCAATTATGTGCTTTAGCCCACTACGCCACCACCACTCCCCCACCACTAAAATATTTTTGCATTGCTGTTTTTGCAGATCAAAACACCAGATCTCACATTTTACATGTATGTACTGTATATAATAGAACATTACAAATTCACACTATGCATATGTTTGGCAATTCCACGGAAATGTAAACCACATCATGGAAAAATTTTATTAGTTTTAACTAAAGGAACAACCCCCCCCCCCCCTTTTAAATTTGGTATAATGGATAATGCCGCCCAGACCGCTAGAGGGTGCCACTTGCCCACACAGTGTTGACTGAAGCGCTGAATGCAGACTGTATTTTAAAATGCAATCTTTTAAGGAGGGACTAAAAACTCAATGTTTTTCATTTCGGTTCGTTCTGAGCAAAAACAATATTTTTTAGTTCCGGTTCAGAAGTTCTGCTGCCTCTTTTCCAAATGGTAACCGTTCAGAACAAAATAAAAGAACGATTAATAACGTTCTATTTAAATTGACTGTTTTCTGCACTAAGGGGTTAACAGCGAAGTATAATTTAATTACAGATCTGCTTCTCAGTCAAAACCCGGCAGCATCAAATCTGTATTAAGGCATCTTATCTAACAATAATTCAGTGAAAACATGGAAACAACTGAGAAATGTTTTCATTGTATCTGGATTAGCCGTGCATATATACTTATACTATTGTGTATTTATACATAGTTGTTATAAAGGGCATCCATAACAGGCAATTAGGCAAAGAATTTTGTGATGCAGCAGTTTCCTTCAGGAAATTTCATTTTTCAGGCAACATGAGTGTTGTAGTTCCTAATAATTACCTTTTGGTTTCATTAAACAATTATGGGAACAAAATATTATAACCGGTTACCAGCATTTAAAAATATCGTTTTTGTTCCTTGAACTGTTTTTAGTCCCTGTTTGTAATGTTTAGTAACAGCGCAAGACCATATTGTGATTTTAATCTTAATTCAATCAATAATGCAGCATTAAAGGATATCAAACCGATGTCTATTAGTCAAAGTCTGTTGGTTTCAAAGCAGGATATTTTGGATGGTTTCCCTCATATAGCCTTTAGGTAAGTGCCACTTTCACAACGGTCAAGCCCGTTTAAAGCTCATGTTTATGTTTTTCTTCATAAACATGAGACCGAGAAATAATAAAAATGAAATATTTCATGTTTTAAGAGTGCTAACCCTTCTACATATTGTGGCTATTATTCATGCTGGATTGTGCATTTTTGGCATTGTGCATTTTTACAATGTGTTACTAATGAATCTTTTTTTTTATATATATATATTGCCGTTTTCATGCTAATAACTGATATGCCGATGGTTTTAATTTGGTTAATAATTGGCCGATAAAACTCAAACTGTGTCTGGTTTTAATTTGGTCAATAATTGACCGATAAAACTCAAACTGTGTCTGGTTATAGCGATCACTTTGGACAGCCTTGTGTATTAAACTCTTTTGTTGTGGACACTGCCCAACCAGTGCCACTACACTAAAACCTTGCTGCATGTTGTAGTCTCAATCTGGTAGCTGTCATATTGTTAGAGGATTAGCAGAGAACAGAAGTCTATTTGGGTTTTTTCTTTCTTAAGCTGTTTTTTAATCACACAGTTTGCAGTAATCTGAAGTGGAGGTTAATCCATGTGAAGGAAACAATTGCAAGAGCCTTCTGGGATTGACTTAAAATCCACCACTATTTTATATGACCATTCAGCATGGGCCAAACAAGCCATGCAAAGCAATGCAAAAGCCATGCAATGTTGTATGTGACATCAGTGAAAAATTGGTAATTGTTATTCAGAACTGCTGACAAGCATATATATCAGTTTATTTAAAAAAATAAAACTGTCAAGAAAGTTTTTTTTTAATCATCTGCTTGACAAAAACCTTCTGATCACTTGGTGAAGTAATGGCACACCTCTCCTCAACAAGCCCCATGAATTGAGGTATCATTTATGTTCATAGCTCAAACATCTGCCCAAGTATTGATAAATAATCAAATTGAGATGTAGATTTGGCGCACTGCAATGATGCAGCACTCACACTATTGGGTGCATTTTGTTCAAGAAAGCCTACAATGTTTTTAATTGTTATTTTGATACGTTTTATAATTCTAGTAAGGGGATTCTGGAGGAGTACAGTGAAATCACCAGCCTGTTAACAGATGAAATCGTAAAGGTCCATAAAGAAATACACACTTCTATCGACCAAATCGATCCTCTCTCAGAGTATGACAACTTCATCGAAGTGTATAGGTATGTTAAATGCTTGTAAATCTAAAATTCCAAATTGAATGTTAAATATGTTAAAGGTATGAATATTATTTTGTTAGAAATGTCTTAAAAAAATATTACAATATCTGTGTCAACATTTTTTATCATAAATATGGTAAATAACCTTCTCTTTTTCACTTTTTCTGTGTTTAGATCACCAGAAGCCAAAGAACCAAATGTAGAATTTGATATAACGCTATTAGAGGAAACAGAAAATCTTCAAGCAAATGAGATTCTGTGGAATAATTTGACAGCGGACAGTTTACAAGCAATGTGAGTTGGTCATTTGTCAGTGTAAAATTAGATTGGGTATTATCTGGGTAAAAAAAAAAAACGATTTTCATGAATGCTTCAATCCTTTTGTTTGGTAACGTTAATATTAACAATTGGTAGTGTTAGTTGAACATTAGTGAATTTGAGCCTTTTCCACAATCCCCAAATTCAAGGGTTGGAAACACCTAGTCGTCCATTATTATTAATACTATTTTCCAAATTTGAGAACATTAAAACGATGCAATAACACAAAGTGTAAGTATGGGAATCATGTTGTTACCTAAATGCTGACTAATCAAAACTATCTTATATTTGAGCTTATTTTATGCATTTAAGCATAAGCCTTTAGGTATAAATGTTTGCAAGATAATGAGAAACATAAATTCAGTTCAGTGTGTCCAAACTTTTGACTGGTAGTGTGTGTGTGTGTCAAAAATGGGTTTTGACCTTTGAACAGGTCCATCGTCTCAGATGATTTCTGTTTGAATAAGTCCTTGCCAGGTTGATATGATTCTTATTTGACCTGATTCTGACTTCCAGTATGTCCGACTGATCTGTTGTCTGGTTGAATGTTAACTGATATAGTAGATTAGTTGGTTAAGCTGTGTGTTTGACTGATCTCTGGTCAGGCTGAAGTCCACCTCAGAGGAGCTACTGTTAACCCAGCAGAGTCTGTGCAGCAAAGAGGACCTCATGCTGGACCTGGAGAATAAAATAGAAGAGTCTACCAAAACATTTGAGAAGAAATCAGAGTAAGTGAATGAACCTCTGAAATATATTTAACCACTACACAGATGGTATGAAGGCAGCATTTGTATCGTAATGAGCATTTGTTGAAAATAAGCTGTGTAATAACACTGAAATACCTTCTCAAAATCATTACCTTCCATCTTCCATGGCAGTCTGCCATGTTTGTTGTTGACACGTATTTTTCAACGTAACTTGGCAATATTGGTGTCATAGAAAATTAAGATTTTCCCAATGCTAGAAATTATCTTTCCATTGCACTTGAAAGCGTTTCCATTGCGTCCCCAATTCGCAATGCTTCATGGGATTGTAGTTCAAGCCTTCGTGAAAGGAATTAAGTACATCTTTGAATTTTTGTCTGGAAAAATACTTCTTCGCTTCAAAATCAAAGATTGTAATGTTTTGATTCACCTCTTTTATGAAGGATTTTATGAAAAGCCTATGGAAAAATTGGATGAGGAAAATACTTCCGGAACACTGATGGCTGAAAAAGTGGGCGGGCACTGGGCAGGCCGTTCTATTGACACAAAATTGAAATGGCACTTCACAAACCCAAGCAAGTACTTGTGGCGATGTTTTTACCTGGAATAGAATGTCGGATTGTTTGGAGTCTGTCATAGATAGACGAAACTGTATGTTTGTCAGCTGCTCATTCTTCAGAGCAAGCTTCAGGTCGTATTAATAGTATGATCACAGCATGAACGGAACGCTAAATAACAGTATATTTATGTTGTATATCATAAAGACAAGTTAGTATAAGCATTTGAACCTCACACTTGTGTCCACACCAAAACTTACATCATCAAATGCTGTGCTTATGCTGGTTCTTCATTAGACAGCCGTCATAGGAGTCACACTGCAGAACTGCAGCCCAATATTTTGAACATTGACAACTTTGTTGGAGGCTAAGATTCATTTGCAAAGTCAACTAATCTACTGTTGAGGGCCGTGTCACACTAAGCAAATTAAAGACTGCTGATTTTAGGTAATTCTTGCTCCATTTGTCAGCTCTAACAACGAACGCAGTAGTGAAGTCTGAAAAACTGAAGTGTTTCCATAGAGCTTCATTTAAGCTGAGATGAATGGTCCGTCTTGACCTCAGTGCCTTTGTGAAGATGAAAGGGCTTGAACTGATAGAGATCATTGAACTGTAATGTTGTACTGGATGGATGGATGGAGATTTGTCCAGCACATTCTTTAAGGTCTGCTGGGTAATCCTGCACAAGAGATTCTGATATAATCACCACTGCCAACTCTGGACACAGATGGGTAGTGGTCCTCAACTCTACACCTCAACTTCTCTGTTAGTGCTGCAAGAACTACCATTTCATGTCAAAGAGCTGATCGTTTTATTTTTACATTTCTTTGGGCTATTTATTGGGGCTTTCAATCGATTAAGATATTTAATAAAGATTAATAACATCATTTTATTTGTAGTTAATGCATTAAAACATTCAGTTCCTTTTTAAGAAAATAAAAAATTCAATGTGAAATGATTGCTTTCTACTAATTGTGTGCTTATACTCCTAACTGCTGCTCTGTGTATCCATATGTGGACCCCTAATAATTGTGTTAACATGTTAACTTTGACAGCCCTAGTACTTATTAAAAGCATTTTGGCACTTTTTGTAATGTATTGGTTGTATTTCTGTTCAGTTTTTTATTTTTTTTTAAGGGTAAAATTGTTTCAAAAATATCCCTGACAGTATGAATGCTTCTGACATAACATTCGAGGAAAACAACAAATATCCTTAAAAAGAGATTAAAAAGAAGCATTCATTGTGGATTGAATAACATGATCTCTCTCTCTTTAGTGTGGTGTTATTGCTCAGTCAAAAGCAGTCTTTGGAAGAGTTGAGACAGACTGTTCAGCTGCTGCGCTGCTCAGAGACCAAACTCACAGTGCAGAGAGAACTGTTGGAGCAGAAGATGCAAGAGAACGAGGGCAAAGAACCACCACCTGTCGTCAATTATGAAGAGGACGCCCGCTCCGTCAACTCAATAGTAAGTCCATGTCTTTTATTACACTGCTTGATGCTGCACAAACCTGCAGTTTGCTTATCACAGGGACAATCCCCCTAGAGCAGGCTGGGTTTATGTCCATTGCTCAGGGGCAGAATGGTGGTGGTTAATGGGTGGCGTCCCATGTGGGATTCAAACCATAACCTTTGGTTGTCTACACAAATCTTTATCTACATACACAAAAAAGAAACCCTGGAGCAACCTGTTGTTAAGTATTCTGCTCGGGGCAGAATGGCGGTCATTAAGGGGTGTCGTCCCATGTGGGCTTTGAACAAAACCTTTTGGTTTTCCACACAAATCTTTGTCTACATACACAAGAATCCCTCAGGAGCAACCTGGGGTTGGGTACCTTGCTCAGGTGGTAGTATGGTGGTGGCTAAGAGATGTTGTCCCATGAGGATTCAAACCAACAACTAACCATTTGGTTGTCTGCAAAGATCTTTTTCCACATACGCAATACAGTAGTTCCCCCGGATAGACTACCATTTCTGGTAAATTTTCAAATTGTGCATCCTTATTGGGCTCATACTGCCCACACCTCATTGTGGTACAGAAGAGGTGAGATTTAAGACTGTTCTCTTTCGACTTTTTGGCAACTGTTTTCAGTTGGCGAGGAATCCGAGGCTGAATCTGCCACAGCACTTTTCAAATATATGAACCTAAAAGGAATAGATTCCTTCAAATTCAGATTTGCGTTTTAATATTATTCAACAAGGTTGTTTGTGATGTCAAGACAATTTATTGATGCTGCACACTGTCTTTGAATTACACAAATTGGAACACAGCCTGAATGAAGAATCGGACCAGCTTTTTCATTGATGAAACTAGAACCTGGAAGGGTATGCAAAATCAGCATGTCAGCAAACTACAGACCTTCCATTTGAATCCGTTCAAGCGAACTCATTTTCACGAGTATTGTTTTTCAAACAGATGTGAGATGTGTGGGGTTGAAGTGTCCTCCCAGTTTGTTCAGTTTATTCTGAGAAGGAAGAGTTGATCATGCTGTAACTGAAAATCATGGGTCCCAGTTCAGCACACACACACTGATATATTTTGAAGCAGTACAGTATGTTCATCTGCCGTCTCTAATCCACCAGCGCTGTAGATTAGGACTGAGCACTGTGGGGTAGAGTTTAATCAGGAATCAGTATGGGCATGGATCACATGCTGACACGCCAACTCCTCAGCAACACATGGAAATCCTTTGAGCTGAATCCCATCACAATACAAATCTGAGTCCTGTGATTTGCTACCTGGTGCAGTTGGAAATATGAATGTCGATTGATTTGAGTTGCTGCTGGAGTTAAAGTCGGCTGAAGAGGGCAGTATGTCCTCACTTTTATCAGTCTCTTTTAAAACCTTATTAATTGAAATTGAATCTAAAGCCTAATGCTTACATTTTTAGTCAAATATAAACTGTGCCTACATACATAAGTTTGTATCCCCCTTGCAGAATCTGTTTATATATATATTTTTAAATAAGAGATAAACTTGCATTTTCTTTTTTTTAGTACTGCTCCGATGACACAGCAGATATTTACATGTATTCCAAAAGACAAAATAATAGCTTCATTTACACAAGTGATCCGGTTCAAAAGTTTACATCCCCTTGGTTCTTAATATGGTGTGCTGTTTCCTTGATGATCAATGAATGTTTTTTTTTTTTTGTCAAGTCCCTGCTTTGTCCTGAGCAGTGAAGCTGGCCACTATTTTTAAGAAAAATCTTCCAGGTACTGCATGTTCTTTGGTTTCCCAGCATCTTCAGCACATTTGAGTTTTTAAATTTAGGGACTCAAAAATGAATGGATGCATATGAAGGCAACAAACACACTGTATAAGAACCAAGGGGGTGTAAACTTTTGAACAGGATGATTTCTGTAATTTGTTCTTATTTTGTCTTGTGGGGTGTATGTAAATATATAGCTTCTGATTTAAATATATGCACTCAACTGTATGCGTTTCTTTAAAAAAACGTTTTTTTTTGGGCCAGATAGTAATCGAAAAGGAAGTCAACAAGTGCCCAACATACATGGAAACTCGATCTAAACTGTTTAAACAAGCATCCCAGGTTGAATGCCAGCAGCTGGCTTCTTTTCAAGAAGTTCGATTTTTCTTTTGATTTGTATAAGATATTTTGGTCGCTACATAATTCCCATACTATTCCATTTGTGTTATTTCATAGCCATCAGACACCCAACCGACATGTTGATGACTTTTATTATTGACCATTATTCTAATATGTGGAAAGTTATAGTTGTAATAAAGATTGAGTAGGTATGTCCAGACCTTTGACTGTTTACGTACCATGGTACTTGGTGACTACCATATAACCACTGTACATGTTCAATAAAACTTGGTAATACCATGGTACTATTTCTTTTAGGGTACTATTTCAGTAAAACATCAGATTTTTACTCTGTGCTCGATTGTCATTGACACATACTGTATATTGCAGGATAAAAGCAAAGACAAGATATCAAAGTTTGACACCCTCAGGCACTCCATCGCCGGAATCATCCGCTCGCCAAAGTCTGTTCTGGGCTCCTCCTCAGTAAGTTTCAGAGCTTAAAGTCCTGCTTTCTCCAACATCTCCTCGTTTATCTTTCCTGACAGTACAATTTCTCTGCCTTGACCTCCTGTTCTTCCCCCATCAGTTTTTTGATGTGATACCCACCAGCGAGAAACCGCTGGGTGATCAGGAGTGGTATCACGGTGCCATTCCCAGGACAGAAGCTCAGGAGCTGTTAAAGCAGCAGGGAGACTTCCTGGTGCGTGAGAGCCACGGCAAACCTGGAGAGTATGTGCTGTCAGTGTTCTCGGATGGACAACGCAGACATTTCATCATTCAGTTCGCTGATGTGAGTGAATTTCACCTCGGTGGCTCTGTCATGATAAAAAAACTCCCAAGTTATTCAAGTATAAACATGGTCCCACTTCATACAAGGTGATATCAAAATCATACAAATTAAGCATTTGATACAATGTACTTATCACATTCATATTCTTTTCCAGCTGTTACAGAGGTTAAGGTTCAGGAGGGTAAGGGGTTTAGTGACTGCTGTTTTGTGAAAGTGTAGTGTAGTCGGTTGTCCGGGTATTCCATGCATACAGACAATTTGTTTACTTTGCACAGTATGCCTACTGCATATTGCAGAAATGGTTACAGTGGTACGGTTAAGTATTTTATGTTATTATTTTGTTGTTTTTACTTCTTTTAATTTCAGCCTTTACATTGACCTCATATATAGGAATTATATACAAGCTCCGTGTACTATCTGATTTTGTTTGTGACTCTTTTTGTTCACAGAATCAGTACAGATTTGAAGGCACTGGCTTCCCCACCATCCCACAGCTCATTGAGCATCATTACACATCTAAACAAGTCATCACCAAGAAATCTGGGGTTGTGCTCTTAAACCCTGTCATAAAGGTGAAACATGCTCTCTCTCTTCATTTAAACAAGCTGTTTGGCTCCATGTTAAGTCATTTGATACGTCTCCACTAAGGCTATCAATGCATTTCTAATATGGAGCCATAACGTTTCTTACTGCAGAATTGCTTCGTGTAGATTGCTCATTTTGACACGTGTGAAACTGGACATTAAACTGAATGTTGTGCAGCTCTCAAATCAACATGTCTGGGTAATGTAAAGTCCTGCAATTTGTTGTTTGATGTGTGTGTGTGTGTGTACTGATTTCCTCTTGGCTTCACAAGGAGCTTGTGGCGGTTTAGAAGATGTCAGTTTGGACTCCTTTGGTCCACACTGGCTGGTTTGCCCCCGGGGAGTGTGAGTGCATGTGTGCATCTATCACACGGATGATGTTCCTCTGATGGGTTTTTGATGATGGGCGCAAAGCACCTTAGCTGAACATGCTGACTGAAATTATAAAAGTGTTGATGTTTCTGCTACAGCGTGCCCCCCCTGCGAATTAGGGCTGGGTGATTTATTGAATATTACTTAATATTACTGTCTGTATAAAATTAAACAACATCACGAGTATTGCACTCACAAGTATATAACACTAGAATGTATAAAACAAAAACCTTTATAAGGAGCAAATGATAAAATGTCAGTGGTAAATAAATAATAAAATAACATTTATTAAAATAGAATAAAAAAATGACTCATTTACTGTATCATTAGATTCGTTTTGGAATCCCTCTGTGTTGTGCAATTTGCAATTGTGAAAGTGCTAAGACAGGTATTTTAATATTAATATTGGCTAGAAAAAATTATGCTAGAGTTGGTGAGTCCGATTTATCTGCGTGAATCTGTCCATTTCAATGAATTGATTCCAAACTTTTACTAAGTTTACATGGGCGGCTTATTGTGAGAAGGCGGGTAATTGCGAGTACTCTTTACTCTCCTATACATGTGGCTCGGTCAGTAAGCAGCTTTCTCCATTAGGGCTGCAACTAATGATTATTTTGATAATCGATTTATCTAACAATTATCAGAAAGATTATTTGACTTCTGCGATTTATTGCAAAGATGAATCATTAGCTCTTAACCGATTATTCAGCTTGTGCCCCGACTTCAAGGGTTGTATTAAATGTGCTAACTAACAATAAACAGGACAAAATTCTCTTTTAAAAATACCTCTAAATCACATTCACTGAATTAAAGGGAGAAAATACTTATGTTCAAAGAAAATCCTATTGTTATCAAGTGTTTTTCTCTTGTTTTCCATTTAATTGTCCAAAAATCCTTAAAAATAAGATGCATTTACTTGAGAATTAACATATATGATATTTAGACTTGCTTTAAGAGAATATATTTTAAATATACGTTTATTTTGTATACAAGTGTATTTCTTCACTTGGTTATACTTCTGCGAGTGCAGTAAAGACAAAATATACTTATATTCAAGATCTCTAAAAGCAAGTCTAAATATTGTATTTGCTGCTTCTCAGGTGAATGCATATTTTTTTATAGGATTTTTTATATTATATTCAACATTCTCAGATAACAGTTTTTTCTCCTGCAGTATAGCTGCTAAAGAAAATATACGTTGGTTTAAATGAGTTTTAGATATTTATATTGGAAAACAAACAAAAACAAATCAAAAGCTGATGTTGTTGTAGTGTATAATGGGGCGAAGACTTCCTCTCTCTCCTTTCTGTTCACTTCAATCCATCTTTAACTCACAAAAAAACAAACATTCTCTTATTAATGAAGCTAATTTATTTCACTATCAGAAATGCACAGTGACATATATTATGATTCAATAAGTCATGAGCATCACGTTATAATCTAGCTGCAGCAAGCATGCGCACTCGAGGGACAAAGTGTGAAATAGCCGGGTGCAGTTTCAGTGTCTTTCCCCTTAGATTGGAACATTCACACAACTCAGAAGAGGCGCTGACCACACAGAAAAATGCCAGTTTTGGAGTTAGTAGTCAATTACATGACCTACTTCTGTATTGAACTTTAATAAAGCTAAAACGCATTAAAACAAAATTTAAGATGTAACGCCGGGGTGTTTCCTTTAAAGAGCTCCAGCTTACTTATTCCACAACGAGAGAGCTTCTGAATTTACTTATTTTGTATTTTTGCATTCTAATTCCCTTCATATTTTGCAATCTACATCACCTGAAGCTCTTTAGAAAGTTTAGAGTGCATGTGAGATGTGTAATTCTTCCTCTCCTCGGTCTTGCAGTCACGCGTCATCATTAGAGTTTAATGTAACCTTTTGTTATGTTAATTGAGATAAAACGTCTATTCGACAACGAAAATTTCTGTCGATAATATTTTATTGTCGCCGTTGTTGATTACGCTGGCTAATTAGCAACTTCATTTTTCTGCGTAGCTTGTGTAAATAACAAACATGGTATCAGAGGAAGACTTTACTATTTTATTCCCTGTTGCTTTTGCTATATTCCAGAATTGTTGCTGTTTTTGTTTCCTTGACTTTCCATCACGAAATGCAGTTAAATTGCACTGTAATAGTGGGGTTTCCCCAATGGACAAGTTCATGTAAGCAAACGTGAGGGACTGCCGATATTTTACAGTGGTGTGTGTAAATGTAAAAGTATAGTTGGTGTATGTGCTTTTCCTACTGTAGTCCCAGAAATGTTGAATACTTTGTTTAATTGTTGTAAGGCTCCATCCTATAACGTTTGTTCTCCGGTCTGTTCCATGCTAATGCGCACTCCTAGAATGCCGCTTGTGTTTATATGGCCATTAAAGGAATAGTTCACCCAAAATTTAACCTTCTCTCATTATTCACTTATCCTGATGCCATCTCAGAAATGTATGACTGTATTTCTATATCAGAACACAAATGAAGATTTTTAGAAGAAGATCCATCTCTGTCAGGTCTTTATAATAGAAGCACACGGTTGCCAGCACTTTGACGGTCCAAAAGTAAAATTTAGGCAGCAGGAAAGTAATCCATGCGACTCCAGTTGATCAATGAATGTCTTCTGAAGCTAATCGATAGGTTTATTTAAGAAACAAGTCAATAATTACATTGAATTGAGACCAATTTTTGTCATTTAGTCCACAGGATGTGTAAATGGTGAGATTTAATTTTGAGTGTGGTGCGTTTTTGGGCTGTCGCCTGCCATTTTTCAGAGTTTAAAGAGGTTAAATATTTTTAATAAAGACTTATGCAAAAATGTTAAGCTGTGCATTATTTTGTATGGTGATGTTGTTGCTTATAAAACAAAATTAATAAAAATCCACTTTGTGTCTAAAACTACTACTTTTTTTACAGATTTTTTCTAATTATCAAATAACTGAAAAGCAGGGCAGGACCTAGGTGTTGCTGGGGGGATATGAGTGTAGTGCATTACTGTCCAGGTTTATGACGATACTGCAGGTCACTCATCTTCATGAGGTTTAGTGTAATGGCCCTTTAATTGACACTATTATCAGTGTCAAAGTTAATGTCTGTTCTCATTAGTGTAGCCGTAAATGAACAGAGGTTTTTTAAGGCGATTATTATTATTTGTGTGTTTTGATGCTCTTTGAATCGCTGACCTCTCAAATGAAGCATTTGATCACCTTCTCACTAGAGATGCCGCTAGAGTTGTGAATCCAATGATTTCAATTGGTATGGTGCGTCAGAAAGACAGAGAGGGTAAAAAAGGGTTTGCAAAAGTGATGCTCCGTCATGCGACCAAAAGTTGAAGACATTTCACTTTTCTACTTTGCTGTATCTACTTTGATACAGCAAAGTGAATCTACTTTGCTGTATTCCCAATTGATTTCAAACTGAGAGGGCTCTTTCCCAACTCTCAGAACGGGCGCTCTATCAAACGCTCTGTCTGAGCTTTCTCTAGAGTATTGACGTTCTTAAATAACAGCTCTGCACTCATTATTAGTTTGTGATCATTATGTCAGAATATGTCAAATTCTGCATTAATAAGTAACAAAAGATGTATTCAGATATTTAAAAGACAGTACAGTATAGCTCAGTGTATGTGTTGATTGCATCATTACCATTGAGCAGACCATTACCACAGCGACTGACCCACAGAACGCTCATCATCCCTGTTTCTCTGTTTCTCTTTGTACGAGCCATTAGTTCATTAATGAATATGTGTCAGAATGGTAATTCCACTGCTTTTGTTTGTTTACTCAGGATAAGAAATGGATCCTCAATCACGAGGACGTCATTCTTGGAGAGCTCCTCGGCAAAGTAAGCCCACATTTTCTGTGCTTGTGTTCTGGGATGTTTGATATAAAATTACTTATACAGAAAACAACGTAGAAGTACCACGGTACAATGATAATATCTGATAATACCATAGGGTGATTTGATTTTATACATAAAGCATTCCCACAGTCATGGAAAACCTGGAAATATCAGGGAATTTTGAGCCTCAAAAAGTTCATAAAATCCTAAAAAGTCATGGGAATGTTTATAGTGAATTTACATCCTTGTAGTAAAGCTCAGCTCTAAACTATTTAATTGGCCAGAAAGTGCTATTTGTGAATGTGATCTCTTCCTAAAAATCATCAGACACCGATCAGAGACATATCTTACATATCTAAGCGATATGTGGATGCTAAACACAGCCTTTCAATAAGGTCAATAAAAGATATTGAACAATATTTAACTTTACTCTTTCAGCAGCACTCTCCATGGTGTTGCATCTCTGAATGCATCCCTTTAATGAACTACCGACCGTCACTAAAAATATTTAACATGAAATTATCAAAGAAAAAATGCAGATAAACAAGTGGACTATTTGGTTGTTGGACGACTAGTTTAGCCTTAGTGTTTATATGTTACTCCAACATTCCTTCAAATAATGCCATGGTCCAAAATACACGATAATACTATGGTGCTTTTTGGTACTTTATCAAAAATGGAACTAAATGCTTTTGAAAAATTGTTGTAGGGAAACTTTGGTGAGGTTTTCAAAGGAACACTGCGAGATAAAACCCCAGTGGCAGTGAAAACCTGTAAGGAAGATCTACCACAAGACCTCAAAATAAAGTTCCTCTCAGAAGCCAGGTGAACCCACATCCAGTGTACATCCAACTCCTTCTGCTTTACCTCAGACCTAAACATACCGTTTATAAACCCTCAAACATCTAGAAATAAAGTTTCAAGTCAATAAAGTATAGATAAAAAGTGCAGTCGTGTCCATATTCATGTATGCTTCCACCACCTCTAGAATCCTGAAGCAGTATGATCATCCCAACATTGTGAAGTTAATAGGCGTCTGTACCCAACGACAGCCCATTTACATAGTAATGGAACTTGTACCAGGTCAGTAAACTGGATCTTTGTCTCAGCCATTAGTCACTGAAACCTTCCTCATTAAAAGTCGTGTTGTACACTTGTTTTGAATGTCTGTCTCTTTTAATGTATTGCACATCCATAGCTCATTTATTTGCCCATTTTTCAACAGGCGGCGACTTTTTATCATACTTAAGAAAGAAAAAGGAGGACCTCAAAACAAAACAACTGGTAAAGTTTGCATTAGACGCTGCTGCTGGAATGGCGTACTTGGAGCTAAAGAACTGTATACACAGGTAAGAACCTTTTTTTGTTGCATTATTTTTGGTATTTAGTTATTTAATACTAAATATTTAATTTTCATAATTGTTTTCAATAAAAAATAAAAAAAAATTAAGATTCTTTTTTATTTTTAGTTTACAAAAATGTTTTAGATTTCACTTAGGAATATGACCCTTCTAGATAATCTACAGTCATTTTAATAATAATAATAATAATAATAATAATAATAATAATAATAATACACTTTTATTTTGTGCCTTTTAAAGGTTTCTTCTCAAGGTGCTTTACAAATAAAAACTAAAGACAAAGCATAAAATATACACAATAATCTATGTAAATACACATACAAAATATACAACAATATAAAATTTACAAATACACACACAGTAAATTTACTGAAAGTAAATTTATATAATTCTTAGTAGTTAATCGTTATTAATCACAGATTTTGAAAGTGCTGAAATTTCACTCTATATATTATACTATTCCTGTCAAAATGCATTTATTTCCATCTTAGGAAAGAAAACAAATCAATATGTTAAATATAACAATATTATAATGCTTAGTTAATATTTTCCAAACAAAGTCTTCCACAGTATAAAGATAGAAATGCTCTAAAATAGCTCCAATTCAAGTAGCATTAAATGTTTCCCAAAGTTGGAGTTTGACTAATTGAAAGAACTAGTCCCCATAGGTTGCAGCGTCGCCAGCGTCAAGCGTTGCTTTGAACTCCACATGAAAAGTACTTGCAGACAAAAACATCTAATTTTGCATTTTGGTGATAGTTAAGACTTGATGTGCTTCTGTGCTAATTTAAATGCAACTTACATAAGCTGCAAAATACTTTCTATACATTTACAGACATTTAGATACATTTCTGTGGCAATTCCCATCTGGGCTTGTTTTGTACATCAGTACTATTAAGAGCTCCTTTCTCCATTATTTTATCACTGACACAGCAGTTCTGTTGTGTGTGTGCTTGTGGTGTGTGCGTCAGTGTAATGACTCCGGGCGGACACATTGCAGATGTCAGAGAGATAAGACTTTTAAAACAATGTTAGAGATACCAAAAAGAGTTTTGAGGCGGGTAAGTAAAATGTTATGGTCAACCATGTCAAAAGCAGCGCTGAGATCGAGGAGGAAAAGGATACAAAAAGAACAGGAATCTGCAGCTATTAGTAGATCATTAGTGACTTGGATCAAAGCAGTTTCTGTACTATGAAGTTTACAAACATCAGATTGCAGGGGGGAAAAAATTGTTATTTTCAATTAGGTGTTATTTGAATGCAGCAGTTCGTTCTAGAATTTATGCAAGAAAAGGTCAATTAGAGATGTGACAAAAGTTGTTTCAATTGTCCAGTGCCATATTTAGTTTTTTAGGTACTGGAGTTATAGCAGCAGTTTTGTTTTTTATGATTAACATTATTTATTCCTACATCCAACACAGAAAAGCAAAACATAAATATACAGAATCAACATTTAACTCTCACTACCACCCATCTCCAACCCCACCTGACCTTCAACAAACATCCCTGTAGACACACAAAAGAAAACAAATAAAAAATATAATAATCAAACACATAAACAAATACCCCTCTCTCTCCAATGTTCCACCCCGAGAACCATCCAAGAATGCCAAATATCTGCCCAATTTCCCAACAAACAAATCCAAATTCCCCAGTCTTCTATATGACCCTTCTTCGAAAGCCGCCACCCTCCCCATCTACGAGCACCACTCTTTAAATGGGGGTGCTCCAGCTGACTTCAACCCCTTAAAATCATTTGTCTGGGGATAATAACACTGGTTAGGACCCAATTTTTTACATGTCTATTCCCTATATTGATGTCCGCCTAAAATGCAGAGTCTGGGGAAAAATGAAATTTGAGTGCCCAAAATGTCACATATAAAACTCTGAACCTTCAGCCAAAATTCTTGGATCCTCTTCAAGCTCCTCCAATGTTATCTCCGAAACAAGAATTTTATTTTTGCTCAGTCGTCAGTTTAAGGAGTTCAAATGATTCCACAAAGTTTTCTAATATCTTCATCTGTAGATGAAGACATGAAACTATAGAAATCAAGATAGAATTCTTTAAAAGCATAAAATATCAATGGCCAAGGTAAAAATTTCACCACCAGCATATTTCACTGAGGGAATGGTAGAAAAAAACTCTGTCTGCTTTATATATCTAGCCAGAAGTTTTCCTGCTTTGTGCCCTGACTCAAAGTATGACTGTCTTGCCCTAAATAGCCAAAACTCCACCTTCGTGACAAAATGGTGTTATAGCTGTATTTCAATCGAGTCAATTCTCTGAGGCCATTAGACAACATTCACCGATTCAGCTCTGCCTTGGCACTTTTAATATTCCCTTCCAACTTCACAAGTTCTTAAGGTGGTTTACGCCCACAGAGGATATAAACATTGATTTCAGCCTTTAACATTTGTTGAAATTCAGGGTTTTGCGAAAGGAATACATTAAAGCACCAACTATATGATTTCTTTTTTTCCATATGTGGCAACACCTCTAAACTCACCTGGGTGTGATCTGAGACTAAAATGTTTCCAATTGAGCAATCCACAACAGATGAAATGAGGGACTTGGATATTTAAAAAAAATCTATTCTAGAATAAATCTTATGGACTGATGAAAAATGTTTTATAGTCCCTACCAGATGGGTTCAAAAGTCTCCAAATATCTGTAAGACGAATATTTTTACACATCCTGTGAAGCATCAATGTTGCTCTCTGGGGCTTGCCCACTTTTCCTTCACTATGATCAAGGACCGAGTGCATCAATTGATTAAATTCTCCTCCCAATATTATATCATGAGGGGTGCCCACGGCTTGCAACATCCCTTCAAGATCAACGAAAAAGCCCTAATTATCAGTGTTAGGTGTGTAAATATTAGCCAAAATCAACCTTTGCCCCTGAATTTCTGCTAAAACAATAATGACTCTTCCTATTTTATCTATTTCAGACATTTGAATTGTAGATGCTTATTTATTAATGTAATGACTCCCCTGCTCTTACTCAAGCCAGCACTAAAGAAAACATGTTCACCCCATATCTTCCCAAATGTTTCAATTTCCTGTGGGGAAAGATGCATTTCTTGAAGAAATACTATATCATATTTCTTACATTTAAGAAAATAAATAACATACCTTCCTTTTTATTGGGTGTCCCAACCCATCCACATTCCACGTGGAGATAGACAATCCACTCATATTAACATTTTGATATATTATAAAAACATTATAAATATCGCATTCCAACATTGGTGCAACAATCAACCCCAGAACAAAAAACAGACAGCACCAACCATCATCCTTCCCTCTAGTCTAAACTCAAACAGTCCATGTAAGCCAACTTTGACTTCGGATAGCTCAAGTCCGGTGCTTCTATTTAAATGTTGTGAGACAGAATTACACAACAGAAAATAATCTATAAAACAGACTCCAGCAAATAGGTGGAATAAAAACAAAGAATGTGTAGATTCATCCACATAACTGTCCCGAAGCAGTGTTCCTCTACAAAACAAGCTGCAGACACTATCGGAACCAGCAAAAAAAAAAGCAGTTCAGTTTCCTCAGGCAGTCAAACGTATGTTCAGTGAGCCGGCCCATTCGGCTGTTACATGAGTGCAACAAATTTCCTAATCACTCCAATGTTTTGCAAGAAATATTCCACAAATCCAGGAACATCAGTGCAAAAGCGACCTTCCTTTGATGTAAGAGTTTCTTGCATTCCTTGAATCGATCATGTTTCTTGTTGAATTCGCAAAGTCTGGGAACAAGAAAATTATGTGGTTCTTCCAAGAAAGCCTTTCTTTAATCCTTGCCTCACGTAACACAAGATCTTTATCGGATGATCTCAGAAATCGGGGCCTGTCTCCCTCCACGGATCTCAGAGTCAGAACTCTGAGCTCGATTTCCAGCTTATGGCCTGTTATGTCGAGCAGACTCTGGAAGAGCTTGTCTAGGAATTTCACCATATTGCGGCCTTCTTCATCCTCAGGAATTCCAACAATTCTGACATTGTTTTGCCAGTTACAATTCTCAAGGTCTTCCAACTTTTCCCAGATGCGCTCCAAGTCTACCTTGGTCGCTAGCGGGTTAGCAGCTAATTCCTTCTCCGATGAGTCCAGATAATCGATCCCTTTCTCAACATCCACCACTCTTGTAACCAACTCCGTGAATTTGGTCTTGGCGTCCACACATCCAAATCTTGCATGGCGCGACGCACTTTTAAGAACTACCAGTACAGCACCAGAGCACAGAGAATCATTGATTATGTTAAGAACCAAAGGACAAAAAGTTGAAACATGATTTAAATTAATGAATAGGAATGGGATTGAGTGCTAGTTGTGGCTTTCATAGTTGAAACCTGTTTAATTATCTAAGCAGAGTTTAGTTGAAAAAATCTAGAAAGAAAAGAGCCAGAAGAACTGGGCATACAGAGAGGAAGTCTAGAAGAAACAGTTGTGGAGAAAATAGAACGATGAATGTTGACTATCTTGGAACTAAACAAATCTAAGCAAATAAGGTGGAGGGACAGTTATGTGAGAAAAATAGGATGATCTAGCAGATTAAATTACAACTTTGTATTCAGATAGTTGGTCCTTCCAAGCTAGTAATTGACATTCAGGCCAGAAAGACGGCACCTACACTGAAGTTTATGTGAAACGATCTACATCAGTCGTAGATGATCATTGTACCAGGGAGCAAATCGAAAGAAGAAAATTATTTTTGATTTTGAAGGAGCAAATGCCTGTTACCCGAGATTTTATTAAAAAGTAGAGTGTAATTTTGTTTGTGCCAGGTTTCATTTAAGCACAAAAAGTCCAGTTTCTTTTATGTAATGATGTCCGTAACAAGAAGAGCCTTGTTGTTCACAGAGCGTGTTGAATAACATTGATCTGGCCAAACACAGAGGCTCAGAGTAGGACAAAGAGGAATCCAATTTCGGGAACGATAGTAAATTGTTTTAGATCAACGCCAGTGTGAGAAGGTTCTGCCATCTTGCACTGAAAAAAGGGACGGAGACTAAAGGGGTAGAGAAATTGAAAGTAATGCATCTTGTACCACAGTGAATGTAATGTTTCGGTTGCAGGATTCCAGTATTTTGGCAAAGATCTTGTGTGTCTTTAACCAGACAATTGTAACATTTACATTTAGTCATTTAGCAGACGCTAAATTGTTTTGCGACTTACTCTGGGAACCCACGTCCGCTAAAACTCTAGAACAAAGAAAATCCTAGGCAAGGCCACAACAGGAATGACTCCACAAGGCAATAGTCATAAATAAAAACAGCAGTCCAAACTACTCACACATCACAAACATGGAATGGATGAAAGTATAAACCTTTAAAACCCATGCAAACTTTTAAAATATCAGAATAAAAATAACCTTTTAACCAGAAGTTGATTAATTGATTTCTGGAAACTCTGGTCTATTTCTTCACACAATAACGTAATTTCAACTCAAATCAATATTGCATGTCCATTTAATTATGTACTTGGTAAATAGTCGTGTAATAAGAGGGCTAATCTACAGTGATCCTTGTACAAAAATATTAAGTAAAATTAAATACCGAATGCCATGATTGACCAATCAGAATCAAGTATTCCAGAGAGCTGTGTAATAATGCAAGTAAGACAATATATGGACACACCATCCAGAAATTGTACGGCATCACCAGTGGCCCAAAAGTTTCTCTTTGTCTAAACATGAGGACCTAGTTTCACCTTCCTGCCAAATTTTTCTTGCTGCTTTCTGGTGGTGAATTTTAAACTCTGAAATGGGCTTTGGTGCATTGTGCTGTTTGAGTCCAGGGCCAGCCTGCTGGAAATCTCAGATCGGAAATGAGCTCTGGGCACTCTCACAGCCACTGCTCTATCAGCACCCTGCTAAAACCCATTTACTATCAGACATGTTCATGTTAGGGGGCAGCAGTGCTTTGAACACTTTTCTGTCAGATCACTCCTCTCTATTCCACTCTCACCCACTTTATTCCCCCAGCTTCTGCCAGCAAGGCAATTTTTGGGATGTGACAACCTAATATGCTTCTCTAGCTGAGGATGTATGCTCAGCATAAAAGCCAGTGAGTGGCACCGCAGAAGCTGTAGACTAGAATCGCAAATGGCTGGTTGTTAATGTAATAGTTTAGAAAGATTAATCTTATGGGGGCCTGGGCAGCTTAGTTTGTATTGACGTTGACTACCACCCCTGGAGTCGTGAGTTCGAATCCAAGGTGTGCTGAATGACTCCAGCCAGGTCTCCTAAGAAACCAAATTGTCCCGGTTGCTAGGGAGGGTAGAGTCACATGGGGTAACCTCCTTGCTCTCAGTGGGGCACGTGGTAAATTGTGTGTGGATCGCGGAGAGTAGCATGAGTCTCCATATGCTGCGAGTGTCCGCAGTGTCATGCACAACAAGCCACGTGATAAGATACGTGGATTGAGGCGAGTAACGTGCCACCACACTAAGTAGTGGGAATTGGGCATTCCAAAACGACTCGTTCTGTACTTCCTCTCTCATTGTGATGTCAGACTGTATTAGACACTTGCATCTGACTGCCTTCACAACAAAGCCTAATTTACCTTATCACTTCTGTAGCCTGCCTAGTAGTGTAAGCAATGAGATGGTGAGTAGAGAGCAGGTGGCTAAAATTTGACTCGACGGAGAATGGAGACTTCACCCACAGGTGGTGAGCCAAGTGTGGGAGAGATACAGGAAAGCTGCAGTGTCTCTTTGCATCAGCCGAAAACATTCTCTCACTTTCATTTGAACCAGTGTCAAAACTGAAACCTCGCTAGAGAGACAGATAAAATAACCAGAGAAAATATTTTTTTTTTTTTATTTTAAACAGCAAATTAAACTTCAGCATTCAATTTGTTTTATATCTGCATGTATAGTGTCTAATAATGCAGTGGAAATGTAGATTTAAGTTTATCTTGCCATTAAAGCTTGATATAAATTTGAAAAAGTCCACTGGAAAATGGCAGAAGATTTTGCCAACCTGTTACAGCATTTCCACTGATTTTATGGCATGTATACAGTGTATAATTGTATCAAAGATTTATACCTATAAAATGTGTCTTATTTAACTTTACCTGCTAAAAACTGAACATTTGACATGTTTATATTAGAGCTGTCAATGTTAATGCGTGATCACGTGATGAATTAAAAAAGTTTAGCGTGTAAATGTTTCTTAATCGCGATTAACGCATTTACCGTTAATAAAGTATATACATTGTTGGACTAGGGCAGAACCTGTGCAATGTGTTCGTTCGGAGTCATTACACTGATACACACACCACAAACACAGACACAACAGCCATGTCAGTGATCAAATGATGGGGAAAGAACCTCTTAACAGTGTATTTAATGTTAAATTTGGGATATTTTAGTGCATTTCTATCTTTATATTGTGGAAGGCTTTGAATTGGAAAATGTCCATAAAACATTATTGTTACATATGTTTTAGTTTTCTTTCCTAAAAAAGGAAATAAATGCATTTTGACAGGAAAAGAAATATATACAGAGTAGAATTTCAGCACTTCCAAAAGCTGTGATTTATTATGATTTAACTATGAAAAACTATTTTAATCGCGACAGCACATTGATAGTTTACATTAAAATAAATGATGACTAACCAATATAAAATTGTCAAAGTGAAAACAATAAAAAACTATTAATTAGCTATACACATTTTTTTTTAATGTCCTACTAATATTATAAGTGAATCCCAAGGAACATATTAAAATAATAAAAAAAACTTGAAAATGTGTTGCTTATTATTTGGTCTACCCAGTCACTGTTAAAGGAATTGCCATAAACTAACTTAAAGGGAAAATTCACCCAAAAATAAAAATTGTCATCATTTACTCATCCTTATTTTATTCCAAACCTGTATGACTTTCTGTTTTCCGTGGAACACAAAAAGAGATGTTTCACAGAAAGACAGTCACTATTTACTTTCATTGCATTTTTTCCCCAAAACAATGAAAGTAAATAGTGTCTGAGGATGTCAGTCCCTAACATAGTCTTATGACACAGTGTCATACGGGTTTGGAAGAACATGAGAATTTACTTATTGGGTCAATTATCACTTTTATTATCATTTAATGTGATTCCATTTGGTCATGTTTGAATCATTTTGTTGGATGAATCTGGTCACACATATACATTTTTGATGTTTCAAAAATAAGTCAAAAAGTTTTAGCCTCAGAGATGCACTCATCTCGTGACATCATTTGCATGCTTTGTCAATACGCTGTAGTCTATTCACGTTTACTGTTTGTTAATGAAGCTGAACAGCATTTAAAGTCAATATGCAATCAGAACTGAATTGTACTGAAAATGGGCATTGTTGCTGTGGCCATGTAAAAAAGTTGCTGTTAATCTTCCAGAGATCTGGCTGCTCGGAACTGTCTTGTGGGAGAGAACAACGTGCTGAAGATCAGTGATTTTGGGATGTCCCGGCAGGAGGATGATGGCATCTACTCTTCATCTGGCCTTAAACAGATCCCAATCAAGTGGACTGCACCAGAAGCACTGAACTATGGTAAAGCAGACAGGTTTCCATATTCATGTTTGTCCATTTTTTTTTCAACATTTGCTCCTAATCCTAATCCAGTAAGATTACTGTTCAGAAGTGTCTAAAGGGCTGTCAGGGTTCCCACTCCTTTTAAATAATGAATTTTCATGACTTTTCAGATTGTTTGTGATTAATTGACTCAAAAAGAGTATTCACTATGTAAAGTTTTCAAAACAACAAATAAATCTGGTTGGACTATCGCAAGACATGACTGCATCCCAGAAATTGAGATTAATAACCACAGAGCTTTCTACACTGGAGGTGCCTGTCAGTTCTTTTCAGGTTAGACCTAGATTGATGTTTGGATTTGGTTGAATTACAGGGAGATACAGCTCAGAGAGTGATGTGTGGAGCTATGGGATCCTCCTGTGGGAAACCTTTAGTCTAGGAGTTTGTCCTTACCCAGGCATGACCAACCAGCAGGCACGAGAACAGGTCGAGAAAGGTAAAACCCATTTGTTGGTGACATCACAACACAAGCATCATAAATCACCTAATCATAAACCAGTTTCCATTTATGAAAGTGTTTGAAATGGGTACTGCTGCCCAAATTATAAATATTGAACTTTGACTTGAAGCTCAAGCGGGTTGTCAGAATGTTGACATGCTAATTAGCCAACTCAGCAACCATTTTAAAGGACTCCAAAAGGCATTATCAAGAGTAAAGGCTTATTCACACCAATTTGTGAGATGAACTGCGTTCACACCGAGACCTTGTACAGTAGGCGTTGCTGATCTAGAAACATTTATTCTGGCGCATAAATCTTAAAGCATTCAGCTGAGACTAATGGATGAGATTAATATATCTATCGCAGTTAAAGCAGTTAAAGAGTGCAGACAAACAAATTGCCGAACCTCACTGCTATTTTTAATGTCTAAAAAATATAACAGGCACAGTAATATAAATATTAAATAAATGTACATTAAGACACAACACCAGGTATATTTTGTAATATTAGGTATCGGCACATGGGGGTCTGTGTATCTCAGTGAGTATTGACGTTGACTACCACCCCTGGAATCACGAGTTTGCGTGATTCCATTAGCGCCACCATCACGCTGGATTTTGCAGCATCAGCGGCTCTGGAAAAATTACATAAAAGCTCTTCTCATTGGTCAGTCAGTTTTCATCGCAGTCCGGAGAGAGAGAAAAATAGGGCTGTTTTCTGTAAAAAATTAAATACTTTGGATTACCAGCGGACAAATTGTTGACCTGGTGTGAATGGCGCCATGGGAATCCATTGTTCCTATTCAAAAGCTTGTTCAGAAAGAATGTTTGCACCAAACATTCGGTCTTGTTGTGAATAGACCTTAAGATTTTTGCAGTACATTTTTGCCCTAATACAGGGTATCCGTGGGGTCTTGAAAAGTATTAAAAGGTGATAAATCAATTTTGGGAAAATTAAGACCCTTAAAAAGTATTAAAAAGTCTTATCACAGCTTTATAAAGTCTTACATTTTGAAAGTATTTTTTCTGAATTAGCTGTCCAACAGTTTGAGTCCCAAAAACATCGTAAAAGTGTGTGAATTTAGTCATTTTTATTAAAAAAACGAACAGGTACATAAAAAACTAGGCTATTGTGGGTGTGTTCGTAAATTGCCTCTGAGAGCACCAGAGAGGGCAGGCGGACGGAAGTTCAAAAGCACAATGTACGCTCTGGCGTTCCCAGTGCGTATTACAACGCACCAAAATGTTTTAAGAGAAGGTTGGTGAACTCATGAACAGAATGGGGAAGTGCAAATTTGCAGCGTCCTGGATGGAAATGCCGGACTTCAAAGAGTGTCTGCAGCCAGTCGAGGGGAATGTCAGGGAGGCATATTGTACATTATGCAAGAAAAAAATAAGTATTGTGTCAATGGGCATTAACTCGTTAAAGTCCCACATGTGTTGTGCTAGCCACAAAGCCGCTGCTAGACGCCGAGAGTGGCAGCTCTCCATCGCTGGCTTCTGTGGTAATCGCGTTGCACCACCACAACCTAGTGCCAACGTCGTTACACCACCGGCAGTCGCACCTGAAGCTACAGCTACGACCCGGGCTGTCTCTGCTTCCTCATCTTCTGCAGCCGACATCAGAGTGGCTCTGGGCGGCACAGCAACACTGCGTGCTGAGGTGTTGTGGTGTCTCCACACAGCGGAGAAACACCATTCACTGAACTCAAACGGCAGAGGGGAAATCTGGGACATTAATGGCACAACTGATCACGAAGTCCAACATCCTCAGAAGACGTAGTAAAGAAAAACGGAACGAATTGGTCCAAACTGAGAAGCTGCTGGGAACAAAATCAGAAGAACTGAGGCACATGTCAGCACGATTGTTGTTGAGGGTGGAGCAAAGTTTTGTTTTGTTTTTAATAAACTTTGCTTTGATTTACTATCCCAGCCTATTTGATTTTTTTGTATCAGAGTGGTATATAGTCTTTATCACAAACTAAATCTGTTAAGTTAAAAGTATCACTGATGTAAATGGTTACAGCTTGAAGTGGCGGTGAGGTATTAAAAAATATTGAGAAGTTCTTGAAAAAGTCTTGAAAAGGTATTAAAATTAACTTCAAGATTCCTGCATATACCCTGTAATATCAAAGGTTTTTCTTAATAGAATTATTTAGAAAATATAATTGTGCCTGTTAACAGTTGCACGTTAAGAGCTAGAAATAGCATGTTTGCTTTGCATAAAGCTAAATGTTCACATAACGATTTACACAAGGTTAACTATTTTTACTGCTCCAAACTAACTTCAAAACCCCACAGTGTGTACACAATGATATCTTATTCTGAAACTCCCATGGGAAAGTTCTTCAATGGTGTCAGATATACCTTTTCAAACATAAGTTTCCCCAGCCAAAGTATACAGCATATACTAAACAGTATGCCGTACACTGTATGACAGTATTGCATGCCACATATAGCCTTAGTCAAGTTGTCTCCTGACAATATCTCTTTCACCGTCATTATTTGTATTTATTTATTTTGCATATACATTGTTTGTCAACTAAAGATTGTAATATAGAAAGCTTGTTTGTGTCTAATTCAGGTTATAGAATGTCCTGCTCGCAGAAATGCCCAGATGAGGTGTACAGGATCATGCAGCGGTGTTGGGAGTACAAGCCGGAAAACAGACCCAAATTCGCAGACATTCAGAAAGAACTGGCTGCCGTCAAGAAAAAATAGCCCTTAATGAGGACATGACCAGAGGGCCGAACCCATACTTCACATCTAGGTGATCTTGAATCTACCGAGAGAAACATAACCAATGTTTCACCCTCCAAATCACATGCTATTATTGTCAAAGAGTACTTTGTCACATAATCACTGTGTGAACTGCCTATGCACCAGCTGTTTTGAGCCATTAGCATGGGGAGAGGTCTCCACTTTCCCCCTGTATTTTGTCCTGTAAGTCTCCACTGAGCAACAGTTGAGCTAGATCAGAACATGAGATGTATGTTCTCCTATAGAGGTGCCATTGAGGATTTCTGTGGCCGCACTAGTGACTCTCATTTTCATATATATTTTTTTAAAGTCCTGAACCCGTTCGATGGTTTAGGCTGTTTTATACAAGTCATTTTATGTCATTTTTATTTTTCCAGAGTAATAGGACCCTTTTTTAAGCAAACATATTTGCTTGGCATCAGTTCGTCGGTTGCCCAAAACAAGTGTGTTACATCCATAAGAAGACTTTCAGTGTGTTACATTCCAACATATCAGCACTCATCAAAGCAATGAGACCAAATGCATAGGTTTACCTAAGTGCAATTGACTAAATAGTACTGTCAGATGGCCTTAATGTAAAATCAAATGGTTTTGCCAGGCTGTGTGCTGATGTATTCTATTTGAGACCATTTGAATGACATGGACACCGCATCAGTCTTCACAAATTCTCCAATTACCTCTTACTTCTTTGTGGTTCATGCTATATGATGTTTCAAGGAATAGTTACTCCCAAAATTAAAATATTCTGTCATTGTTTACCCACCACCATATTGTTGCAAACCCATATGACCTTCTTGTTTCCGTGGAACAGTTTAGCAGTAGGTTCATGATGCTCATGGGATATCAATCTCACAAAAAGGACACTTAGACATTAAAAGCTTTGTGCGAGAAACGGACCAAAATTTAAGCCGTTATTTGCTCAAAAATGTCCCCTCCAAAAATGTCTACTGCGAGATATCTCCTTTTGGGTTCCATGAAAGAAAGAAACTAAACATGAGGGTGAGTAATGACAGAATTTTCATATTTGGGTGAACTATCCCTTTAACATCCAACAAAGTTGCCGTGTGGCATGTTAGACCATCACCTCAAGCTCTGTCCAAAATGGACCGTGGTTCATATCTGTTGGGATCCCTGTATGGAAAGGTGTTTTTTTTTTTCTGGTAACCAGCAACCAAAGCCAGCCACAGGCATGTTTATTTGTATCTATGCGATTTGTGTTCTTATTCTTGTGCGGTTTGTTTAATTGCTCCTTTACGATCAGGTGTCCTCTTGCAAACAACCCTTCAGACCTAATAGACATGTACTTACAAGTATTACAGGTTTGCCTAGACAATGATTTGTTCTCGAAGACTTTCCCACGTTGTACAGGTGCCATTGTTTTCCATGTTTATAAATCGCTCTTTACGTACCCAAGCTCCCAGTATGGCAAGCCGATTTGTCTTTTAATAATGTGCATGATATGAATTATGGATATCTAAAATTCTATTTTGTCTGGTTAAAATATGTTAATTTGTATCAGCAATGGAACTGCTGCTAGTGAAAATGCTCAATTTCCATTTCTCTAATTAGGTTGAGTGGTTAGGTTTTTACTAGTGCAAATGTAATGACTAATGTCAAGAATTACCATTTTCACTGTATCTGTAATCCATGTCCTGCACATGATTACATTTCGAAAGGGCTTGCGATACCCATAAGTGCGTCCATGCGGACTGCCCAAACAGTGTCTTGCCAGCAACTTCCTCCAAGCTCCTGAGTCACATAAATTTGTCATTCCATTTCCACAAAAATGGAAGTGTGGTTTCTTCAAGGTTTACTCTATAAAAAGCATTCCTTTTGTAATTTGTAAATACTTTTTTGTAGATTCAGTAATTACATTTTCTAGGTGTTGTTTTTTTCACTGCAAAATCTAATGATATTAGAATGTTAATGTCTGTCAGGATGGAATATGCCTCAACTTTATGGTTTTTCCAGCTATATTTGTCACGATTAAGACCCAGATTCAATACTACTCTAATATTTGCACATTTGGAATACATATAGAGGGTGCTACACCATTGAATGTTTCTTATTCTCCAATTTCTTTTCCTCTCCAAGTTGTTGCCATCACTCTAATGTGGCCAAATGTCAAACACTTGCACGAATCATGCAGAAATGGTGACAAATCAAACATAATGCTACTGTACAATACATTTTGAGTAGTATATTTGCATGATAGATCTTCACCTTTGGGTTCAGATTAAAGTAGATGTTTTTACGGTAAAGCAGAACTTACGTCAATGAAACGATTTTCACCTTTTTTAACGTCAACGCAATTATCCTTAGTGTTTTCTTTTATTTATTTGAAATACTGTAATATTATTCCAGCATTTTAATCTTTGCTTATTTTATTTTTAGTTTTTTGTACCATTCTCCATAACTCCTACTGTCAGTGTATTAAAGTGATCGCCAGTATTTGTCTGACATTATATAGAAACTTGTGTTATTTCATGAGACTAGATTTTCATTTGACCTTTTCTATGTCTAACTTGCACATAGTGACCAAGTAAACTTCCAGTTTGAATAAAATGGCTTGCTTGTCACCACTTTAGCAATGCAAGACCATTGTGAATAAATTCTTAATGCATTCATAACTAAAGCCCATTTGTAAACGTGTTTTCAGTTGTCATTCATACGGACAATTCTCCTTCTTTGAACTCTACTGCCCTGTGCTGGACTATTTATTTCCATGATGGAAACATTTTGTATATTGATTGCACTTTTGGCCTGTTGTATGCTTTAAAAAGAACCCCGTATATATAACAGCATAATAGTGCCGTTTCAGGTAACGATCAGCTCAAAATCGTCTAGAATTGATCACGAACAAGAGCAGAAAAGCAACACTGGACTTATGATTGTCAAACTATCGTATATAGTGATTCATTTCCAGCTCTGCCCAGTAAAAGAGAAAATATGACAACATAAATTAGATAGCTTGATCTTTTTTTATCATGTAGTCTTTTTTTTACCCATCTCTGTTTGCTCATAACATCTCTCTGATGGACATTCAACTATAATAATGTCTGCTCATTGTTTATATTGTACACTTGCAATAAAGGTTTTTGAGTCTTTGAATTTTGCAGTCTGAAATGAATTTCAAATATGCAACCCATTTTATTTTCATAATGTGTTGCATTTACAAGGTCTGTAATACCTGGAGAGAGCTGGCTTTCACATTCATCTCAAAGGCAGCTGGCGCGTGACCCGCCGGAAACACACAACTCATTTCTGGGCATAGAAGTTTTAATGAAGCCGTTTACGCCACATGGAAATTAAATTGTGCTTTGGTAAGTCATGATTATGAGATACCAAGCCATATTTGTGACAAGTCAATTTTTAGATTCAAAGTCATTATGAGTCACAATTATGATTATTAGATAGAAAATCAATTGAGATAGAAAGTCAAAATTGAGATTGCTATTATGAGATTAAAAAAAAATAATAATAATTGAGATTAAAAGTAAAACTATGACGTACTCAGAATTATGGTATTAAAAGAACTATGAGATGTCAAAATTATGAGATAAATGAGAATTATAGTCATGAGAAAGTAATTATGAAATTAAAATATAAGATAGTACGTCAAATGAGACTCATAATTACGACACCTCGTTATTGTAAAGTCATAAATGACAAAGTCATAATTAGAAGAAGCCATTATTTTGAGATAGTAAATCAAAATTACGAGATTGTCATAATTGTGAGTCAAATTATGAGAAAACAATGGAGATTTAGTCATAATTATGAGATAAGTATGAGTAATGAAAAGTAAAAAATATGATAGTAAGTCAATTATGATATTAAAAGTCAATAAGTCATAATTATGAGATAAGTTACATATGAGACGGTGTTAATTGAGACAGACATGTTAATAATGAGATGTCATAACTGAGAAGCCATGAGATCAATCAAATGTATGATAGTAAATCATAAGTATGTGATTACTAATAATTATGAGATATTTAGTAATAACTGACAAAGTCATTATTTTGAGATGGTAAATATTAATTATGAGTCAAATAATGAGGAAATCATAACAATGAGATTTAAAGTCATAATTATGAGAAATAATGAAATTAAAAATGTGAGTCATAATTATGGCATTAAAAGTAATTATAGGATAAAAATGACTAATTACATGTCAAATTATAACTATGATCTCATTGGATCTCAGCAGTTATGAGATTAAGTCAAAAATATGATAAGATGAAAAAATAAAAATTCATAATTACTAGTCCAATTATGAGAAATAATAACTATGATATTTCAAGTCATGAGATGGTAATTATGACATTAAAAGTAAAAAAAAAATGATATAAATGAATAATTATGATATTAAGTCAACCATGAGCTAGTCAAAATTATGATCGTAAAAAGTCATTAATTATGAGATAAAAAGTAAAATATGAGACAGTAAGTCAAATAGAGACTAAATGTTCAATAATGAGATGTCATAACTGAGATACTAAGATTAGTCAAAATTATAATATGTGATTACTGGTCATAATTATGAGATATTAAGAAATATGAGATATTAAATAATTATGAGATAAAGATTCATAAGTATGAGACAGTAAGTCCATTGATACAGTACGAGCTGCCGCCTCTAAATAACATGACACTGAATACACAGCGATTCCCGTTGCAATAAACGGCACAAAGCCATCTCGTATTTATAGTCGTGCACCATCATATTTTCCATTTCAGACTGTCAGCCTTTTGGAAATTGTATTGCTCCCAAAGGTGCTTTTATGAAAACTACCTATTCAGTGACCATCATTTCAATGATTTATACAAATATGTTTATCTATATTGCACAGCCATTATCATTTATTTTCCAGCCATGTTTACTTAAATCAAAAAGTTATCATGCACCTCAGGCAACCAAATTCCCTTTGAATGGATATCTGAATCGTAACCGAGAGAGTTCAGGGTAGCAACCTCCTTGGGAAGCTGCTTTATCACAGCACTCATAATGATTTGAATTGATAAAAGTGATGCTTATTAACACCAAGTGTGAGCTTTTATTGAGCGACTGCGTTTGGAAATGATGCTTTACATGAATTGAGAAACGTTAAATACAGTCATTATGTTTAGCCTAGATGTACAAAAACAGATTTAAAATTGAAACAGGAATAAATATGGTTACCATGAATATGTATTCATATTTTCTCAGAAAATACATTTAAGTTTGCAGCACAAGTCACTAGGTTAAATGGAATCTGAAAACCATGTCTGGCCTGTCGCTTGACAGCAAGGAAATATCGGATGTAAATGTTTTTTGTGGAAATGTGATTACTTTAATATTTCTCTGCGGGATGTTTTGATTGATGTGTGCTCTTGAGATCAGCATGTTCCTCCAGATGCGCTGTGAGTGGACGCTGACGTGTTTTGTTCAGAACTTAAAGACGGGGGTTCGGTCGCTGCTGATGTCAGAACATGCCGACACACCGGACACGTCGCAGACTGGGGAAAAAAAAAAGATCACAAGGAGAAAAGACTGACATCAAATCATCAAAACCATCTTTGATTCGTTTAACTCTTTTTTTTTAATTTTTTTTATCAAATAATGTTGTCAAAAAGGTCTGATTTGCATTCTTTTCTGTCAGTATTTAAATCACCCTCAGGATGTATGAAGAAGATTTTATGCATTGTGCTTACACTGCTCTTTTCCACTCCATTTTTTTCCTCTCCGTAAGTTTTAATGTAAAAGGAGCAATATGTAACATTGACATCAAGCATTTAAAATGGGTACTGAAGTCCAAATTCATAATATTGGAGAGGGTTGTCTCCCCCGCCCTCTCCTCTCCATACTGGAAGCTCACGCAGATTGCCAGGGAGAGGACACGCAACAGGAACAAGCAAACTGACAATGGCAAACTGACGAGCTATAAGTTACTCAGCTAATGTATACGCTTGCACTGTTTTTATGGTTTGCAAATTATAAACCAGCTCAAGTGGATTTTTTATAACTCTGTCAATGTTGGCAAGATGTATTGCTTCCTTCCATGGGTGCAGTGTGCGGTGTTTGCCCACAAACTTGTTACAAATCTGGCAACCCGGGGTGTCGGAATACTATTGGTGAGTGGACAGTGGGCGGGATCACACAGGCCTAAACATAAACAGAAATACGGCTCAGAATGGACATTTCAAGGTAGAATATACTGACTGTAGCATTGTTTTCGGAAAAGCCAGTATTTCAACTTAAAATGTTATTAGAGATTTAGGAAACATGCTATGATAATTTTATGCTTTAATGCAGTAAATATATTACATATTGCACCTTTAAGTTGTGATCAACTTATGTGTATAATGCATTAAAAAAATATCTCCTTTTGTGTTCCATGGAAGAAAGAAAGTCGTATGGTTTTGGAACGAAATGTGGGTGAGAAAATGACAGAAATGCCATTTCTGTGTGAACAATCCCACATAAACAGTTATATGCGATTATGAAATTGTGTTCCACATTTTCCTCTCACTTTCACAAGCTCCCAAGAAAAACAGACACAAATACCTTCCTGAGCCAGAGAGTGACACAGGGTTTATGGAACATGTGGTGGCACGGCAGCAGGGTGGCAATCTCATCGTTGACATATTCACTGCAGCAGATGGTACAGCACTGCTCCTGCTCTGCAAAATCAAACATTTGATTTGAGTTCATTTGAGCTCTCCATCATATTATAAAACATACGTGACCAAAGCAAATATTCAAACATGTCTCGATCCAGTCACGCACACATCAAATTATTCATTTCAGTCATTAGTGTTGAAACTGGGCCATTTTATGCTTTCCGTGGCGTAAAGTTGAAGTAGGACATTAGTGTGCTTGCTTGCTTGCTTGCTTTCCCTGTCACTCAATCTGTGCCTGCACTGAGTGTTGCTTTTTGAGTGAAACATATCTCTCATCTGGTCTTCGTATCGCTCTGAAAAGAATGAGTACACAAAGCTTTTCTGTATAACAAGTCAATTTCTTCAATTTTCCATCTTCAAAACACTTCACATGGACAGCAGTGAGAAACAAGCAAGCAAATTGTGTGCAATTATGTAACCACAGCCATAATAATAATACTTCCATAGAAGCTGTAATGCTGCTCTTGTCTATAATATCACAGATAAAAGCAGAAAAGCACATAAAATCAGAACGTTAGGGCACTACACTTGTTATAGTAAAGGGTATACGTGTACAGATGATACACCACATAATTCTCTGGTCATTTACTCACCCTCATGCATCCCAGATTTGTATGACTTACTTTCTTCAGCAGAACACAACTGAAGATTTTTAGAAGAATATTTCAGCTCTGTTGGTCCATACAATGCAAGTGAATTGTTGCCAGAACTTTGAAGCTCCAAAAATGTACATAAAGGCAGCATAAAATTAATCCATACAACTCCAGTGGTTAAATCCATGTCTTCAGAAGAGACATGATAAGTGTGTGTGAAAGAAACAAATTTTTTTGTTATAGTAAGTCATTTTTTACTATAAAACTTCACATACACATTCTTCTTTTGTTTTTGTCAATTCGCATTCTAAGTGCATATCGCCACCTACTGGGCAGGAAAGAATTTATAGTAAAAAATGACTTAAATATTAATCAGTTTCTCAAACACACCTATCAATTAGCTTCTGAAGACATGGATTAAATCACTGGAGTCGTATGGAAGACTTTTAGGCTGCCTTTGTACTTTTTGGACCTTCAAAGTTTTGACCATTCACTTGTACCTACAGAGCTGAAATATTCTTGTAAAAATCTTTCTTTGTGTTCAGCAGAATCTTTGTTTGTTTGTGTGTGTGTGTGTGTGTGTGTGTGTGTGTGTATGTATATATATATATATATATATATATATATATATATATATATATATATATATATACATATACATATACACACACACACACTCTCCTAAAGGATTATTAGGAACACCATACTAATACTGTGTTTGACCCCTTTCAGCCTTCAGAACTGCCTTAATTCTACGTGGCATTGATTCAACAAGGTGCTGAAAGCATTCTTTAGAAATACTGGCCCATATTGATAGGATAGCATCTTGCAGTTGATGGAGATTTGTGGGATGTACATCCAGGGCACTAAGCTCCTGTTCCACCACATCCCAAAGATGCTCTATTGGGTTGAGATCTGGTGACTGTGGGGGCCATTTTAGTACAGTGAACTCATTGTCATGTTCAAGAAACCAATTTGAAATGATTCGAGCTTTGTGACATGGTGCATTATCCTGCTGGAAGTAGCCATCAGAGGATGGGTACATGGTGGCCATAAAGGGATGGACATGGTCAGAAACAATGCTCAGGTAGGCCGTGGCATTTAAACGATGCCCAATTGGCACTAAGGGGCCTAAAGTGTGCCAAGAAAACATCCCCACACCATTACACCACCACCACCAGCCTGCACAGTGGTAACAAGGCATGATGGATCCATGTTCTCATTCTGTTTACGCCAAATTCTGACTCTACCATCTGAATGTCTCAACAGAAATCGAGACTCATCAGACCAGGCAACATTTTTCCAGTCTTCAACTGTCCAATTTTGGTGAGCTCTTGCAAATTGTAGCCTCTTTTTCCTATTTGTAGTGGAGATGAGTGGTACCCGGTGGGGTCTTCTGCTGTTGTAGCCCATCCGCCTCAAGGTTGTGCGTGTTGTGGCTTCACAAATGCTTTGCTGCATACCTCGGTTGTAACAAGTGGTTATTTCAGGCAAAGTTGCTCTTCTATCAGCTTGAATCAGTCGGCCCATTCTCCTCTGACCTCTAGCATCAACAAGGCATTTTCAGCCCACAGGACTGCCGCATACTGGATGTTTTTCCCTTTTCACACCATTCTTTGTAAACCCTAGAAATGGTTGTGCGTGAAAATCCCAGTAACTGAGCAGATTGTGAAATACTCAGACCGGCCCGTCTGGCACCAACAACCATGCCACACTCAAAATTGCTTAAATCACCTTTCTTTCCCATTCTGACATTCAGTTTGGAGTTCAGGAGATTGTCTTGACCAGGACCACACCCCTAAATGCATTGAAGCAACTGCCATGTGATTGGTTGATTAGATAATTGCATTAATGAGAAATTGAACAGGTGTTCCTAATAATGCTTTAGGTGAGTGTATATATATATATAGGACATGTTTTATTATTATTTATACAATACATACTGATATTTATATGTTGATTTATATTTATAAAATGTAATGAGGTAAATGTAATCAAAGTATATAATTTAGATTATAGGGGTTCAATTGACAGAAATACTCTTGAAGACCCGACTCCAACACGTGGTTAAGATGGAAAAAAAAAAATGTTTTTGTCAACTCCATCAGAATTTTCAGAATAGTGTGAAAACAGACAAATACATTTTAGAATGTTTGTATTACTTAACTCCTTTACTGAACACTTCATTAGCTAATTAAAGACTTAATACTCTTGTTGGACAGATCAAATTAAAATAACATGCTTTTAGTGTGTCAAACGGAGTTATAAAGTGAATAAATGTCATTTTTCTGAAAAAAGTGTTTTTGTAAAAACCAATTCCCTTACATGGTTCATTAGCTGAGACCTTTGTATACAAATATATCATTTTCAAATTAATTTATTATTAAAAAATAAAAACTTAGATTTAAAACATGTTCTGGCCCTTATCCCAAGAATCATTGAAATACTATAAATATGATAGAAATAAAATAAAATATAAATTAATTTAAAAGAATACATTTAATGATTTAATTTTTTTAAATAAATCATACTATTGTCAAACACACTATGGCATTCTCGTATGACAACAGCACGCCAAAGTCTTCTGACTGGCTAAACAAATAACCTACCCACTGTATAAAGGCAATAAGACACTCAAAGTCATGCTAGGTGCAGGTACTTTTCCATGTGTAATGCCAAACAACACACTTAGCCTTCGACTATATTGTCAATATAGTGTCTTCTTGTACCTTATTGCTTAAATACTGTACAGTACTATACTTTAGGTTTTACAGCTTCAAGTAATGGCAGTAGTACCAGTGTTGTCGGCCTGCACTGTGATCTGGGGTAGGCAACTGATGATCTGTTCGGTGGCGGGGGGTTGGGCCTGCTCCACATCTATAGCTAAAGACTCCAGATGAGCCAGTGCTGTCTGCAACACAACAAAACATATTAGCATATTTCATTTCCCCTAGATAAAGATAGAAGCAAGTTAATTATACATAAAGCCACATTTCAACTGGCTTCTCTCATTGGCTGAAATCTATGGAAGTATGTTGAGTTGTCAAAGACTTCAAAGACCAACTGAGTCCAATTTCTTAATTAGTTTATCTTAGCTGGACCAAAACGTAATATTAAGACAATCAAATAAACCATGCATTAAAATATAAGATAGAACTGCAGCCAAGCTGTTTGTGCAAACACTTTAATGACAAAACAGCTTTCATCACACATTCTTAAAGATTACAATACTTTCGAGTAGGGCAAGTACAATTTGATAAAATATAAATTCTTGATAGAAACACAAAAGAAAGTTTACAGAAATATACTTGATTGGACTAAACAAACATAACTATTCTACATTCAAACTATCATGGTTGCAGGGAAATATGAAATGTTGAAAGGGGGGTTTCTCTTTACCAGCACTCCCTAGAAAGGGCCAAAAATCTGGTCTACACAAGTTTCTCAACAAAAACAATCTAACAGTATTTCCTGCATTTGATGCAATGGTTACACCTTTAAATCACCATAAGTTGAGCCACTGGCTAAGCTTACCCCACAGCCACCTTTTAGTGGAAATTGCTTAATTTAATAAATCATGGTTAATTGGGGCCTGGGTAGCTCAGCGAATTAAGATACTGACTACCACATCTGAGTCACGAGTTCGAATCCAGGGCGTGCTGAGTGACTACAGCCAGGTCTCCTAAACAACCACATTGGCCTGGTTGATAGGAAGGGTAGTCATATGGGGTAACATCATCGTGGTTGCTATAATGTGGTTCTTGCTCTCGGTGGGGCGCGTGGCGAGTTGTGTGTGGATGCCGCGGAGAATAGTGTGAAGCCTCCACACACGCCTTGTCTCTGTGGTAAAAGCACTCAACAAGCCACATGATAAGATGCACGGATTGACGGTCAAAGATTGGGAGGCAACTGAGATTCGTCCTCTGCCACCCAGATTGTGGTGAGTCACTACACCACCACGAGAACTTAGAGCACAAGTTTGGAATAATGCACAGATTTTGCCCTTATGGAAAGAAATCTTTACTTTTATTCACCAAAGTGGCATTCAACTGATCACAATGTATAGTCAGGACATTAACAATGTGAAAAATTACTATTACAATTTGAAAAAAAAAAAATTCAGAACTTCTTAAACTACATCAAAGTTTTCTCATCAAAAAATCCCCCACGTGCAGCAATGATAGCTTTGTAGATCCTTGATATTCTAGCTGTCAGTTTGTCCAGATACTCAGGTGACATTTCACCCCACACCTCCTGTATCACTTGACATAGATGTGTCTTGTCAGGCACTTCTCGTGCACCTTACAGTCTAACTGATCCCACAAAAGCTCAATGGGGTTCCAATCCACTCTTTTCCAATTATCTGTTGTCCAATGTCTGATTCTTTGCCCACTCTAACCTTTTCTTTTTGTTTTTCTGTTTCAAAAGTGGCTTTTTCTTTGCAATTCTTCCCATAAGGCTGCACCCCGACTCTTCTCTTTACTGTTGTACATGAAACTGGAGTTGAGCGGGTAGAATTCAATGAAGCTGTCAGCTGAGGACATGTGAGGCATATGTTTCTCAAACTAGAGACTCTGATGTACTTATCCTCTTGTTTAGTTTTACATCTGAACTTCCACAATCTCTTCTGTCCTTGTTAGAGCCAGCTGTCCTTTGTCTTTGAAGACTGTAGTTACACCTTTGTGTGAAATCTTCAGTTTTTTGGCAATTTCAAGCATTGAATAGACTTCAGTCCTCAAAACAATGATTGACTGATGAGTTTCTAGAGAAAGCGGTTTCTTTTTTTTTTTTTTTACCAATTTTGACCTCAAGAAATGCCAGTCTATTGCATACTGTGGCAACTCATAAACACAAAGACAATATTAAGCTTCATTTAATGAACCAAATATCTTTCAGCTGTGTTTGATATAATTGCAAGTGGTTTTCTAGTTGCAAATTATCAATTTAGCATGATTACTCAAGGATAAGGTGTTTGAGTTGGCCACCAGTGTGTGTATTTATATATGCCCTAATATATATGTATATATTAGAGCAGAAATGATTAGTTGCCGTTATCGACAACGTCAACAATAAAAAAAATTGTCTACAAAAATTTTCATTGATGAATAGTTGTTTGATCTCATTTAACGTAACATGAGATCACATTAAACTCTAATGATTACGCGTGACTGCAAGACTGAGGAAAGGAAGAATTACACAGATCACAGTCCACATGCACTCTAAACTTTCCAAACAGCTTCAGGTGATGTAGATCGCAAAATATGAGGGAATTATACAAGAATAAGTAAATTCAGAAGCTCTCTCATTGTGAATAAGTGAGTCAGAGCTCTTTAAAGGAAAAACCTGCTGTTACATCTTAAATGCAGTTTTAATGCATTATACAGTGTATATAAAAATTCTACACACCCCTGTTAAAATGGCAGGTTTTTGTGATGTAAAAGAATGAGACAAACGATAAATCATGACAGAACTTCTTCCACTTTTAATGTGACCTATAATGTGACATTCACATTCAAACTCATGTTAAATAGAAGTCATTACACACCTGCCATCATTTAAAGTGACTCTGATTAATCACAAATAAAGTTAAGCTGTTCTAGTAGGATTTTCCTGGAATGTTCTTAGTTGCATCTCCGAGCAAAAGCCATGGTCTGCAGAGAGCTTCCAAAGCATCAGAGGGATCTCATTGTTGAAAGATATCAGTCAGGAGAAGGGTACAAAAGAATTTCCAAAGCATTTGATATACCATGGAACATAGTGAAGACAGTCATCATCAAGTGGAGAAAATATGGCACAACAAATTACCAAGAACTGGACGTCCCTCCAAAATTGATGAAAAGACAAGAAGAAAACTGGTCAGGGAGGATTCCAAGAGGCCTAGAGCAACATTAAAGGAACTGCAGGAATTTCTGGCAAGTACTGGCTATGTGCTATATGTGACAACAATCTCCCGTATTCTTCATATGAATGGGCTATGGGGTAGGGTGGCAAGACGGAAGCCTTTTCTTACAAAGAAAATCATCCAAGCCCGCCTGAAGTTTGCAAAAACAAACATCAAGTCTCCCAAAAGCACGTGGGAAAATGTGTAATGGTCTGATGAAACAAGGTTGAATTTTTTGGCCATAATTCCAAAAGGTATGTTTGGTGCAAAAACAACACTGCACATCACCCAAAGAACACCATACCCACAGTGAAGCATGGTGGTGGCAGCATCATGCTTTGGGGCAGTTTTTCTTCAGCTGGAACCGGGGCCTTAGTCAGGGTGCAGGGAATTATGAACAGTTCCAAATACCAGGCAATTTTGGCACAAAACCTTCAGGCATCCGTTAGAAAGCTGAAGATGAAGTTCAGGTTTGCGCACGACAACGACCAAAACACACATCCAAATCCACAAAAGCATGGCTTCACCAGAAGATGATTAATGTTTTGGAATGGCCCAGCCAGAGCCCAGACCTGAATCCAATTGAACATCTGTGGGGTGATCTGAAGAGGGCTGTGCACAGGAGATGTCCTCGCAATCTGACAGATTTGGAGTGGGTAAATATTGCCATGTCAAGATGTACCATGCTAATAGACTCCTACCCAAAAAGACTGAGTGCTGTAATAAAATCAAAAGGTGCTTCAACAATGTATTAGTTTAAGAGTGTGCACACTTATGCAACCAGGTTATTGTGAGTTTTTTTTGTTTTTTTCCTCAAAGATTTCAGTTTGTTTTTCAAATGAATTGTTCACATTATAGGTCACATTAAAGGTGGAAAAAGTTCTGACATGATTTATCTTTGTCTCATTCTTTTACATCACAAGAACCTGGCATTTTAACAGGGGTGTGTAGACTTTTTATATCCACTGTAGCTTTATTGAAGTTCAATACAGAAGCAGGTCATGTAATTAACAGCTAACTCCAAAACTGGCATTTCTCTGTGTGGTCAGCACCTCTTCTATGAGTTGCGCAAATGTCCCAATCTAAGGGGAAAGACACTGAAACTGCACCCGGCTATTTCACACTTTGTCGCGGGGACGCTCATCCCTCGAGTGCGCACGCTTGCTGCAGCTAGATTATAACGTGATTGCTCATGACTTATTGAATCATAATATATGTCACTGTGCATTTCTTATAGTGAAGAACATTGGCAATAAGCAGCTTTATTAATAAGAGAATGTTTGTTTATTTTGTGAGTTAAAGATGGATTGAAGTGAACAGAAAGGAGAGAGAGGAAGTCTTCGCCCCATTATACACTACAACAACATCAGCTTTTGATTTGTTTTTGTTTGTTTTCCAATATAAATATCTAAAACTCATTTACAACAGTGTATATTTTCTTTAGCAACTATACTGCAGAAAAAAAGAGAATGTTGAATATAATAATTAAAATACAAATATTTTAAAATATCTAAAGATCCTTTAATAAAATATGCATTCACCCGAGAAGCAGCATATAATATATTTATACTTGCTTTTAGAGATCTTGAATATAAGTATATTTTGTCTTTACTGCACTCGCAGAAGTATAACCAAGTGAAGAAATACACTTGTATACAAAATACACGTATATTTAAAATATATTCTCTTAAAGCAAGTCTAAATATCATATATGTTAATTCTCAAGTAAATGCACAAATTTTAGTTGTCCATTGGAAGGATAGTTCACCCAAAACATTTTAATGATCTCATCATTTACTCACCCTGATGTAGGTTCTCACAAAACTTTGAAGCTCAAAAGGCACATACAGGCAGCAAAACAGTTATCCAGAAGACTCCAGTGTTTAAATCAATCTCTTCAGAAGTGATATGATAGGTATAAAAATAGATCAATAAACAGAATAATAAATTGATCTGTTTCTCACCCACAATTATCATATTGCTTCTGAAGAGATGACTTTAACCACTGAAGTCATTTGGATTACTTTTATGCTGACTTTATGTGCTTTTTGAGCTTCAAAGTTTTGGACCCTCCTATTTTACCTCCATTTTAGTTGGACAGCAGAGATTCAAAGAGCAATACTGCAACCCTAAAGTGCCTATATAGACTCCCTTTGATTTGCTCTGAATCTCAATATATATGGAGTTTATGCATTAAGGCAGAGGTACTCACCTCCATAGCCTGAGCGAGACGCTCCTCTAATGCCATGTAAGTGAGAAGCTGGGAATGATCCACATATGAGATTGCTTGAGCCATGCCAAAACCCTCACCAAATTCATCAAGAAACCTGAAAAAAAATAAAAAAGGAGTTAGTAACTATTAATAACTAATATTTGTATTGCTTCTCCAGCTGACAGAATTACAATGAGGAAACATATTGTACTGTTCTTATTTTATGACTGTAAATTGTAATTTTTAAATGTAATTTATCACTGTTTTCATATTTCAGATATGCAATTTGTAGTGTAAATATCACGAAAACAAGTCCATGTTTCACCCTCAAATCAAAAGAAAACAAACAGTGTCTAGATCTTTTACTTTACATTTTTTTAACTCCCATTAGTCTCCTTACTGCTTAATAAAACAGATCCTTAAAAAAAAAATAGTAATACAAAATCTATTTAAATAAGCATAAATGAAAGGCAATAAAACACAAACTTGTAAATTGCAAATATATAATTTTTCGCACAATATCTTCAAGCAGTGTTCAATACAAGTAAAGCTCAATTGACAGTATGTGTCAGATAATGCTGATTACCAAAAAAAAGCCCCTCATTTATCAAAAAAATAATAATAAATTATTTAAAAATCATGGTTACATTTAGACACAAACAACAGAAATTAAATGTGGCTATATTCAAAATTATAGCCACAAGATGTAAACATAATATGTTCTACCAAGATTTTATTGTGATACAATCGCTTACCTTATCTGCATAAATCTATATCCAATATTATGACTTTGACAGCGTATCGCCGGTAAACCCTACAATATGGTAACTGCTGTAACACCAGTTAATCCCTAATTACATCACACTAAAAGTGTATTATAATGTTTATAGACTGCCCGAATCTTACCGAAACCACAATTATTTCTTTTTTTAATAGACAAGGGTTGAGTTGAAATAAGTTTTTGTGGTAATCAACATTATGCAATATGTGCGGCAGGATAAATTCAGTGGCAACTGGCGAGCATGTCTGGAATGCTGACGATGGTCGAGGCAGACTTGTAGGATCTTGCTGTAATACGTCGATCGATCACTGCGATGGAGGCGAAATTCTCCGAGTTGGTTACAAGAATCAGGGATGTTGAGAAACGGATTGATTATCTGGAGTCATCGGAGAGGGAATTAGCTGCTAATCCGCTACCGTCCAAAGTAGATTTGGAACACGTTTGGGAATAGTTGGAAGACCATGAGAATCGTAATCAGCAAAAAAACGTCCGCATTATTGGAATTCCTGAGCATGAGGAAGGCCAAGATATGGTGAAATTCCTTGATGAGCTCTTCCCATGTCTGCTCGACATAACAGGCCATAAACTGGAATCAAGCGAGCTCAGAGTCCCGGCTTGGAGATCCGCTGAGGGAGACAGGCCCCAATCAATTCTGGCCAAATTTATGAGATCATCTGATAAACATCTTGTGTTACGTGAGGCGTAAAGGAAAGCTTTCTTGGAAGAACCACATAATTTTCTTGTTCCCGGACATTGCGAATTCGACAAGAGAGAAACATGATCGATTCAAGGAATGCAAGAAACATTTACATCAATGGAAGATCGCTTTTGCACTGATGTTTCCGGCCAAATTGAGAATAGATACAAAGGATGGCCAAAAGATATTTACATGCCCATAGCAAGCACTGACTTTCATAAATTCAATGGCCTGAGGATGGTGCGTTTCTCATGTTGCTCCCAAGTGTGCTTGACTCACTGAATAGTCACTTGACTGGCTGAGGAAGCTAGGCGCATTTTTTGTTTCTTTTTGTGCTGGCTCTGCCTAGCGGCTGGAGTTTATTTTGTTTAATAACATGCCTTCGGGACAGTTGTGGATGAATCTGCATGTTCCTTGTGTTTATGCCTCCTATTTTGTACCATTCCCTCTCTCCCTATAGATGTCCCCCTCTCTTATTTCATTATTGATAGCATAGCGAAGACCTTCATTTGGAATTTAAGCATCCCAGATTACAATTCAATATGTTACATAGGCTAATTGACAAAGGTGGGCTAGGCCCAAGATTTTGTTTTATTATTATGCGTTCTGACTCAGACATTTGGCTCATTGGTTGCTTCCACCTGAGAGACCCTCCCTGGTTTGGTATTAAACAGGAAGTTTTTGCCCCTATTTCATCTTTGAAAAGTCTTTCTATCAAACTAATCAGAGGAGTTACACCCCATTATCTCGCATTTGCATTCGGTATGGACAAAAGTGTCCAGTGTGTTTAACTCGGTGATTTATTTAAATGTTGCCTCGAGCAAATGGCAGAACCCAAAATTATGCATTAATAAGTCCCTTTTCTGCTGGCCTTTTTTCTGTATATTTATTCATGTGTAACCACATTGATGTTTGTTGGGGGATAGGGATTGGGAGGGGTAGGCGTGGTTGTGGGGTTTAAATGTAGATATGTGTGTGTGTGTGTGTGTATATATATATATATATATATATATATATATATATATACACACATACATATGTACACTCTACATTTTTTGCTTGTCTTTATTATTGTAAGATTTAATAAAAAAATATAAATTACAACAAATGCGGTCGATTGAGCTTAACTTGTATTGCATGCTAAACATTCCTGACAATTTTGGGGGTAATGATAGCTAATAATGGGCTTCATTTCTGCAAAATAACATTTATTTGGGGTGAAATACGAACGGAACAGGTTTGGTGAGATTCATCCTGTGTCATTATCTGTATTATTTGATATTGTATATCAGGTTTGTTGACCTCCACTCCGTGTCCAGATCATCGCTCATGCTGGAGTCATCTTCCAGGTTATTGTTGCCATCCAGAATGAAGAGTCCAGGGTGGACAAACTGACTTACACCATATGGATCCTCATCACTACTGCTGCCAGAATCCTGATTATACATCAGCCAGGGGATCTCACCCTCTTCCAGAGGGGTCTGCTCCCTGACGAAAGCCACACACAAAACACAAAAGAGCAGAAACAGTATGTTCATATAGTTTTAAGGGCTGCCAAATTTAAAGCATTAACACTTGAAATTAATTAAAAGGCACTCAATTATAATTTTGATTTTAGTTTTATTGCCAGTTGCTACATTTTTAAACAGAATGAAAAGAACAGTATTTTTGAAAAATATCTCAATAATACCCTGTAACTGGAGGCTTTCATTTGTGGAATCATGGCTGACTGCAAACAGCGCATTTCTATAATGGCATTGGTAACAGACAAATTCTGCTTTTGTGTGATTCTGCATCTATGCCACCAAGTGTCAGCATAACATATAAAAGAATATTACAGAGTACCTTTAAATACATGAATGTGTTTACTCCAATAAACTTAACATAATTAACGCATTAAACCAAAATTACATTGAAGAGGCCAGATTCTCTTCTGTCTGACTGTGGTTCAGTATATGTTAACAGTCCAAACAAAAAAAACTTTAAAGTGTTTTTTTTTTTGTTTTTTTTTAATCTACTGAAAGCTGTAATTGTTTAAAATGTTAATAAATACACAGCCTTGACAAACAAGTGAAGGTTTGATTTCATAACATATTCAAACATAATGTTTAAGTACTATATAAAGAAAACAAACATGTCCTCTTATTAATCATTTTATAGTGTGTTTGCTTGTTCTAAAACATCTAAATAAACAAAAAGCAGTTCTGAGTAAACAACATATTTCTGCAATAAACTGATAAATACTCTGAAAACCTTATGAGCTTGTATTGGTGCGTTCAAGTCTTGTTGGATGATCCTATTTCCAAGGCATTGGAACGAACATGAGCGCCACCACAAAGTCGTAATTACTAGTGGGATACTCAGGATGTTCTTCGTGCCCTTTCTTTCGTACATAAAGGCAGAATAAAAGTAATCCATATGGCTCCAGTGGTTAAATCTATATCTTCACAAGTTATATGATAGGTGTGTGTGAGAAACAGATCCCCAAAAGACGGCGATATGCACGAAGAATGCGAATTAACAGAAACAAGAATGTGAAAGTGGAGAGTGATTGTAAAAAATGACTTAAATATTGATTTGTTTCTCACCCACACCAATAATTTCACTTCTGAAGATATAGATTTAACCCAGTGAAGTCGTATGGATTACTTTTATGCTGCCTATATGTGATTTTGGAGCCCATTCAATTGCATTGTATGGAAAAGTTTTTGGGTGAACTTTCCCTTTAAACACATTCCAAATTTGCAATAAAATTTAGGTCACGTCCACACTAATCATTTTTCGTTTTCAATTTCCTAATGTCATAATTTTTCCAAAGTATGCGGTTTTGGAGAGGTTTTCTTTTTCTTTTACATACAAATCCAGTTGTTCACATGTAGTCTAGGCATATTTAAAAAAAGGTACTTATTGTGTACTTTCATTTTGAGGATGACACTTTGGCTCAGTGGCGGAGTTAGGGGGTGGCCATGGCCGTGGCCAACATGGACCGAAGCCTGGCCACCCCATTGGCAACCCCACTCGCAATTGCTCTTTTAGTCATTTTTTGGCACAATTGAGTTCTTTAGAGGTGAAATCATCTCTGTACAAATTTAACATGTGCGCACACAAAGGTCGCCGCACCTCTCCATCCCGGTTGTCATTGTATCCACCCCCCACAGTCCGACGATATAAAAATGCTGCCCGAACATTTCTGTGCCCCACAGACTGATCGCTTGCCCCTGCCTGGCAACACCTTTGAAAAACTCCTGGCTCTGCCCCTGCTTTGGCTTTACACAATGACCTTGGTGTGTGTGCTTTCAGACAATATTGTAAATATACGCTTGCAGGAGCGATGAATGGCTATACAGCAGAGGTTGTGCAGAAAGTCGTTATTTGGAGATAATTTTGCCGCTCTCTCATTTAAAATAACTAGGGTTCATTAACATTAGAAGGAAAGTTATATGCATGCGCATCTGCTGTGAATTCAGCTGGAAGTTTGCATGATAACTTTTTCAGCACACTTTTACACATGCATTAGTGAATGTGACCCAGTGTTATCCAAAGAATTACTGCAGTGTTTAGAGTTTGTTCTGTCAGTGAATGTGTGCCTACTCTAGAGCGAGGTTGAGAGAAGGCACTTCCTCCAGACTGCTGCTACTGCTGCTGCTACCGGGCAGCTCATCCATGCCAGGCAGAGTCTCCCAGCTCTCTTCACTGGTGCACCTCTCCTTCTCCAGCCCGGAGTCTGACGTCCATGAAGCCGACCACTCGCCCTCGCTGCATTCTGAGCTGCTGCTTTAAACACACATCCGCACACACGCACACACACACACACAAATCGTGAGTCAACCTCGTAAAAGTTAAAGTAATCCTCTTAGCTGAAGCACATTAGAATGCAGAATGAGCACCCACAGAGAGCACCTTCAGTACCACCTCATTTCCTGTGGGGCATTTAAATTATCAAGCATTCACAGCAAATTAACAAATTCATCTTGGATAAATGCAGCGTGAATTACGGTACAGCGGCCCGAAAAAATATTTGGACACTTAAAAGTTTTCCTGCTTTCAGTCCAAATCTATTAATTTTATGGTCATTTATCTGCTAGTGTGCTTCTAAACACTGCCAAAATTCATTTTCAGAAGATGTAAGCTTTTCAAATCTGCAGTCTCTTTCTTCCGGCTAAACATCAAAGACACCACACAGAGGTTGAGAAACATTGTCCAATCAAATGCTTTCTAGAACAAGAACGCACCCTACAACTGTTCAGTGCGTCTGGCTGTGTTCTAACTGACTCTGATCATGCCTCTGCAGGGCACTTCGAAGGGAGCATAACTCATGCTTTAGCATCATTCCAAACATCATTTCCAATAAGAATTGCTTAAAAGGGGAGTTCTGGCTGACTTAAAATTGTAAGAATATCATTGCATTAGAAAGCCAGATATCAAACTAAATGATAAATAATTTTGCAATGAAATGTAACCAAGGTTTGGACCGTTAAGTAAATGGTTTAAGTGTCCAAAAACTTTTTAAGGCCACTGTATAACTGGTAAAGTCTTATCAAACTGATTATGTTGTTAATTCTAACTTCTGCCATGAATGCAGAAATTTGTCCCTTTAAAGATCCATGCACAATCAGGTTATCATTCTGTTAAAAGGCCTTTTTTAACTTATTGTAAATTATTACACTGTACTACAGCACAGCTCTTTTGGAAATTGGTTGCCTCGGACAACGATCAATTACACAAATCAACAGCTCTTTATACAAAATTATTTAACTGCAGAATGGAACGAATGACGAATCAGAGTCAAGTATTCCAGGTAATTATACTGTACCTTTCATCCCCCTTTTCAGACGCATCAGCCCTTTTCTCTCCAAAGTTCTCTAGATCTTCCCAGATCTCATCATCGTCATCATCATCATCATCATCATCATCATCATTTTGTAGTGTTACTACCATCCTCTCGTGTCCTTTGCGGAGAGTTGAGGTCACTCAAGGTCAAGGGTTGGAAATCAAAGAGGAGCTCCCTTTCAGGGCTTGCTTGTGCAAGGAAACCAAGAGGTGCAGGGTCACACTCGTTTCTGACCGGCGAGCCTGAGAAATGACCCCCTTCCTCTTTTTCAGACCATTTCCTCCTTTGAAGGTAAGTCTTGCTAGTCTCTTTGCGGATCTTTGGCCTTACGACCATTTCTGACAGAAACGTTTCTTCAGGATTCGTATTTCCTACACTTTTATAGGAAACAGGGCCAGCACTGGCTGTAACCCCTTGACATGTGGGAACATTGTCTTCTTCAAATAACAACTGACCAACTTTCCTGTTTGCTTTTACAGTTCTGTGGCAATCTGGTTCCTCACAATAGCAATTTGTTGACGTTTTTGAAGATGTCACTTGAGCTGAATGTTCTGTATCCTCAAGGAAATCTACATTTAATCCCAGTTCGCAAATCATACCATCAAGTCTCTTCTGAATGGCCTGAGTTGGGTTTAAACTCGAGTCATCCTCCTCAGCTCCTCTACTGTCAAGCTCATAGGAGTCAATGTTAATATAGCTCAGAACTTCAGGGCTGGTTGGGGACTTGGGTTCTTCATCTTGGGTCCAAACTCTTGCCTGATTATTTCTTTTTATATCGGAATGATAGTTACTATCATATGGCACAACCTGGTCACTCTTTGGTCTCTTAAAATGTTTTAAGGGGGCTTTAGTAGCTCTGCACAACAATGACTGTTTCCTGTTATGGCCATCCCGTTTTGATGTCGTGTTTAACTCAGGCCGCAGTGAATTTGAGGATGCCATTGGGATGATGGTCTGAATCACTGAAGAAATGTTGGTCTTTGAGGCTAGAAGGAAGACAGTTCAATTACTGTTGTTTACCCTTCACTGGTTATCAATTAACTTGGTAAGTTTCCATGTTTCTGTGCACTCTAGGCTGAATATCATGAAAAAAGATCCAGATTAGGTTTCACCCCCAAAAGGCAAGAAAAGAAAGAAAATTTTATAATAATAATTATGAAAATGTAGTTTGCAGACATTATTTGAATGACAATTAATCACTTATCATAATGACTGTAAATTACAAAATATCTAATTCTCTGTACAATAATAATATAATGTTTGTTTATGTTAAAAATGGCATAATTTAAATCCAGTGCAACAAATGCTACCATGATGTTTACCTACAAATACTGTATATTTAAAAAATGTAAACAAATTGTTTTAATTACAGTAGACTACTGGAAATTTGGGCAATGGTGCTTAACTGTCATGAAAAAAAAAAAGCAAAATGCTAAACATTTTAAAGAATGTTCCTGGTTCTGTAGAATTTAAACTCAATCAACTGCATTTGTATCAAAGTTAATTAACAGATAACAATTTCAATTAGTCCCTTGTATATTTAAAAAAAAAAAACTAACTTTGCTTTTGTTTTAATAGACAAGGGAAGAATTTAAAAATTTTCTGTGGTAATCAACATAATGCCACCAATCTCTAGATTAAGCTTAAAGGAATATTCTTGGTTCAATACAAGTTAAGATTAATCGAAAGCATTTGTGGCATAATGTAGATTATCACAAAAATAAATTGACTTAAAATGTAATCAAGGTTACAGTGATGAACTTACAATGGAAGTGAATGGGGCCAATCTGTAAATGTTAAAATACTAACGGTTTTAAAAGTATAGCCTAACCATTTCTGTGTAAATATACAGTATAACCAATTTTACAACTTCGTTGTAACGACTGTAAAAATGACAATTTAAACAACTTTACAGCTCAAATAAAACATGAGTTTTAACAGAAGAATTCATGCAAGTGCTTTTATAAAATTAAGCTTCACATTTCTGTCCTTAAACCCTCATTCACTTCCATTGTAGGTGCCCTATTGACTAAGTTTACATGGACACCAGAAACCACTTATTGCAAGAAAGCAGCGTTCCCATTTACATGCACTGTATAAACAACAAACTCTTTACTCCCGTATACATTCAGCAAGCAGCATTCTCCACAGCACAGCCATTTCCACACGACGCTTGTGTAAATAAAAGCCATGGTATCCGAGGAAGATTTTGCTATTTTATTCTCTGTTGCTTCACTTTTAATTCTAGGTATTCAAGAGTTGTTGTTCTGCTTGGTGCAATTGTGCTGCATTGGTGGAATTGTGCTGCATTATCGGGGTTTCCCTCTTACCTAAAACTCCGGGATTCCCCAAGTGTAGGAGTGCATAAACACGAACATGAGGGACTGTTGATATTTTACAGTGGTGTGTGTAAATGTAAAAGTATAGGCTATAGTGTATTTGCTTTTCCCACTGTACTGCGAGAAATGTTGAATTCTTTAAACTTTGTTGACATGTTGGTGGGCTCCATCCTATGACTTCTGTTCACGCATATGCGCAGTCTTCAAACACCCATCGCCACTTACGTGTTTACATGGCCACACTAAGCTGCATTCTATGAGAGAAACCTAGGTGTGGTAAACCACTTTCTCTTAATCACTTAAATGGCATAAAGACGTTCTGCGTTCCTGCTTACATGATGTTTCAGATTGCCGCTTTCTGCAGAAACCCTGGAACAAACCATTTTCTTAAGAGCATGCAAACGTGGTCAGTGTAACAATTTCTGGATTCTAGAACACATTATGACCCCCAACATATTCTGACAGGTTTCATGAGATTCATCCTATAACTCCACTTCACTTCTAAAAACCTATTTCAAATACAATTTCAAACAACTATTCATCCACCCTCACCATTCTTAAAACATTTTTTTTAATAAAGTTGTTGATCTTCGCAACACCAACAGGGTTTCTTTCTGCACCTTCTAATAAATATCCCATTCTAAATCAGAGCAGCCCACAAAAGCATATTTCAGCTCTACTAAATCCCTACTGTGCATTACAAAGCTGTTCATTTACCACAAAAACAAGTATGTCTCAAATCCTATATTCCACATTTATTGATCACATACTTTAGGTAACTCAGAACACATTAGAACTAACGCGAAGTAACGTTCCTTAAACGATTCCCTTTAACAGCTGGTACATACCCACTGTATGGTCCTTATGATTACTGGTCCTCTCCATGCACTCACAGTCCACAGTGGATGTTGCTCTGTGTTTGTCTGTAACTGGGCGGAAGCTAATGTATGCGTGTCTCCGGCCGTATCTCCTGCCTGAGATGGTCTGGTATCCTCCAGCTGGTTTGGGCCATGCAGACTTGCCTGCTTCTTGACCCATTCCTATGAGAGACAAAAGCTGGAATGAATTTAGCAGCAAGGTGTAGTTCACCCCATTAACTATGGACACCAACTTTTTGTGAAAGGTTAAGCTTTAGGTGTGCTTGTGCTATTGTTCTCAATAAGAAATGCCACTTTTATGATACTGTATTATATAATGCAAAGACATTTATGCCAAATGTGTAACTAAATACTCATTGGGTCCACTCAATATATGAATATGGATGTGTTCTAATGGCGTAAATCACAAAAACTAACAGCTGGGACACAGTGTTGTTATTTTGGATTTTAAGTAACATGTCATTCATTAACAATGAAAGAGCAGTTACAACCACTAACTGGGCTGAGACAGTGGAAAGCATTTCCTGTTTTAAAACAGGTGGTGAAAAACAAAGATTGTTATCTTTTAACTCAATGCATTCATACATATTAAGTATCAGTAGGCAACAACTCAAAACAAGTTTTTCAAGTAAATGTTTTATGATAGTTTTAGGGTAAAAACAAAGTGGATGGGTTTTATGGTAATAACATGTTTTGTGAGAAGAGCCAGAAAGATTAGCACAATTCTACTGCATATTTGGGACGTGTCCCTTATTTAACACATCCAGATTAAATCAAGGAGCAGTTCACTAATATATCAGTTGTGTTTATGGAGAAAGACGCAGCGCTGTGCTCATCCAGGAACCAGGATTGAGATGCAATGTTTCAGTCTTACTAGACTAAAGACAGGTCGACGGAGAAACATAACAGCAGTTCTTTAGCACAATATTATCTCACTGCTGTCTTGTTTATGTTGTCTGTGTAGTTTGTAGGAAACACACCACAACTCTCAACATTACGCTAAAGGAATAACGCTTGCAATGTCACGTTAGCTAGAGACAATTCCTTATCATAAAGACAAGCTGTAGTCGTCGTAATTTTAATTATTTATATATCTTGTAATTAATACACTAAATTATATATCAGTTAAATCGAATACGGGCCCTGATACAAGTTCAATGCAGCTAACAAGCTAACTAATGTCTGTCGAAAAGCACAGCTCACACTTCAAAGTGTATTTCAACACCATTAATCCTGTATTTTCACGAAGGAACCTCATACAGTGTTTTAGATTAGGAAATGTGTCATCTTTAAAATGATTGTACCTGTGTTCCTGGGTGCCTCTTGTCACAACTAACTCTGCGAACGTCACCACGAAACTTAAGAGTCATGTGACACATTTCCTCCAATTAGCGGTGAGAACAGCGGGCAGTACTATTATCGGGTGCTGGAAGGCAGCTGTAAACCAACTGCAACGTAAATTGCGGGTGCAATTAAGCCCACATGGAAAACATAGTATAAAGTAGTATATGACATAGTAGAATACGATAGAATGAAATGGAATTGTATAGTGAAATACAGTATAGAATAGAAATAGAATAGAATAGGACGGTATAGAATAGAATAATATTATATAGTATAGTATAGTATAGTATAGTAGTAGGCCTATATTATAGGATAGGACACAATAGGATAGTATCGTATAGTATAGTGTAGTATAGGATCAGATAGTATAGTATAGTAGTAGGCTATAGTGTAGTATAGGATCAGATAGTATAGTATCGTATAGTATAGTGTAGTATAGGATCAGATAGTATAGTATAGTATATAGTATAGGATAAGAAAGGATAAGATAAGATAGTGTAGTATAGCATAGGATAGGACAGGATAGGATAATATAATATAGTGTAGTACAGGATCAGATAGTATAGTATAAGATACGATAGTGTAGTGTAGTATAGTATAGTATAGTATAGTATAGTATAGGACAGGACAGGACAGGACAGGATAGGATCAGATAGTATAGTATAGTATAGTATAAGATAAGATAGTGTAGTATAGGATAAGATAAGATAAGATAAGATAAGATAAGATAAGATAAGATAAGATAAGATAGTATTGTATAGGATAGGATAAGATAGGAAAGGATCATATATTAAAGTGTAGTATAGGATCAGATAGTATACAGTAGAATAATGTAGGATAGGATAGGATAGGATAGGACAGGATGGTTTAGAATAGAACAGAATAGAATAATAGTATAGTATAGAATAGTATAGTTTAGTATAGGATAGGATAGGATAGTATAGGATAGTATTGTATAGTGTAGTGCATGATCAGATAGTATAGTATAGTGTAGGGTAGGACAGGATGATATAGTACATAAAAATATAGTATAAAGTAGTATAGTATAAAGAAGTAAATGATATAGTGGCATGGGATAAAATAGTATAGGATGGAATGGAATTGTAAAGTATAATACAGCATATAATAGTTTAGCAGTATTAAATAGAATAGAATAGAATGGTATAGTATAGTGCAGGATAGGATATGACAGGATAGGACAGGATGATAGAGTACAGAATAGTATAGCATAAAGTAGTATAGTATAAAGTAGTACAGTATAAAGAAGTATAGGATATAGTGACACAGGATATAATAGTATAGGATGGAATGGAATTGTAAAGTATAGTACAGCATAGAATAGTGTGGTAGTATTAAACAGAACAGAACAGAATGGTATAGTATAGTATAGGTATAGGATAGGATAGGATAGGATAGGATAGGTAGGACAGGTATGGTACAGAAAAGTATAGTATAAAGTAGTATAGTATAAAGTAGTACAGTATAAAGAAGTATATGATATAGTGGCACAGGATAAAATAGTATAGGATGGATCGGAATTGTAAAGTATAGTACAGCATAGAATCATGTAGTAGTATTAAACAAAATATAATATAATGTTATGCTATAGTATAGTATAGTATAGTATATAGTACAGTACAGTACAGCACAGCATAGCATAGTACAGTTTAGGATAGGAGTGGATAGTATAGGATGGAATGGTACAGTAGTATAGTTAGTATAGTATTTTGTAAAAATATAAAGTGAATGGGTGCAGATCAGGAAACACATTAGAAATCAACAGTGTCCAACATACTTCTCACTTTAAAATCATTGTAACAGTATATAAATTAATTTGTTGTGCAATATGTTTTATTTAAATTTTTAAATAAAAGTAAATAATTAAATTTCAAATATTATTTGTGTATGACTTTTTTCTTCAGCTGGTCCATATAAAGCAAGTGAATGGGGATCCTCAGAACTCCAAAAGCTTCAAAAAGCACATGAAGTCAGCATAAAAGTAATCCATGAGACTCAATGTCATACTATAAAGATGTACAGTAGAAAAAGAGTTATAATTTGCCCTTTTCTCCCCCCAAAACCAACTGGATCACTTCAGAAGACATTGATTAAACCACTGGAGTCTGATGGATTACTTTTATGCTGACTGTATCTCCTTACAGGAGGTTTTGGAGTTCTGGTCACCATACAGAGCTGATATATTCTTCTTAAAATCTTTGTTTATGTTCTGCAGAAGAAAGACAGTCATACAAATTTGGGATGACATGAAGGATGCCATGAGGGAACTAACACTTTAATTAATGTTTTTCATTGTAACACACACATAATAATTTAAAGTGGCATTAATGTTCTGAAATTTAAAAATAGTCACATTCTTTATCAAGCCAATTTGTGCTGAACATAAATGTCCTGAGAGGTGGAGTATCTGTCTGTTAAGATATTTCAGAAGGAACAGGGAGATATCAAGGGTCACAAGGGTCACACGCCTGGTATAAACCAACAGGAACTGTCCACTGAAGTGTGTCAGAGTGTCTCTACAGAAGCTGTATTGAAGAATAAGTGTGACATCTATTTAATGCAGCTCCCGAATAAATATACATACTGTTTACAATCAACCAGACTTGAAATGTGCTGCACCAATCCTTTGCAGAAATTTACCTTGGTAACTCAAGTACAGCTGAAGTCAGAAGTTTACATACACTTAGGATGATTTCATAAAAACTATTTTTTTTAACCACTGCACAGATTTCATATCAGCAACTATAGTTTTGGCAAGTCGTTTAGGACATCTACTTACAATTGTTTACAGACAGATTGTTTCACTTTTAATTGACTATATCACAATTCCAGTGGGTCAGAAGTTTACATATACTAAGTTAACTGTGCCTTTAAGCAGCTTGGAAAATTCCAGAAAATGTTGTCAAGCTTTCTGATTGGCTAATTGGAGTCAATTGGAGGTTTACCTGTGGATGTATTTTAAGGCCTAACTTCAAACTCCGTGCCTTTTTGCTTGACATCATGGGAAAATCAAAAGAAATCAGCCAAAACCTCAGAAAAACATTGTGTACCTCCACAAGTCTGGTTAATCATTGGGAGCAATGTCCAAATGCCTGAAGGTACAACATTCATCTATACAAACAATAGTACGGAAGTATAAACAACATGGGACCACACAGCATCATACCACTCAGTCAGGATTCTCTTAGAGTTGAACGTAGTTTGGTGAGAAAAGTGCAAATCAATCTCCGAGCAACAGCAAAGGATCTTGTGAAGATGCTGGAGGAAAAAGATTGACAAGTATCTATATCCACAGTAAAATGAGTCCTATATCGACATAACCTGAAATGCTGCTCAGCAAGGAAGAAGCCACTGCTCCATAACCACCATAAAAAAGTCAGATTACAGTTTGCAAATGCACATGGGGACAAAGATTGTACTTTTTGGAGAAATGTCCTCTGGTCTGATTAAACAAATATGAAACTGTTTGGCCATAATGACCATCCTTATGTTTGGAGGAAAAAGGGTGAGGCTGGCAAGCTGAAGAACACCATCCCAACCGTGAAGCATGGAGGTGGCAGCATCATGTTTTGGGGGTGCTTTGCTACAGAAGGGACTGGTGCACTTCACAAAATAGATGGCATCACGAGGAAGGAAAATGCTGTGGATATATTGAAGCAACATCACTGCGACCGAGCTTTGACAAAGTTAAAGCTCGGTCACAAATAAGTCTTCCAAATGGACAATGACCCCAAGCATACCTCCAAAGTTGTGGCAAAATGGCTTAAGAACATCAAAGACAAGGTATTGGAGTGGCCATCACAAGCCCTGACCGCAATCTGATAGAAAATTTGTGGGCAGAACAGAAAACGCTTGTACGAGCAATAAGGCCTTCAAACTTGACTCAGTTACACCAATTCTGTCTGGAGGAATGGGAAAAAATTTAAGGCATTGACACCAAATACTAACAAAGTGTATGTAAACTTCTGACTCAATGAGAATGTGATGAAAGAAATAAAAGCTGAAATAAATAATTCTCTCTACTATTATTCTGACATTTCACAATCTTCAAATAAAGTAGTGATCCAAACTGACCTAAGACAGGGAATGTTTTCTACGATTAAATGTCAGGAATTGTGAAAAACTGAATTTAAATGTATTTGGCTAAGGTGTATGTAAACTTCTGACTTCAACTGTATATCCAAAAATCATGGCACATCTTTTGTTAGTGGCAGATCATTGGACACCAATTTTTTTTCATGTAGTTTTCAATTTTAACATTTATATTGGAGCAAATGACACAAACGTAAGAATAAGAGCAGTTGTGGACACACACATTGGCTCACCAGAGCTCTGTCTCTGTGCGTGTGTGTGGTTAGGCGGCGCAGCTATACACACTTTCCTTTGCTCTGCCTGGAAATGGGCGCAGGAAGGGGGCAGGATTGACGTTTTACTTTTGCTGTTAGACCATCACAATTTGCTGAATCTTCCGCATCGTCAAAACTTTGAAGACAGGTCGCGGACGAATTAGTTTCACGGATAGATAGAGCGATTTTTTACGACATTTCTCTCTAAAAGTGGCACTTCCTCGTGTATTTCGGATTCACTTGTGCTTTCTGTCACCTACGGGACCTCCGTTCACGGGCTTAAAAGTTTGGCGTTCATGTGAATGTACAGGATCCTTCCACAACATTCATCTGAGACATGAAGCTCAGCAGACAGTTCACAGTTTTTGGCAGTGCCATATTCTGTGTGGTGGTATTTTCCTTATACCTGATGCTGGATCACATAGACCAAAGCAAAAACCCAAATGGAGAGAGAATTCAAAACGTAAGTACTCCTTGTACCGTGTGCAACTGATAAATAAATTGTTACACAGAAAGACATGAAAGACCCATCAGTGTCTGCTATGTGCCTCTCGACATTTTGCATCACACAGCTGTCAAGTGAACTAATAATGTTAACACTGCAGTGATGTGGTGCAGTAGAGATTCCGTAGTTTCTTTATTTTAAAGTGACATTTCAACGCGATTAAAATAATGTAGTGGCACAAATATGCCTGTAATAGTATAACATAACATACTTTTATCGCATGATGTTTATTAAGTCACTTAGAATTAAATTAAGCATTTGGGAAAGCAGTTTGTATCTAAAGGAGGCTGTTTGTCAAGTTCAGCAGTGCACAGTGAATTTCTATCAGAGGTCATTGGCTGTGTCTCAAAATTCTAGCGTGCTGCTTACTTAGGCAGCACTTGGGCATCACAGGCATCTATTTAAAACAAAATCCTGTACTCTCCAACGACGTCCAAAAACACGGTACTGTGGTGTCTATGATGCCCAAAAATGTTGTCTAGGTAGACAGGGTTGAATTACCTGTTTATCCAGCCAATGAAAGACGAGGAGTAGTATTTGGGAAACCTGTATGGAAACGGGAATTATTTGGTCTCTAACGGTGCAGTAATCGCTTATAGACGAACACATTTTACAGTAAAGTAATTTGAACAAATGGAAATAATTTTATCATCTAATCACTGTTATGTTGTTACACACCTTATTATTTTCTTTTTTCTGTGGAACAAAAAAGATATTTTGCTGAAAGATACTTTTATTAATACAACAAAGGATATGGGAGATTTAAACTTTAAAAAGGACAGAAAACGTGAATGTACCATTAGCCCTTAAATGCATACATCAGATCTTTAGAGATCCGGAACCTCATTCCACCCTCTGTCCCATTCCACCCCCTGTAACTCATCAGTTGTGCCCACACCTCTTTAGTATTCCTCAATCTATCTCTTATAAATAATGTAAAACCAAAAAAAAAAAAAAAGCACATTTGCAAACAGCTATGGATTACCAAATTACCAAAACATAGGAGGTATATAAGAGTGTAGTATTTTTACACTTCCATAAATTACATATATTTTTTATTATTTCATATCTATTTAAGGATATCTATTTTTGTGTATTACAAGAGGAATTAGTACTATATTCATACAAATAAGCACTATGTCACGTTGATTTTCTGTGCAACAATGAATTATCAACCGTGGTGAATTATCTGGGAATTTGTACATCCATTTTTGATAGATATAAGTGCTGGGTCTCTAAAGTGTTTGGGAAAATGACCATGCATTTAAGGGTTAATGTAGTCCATACAACCTGTACACTAAATATTCCAAGTCTTCTGAAGGAACAGACAGAAGTGCTATTTGTTTTCCTCTGAAAATATTCAGGTGTGTCCCAAATGATGCACTTACACTATACACCAGGGATGTAAAGATGCATGATATGACACAAATTCAGATGAATCGATTAAGGACATTGATTATCATTGCTGTATTAATACCCAGTGTGATACAGGTTCCGTTTCAGGTTATGCAAGCCTTCCCACCACAGGCGTGAAACACACGAGATTGAATGGAAAAAGTGCATTTTGAAAGTAAGAGAGTTCATTTCCCAAATGACACATTATATACTGCACTCAGCCATCAAGTGTATGAATTTGTGAAGTGCAGTATGGACCCTTTTTACATATCCCGGTTTGGAATGCAGAAGTAAAATTATAGCAGGGTAAACTTCTATAGTGGTGAATGGGAGACCACAGCAAATATAGTTTTTGCTTACTCATTTATTCCAACAGCAAAAAACAAAAAACTATTTGACTTTCACATCTTTCAAAACTATGTAACAAATAAAGAGCCAGGGCCTGAAATTCAGTGCCGAATTGCGGGTATTGCAGACTGTGGTGATGGGGGCATGGCCAAGCAACATCTGTGGAGAGCTAGGCTGAGAGAGTGAGTACGGTAAGATTGGACCTTAAGGATTGACACCTGTGGAAAATAACCTCTAACAGCTGTTTTGTGCTTGCAGTGAGAGTGGAGAGAGATTTAAAGGGTAATTCAGACTGCCTGAGGAGAGAGAGGGAGTCTTTAGAGCCTGACTGTGTGTGTGATCAGCAGTGCTGAAAAGCAATTAGTGTATGTATACTGAAAAGTATCAAAAATAAAGAATTATGAGAACTGTTCACCTGGCCCCCGCTTCCTCCTGGAGAGATTACACGGACAATTTTTATCATTACTGCATGTTCCACTTTCATAATGCGGGGAATTCCCACACACTTTTATTCACATTAACATGTAGCTGAGAATTACTAAACCAATTCATTCAGATGAACAAATCAAATCATTAATCTTGTCTTTGAATCAAACTGCGTCTCTCTTTCTCTCAACAGTTAATTTAACTTATTCAATGTGACCTCTTGAGTGCATAAAATCAAATATGAATAAAATACAAAATGAAGAATAGTGCAGAAGACATACTTATTGTCTGAAAAGAACCACAAAAGTACCATTAAAGTAGTCAATATGACATGTGGGCTATATATTCCAAGTCTTCTGAAGACATACGATAGTTTGTCCAAGAAACAGACTGAAATGTAAGTTGTTATTCTCTGGAAATAGCTATCAAATCTCATACACGTCTGCAGGCAGTTCAGAACATTCAAACATGTTGTGTTGCGAACGCACAGCAACCCTAACCGTGATAGCTGCAAAATTTACACGAGTCTGGCGAAACTAGGGTTACCATCTAGACACAATCAAAATGTGCCATTGACGTCAAACTTGGCATGAAGCATCTTGAAGTGTTATATATTTGAATGCGTACAAGTGCAAATACGATTTGAGAGTTTTGGTGGAAGGGTAACATTTTTATGAATAACTACCGGTATTTTAATGTCAGTCTTTCAAAGTTTTTGTATGGCTTCAGAAAACTTGGGATATAGTGCACAAGTTCACAAATGTTTCATTTTTGGGGTGAAGTAGCCCTCTTAACTGGACTGTTTAATAACATCTCATCCAAAGAGTGTGATAAAGACCTATATAGTCATGATTTAGACAGGGAGTAAGTTCTGCTCCATTATGGCATCTCATCTCAATGTTGCTCTATTTTTTACAGGGCCAGCTTGGTATTCTGCAGGACAAAATAGATCACTTAGAAAGTCTGCTTGCACAGAACAATGAGATCATTGCCAACATCAGGGACTCTGTGATTAACCTGAAGGAAAGTGTGAAAGAGGGGAAAGTGTTTCCTGAAGGGAACATCAGTCAGGGGATCTCAGAATTGCTTCCCCCTGCTCCTGCGCTGCTCCCCATTGACTCTGAGGACTGCCAGTTTGCCGCACGGACATACTCCAAGTCAGCTGATGGAGTGCAGGTATAATTGGAAAATATTAAAGCCATGTCAAGAGCAAGTAGACCAATTGATTGATTGTTCTATTCACCACCTATTGTTTGACATTTTATGTATTGGGGTGACCGGGGCGATGGGAAATTGTCACAAGAGCTATATATCTCAGTAATTAGAAGGTCCAATTGCACTTTGTTATTTTCCCAAGGTTATTTTTGTTGGTTTTTCTTTGTCGTTTTTAACTTTCTTCGTATATTTGTTTTTATGCCGTTACATTTGAGCTTGACTTAAGTTGACTTTTCACACATGATGACATTTGTTTGGACATGCACATATATAATTGAAGTGATTAAACAGTGAATATTCCAAATGACATGACAATTTAGACTAATACAGGCATATGCCAGCTGTCAGATATCCAGAAGCCTGAATATGGGCTTAATCAGGTTATGGCAATCAGGTTAACGTGTTTACATGATACATACAGTACAAAATCAAAATACAACTAAACTCTAATATTAATCACAATGTTCATGTCTATGTAAACATGGTCACTGACATACATTAAGGCCAGTTTTAACTATGGTATAAGGTAGCCTAGATTTAAACTAAACGGTTGAACTATGTTCTCAGGATAAAGGTATTTTTCATGCATGTCTGTTTGGGGCAAGTTGCCAAATGTCTTTAATTTCTTGGAATTATTTTTAACGATGCATTTTATTCATAACATTTTGAAATATCACTATATCATTATTTAACCAAAAGAAACTTAAATACGGTAGTCACTATCTCAAATGTGTTAGAGGAATATTCCGAGTGCAGCTCAATCAACAGCATTTGTGACATAATGTTCATTACCACAAAAATATATTTGTAATAGTCTGGACTTTTCTTTACAAAAAGTACAAATCAAGGTTACAGTGAGGCACTTATAATGGAAGTGAATGGGGCCACATTTTGGAGGGTTTAAAGGCAGAAATGTGAAGCTTATAGTTTTATAAAAGCACTTACATTAATTCTTCTTTTAAAACTCATGTATTATTTAATCTGTAAAGTTGTTTAAATCATCATTTTTATGGTCGCTTAAGTGTTTATAGCATTGCGTCATTATGGCAACAAAGTTGTAAAATTGTCTATAACTTTACAAAGAAAAGGTTAGAAAGGTATTTTATCAAGCTAAAATTATTTTAAGATGCATTTTGTTTATGTCTTGTCTATACTTTTGAAACAATGCGTATTTAAACTTTTACAGATTGGCCCCATTCACTTCCATTGTAAGTGCCTCATTGTAACCCAAATTTACTTTAATTTTGTTTATAGAAAAGGAGGTACGAGTCAAAATATTTTTGTGGTAATCAACATTATGCCCCAAATGTTGTCGACTGAACTTAACTTGTATTGAACCCGGACTATTCCTTTAACATGCTGATCACAAATAGACACAACTGCATTGCATCTGTCTGTTGTCTTGAGTGGGCGCTGAGCTTTATTTACAGAGGTGGTGTTTCCATGAATCAGTGTAAGGAATAGACTCAGCATTCTGTGGGCAAAATGAAGGGTGTGTGGGAGATGGGCAGACAGAATAGAGTAGTTATTTGAAAAATCTCTTCACAATAGACAAGTACTTCATCATATCACCTTGAAAGGTGGAAAACCATGATCAGTTAATTTTTTAATGCACAATATGCTTTTTAAAAGAAGGTTTTCATGAACAACATTACAGTAAACATTTCTGGATAGACCATTCTACTGTTACAAAAACGTATTGTAGAGGTACAATAGTTCCATATGACGTCTACTGGTAATACTGTGGCACTTTAATATATTACCGATTGATTGCTGGATTCAGGTACCATTGTACTTTAAAGAATACCATGGTATTGCTTGAAGGATTCCTGTTTTCAATATTTTCAGACAATCACTGGCTGTACTGTTAAAGTTTAATATTGTGGAAAGAGCCCTATACATGAATTGTGTCACTTACGTGGACAAGGCTTTGCATGCATTTACATGTGCATGTGTGTATTCTTTGTCTGCTTGTCTTTGTTGTCATCATTCGTCAACGATTGTTATTCATTATTTCTTCTTTTGCCAATAGATTTCAAAAACTAGATTAGGGTAAATTACATAATTTCAAACAGTGACAGCAGTGTCTCGATGTGTGACATTCTATACCTCTTCTAAAGCTAGTAGCAGTTTTATGACCTCATATTTATTTAGACATATTCATATATTGAATATTGTACTTTCAAAAGTATCTTGTCAACAAGCAGAGCTATTTGAGCTGAAAAAAGTAAGTTTAAAAACTTAAATTAATAATTAAAAGACCAATTACAGCACCTAACACATACACTTTCCCTTGTGCATATAATAATAATTTTAACCTAAATGTAGATGTTAAAAATTGTATTTCTCAACTAGCCATTAATATATGTATGTATGTATGTATGTACGCACGCACGCACACAAACGCAGGCTATGGTCCCAAAAAAATGCCCGACGTGGTCTTCTGCTGTTGTAGCCCATCCGCCTCAAGTTTCAACATGTTGTGCATTCTGAGATGAGATTCTGCTCGCTACAATTGTACAGAGCAGTTATCTGAGTTACCGTAGCCTTTCTGTCAGTTCGAACCAGTCTGGCCAGTCTCTGTTGACCTCTCTCATCAGCAATGTGTTTCCGTCCACAGAACTGCTGCTCACTGAATGTTTTTTGTTTTTGGTACAATTCTGAGTAAATTCTAGAGACTGTTGTGTGTGAAAATCCCTGGAGATCAGCAGTTGCAGAAATACTCAAACCATCCCATCTTGCACCAATAATCATGCCACGGTCAATCACTGAGATCACATTTTTCCCCAATCTAATGGTTGATGTGAACATGAAATGAAGCTCCTGACCCGTATCTGCATGATATTATGCACTGCACTGCTGCCACACGATTGGCTGATTAGATAATCACATGAATATGTAGGTGTACAGGTGCTTATATCTGTAACAAAATAAACTGTCCTGTTGGAACATGGTTAACAAAAACATTTTCACTCATTGCAAATCTGCTGGTTACAGTTCAGTAAATGTTTGTTCTTTCCTGCTTTATTTCAGATGTTGGATGTTTACGATCTGCTCAGCTTTAATAATCTTGACGGTGGAGTATGGAAACAAGGCTTTGATATCTCTTATAAGGAGAATGAATGGGACAATGAGCCACTGCAAGTATTTGTTGTGCCCCATTCACATAATGACCCCGGTGAGTAATAAAGTTGATTGTTGATCTTGTTATAATGGGCAACATCACTACCACCAATGTGCTTCAGCCTCTGAAAATCACCATTTATGGCTCAAGTATGAATAGACGTGTGTTGATTATGACTAAGATTTAATTTTTTATATTTTATGAAATAAAGGGGGTGTTTGATCAGTTTTGATCAGTTTTAGACACTTTGGATTGTTTGTGTAAGTGAAACCCTTCAGCAAGCATTTTCATCACCATGTGTGATTATATCTGAGGTCGTTGCCCTGATTACATATAAGCTGTGTTTTAAAAGAAACTGAAAATAATTGCAATTTTTGTAAGCAAGAAGACATTTTAGCAGCCAATTTTATCCCAACACTGCAAAATAATCTTTTGAATCAAGTTTTCTTTCTTACCCCATTGCGAAATAGTTTTTTATTCCGCCCCAAACTCACACCATTGGTAGAATGAATGTTGCTGTGCTGGACTGGTAGGGATGCTCAAACAAACAAAGGAATGTTTTGACAGTTTTCGGTGGAATCAGCCTACAAATGGCTTACTTATAGCTGTCGCGGCATATTAAACTGGGAAAGGAGAAGGCCTTTTAACTTTTTATACACTTGACATTTAAGGGGCATTCACACTGACACTGGAGGTCGAAAGTTGCTGTATTGTTGGTTGCTAATAGACGTTTCCACTTGACTGCTTTATTACTGCTCATTTGCATAAAACTAAACTGCTCATCTTTGTCATGTCGCCAACAGCCACTGTTGCTCACGCCGCCTCTGATTGCCAGTTTTTCTTGAAACACACAGCCACCTGCACCCTTAGATCATTAATGAGCAGATAAATCTTTCCGTTCTGGGATTTTTTAAATTTTTTGTTCTTCTGTTTTTACCACTGTATTTCAATAACTGTGATAGACAAGAATTGACGATCCTTTCCATTTACTAGTTCATTACAGTTGTAGCACTCAAAGCTACATAGATAATGATGAAAACAACATACTGCAAAAACAGGAAGTTTATTACTTTACCCTCCCGTGTGCATTGCCAAGTGAGCAATTTATATCCTACATTCAGACCAAGATGTGGAATGACAGGAAGGAAATGAGTGTCTGACAGCTGTAAGCAGTCAAAAATCACCATACAATGTTATGGTGTTTAATGTGTCTCATTTTTACATCTAGATGGCTGAATCTCATTACATAAAAAAAATGAAGCGTACTGTATTTTAGGACTGTTAACATTTTTAAGCACATTCCTCCCTACTTAACATTTTGTAATACAAAATATCTAATTCTTATTACTTCTAATAAGTTAATTACTATTAATAGAGTAAAAAAAGTGTATTAAAGTAATGAGAATCATTATTGAGAATAAGAATAATTTCACCAAAATATCCAGAGACATTGTGGATTTATAGTAATAAAAATGAATGGAAAATTGGTGTAAAAATAATGTCACAATGCACATAAACATAATGTTTCTAAAAGTAGGTCTTTTATTTTAATTTTGGGGTGAAATATGACCCTGTCATTTTTTTTGAGAGACTCAGGTTCTGCTTTATGTTATACGTTTTACTCTAGGACCAGGAAATGTTTTAATTGGAAGAAATTAGTGAATAAATAAATAAATAGATTTTCTCATTAAGTCAAGAATCTGGAAGACGTGTCAAAGAATATTCTGGGTGTTTACAACTTGTGGCAAACTGTCAGTTACCGTAGAAAATAATTTTTACTCGTTCCTCGTGCGTGCAGTAATACGCTTCCAACAAAAACCAAGCAGTTATATACCGTTATAAATCTGGGTTCCAGTGAAACACTTACAATGGAAGTCAATGGGGGCCAATCTGTAAATGTTAAAATACTCACTGTTTTAAAAGTTTAGCCACAAGACATAAACAATATGCATGTTAACACGATTTCAGTGTGTTACAATCACTTATAAACCTTTTTCATCAAACCCTAAAACGACTGTAAAAATGACGATTTAAACAACTTTACAGCTCAAATAAAACAAAGTTTCAACAGAATAATTAATGTAAACGCTTTTATTAAATTATAAGTGTAATAATGTTCGTTCGTGGAGTGGGAAAGGAGGAAGTGGGAGGCGACGGATCCAACTCAAAAAGGTGTTTTATTTTCACAATTAAAGAAAATGTCACACTCGACACTGCGGGCTGCACGGACACACACATGCAGGCTCGTCTCTCTCTCTCTCTCTCTCTCTCTCTCTCTGGGGTTTTGGGCAGGCTTATCTCCCTGCCTCTCACTGTGAACATGGAAATCACAATTATCAGCAATTCATCTCATGTGAAAACCCTTACCACTTCCTCTTTCCCCAGACAAATGCTCGGCCACACCCTCGCCCCCACAATAAGCTTCATATTTCTGCCTTTAAACCCTCCAAAAATTGGCCCTATTAACTTCCATTGTAAGTGCCTCACTGTAATCTCGATTTGTGCTTTTTTTAAAGAAAAGAGTGGACTATGACTACCACCCCTGGTGTCGCGAGTTTGAATCCAGGGCGTGGTGAGTTGTGCGTGGATGCTTATGTCTCCGCGGTAAATGTAAATGTGATAAGATGCACGGATTGACGGTCTCTGACGCAGAGGTAACTGAGATTCATCCACCGCCACCCGGATTGAGTCACTGCGCTATCTCAAGGACCTAGTGCGCATTGGGAATTGGACATTCCAAATTGGGAAGAAAAGGGTAGAAAAAAGACAAAAGAATGGACTATTCGAAAAAAAAATTTTGTGGTAATCAATATTATACCACAAATGCTGTTGATTTGAGCTTAACTTGTATTGAACCCTTAATATGCGTTTAAATGTAAACCTTATCACAAAAACACACATGAGTAAACACAAACACTAGCCATGTCATTTCCCTTTGTTGTTGGACTTCATTATTGATGTCTCTTGTAACCTGATGTGACCTGTTTTTGTCCTGTGTTGACATATCCAGTTCATTTAAAAAAAACATCCTAATAAAGAAAAGGACAATTAAGAAAAGATGAGAATGAAAAGAGTTGGTGTCATTTAGTGCCCTCGGGTTAACATACTGGGGAACTGGAATTTACTGGGAAAACTGGTTCTTCTGTGGTAACGTTGTTGTTTTTTTCTGTAGTAAGTTATGTATTATGCTTGCGTTGAAGGAAGTAAAGTTCCTTTTGGTCATGGTTGCCTGTGTTGCTGCTCACTTTGTCACCTTTAAAACAAGCAGGAGAATGTTTGTTTGAAGCTGATGCATGTAATATTTTTCTTCTCCCCAATTTGGAATGCCCAATTCCTAATGCGCTCTAAGTCCTCGTGGTGGCATAGTGACTCTATGTGACCTCAATCTGGGTGGAAGAGGACGAATCTCAGTTGCCTCGGCGTCTAAGACCATCAATCTGCTAATTTTATGACGTAGCTTGTTGAGCACGTTACTGCGTCATCCACGCACAACTCACCACGCACACCGAGAGCAAGAACCACACATTATAGCAACCACGAGGAGGTTACCCCATGTGACTCTACCCTCCCTAGCAATTGAGCCAATTTGGTTGCTTAGGAAACCTGGCTGGAGTCACTCAGCACGCCCTGGATTCGAACCCGCGACTCCAGAGGTGGTAGTAGTCAACGCCAACACTCGCTGAGCTACCCAGGCCCCCAAGCATGTCATTTTTTAATGTTTAAATACCTTCGCTTAGTATCATAAAAATAGTTCATGTGACTATTGAATAATATTCCAAGACTTCTGAAGGCATATGATCATTTTGGTGAGAAACAACCCAAAATATTAAGTGATTTTTTTGTGAAAATGTAAAAAACGTCCATTGCACGCTCAAGAGTGCTATGAGAGACCCTTGCTCACAGTGGCTTGTGTTGTTAAAGGTGCTGACATTGTAGCCAGTCTATTTCCATGAAACTGAGCTGTTGGATTAGCCACGCCCCCTCTTTCCAAAACCCTGCATTCCAAATATACCAAATGAGCTTTATTGAGTCCGACATCATGCAGAAACGGTTGTTAACAGCAGCAAAATAGTGCACTCAACTGACAACTGTTATGATCAACATGGCATATAAATGACAGTAAGCCTCAACTAGATGAAAATAAAATACAATGAGAACTTGCAAAATGATTGACAGTTAGAAAGCGTCGCTGTCCATGGCCTTCGGACACATTTTTGTTTGCTGTTTATAGAGTCTAGAGCTGTTACAGAGATCGGTGAGATATCTCACAACACTTATTTCAGTAATATCGTTCAGAGAGTAGGATATTTTGCATAGTTTTCCATGAAAAAATAGCTTACAGCATCTTTAAGAGCTTAAAGTAACACAAGTTCTTGCGTGACGATGCGGGTTCTTTGATATATGTTACCATGATATACAATGATTACCACACTCATTTACCAGTGTATTTACATGGTTATCAAAGATACTTCAAAGAATACTGTATTACATGTACAAAGAAACTTACATTTTTGTAAGTGTCAGTCACACTCTTGTCAAAGGCGTTTGAAATATTTCCAGTGAAAGATTTGTTGTTGATCAGTATGTTTGTGATGTACCTCATCAACCTCTCTTACAAGTTTGTGTGTTGTTCTGGTCAGGCTGGTTGAAGACATTCGACGACTATTATCGAGACCAGACGCAACACATCCTCAACAACATGGTGGTCAAGTTAAGCGAGGACATCCGGCGGAAAATGATCTGGTCTGAGATTTCGTATTTTTCAAAATGGTGGGAGACTATCGATGAGCAGAAACGGGACGCTGTCAAGAGGTGAGGCTTTTCTCAGTTAGTAATATCCATTCATTCTCATGTGTCAGTGTCATTTTTGGATTCAGTAATTTCAACGTTTACACTCAAGTCTGATGTAAGCAAAACTGGGAGATTTTGAGGAGTTATGAAGAACTCCAATTTGATTTCACTCCCATTTCAATTAAGTTTGAGGTTTTTTATATTATTGCCTATATTTTTGCACATTGGAGTTCTTAGGTAACAGTTTATGTGAGGCTTTAAAAAACAACATAAGACCCAAACTTTGATTTTGGCTTGACAAAGCCTTGAAAGCCTTGACAAAGTCTAAAAGTTTTAACTAGTTCTAAATGTTCATTCAGTAAGAAAAACAACCAGCTAGCAAGATAGATAGAAAGATCAAGCTTGGCTTTTCTAACATGTTTTTGCATGTTGTTATGCTTTGCAACATGTCTGTTGGCATTACTAGCATGCTTTAGCATGTAGCTAGGTGTTGCTAGCATGTTTTATTATATAGCTAGCTGTTATCAGCATGTTGCTAGGCATTTCCAGCATGTTTTAGCATGTGGCTAGGTGTTGCTAACATGTTGCTAGGTGTTGAAACCATATTTTAGCTGGTTGCTAAGGGTTTCTGGTAGGGCTGGGTGATAAATGATTATGATATTTACCACAAAAAAAAGATCTAGATTATCAGATAAGGTATGTTGCTAAAACGCAAGCAGTTTACAAAGTTAAACACACAACTAACTAACAGAATCACAGTCATGAAACCAGCCTGTTAGGAAGTATTAGCTGGCTAGCGGCTACATAGCCCTGCTGTCATGGAAATGGGTAATGAGGCTCGGTAGCCACTAGTTAGCTATCCGGCTAATATGAAATCATTGTGTAACAAACAAGACCACAGTGACAATACAACACAGCTATTGACTGAACACAACAGCAACTTCAACACAAGCTGCTGTTTATTTATGTAGTATTTAGCTAAGTTTTTTTTTTAATAATCCATAGCGCTGTCACACCCTTACAAAAAATCTAAACTAGCCACAAACTTGCAGCTCATTATTTTCACATGCAAATAAGCTTCGAAAAGAGGTCACGCACATATTATGTAGGATTAAATCCTAAACATAGTATACTTTAAAGGAAGCTTACCCTCAGGGGTTTGCTTGTAAACAAAATGTTATGTTAATATTTATTCTTGAGGTCTAACAAACATGTGGAATGCATTTCTGCCCCTGTTAATGGTATTATATTATATTGTGATAAATATCAATATCGAACGATATGAGAAAAATATTGTGATAATATTTTGGCCATATTGCCAAGCCCTAGGTTCTCCCAGCTCTGGAGTTTTGGCTAGATGCTTGTTATTGCTTGTGCCAGTTGCTAGGAAGTTCTGGATAGTTGATAGTTTTTACTAGCACACTTGGAGAGAGAAAAAGAGAGAGGGTGTTTCTCAATGCTAAGAATGCAGAGAATGAACTTGTATTTTTATAAAGACCAGTTTTGCCAAACTACTTTGGAAGTACAAACTCGGAAGGACAAGATAAACTGTTGCAGTGGCAACTGCTGCAAGCTTTGCTGTGATCTTCCTGTTGTGCAATTGCCCATATCAGCACATTTGTAGCCAGTGAGAGAATTAATGACATTATCACATGCCAGTGACGGCATTATTATCATCACACCATTAAGGTTTTGTAGGACTAGTGACAGGATAAAAGAATAAAGTCTGTTAACATTAGTTTCCTCCATGTTTATTAGGGGTGGGAATTTGATCTGAGAATGTGAGAATGCACAGAAACACCCAGAGAAAAAGATGGAACAGATAAAAAGAAATAGAGATAGGGAGAGACAGAATGAGGGAGAGAGAGAGAGAGAGAGAGAGAGAGAGAGCAGTTTTAAGCATATAAAATGTTTTTGTGTGGGTTTGTTTACATTTGAATTTTTGATAGTTGGAGTTTGTATTCACGAATATTCCGTCATTGAAAGTCAATGGGATTGTCCTTCATTTTTCATTATTTGCTGTGCAGAAACTGTACATCTGATCTGTACAGAATTTAGTGGATGTAGCTTAAAAGATTTAGCAGTTATTATTGTCTATACATTTTTTCAAATCATTTGTTATTTTTTTATATTTTTGCAGTACCCAATCTACAGTTAAAACTATTCATAAATTGTAAATGCTGCTTATAAAGGTTTACAAATAATTATTTATTACCTTTGTTGGCACTGGACTAAGAGCTAATGCAGCAAATTTGCATTAGGGGTGGTTTGTTAAATTTATTTGTGTGCTTGATACAGACATTAATTACACATAACAACAACTTTAGATTGGGTACTGCAAAAATTGTAACAAATAATTAAAGTATTTGTAAAAATGTGTAAATGGTAAAATAGGGCCCTATGATTTCCACGTTGCGAAATACACAGACAGAATCGTGGAATCCAGTCATAAAAACGGAATTAACTATAAAACACAGAATGTCATGAAATTTGACATATTTGAGATAACATTAATGTATAAATGCACAATTAAGTTAAAATCGTAAGATGTCCTAAAACAAAAAATGAAATTGAATTAAACAAATATAAGGTTTGCATGAGCTGTGCTTCAACAGTAAGTGAATGTTTGTGAAGCCATTGCTTAAACACTAACCGCATCATTAACATCACGTGCAATCTGTGTGTGATTAAATGACAAAGAGAAGATCAATTTAATCACTGTGACATGCAACACATGCAAACTACATATTTATATAATGAAATCATAGTCTTTAGCTATTTAATAAGCACGTTAGCCCATATCCACAGTTTTCCTGATCAACCACTGGGCTTTGCCATGATGATACTAATTGCCTGTTTTCTATTTCTGATCTCGAGACACCAAATAAAAACTGCCAAAACAAGTGATCCAGAGGAGAACAACAACCAGTGAAGTGTTACTTGGTGTAAAAATGGCTCAATTTGAGCTGACCGGCTTGTCAACATAAATAATATTTAATGAAAACTGAAACCAAAAGCACAAACATGCCCGTAATTCTCTCTCTCCCGAACCATCGTCACCGGCTGCCTTCCCTCGCGCACCTCATCAGGCCGGTTGGGGACCGGGCGCGCGATATTCCGACCCGGCCCTGCCCCCCTCCGCTCCACACTACTGTATAGCAAAATGGAATATTCCATTTAGTAGTAGTAATAATGATAATGATAAAAATAATAAAATGTAAATAATTATAACATTATATTTAAACAATGTCTCGCAAGATTGTCATCACTGTTTTCATTCATACATGCAGCACTGTATTTGACACTGTATATACAGTGTATATATATAAAAAATTATAATAATAAAAAAAATCTAATTTGGGGTTTTGGATTATGCTGTGAGGATCAGTGTAGAAGCTCTTCATTTGACAAAAATAATGCAATGGTATGTTGTAAAATAATTGTTCTGTTCTCAATTAATTCAACTTTTATTATTCAGTTGATTAGACTTATTTATAATAAAAATGTAAATAAACTAAAACTCAGATTTCAGAATAAATAAAATAAAAAATACAGAATTTGGGGGAAAAAAATTTCAATAAATCGGATGCTAGTAAAAGCATGCATACATACCACAACAAATAAACAGCAAATGTGTGGCATTTACAGACCTTGGTTACTAATTAGCTGGACATTAATTCATAATTTGTAATGAATAGTGTATGAAGTGGTGAAAAATAATAATATTTTCTATATAAAGTGTAAAAAAGTATGTGAGCTCATTTATGAAAATTTACAAGCATTCAAATCAACAAATGATCTGTTTGTCATTTTATGACATTTGTTAAAAAAATTTTTTAGATGTTAAAAAGGGGAAGGCCATATAGGAATGAAAGTTTAAATAAGCAATAAGGCATGAGAAGCCTTGCTTTTTTGTGAATATCTGAAGGGCACGATGCAAAGTGGAGTGATACAAATAAAAAGAGTGATACAAATACAAGTTACATGAAGAGTTTAGAACTGTGATTTATCATATATTTATAAAGTTCGGCTGCTGAAAATCAGCATCCAGGACCAGAACTATCCGTTTACTTCTATAGTTGAAGTCAGAATTACATACACCTTAGCCATTTAACGTACATTTAAAGTACATTTAAACTCTGTTTTTCACAATTCCTGACATTTAATCGTAGAAAACATTCCCTGTCTTAGGTCAGTTAGGATCACTATATTTTAAAAATGTGAAATGTCAGAATAATAGTAGAGAGAATTATGTATTTCAGCTTTTATTTCTTTCATCACATTCCCAGTGGGTCAGAAGTTTACATACACTTTGTTAGTTTTTGGTAGCATTGCTTTTACATTTTTTAACTTGGGTTGAATATTTTGGGTAGCCTTCCACAAGCTTCTCACAATAAGTTGTTGTAATTTTGTCCCATTCCTCCAGACAGAACTGGTGTAACTGAGTCAGGTTTGTAGGCCTCCATGCTTGCACATGCTTTTTCAGTTCTGCCCACAAATTTTCTATCGGATTGAGGTCAGGGCTTTGTGATGGCCACTCCAATACCTTGACTTTGATGTTCTTAAGCCATTTTGCCACAACTTGAGGCACTCTTGGGGTCATTGTCCATTTGGAAGACCCATTTGTGACCGAGCATTAAATTCATGGCTGCTGTCTTGAGATGTTGCTTCAATATATCCACATGATTTTCCTTCCTCGTGATGCCATCTATTTGGTGAAGTGCACCAGTCCCTCCTGCTGCAAAGCACCCCCACAACATGATGCTGCCACCCCATGCTTCACGGTTGGGATGGTATTCTTCGTCTTGCCAGCTTCACCCTTTTTCCTCCAAACATAAGGATGGTCATTATGGCCAAACGGTTTCATTTTTGTTTCATTAGACCAGAGGACATTTCTCCAAAAAGTACAATCTTTTTCCCTATGTGCACTTCCAAACTGTAGTCTGGCTTTTTTATGGAGGTTTTGGAGCAGTGGCATCTTCCTTGCTGAGCAGCATTTCAGGTTATGTCGATATAGGACTCGTTTTACTGTAGATATAGATACTTGTCTACCTGTTTCTTCCAGCATCTTCACAAGGTTCTTTGCTGTGGTTCTGGAATTGATTTGCACTTTTCACTACAAACTACGTTCAACTCTAGGAGACAGAATGTGTCTCCTTCCTGAGCGGTATGATGCTGTGTTGTCCCATGTCGTTTATACTTCCGTACTATTGTTTGTACAGATGAACGTACCTTCAGGCATTTGGAAATTTCTCCCAATGATTAACCAGACTTGTGGAGGTCCACAATGTTTTTTCTGAGGTCTTGGCTGATTTCTTTTGATTTTCCCATGATGTCAAGCAAAGAGGCACCGAGTTTGAAGGTAGGCCTTAAAATACGTCCACAGGTACACCTCCTATCAGAAGCTAATTGGCTTGACATCATTTTCTGGAATTGTCCAATCTACTTAAAGGCACAATTAACTTAGTGTATGTAAATTTCTGACCGACTGGAATTGTGATATAGTCAAATAAACAGTCTATCTGTAAACAATTGTTGGAAAAATTACTTAGATGTCCTAAATTACTTGCCAAAACTATAGTTTGCTAATATGAAATATGTGGAGTGGTTAAATGAGTTTTAATGACATCAATCTAAGTTTATGTAAACTTCTGACTTCAACTCTATTTATATCGCTCCACAGGACCTATAGCTGACAGTTATTCTCATTGCCTAGCAACATTCTGTTTACTGCCAGGGACTATATTTTATGGCGGAAAGGTGTAATTTCATGATTTTACTTAAATTAATTTTAATCTCAAAATGCACATAAAAAAAGTTGATGGAAACATAGTTTGTCTGACTTGGCTTCCAACCAGTGACAAAATACCATATCGGTACCGAGTTTGGATGCACAGTGTCAACAATGTGGAAAACAATAATCTGTAGTCTATTTATTTAGATATTATTAACTGAAAAATGCATGATTAAATGGTTCATTGCACTGTATTATCTTTATTTACAATTTTCTCCCCTCTGGTGTCTGCAATCCATTTAGAACAAACCTGCTACCCACTTTTCAGTTGACTCGCCATGTGAGATGCACTCTTCTTGTACATTTTAGAAAATATATTAGGCCGTAAAAAAGAGTTGTTTGGTAATAACATGCAGTTAATATAAACCATGCCAATCATGAGCCTACCCTTGGTCCCCGCTTGGGAAGGGTTACATAGTACCAAGGCAAGTAAGCTTATCTTTCAATTTATTATCAATTCTACATGTTCAAAAAAGTGAATATCTGTAATGTCGTTGGTACATATTACATATGAATACAAGGTCAAACGTCTTATTGAAAGTAACAAGAGGGGATGGGCTGTGAATATATGTTCATTCACAGTTGAGGTAAGTAGTGCTAGTCTTAGGAGAAGACACAAATGCCATGTGGAAATGCAATAAACATTTGTGCTGTGGGTTAGAATTCCAATTAGAGCATCTTTCAAAACAGCCCGAGGTTCAGGCATAAGCCAAATGAAAAATCCAACACCAATATTTATTCACTATTGATTAGTCGCGCAGAACAAGTGTGAGGAAAACAAGTCCTATTCTTTTTTAAGCATTCAAAAAATGCCAAGATGGCCTTGACTGACTCCAAATCAAGATTTTTTTGGCAGGCATGAGTAGGTTTTATTTCATTTCATATCAGCAGATTCAAGGTCTAGCATAATGATTCAATATCTTTTACTGCCACATACAAAAGATACACAGGTGTATCTTCGGAATAAATGAAGTTGTCTGTGCTCTAGAGGCTGGCTAGTGCATTACGGAAAATGGGAACTGCAGTTAAGTCAATAAATTCCAATCCATGCTAGCACAGATTTTTTTTTTTTATGTTAAGTAGTGGGAATAACACTTTTCATATTTTCCTGATGTGCAAATATATGTTAATTGAATGGCATATTTTCAAAATAGTCTATAACCTAAACTGAACCTACATGACTGAAATCAATTCCACATCCTCCCGTCATAGACACTTGATTCAGGAAATGTTTAGCCTTGGACTACTTGTAGCATCTTGTTTCAAGGTTGAAGATGGGACTCAAGTGTAAAACTAGATTTACAATTTCCAAAGGAATATCAGTGCTTGCAAGGCAGTAAAATAATAGTGTTCAAGTTTTATGCACTGCAGTTAAATTCGGTTGACAGTTTTCTTCTGACTACTTAATCTCATTCTTTACAAAAGCTCTGTTCAAAAGTGTAGTTAGGTGCCACCAGAAGCAACATTTTATGGCATCATAGCCACGGTCCAGACACAAAGGCATCCCATTAAGGTTTGTGACTTAATTCTGCTTCCTCCTTAGATAACTTGGCTGTTAAGAGTATACTTTAAAAAGCTCGACCATGTGCAAGACCCAATGGCAGAAAAACAAAGCACACCCTTGCCTTAACATTATGATCGAGAGAGAGCACTCTGTTTGAAAGCAGCATAATGGAGAGCATAAACAAAAAACAGTGCCCTCGTCAATGGCAATTTACTTATAATTAGGGCTGTCAGTCTATATTTTTTTTTACATGATATGCAAATGTATTAATTAATTGAAATAATCACAATTAATTACACTGATAAATATGTGCTGAGAAAGGCCTCCAAATATAGATAAGTCAATGTATTATTATTCTAATAATTATTAATATATTTTATTAAATATTTTGTAATTTTTTTTAAATAAACTATATAATAATTCAGATAATACAGTACATTATTGTGACAGATGAGTAAAGTAAAGGAAAAAAAGTATTGTTTGTTTTATTCCATACCAAGACCCACTTTATATTAGGTGTCATTAACTACTTTGTACTTACGCATTTGATACAATATACTTATTATTTACATACATGTTGTTTCATTGTACTGATATGGGTTGACCATTATGTTTTTTTTTTTGTTTGTTTTTTTAACGGCTGATGCCGATATCCAGAGAGCACGGTTGCCGATAGGCCAAAACAACGCCAATATATCACACAATATAATATAGTATAACAAACATAAAATTGCTAACTCTTATTTTGCACTATATTTACAAAAGTTTACACAAAACTCTAATCCTAATCTAAACTCCAAACCTAACTAATTAATCCTAACCTAACCCTCCTAACTAGATCCTAACGCGAAACCTACCTGTACCTCAACCTCAGTAGCAGCAAATGTGAATTTTACAAAACAATATTGTAAAGGGATATAAACGGGCAAGGAGGAGGTGAGAACCGGCATGGCAATATAAATAATAGTTTAACGAGAAACTTAAAAAATACGACACAAACACACACATGACGGTCAGCTGACCGTAAATTATCTCTCTCTCGTCGCACCACCATCCGCAGTCGGCCTTTATCCCTCTCGGAGGCTTAATTAGCCTGATAATGGTGTGTATAATCACGACCCAGCCCCGCCCTCCGCCCTGTCACATTCCTCCTCCTCTCAGGCTGGGGAGCCCCCAGCAGGACGTACACCCCCCACCCCCTTCCCTGGGGAGGGGCATGCCTTTCACCCCGTCTGCCGGCAGCTCATCCCCGTCTACCTGGATGAGGGAGGGGACAAGGTGAGGGAACAAAGAAATAAATAAAATGGGGGGCTACTTACTGTAACAGTGTAGTCCCCCCCCAAATAAAACAATGTAAAATATAAAAGAGAGAGAAAAGGCCAACGCGGAGCGGCAGTGAGAGGGAGATAGAAGAGAGAGATTAAAAAAAAAAAAAACTCTTACTGTACAGTTCTCCAGTACGCCATAGCTTGGTCCTTGGCCACTCCTCCACCCTCTAATGAACGGCAGCCGCGACTCCCCAGGCGGATCGGAAGCAGTCCTCCAGCTCCTGGCAGACGAAACGCCCCACCGTGTTCTCGGGGAACAGAAGGGGTCTCCCCCGCCCCTGGCATCGGTTCTCCTGCTCCAGGCAGTCGGCAGCGAGCCCCTCCCCGCTCTCGGTCAGCGGTCTCAGATGCCGCTGCATTTCAGTGGCTGGTAGGGGACTCCTCCGCCCCTGGCAGCGGCCCTTGACGGTCACACACGTGGAGGCAACTGAGATTCGTCCTCCGCCACCCGGATTGAGGCGAGTTACTACGCCACCATTAGGACATAGAGCGCATTGGGAATTGGGCATACCAAATTGGGGAGAAAAAAAAACACTTTGCAGGTACTGTATTGAACCAAATATGAATACTGTTAATGAAGATTGTTAAAGGGGTCATATAATGGTACATGCACTTTTTCAAGTTGATTGTACCGAAATGTGTGTTGGCTGTGCCTGTACACAACCATCCTATTATGATAAAAATCCATCCAGTGTTTTTGTTTTAATCTCCTTATATATTTTCCCCTGCCTCAAATCGAGCCATTCGACCGTGTGACGTCACACGGTCGGACGCCCCTCCCAGGATTGTTGATTGACAGCAGTGTTTCAACACAGACCCGCCCTCGCTCGTGAGCGAGCTGTCAATCATAGTCCGTCATCATTGTTGATACACTGGAGCAGAATGGCGCCTAAGCGATTGTGGTGTTCTGTTCTTCGATGTAATAACGAACACAGCAGTCATTTTGATGTTCCTAAATCTGAACCGCTGAAGACGCAGTGGCTGAGTTTTGTTTACGATGGGAATATTCCCCACGAGCAACGTCAATGCGTTCATGTTTGCGCGAATCATTTTTCACCAGACTGCTTTATAAACGAGGGTCAGTATAAAGCTGGTTTTGCTAAGAAGCTGCTGCTGTAAAAAGATTCGGTACCAACTATTTATATTCCCTCTGCACCTCCAGAAGAAGTAAGTGTAACGTTTTATTAACCTTTATATTAATCTTTGCAAATCGCTAACCCTAACGGAGGGGCGGGGTGACCAAAGCTCATTATCATTTAAGGTCATATGCACTGAAACGGCGTGCTGAAAACAGAGCTGTTTCTGAGCAGGTAAAATTAGTGTTTTCTTAAAATACTAATGAGAATTTTTAATAAACGTATATTACAAAGTTTTCATTTAGACCCTAAAGATTCATATTAACTTGTACAAAAATGGCATTATATGACCCCTTTAAGAATACTACCACAGCTGTACATTGGCTTGTCCTGTTGGCCAATAAAGCACCATGAAATAAAAGGGAAATAAAAAAACAGAAAAAAAATTCTGTCAGTAACATTCCGAGTTGGTGCTCTTTATTTTGCTGTCGTCCCTCTTATTACCTTCCTCCAGAGGGCCGCAATGTACTATTCGCTAGCTGAAATAAGTGGCATTACAGAGAAAAGCTGCTGACTGTACATCAGGGCTCGAGAACTCTTGTCCAAATAAGGGATGGCATTACCAAAGATATATGCTCTCTGCTGAAGAAAATATGTAGTCTGCAGCATTGCTACTGCTAACCGAGCAGCAAAGCTCAATAAATCTGAAAAACAGAAAATCTCAGTTACTTTTATGCTGTAGATTTGGGAAGGTGCTTTGTTGTGAAAACCCTGAAGAAAAGTGGTGAATCATTTATAGCTCCTCTCTCTTCGCTAAGGCACATTTCACCTAACAATTTTTATTCGGACATAACTTACTCACCATCATGTCACTTCAAAACCTTATGACTTTAAGATATTTTGAAGAGTCTCTCAAGCTACACTTTTCCAAATATATTTTAAGCATACAGTACAGTGACCAGGGGCTGTCAAGCATCAAAAAGAACAAAAAGCATTTTAAAATTACCATAACAGTAGTACCATTGGTACCATAACTACTTTGGAACTAAACAGCCTCTTTTCACTGTCTGCTTTCATTGCTTACACTGCTTTTTTCCATACATTCTCTATAACATCTCATTTTGTGTTCCCTTGAATGGAGAAAAGCAAACAGGTTTGGAATGAGTGGAAGGTGAGTAAATTATGGACATTTTTGGGTGAAATATTCCTTCACCCAAGGTAATTAAGGTAATAAAATGTTTCAATCTTTCTGTCTATCTACTGCAGACTGGTAGACAGCGGTCAACTGGAGGTGGCCACAGGAGGCTGGGTGATGCCTGATGAAGCCAACACACACTACTTTGCATTGATAGATCAGTTATTTGAGGGTCACCAATGGCTGGAGAGAAATTTGGGTATGTACTTTAATTCCTTCAAGCCCCTTTTACCTCCTTTCTGCTTTAACTAGTCTAACAGCCTCAGAACAAGTAAAGGCTGCCAGTACCAGAGTACTTGAAAACACATTAATAGAATAGAACAGAACGTAGTGGTCTTGAGTTGCATTTTGAAACGTTTTAATAATTTTTGAAGTAAACAATATTTTACATGGTCTCGTGCTCTTTGACTTAACAGCGAAAGGTGTGGTCCACATTGCAGATTATTCTGACCAAGAAAAGCCTACTTGGCAAGGGTCTGTCTGACCAACATGTAAAGCAACAAACCACAGTTTGTTTTGCTTCGCAAATGGTTTTACAGAAATCACAGGAACTTTGAGGAAAATGTGTATAGACTCTGTGATCAGAATTTTTGCCAAAATGTGGTCCACGTCAAGGTCTTGTATCACCCTGAAGGGGCTAGTTTTGCGATAATGACTGGCTTACTGAAGATTGTCCTGCTTATTGTATGGCAATACCAAATAAATGATATAAAATAATTAAAATAGTCTCAAAACTATACTCAGCTATCCAATCCACTAAGAAACATTCGACAGATAAGGTGAGGTTAAAATGGGAGAAGGAATCTATATCGGAGGAGGACTGATGGAATGTGTTCTGTACAGTCTACCTTTACTAATTCGGGCCACTGGAGAGAATTCTGTTGGAGGAATGTTATAATTATGATATTTTGTAAACCCCAAGTTAAAATCTGTTCAGACGGGCAAGGTGGGAATGGGTTTATGGTGGAGGAAATGTGGAGCACACCTGACAGATCATTTTCATGTATTTTAGAGCTGCCAGGCCATTCGGTCATATTGGCAGGAGATGATACAAGTAATACATAAAATTTTTGGTGAAGGAATTGACCGCTCTTTCTCCACAATCTAATTAGGCAACATAGCAGCCCACTTGTTAGTGAAAGACAAATAGCTATTGAAGGTGCTATTAGCCGCCAGCAAGAAAGCTGTAACACAAAAATGGTTACAGACTGAGCCTCCAACAAAGACTGACTGGATGGATATTGTGAACAATGTTCAAAGCATGGAGAGAATTATTTTCTCACTGAATCTACAGATCGATAAATATTTGCCAAGGAAATGGATTGTGTTTACAACTTCATGTGATGTTAACTGTTGACCCATTATTGTATGATCTGACACGTATTTCCATTAATGTAATTTAAGTAGGTATCGGTGACCAAATATTTGTTCCATTTAAGTTTTATTTGTTTCTAAAAAAAATTAAGTATTACTGGTCAGTAGATGAAATCAGGGCTCTTATGAATATTTGAGCTGATGAAAATGTGCAATGTTAGATTGATGCGCCGTTTGCCTAACGAAGATGTGATTAAGTATATTGTCGGCAAACTTGCCAAGTTGGTTATCCATAGCACAATGGTACAGGTTCGGGAAAATGTTTTATTGCAGGCAAGTACAAGTTTGTGTTCATTTCGAGGGCTAGCTAGTCTCCAGAGTCTAATACCTCAGCTTGAGTTTCCTTCTTGCTTTTGAAATGGGTGGGGTTTGTGACATTGGCACCAGGGCGGTGTATTAAGCGTGGGTTATAGAGCAATGCTGTGTGGCTATGGCCAGATGGTGGGAATGTAAATCGATTTTGGTCTTGCGGCTCAAGTTCCGAGACTATTGGCTCCTGCTGACCAGTTGATAGCCTGGCTCACACTGGCCCTATAATGGAATAGCAGCTATGGATATCTAGTTAACCTGCTACTTAGTCCCTTAAAAACAAAACTCTTGAGTATCTTTCAAAGATTTGATCTAAAACCTGGCTGTGACTAGGAGGAGAGCTTGGCCAGGCCATGATGGAGCACGGCCAGTGCTGAATCAGCTGATCAGCGGGAGAGCGAGATAAGTGGGAGTCGGAAATATCAGTTCGGTAGCGAGAGGGATGCACGCGGCCACACTGCATGTGTGTCTGTGTTTGTTTATGTTGAATTTTATCATTAAACTTTGACCTTGCCCATCCTTTACCTGTTACTCTGGCAAACTGTGGCAAATCCAGTGATTATTTAATCATCTAAAGCATGCATTGTATCAGCCCGGAAGCTTCTAAACACAACTGCGTTGTGTGTTCTTAATCCCGAAGGGTGCATAGAGTAAGTCGTCCGAGTAGAGCTTGCCAGATCGAGAAAGTGCTTTCCGGTGTGCAATGTACATCAAACGGTAAGTGAACGCGGGCAGTGGGTTCTGATATGAGGGAATCTGAGGCTGAGACTATTATACACTGTCTTAAAATTGCAAAAACAACGTATAGCGTTGCAACGGCAAAATGCCATCCATCCATCTGACACGTATGTATATTGACAATCAATTAAATGCTAGTGCAATCTCGCTCTTTCACGCCTTGTCAAAAACAAATTTATCTGAAGAGGACTTGAGTGACCAAAATGCACATCCCTACTCAAAACCACTTTTATAAAATGTTTCCTGTTTGTGTCGTAACTCCAGAGACCCAGTTTCTGAAAATAACTTCTTAGTTTGAAGAAGTTTGCTGGTTTAAAGCATGTAATAATATCTATTTCAATCCCATTTAAATCCTGAATCAACCTCAGCTCAAAGTTGTGGTTTGTGAAACCCCTAACTTAATTTTAAACCTCTTAACTGCAATACTATAAGGAATTTATCCCCTATACATATTTATGCAACCAAAATTGACTCAAAGACCTCTGGGAAGATTTTTTTAGTTTTCATTATTTGTATATTAAAACCTGGAGCAAAGCCCTGGCTCTTATTACACCAACATCCACTCACCATCTGCTCTCTTGATCGCTCAGGTGTCAGTGGATTAGTTCTCAAATATAGATTGATTGGCAAGTCAGATACTACTGTAAATTGAGTCTTTGGTTTTCAAATCACATTCACTTTGCTATACCACATTATTCACCATTATTACTTTCAGGAAAACTCAGTGGTGCTGTGATGAGGGTTTCTCATGCTCAGGTTGTCATGAATATAGACAGCGATCTCTTCAGGGTGCACTTGACCTTCAGTATTAATTGTGTCTTCTCTATTCCACTCGCTTCCATGTTCAGTGTATCACTTCTGGTCTGAATACTCTACCCAATCTTTACTGAATCTGGGACTTTTGACTGAGTTTTTCTTTATCCATGTTTAAAAATATGAAAGCTCTAACTGGACTTTAGCTTTGGGGTAGGGTTGCACCAGCTGTTCAAAAGTTCTTTAAGACCCCATGAAATGGTTTGACACATTTACAACGACCAAGTGGGATGACCAACTACACCCAACTGTGCCGATTGGTTTCTTAAGAAGCCTGACTTGAGTCACTAAGCACACCCTGGATTTGAACTCGCAACTCCAGTGGTGGTAGTCAGCGTCTTTGCTCGCTGAGCAAAGGAATATTGCGGGCTCAATACAAGTTACGCTCAATTGAAAATATTTGAGACATAATGTTGATTATATTTGTTACTCGTCCTTCTGAAATCAAAAAAGCAAGAATCGAAATTGCATTGAACCACTTACAATGAAAGTTTAAATGTGGCCAGTTTTTGGAGGGTTTAAAGGCAGAAATGTGAAGCTTATAATTTTATAAAAGCCCTTACATACATTTTTTCTGTTTTATTTGAGCTGGAAAGTTGTTTAAATCGTCATTTTAGGGTTTGTTGACATAACATCGTCATGGCAACGAAGTTGTAAAATTGGCATTACACACAGAAAAGTTTATTAAGCGATTTTATCACACTAAAATCATGTTTACACACATATTGTTTACGTCTTGTGGGCAGTGAGTATTTTAACATTTATTTACTGGCCCCATTCACTTCAATTATAACTGCCTCACTGTTTTTAAAGAAAAGAAGAGGCAAGTCAAAATAGATTTTTGTGGTAATTAATATTATGTCACAAATGCTGTTGAATGAGCTTAACTTGTATTGAACCCAGAATATTCCTTTAAATTGCTTATTGCCTTTAGTTCAGGTCACAGCCTGGCAAAACCAGCAAAACTGAAGACAAACTGTTTTTCTGGGAAGTTTGGATGTATTGTACACACTAGGGGTTAAGTAACTACTATATAGTTTGTGTTGGTACTAATTTGGTAGCAAAAAGCTGAAAAGCTGTGCATTTAAATTTCAATATGTTACATTATATGTTAAATATACAATTAGTTTGTATTAATTCCTTTCTGTAAATACTTAATTTCTGTATAAAGTTAAGATTTAACTAATAGTAATACGTAGTGTGTAAGTAGTAAAAGTGCATAGAGGATGTTATACTGTAATTTTATTAGTGCCATTTACTTTTTAACAAGGCTAAATTCTAACTTATGGACAGGTTTTGCCATTCAGACAACTGTTTCATGTTTGTCCAAAGACAAGCGTTTCAGCTAATAACTGTGGAAAAAAAAAAGTTAGCTAATTAATAAAATATATAAACATATATTTATCTAACCTTAAATCTTATTCCTACTGTTTATGTTTTTACTAGGAGTGAAACCAAAGACCGGCTGGGCTGTGGATCCTTTCGGTCACACTCCTACCCAGGCATATCTGCTCAGACAGGCCGGTCTGTCTAACATGCTGATCCAGAGAGTTCACTACTCAGTGAAGAAACACTTTGCCTCTCAGAAGTCCCTGGAGTTCTTCTGGAGACAGAATTGGGGTGAGCCTGACAAGGTTATAGAACAAGGATACCATTTTATTAAAGCATACATTTGTTTTCAGGTTACTACCGTTAATTCAACTTGCAATTCCAATTTGTAATATTAGTACAACAAAACAGATGGAAGCAAAATAAGCATTAAAGGGATAATTCACCCAAAAATGGCAATACAAATACCTTTTTATTAAAGCATGATGTGTTCTACTGCTTCTAGGGCTGCACAATTATGGCAAAAATAATAATTGTCGATTATTGCCTTTCATGTTGTAATAGTGATTATTAATGTCCATTAAAATATTAAATTACCGTGACGTCACAAAGTAAGCAACCGTGTGGTTCTTCAGATTAGCAGTTCTGTTTCATTCCTGACCGCCAGAGGCAGTGTAACACTACTGGATTATCGCAGCTCCAGCCAGATAGGTCGAGAGAATATACCAACAAAGTCACGTAATGACATATGCTGAGCCCTGGGGGTTATAAACCACAGTCGCTCAGCACTCTGCCTCTTTCGCTTTCTCGCCTGGTTGAGATAGGTTGTTTTGGTTAAGTGATATATTGTGCTGTCAAGTGCAGCTTAGAAGAGCAGTGAGATATTGTCCTCACAAGCTGTGTCAGTGCGCATCTACACCACTTCAATTCACGTGTCGAGGAAAAGTCACTTTCTAAGACTGTTTCTGTGCTTTCTTCAGAGATGTTGGAGCTGAAATGCCTGCTTCACTCGCTTCAGCCTGTCACATCTGCTACACCTGTGAAGATGACACAGGAGGATGAGAATGTTTGGAATCTTGGAAATTTTCACATCATTCTGACTTGGATGTGCTTTCTACGATTGCTTCTGATTTTCATGATCATTGGAATGCTGAGGATGTTGCGGCACAACCATCACCTCAGGATGTTTTCACTGGTTTTCCAGCAGCGGAGGGGTCTAGTGGGGGGTCAGTTCGGTCATCTGGACAGGCCCAGCCTTCTTCTGATGATACTTTGGCTGTGCTTCGAATGGCACTTGCTCGTCTTGGACTTGATGAGACACCTGTCCAATCTGCCCAAACCAATGTCTTTTCATGCAGGCCACAGCAGCGACTTCTTTGCCATGCCACCATATAAGGTTTTGTGGCTGAATTTTCAAATGCCCTCACAGGTTCTGGTTCGCCTAAACAGCGCTCAAAGATTGCTCGGACGTTAGCATCTATGGCTGAAGCAGATTCCATCGGGGTGATTCGTGCTCCAGAAATAGAGCAGCCTGTTGCAGCTTTGGTGGTGTCTCCTGACGAGGCTCTACGAGGGAATGTGCGATGTCCCAGTGCGCAATGTGGTCGCACAGTTTCATTATTAAAAAGGCATACGAGTCTTTTGCCTACATAACTCGTGCAGAAAACACAATCTATCAGTTACTTCTTGCTGCTACCAGTAAGCTAGAACCAGCAAATGTTGATCCCTCAATTTCACAGTTTCTGCAAACGGCTCTTTTGGCAATGGGCCATGTAACCCGCGAGCTGGGTAGTCTTGCAGCCACGCTTCTGGCAGCCCGCCGCCAAGTGTAGCTTGCCCAAGCACGGCTACCTGAGAACTGTAAGAAAACCTTGAGAGATCTTCCATTCGTTCCCGGACATCTTTTTGGTCCTAATGTTCCGGAACTGTTGGAAAAGAGAGTAAAGCTGTCTGAGGCCACTCATCAACTGACACAGGTACAGCGCTACCCTACCTTTAGGATGCCAGCAGTTCAGACCCGACATCGCTATGCCACACCGGGGCAATATTTCCGCCAGCAGGCTACACCTCAGTCACAGCCCCCTCAAAGGCCTCGTGTTACTGAGAATGCTAGAGTTTTTCGGCCACCTCATCGACATTTGCCAGTGGGACCCCATCAGCAGTCCCCCACGACCACTAAAAGTTGCACACATAAAGCCTGAGACACTCAGGCCGGCGGTCGATCGTTTTTCAATAGAACAGATAGAGTACTGGAGGACCAACACAGCAGATCCTTGGGTTTTGACGACTCTTGAGTAGGGGATATACTCTACAGTATATCGCCGGCCTCCCAGATTTTCAAGAATCGTTCCTACGGTTGTCAAAGATGCAGTTTGTTCAATGGCCCGCTCTCTGGAAATTCTTTCACTGTTACAGAAGGGAGCCATAAAAAAAGTTAATCCCCTCGTTCAGGGAGAGGGGTTATATTCAACATATTTTCTTGTTCCGAAGATTCTCGATTTGAGGCATCTGAATTTGTTCCTGAAGGTCCTTCCTTTTCGAATGCTGCGCACAGACGACGTTCTTCGGTGTGTGGCAGCAGATTATTGGTTTGTAAGTGTTGACCTGAAAGATGCATACTTTCACATCCCAATTGCTGTTCATCACAGAAAGTTTCTGCGTTTCAGTTTCCTGAATCAAGCCTACCAGTTCAAGGTTCTACCTTTCGGTCATTCCCTTGCTCCTCGTGTATTCACAAGGTGTGTTAGCGCAGCTCTGTCTCCTCTTTGGATGAGAGGTATGCATATTATGCCTTACCTGGATGACTGGCTTCTTTGTGCCCCCACAAAACAGAAGACTCTGCAAGACTCCAGACTGCTTTTGAGATGTGCAGAAGTTGGGTTTTTCTGTGAACGAGAAAAAGAGCTGTCTGAGTCCAACACAGACCACTACGTTCATAGGAATAACCCTGAATTCACGCCTAATTTCTGCCTCCCTGTCTCAAGTATGTGTGACGAACATTCTACAACTCTTGGCTCGCTTTCACCCGGGTGTGTCTTTGCAGTACCAGGTAGTCCTATGACTAATAGGGATGTTAACCGCTGCTACAGTGGTGATTCCCCTGGGTTTACTCCACCTCAGACCACTTCAGTTGTAGAACAACAGTTTGCAACTAGATCCCACCAGACATCGCCATCGACTCATTGTAATTTCTCAACATTGCTTATGGGCATTGAGGTGGTGGAGGCAGGTAGAGTTGTTGAAGACAGGTGTGTCCCTGTGTGTTTTTCCCTCTTGGCGGGAGTTGGTCACGACCGATGCTTCCCTCATGGGGTGGGCAACATGGAACCAGAGGGGTATTTGTGGGCACTGGCACCAACCCAGGCCACAGAACATATCAACCTGCTGGAACTACGTGCAGTGTTCATGGCTTTAAAGTATTTCATGCCAGTCCTGGCAGGCCGCCATGTTCTCGTTCGGTCCGACAATACCTCAACTGTTTTCCATCTAAACCACCAGGGCTGCACGAAATCCTGCAGGTCTCTACAGCTTACGCACGAGATCCTGACATGGTGGCAACCGCGACTCACTTCACTGAGGGTAGCTCATATTTCAGGAGCATGCAACCAGACATCGGATGCTCTTTCCATGGATCGAGTACATCCAGGAGAATGGAGACTTCATCCAGATGTTGTGCAGGAGATCTGGCTACAATTTGGAAGAGCAGAGGTGGATCTTTTTGCTTCGGAGATGACCACTCACTGTCGTCTATGGTTCGCAAAGACAGAAGTGTCCAGCCCCTTGGGCCAGGATGCACTGTCTCATGAATGGCCGAACTGCCTACTATATGCTTTCCCACCTATCCCTCTGTTATGGGAGGAGTTACACAGGATCTCCCTGTGCAAGCACAGAGTGCTACTCGTGGCACCGCGATGAGCCAGCCAGCCCATGTTTTCCTTTGTTGCTAAGACTTCTGTCAGGCAATCCATGGAAGCTTCCTCCAGGAAGGACCTCCTCTCCCAGCTGGATGCCAGCATCTGGCACCCGGATCCAGCTCGCCTGCAGCTTTGGGTCTGGCCATTGGGTTAAATCCTTCTCTGGAACATTGTTATCCTGCAGTTATTCACACAATCTCCAATGCTAGGGCTTCTTCCACACGACAGATTTATGCTGCCCATTGGAGGCTTTTTTCTGCATGGGGTGAGAAGCAGGGGCTCAATCCTGCAACGTGTGACATTCCGAGCATCTCAAGCTTTCTTCAACATTTACTGGAGGAGGGCAAAGTGGCTTCCATGTTGAAAGTGTACGTCGCAGCGATTTCTGCATATTATGTTACAATTGGTGGATCTTCTCTTGGATCTCACAGTCTTGTCTGCAGTTTTCTGAAGGGTGCACGCCATCTTAAGCCTGCTCGGAATCCTCACTTTCCGTGTGGGATTTGACACTCGTGCTTGTATTCCTTTGCTCATCCCAGTTTAAGCCCTTGCAAAGCATTGACTTGAAATGGTTAACCTTGAAGGCTGTCTTTTTGTTGGCTATTGCTTCTGCAAAACGAGTCAGTGAGTTGCACGCACTGTCTGTTAGCGAATTGTGCTTGCGTTGGTTGCCGGATGACCCTGGGGTGGTCCTACGACCCAGTCATTGAACTGGCCTCTTTTCAGACTTCTTCAGGGTCTGATTCAAGTGCTCAACTTTTGTGTCCTGTTCGTGCCTTGAAGTGTTATGTGGACACTACTGCTCAATTTAGACAGTCAGACCAGTTATTTGTCTGCTATGGTGGTGTGAAGAAAGGTGCTCCAGTGTCGAAGCAGAGGTTGTCAAACTGGATAGTGGAAACTATTATACTGGCTTACAAGGCAGCAAGGCAGCCATTCCACTAGGGCCATCTCATCTTCATGGGCTGTTTTTAGAGGAGTTTCGTTGGCGGACATCTGCACTGCCGCTACCTGGGCTTCTCCATGCACATTTGCCTGGTTTTATAAGGCCAACGTTGCTGCTCATCATGCCGTGAGTTCTGCAGTCTTTCAGGAGCAGCCTTAATTTTTCATCAGGTCAGTTGGATTCCTCTTGACTGTGTTGGTATGGGTCATCCAGTAGTGTTTACACTGCATCTGGTGGTCAGTAGGAATGAACCAGAACGTTAGTTACACATGTAACTGTGGTTCTGTGAATTCCGGATGACCGCCAGAGTTCTTGGTCAACTCTGAATGCATGAGAAAGGCATACAGAGGCAGAGTTAATTTTCCTCTGTGGAACACAAAAGGTATATAGTAGACTGTTCAAGCTGGTCTTATCCATACAGTAAAAGTAGAGGGTGATTTCAGGCAGTCAAGCTCCAAAAGAAAAAAATAAATAAACAATAAAAGTATTCCATACGACTTAGAGTATATTCAAAGGCTTCTGAAGCCAGTGCTATGATAAAAGTCAAGATTATACGTTAACAACTAATTAGATTTCACCCTGTTCTTCACACAAAGGAATTGCTTGCTTCAAATCCCCCTGGGAATGTCCTTCTTTGCAGGTTCTAAGCACTAAAGCTCATGTGATTTTGGTTTGAATAAAATGGGTGCATTGAGCAATTTCAGAGTATTTTTCTTTGCTTTTTTCTTTTTCACTTCCCAACAAAGACAAGAAACATTGCTAGTGTAACAAAATCATCACCAATAGTTGTAAATTTGGCATGTAACTGATGCTGTATCAGTGTATTGTGTCACTCTCATGCTGCTAAAGAGAATGCTAGGAAATTGTATATGGGTTTTGTTGCACAAACCTGTCATGCCATTAATCAGCTACCGTTTAGTAGTATTTCAAATTTTGTACAGATTAAATTGCACAGTCAGCATTCACATTTAAAGGAATGTTCTGGGTTCAATAGACGTTAAGCTCATTAAAAGCATTTGTGGCATAATGTTGATTACCACAAAAATGAATTTAGACTCGTTCGTCTTTTTTACAGTGAGACACTTACAATGTAAGTGAATGTGGCTAATTTGTGGAGGGTTTAAAAGGCAGAAATGTGAAGCTTATAATTTTATAAAAGCACCTACATTAATTCTTCTATTAAAACTCATGTATTATTTGTGCTGTAAAGTTGTTTAAATCGTAATTTTTATAGTCATTTTAGGGTTTGGAGTTTGTTGACATTACATAGTTATGACAACGAGGTTGTAAAATTATCTATAAGTTTACACAGAAATGGTTAGTAAGTGATTTTATCACTCTAAAATCATGTTTACATGCATATTGTTTACATCTTGTGTCTATACTTTTGAAACAGTGAGAATTTTAATGTTTACAGATTATCCCTATTCACTTCCATTGTATGTGGCTCACTGGAAGCCAGATTTGTGCTTTTTTCGAGCTGTACTGTGCAGTGGAAAAGCCCCATTAGCTATGTAACACATTTCCATAATGCCTGCCTAAGGGCTACTTCGGTAAGGGGCATTACATTTCTGACACACACTCTTAAGCGTTTGACCAATCACAACTGATTGGGCCAGCTGACCAATTAGAGCAGACTGGGCTTTTTGGAAAGGGGGACTTAAAAGAGACAGGAGCTAAAACATGAGCGTTTCAGAGAGAGGGTGAAAACAGGTGCTGCAGCAATGTACAGTATGAGAAAAATAATGTTTTTAAGCATGTAAACCTATACTAGAAGACCCCCAAAATAAAATTAAGAACTTATAAATGAGCATAATATGGGCTCTTTAAAACGACTTGTAATTAAGCAAATATTCCATCGTAGCAGATGATAACAGAATCTCTTTAAGTCTCAAAGCTGATGAGAGCACTCAGAGTCAGAATCACACATTTGATAAGAAACATCTATGGGAGCCTATTCGAACAACATGAGCTGCCCTAATGTGCCAACATTCACACTTTCATTGATTGAATCCATCTTTTATTTAGCAATTACTTTGATTAAAACCTGGCTAGGTGGGGATGCTCGCTACATTTAGTTTTGTGATTGAGAAATAGAGGTTGAAGCAAGATAAATCCAGTCTTCCATGCAGCATCTGCAGCTGCAGGCCCTGGAGCTGTTGGTAACAGACCCAACACTGTTAGTGCTTAGTCCAAGCCCTTTCCTACTCTAGATATTCATCTCCACCTCTGGTGGTCATTAAGCCTATTGCACCAAAAGATAACCGCACAAACACAGCTTTTGACAGGCGGCGTAATGACCTGCCTCACCAGAAAGCACTTGAAGCTCTCTTTAGTATCAAAGGATGGATGTTGTGGATCTGCGATGAGTTGATATATATAGCACAGGTATCGCACAGGTAACTGGGCTATTAGAGTCAAATTAATGATGCTGCACCAGTGCACCAGAGCATCACACAACCTGGACTCTGCCATCAGTATTCAGAAGATAATTCTTTGTAATTGTTGTTTCAATACTGTCCTGCATGTTGTTACATGTACTGTGTAATGTGTACTTTTTATGATGATAAAAAGACCTTCTCTTACCAGTTTAATGTGAAGAAACATCTGTAAGTCTGTCATGGCCATTTTATTACTTTGAAAAACGTAAAGCTGTGTTTCATGCACCACTCGCTGCTGCTCAATCTATAGTGTGATGGTGAAAGAAATTGAATCTAAGAAAGAATTAGGACTGAATTGATTATGAGATGGTTGGGTACCACAACATAATACAAAAACATAAATAAACATATTGGGCTCTATTTTAAGTGCGTTTGTGCTAAGCTCAGCGCTATGCATTAAGTCATGCAAGCAAAGTCAATGGGCATGGCCATGTAGTTAAAAATACCAAAATAGGTCTAGGCACAAGTGGGTTTGGCTAAATTGCCTATACTACTGTGCTGGGTCAAGTGCAATTTAATTTTGAGGTTCTTCTTTAATAAAAATTACAATGTGTTCAGTAAATCATACCAAATCCAAACATAAAAAATGACAACAGGTGGAATAAATAAAACACAAATTAGATCACAACTGTAACTATTAAGATAATAATAATAATAATTGAAAAATAAACCACAAGCTATAGATAGTTTAACACAAATCTACTACATTTTTGTTTCATAAAACGGCTACAACCTTGATTGTCATGGACAGAATTTGATGTTCTGTACTTTCAGAATTTGGAAATTAACTATTTCCTAAACTGCAAATGCAAATGCAGGAACATTTGAATTGAGTTTAGACTTAGCACTGAAAACAGATGTGCTTTTGAACGTCTTCGCAAAATGACCTATTTCTTAGGAAAATTCAGTTGACTGGTTGTGATTTGGAAAGGCACACACATGTCTAATATAAGGTCTCACAGAAAACCAAGCCATGAGCTCAAAGGAACTGCCTGCAGAGCTCATAGACAGGATTGTGTCAAGGCGCAGATCTGGGGAAGGCTAAAAATGTTTTGGCTGCATTGAAAGTTCCCACAGTGGCCTTCATAATTCTTAAATGGAAGAAGTTTGGAACAACTTGGACTCTTCCTAGAGCTGGCCGCCCGGCCAAACTGAGCAATCGGGGGAGAAGGGCCTTGTTAAGAGAGGTGACCAAGGATCCTATGGTCACTCTAGTTGAGCTCCAGAGATCATGTGTGGAGATAGGAGGACAACCATCTCTGTAACACAGTGTCTGGGCTTTATGGCAGAGTTGCCAGACGGAAGCCTCTCCTCAGTGAAAGGCACATTAAAAGCACCTAAAGGACTCTCAGATTGAGAGAAACCAGTTTCTCTGGTCTGATGAAATGAAGACAGAACATTTTGGCCTCAATTCCAAGTGCCATGTCTGGAGGAAACCAGGCCCAGCTCATCACCTGTGCAGTACCATGCCAACGGTGAAGGATGGTTGTGCTGTCCACCGATGATCCCCATCCAACCTGACAAAGCTTGAGAGGATCTACAGAGAAGAATGGCAGAAAATTCCCAAATCCAGGTGTGCAAAGCTTGTCGCATTATACCCAAAAACACTTAAGGCTGTAATCGCTTCAAAAGGTGCTTCAACTAAGTACTGAGTTAAGGGTCTGAATACTTATGTCAATGTAACATTTCAGTTTTTTCTTTTTTCTGGTTTTTGCTTTTTCATTATGGGGTATGGAGTGTAGATTGATGTGAAAAAAATTATAATATAAAGTATTTTAGCAAAAGGCTGCAAGATAACAAAATGTGAAAAAATTAAGGGGTCTGAATACTTTCTGAATGCACTGTATTCAGCACAAATTGCGCTGTTAAACCTGCTTTTAAAATTAAATAACGCAGACTGGTGGCTTCCACAGAAGCATATACCATCGATTAACAATCTCAGAACTCACAGTAGGTGTGTCTTTAATGGTTTATACTGTATGTTATCGTAAAAAATTTATTCCCCAATGGAAGAAATTCATTGTGTAAGTTTGGAGCAGTATTATCTTTTTTTCTCGTCCAATGGGAGATGAGGGAGTGTTCGAGAAACCTGTTTAAAAACAAACAAATTAAAAAAACATTAATTTTGCAATTGCATTTGGTGACACTAGTGGCACAGAAATTACACACTTTAACACATGATAAACAAATATATCACACTTTTTCAGCTGCTTTAGCTGAGGAGTAAATGTGCTTTGTGGTAAATTTCAAGATATATTACTCTCTTGGCATTTGTTCTCGATTGATTTGTATAAAATTAAAATAAGTGTTGAGGGAAATGAGTAGAACATTACAAGGGCTGAACTGAAGCTAGCTTTTCTCAGAACAGCAAACAAAAGAGAAGTCAGGGTAAATGTCCTCCCACTTCCTATCTATTATTTATCCATATCTAGTAATATATCTATTTGGAATGCAACTGTTTTTCGCAGACCTAGTGCTAAAATGGACTCTTAACTTAGAGCCTTAACCATAGGCACTGCTGAACAATTATGATTACAGTTAATTTGGCTGTGGCACTGTACACTCTATGCCAGGCTCAATTAGCTTCCTACTCTGTTTAATTCCATATATCACCATTTAACAGACAGATGGACTGCTCTCTGCCTCACTCCAGGACTCTTGTTTAAAGGAAAATCGTGCATTATTTATTTGCATGGCTTTTATGAATGTCACTCTGGTGCACTTGCTGTGCTGAAAGGGTAATTGAATTTTATTATTGCAAATAAAATGTTATTCGACTTTGACATTAGTGGATAGTTTCATGATTTGCTGCCTTGAAACTGGATGGTTCTCCTCTGATATTTCATGGCTCATCGTTGTTTATGAATCTGGCACTGTAAATTACGGATAAGCAAAGTGATCCTGGTCTTGCAGCAGTTTGCGAAAGAAAGAAAGAGATGAAATGGCTTTCATAACCCATTTTATATCTGTAATGAGATGCATTTCCAAGTGAAAAAGGTAAAATATAGGGTGGGTGTGACAGGGCGGAGGGCGGGGCCGGGTGGTGCAAGATTCTGCACACCCGGTCCCTTATCAGGCAGATTAAGCCTCCGAGAGGGATAAAGGCGGACTGCGGATGGTGGTGCAACAGAGAGAGATAATTTATGGGCAGCTGTCCATTATGTGTGTGTTATGTCTTTTTGTTAAAACTATTATTTATATTGTCAAGCCGGTTCTCGCCTCCTCCTTTCCCTTATATCCCTTTACTGTGGGACTTCTAAAAAATGTAAATGTCATTTTTTTATGTTCAAATTAGCGCTGTCAGTTGATAAAACATTTTTGTCTTTAAAATACATTTCCTTTTTTAGGATAGAAAGCAAAACATTATGTTAAAATATAATGCTTTATAAACAAAGCACAAAGAAACAAAGCATTCTAAAGTACAATGATAGAAATGCACTAAATTAGCACCCATTCAATTAACATTGAACGTTTCCCAAAGTCTAATGGCCAGGTTGACTAATTGAAAGAACTAGTCATTGCATATTCATTGCAATGGGCATTATATCTCTTAAAATGTCATCCTCCACAATACTAATCAGCCAGCAGACTGTGGCTATTAATTTTGATACAGCAATCATGAAGCCGCATTCATCATTCGCACGTGGGTTTAAATGCCAGCGTCAAGTGCCACTTTGATCTCCACAGGAAAAGTGCTGTGGACAAAGACATCTCATTCTGCATTTTCATTATAGTTTAAACTTGACCTGTTTCTGTGGTAATTAAATTGCACCTTACAGAGGCTGCAAAGTACTTGCTTTCTTTCACAAGTCCCATCTGGGCTTCATTTGCACATACAAAAAGCATTAAGAGGTCCTTTCCTCATCATTTGATCACTGACACGGCTGTTGTGTGTGTGTGTTGTGAAGTGTGCGTCAGTGTAATGACTTCAGGCGGACACGTCACAAAGTTCCCGCCCTAGTCCCACCAGTTTGTTTTCTGGTTTATGATTTATTAATGTGTTAATTGTGTTTAAGAAAAATTTACGTGTTAAACTTTTTTTTTTATTAATCGCATGTAACGTTTTGACAGCTGTAGTTCAAATACGTTCAGCTATCCCAGTTAAATGTGTCAAATATAGGTAAACCATTAGTAGATTGATTTTCAATCATTTTTCAATTGAAATCAATAATGTGGCTCTGTGGCAACTCTACAGCAACATTGGCTCAACCAATGGTGTGAATTTGGTGCACTCTCTGTTTATCACCCAATGAAAGATGGGGGAGTGTTTGAAAATGATCATTATTTTGCAATTCTGTTTTGCACCCTGAAATTACTCACCATTAAATGCATTACTTTAATTTATTCCAACAGATCAGGACTCTAGTTCAGACATTTTGTGTCACATGATGCCATTCTACAGCTATGATGTTCCTCATACATGTGGACCTGACCCAAAGATATGCTGCCAGTTTGACTTCAAAAGGCTCCCGGGTGGAAGAGTCAGTTGTCCTTGGAGAATCCCACCTCAAGCCATAACGAAAACCAACGTAGAGGAGAGGTACAACTATACATGCCAGTCATTAACATTGGTGATCATGTTTAGATTAAATATGATTCACATGTTTGTTTAGTTATTTAGCTAATAACTAAACAAACTAATATCTTTATATAGATTGACCTCAGCTTTAGGTATTTGAATGATCATAACATTATTTAAATGTATTCATTCAGCAGATGCTTTTATCCAGCGTAACTAACAAATTCATCGTAAGGAGGCAGTAACTGATCAGATCAAAACTTATCAGATGGAGATTTTCCTCCTCTTAGTTCTGTGTCTCCATTTGTAGAGTTCAGGTACTGTTGGACCAGTACAGGAAGAAATCCAAGCTCTTTCGTACCAAGGTGCTGCTGGCTCCTCTTGGAGATGACTTCCGCTACACTGAAGCTGTGGAATGGGACCAGCAGTTTGAGAACTACCAGAAACTTTTTGACTTCATGAATTCTCATCCTGAGCTCCACGTCAAGGTATTGCAACCTTGCAAAGCTTCCTTAAAGACCCCATGGAATTGTTTAATTAGTGCTGTTTTCTTTCCTGTGTTGATGTATTTCCTATTGAAACAGGACGTTTGGGAGGAACGTACTAAAAGGTTTTTCCTATTTAAAAAAAAATAGCCAATAGCTTTTAGTTTACATCCCTAAACCATAATTTGCTACTTCCTTGGCGGTGACCGGTGGAATTAGCAGGAGGGACATTCGGTGAATTCCAATCAAAAGTAATCATCCCTATACCCTTCTCCCTATGAAGGACAGAGCTCTTGATGTGGGCACTCGGAAGGAAGCGTGGCATTATATTTTGAATGTACCCTTCACTAAATGTCTTGTAAAAGGGCCCTTTGTGAAAATATTAACTTTCTTTCGTTTGGAATGACCCTTCGAGTGGCATCCCCTTCCCGAAGTTCCCTTCAAGGGCACAAAAATGCGTTTGGAAAGTGCCAATTATCAGTCTAGAGAGCATTTGATACAAATCTTTGTGCGAGATAAGGCACCACTTTTTTTGGTCTGGTTTCCCAGAGGTGAAAGAGATTTTAAGTACACTTGCATGTAGATAGCCTCAAAGCTCATACACATGAATTTTTATTTCATTTTGAAATGCTCACATTAAAGTTAGTAACACTATGTATTTGGTATATTTACAAACATTTAGGTATTTGTTTTTCTTTGCAGGCCCAGTTTGGCACCATTTCGGATTACTTTGAGGCCTTGCGTAAAAGCACTGGCATGGATCCTGTTGAAATGAATGTTGGCGAGCTGGCCCTGCCCGTGTTAAGTGGAGACTTCTTTACTTATGCAGATCGAGATGACCATTACTGGAGCGGATACTTCACCTCACGTCCATTCTATAAACGGCTAGACCGGTTGCTGGAATCATACCTCAGGTAACCAAGGTTACCAAATCCACTGCATCTGTCTTCATAATGACAATATACAAGGCACTGATACCATGGTCTTTGACATCCATCATGGTACTAAATGAGTAACATGTTTATTGACATTTTACTCTAAGGTACTTCAAAGAATACCATTATAGTACCAGGATAATACCATGGTACCAAGTCCAAAATGACATTACCACGTTTCCTGTCCGAACAATCACAATACTATGTTAAGATGGGACATGGTACAAAAACTATGGTATATTTACCAAAAAACCCTAAAAAAAGGCAATACCATTGGACATTGTACAAAAAAAAAAAAGAACACTTCCAAAGAACCATAATAGTGCCATGATATATTTAGGTACTTTTTTGTTAATGGGTTAGTTCACCCCAAAATGAAAATTCTCTCATTTACTTACCCTCATGCCATCCCAGCTGTATATGATTTCCTTTCTTCAGCAGAACACATTTAAAGAAAAACAGAAAAATATCTCAGCTCAGTAGGTCCTTATAATGCAAGTTGATGGTATCCCAATTTGTTATGCAGCAAAAAGTGCAGACAATCAGCATTAACGTCATCCATACGACGCCAGTGGTTAAATTAATGTCTTATAAAGTGAAATGATAACTTCACGAGTTATCATTTCTTAAAAATAGTACTTAAAAATATAAATATTTAAGTACTTTTTAACTATAAATCAATGCATCCGGTAAGCAGCAGTATGTGCGTTCACGAGAGGGCTGAGGTCACGAGGTCACAAGGTCTTTCCAGCGGTGACATGGCAACTTTCCATTAGTTGCAGCAGACGCTCTCTACCTCTGTTGGCATTGCCTGGCATTGCCTGCATGTGCACCACCACGTCTCCTGAGTTCTCTGTCGTTCTGAAACTTGGTGGTCCTGCCTCCTCCATCTGCCTGTGCTCCTGGTCAGAGTAATCCAGTTCAAATAAATATGGCTGTGCAAAAACTTGGATCTCCTCTTCTCCTCTTAAATCAAAATCTTCTGACATCTTTGTTAAAATTTTCATCAATTTGTTTACGATGTTCAGTCAAAAATTGGGTTACCATCCACTTGCATTATAAGGACCTACTGAGCTGAGATATTTTTCTGTTTTTCTTCAAATGGGTTCTGCTGAAGAAAGCAAGTCATATACAGCTGGGATGGCATGAGGGTGAGTAAATTATGAGAGAATTTTCATTTTTGGGTGAACTATCCCTTTAACACCAAGTCTCCCTTTTTTCAAATTAACAAACACACAAAGCCTTAAACCTGTCATGAAAGCTAGAGTCTGTCTTTGGAACATAGTGCTCTGAAAACAGGCATTATCCTCTCATTCTTCCAGCACTGTGTACTGTACGCTGCTAACTAACACACAAAGCTGAAGGTCAGATGAATTGTCTGTTGTCACGATAAGCCTGAATCCCTATGACAAAGTCACAGCAAATTAAATCATCAAGTGTTGAGCTAGTCACTCAGTGGCTCAATGGCAGTATTCATTTGTCTAGGAACATTGACAGTGGCACCTTCACGTCTATGTATGATTCACAAACATTACTATTTGGATCATTTCTAACATGACACTGGCCCAATCAGAGGAAAAGACAAAATAATCTCATTGCATTAAAGGGTTAGTTCATCCAAAAATGTAAATTCTCTCAGGATTTACTTATGTTTAAGCCATCCCAGATGTGTATGACTTTCCTTCTACAACAGAATTGAAGTGAAGATTTTTATAAACACATTTCAGCTCTGCTTGTCCATATAATGCAAGTAAATGGGTGCCATCATGCTGCTGGCTGTATGACGGACCGAAAGGCATATTTAGGCTGCATAAAAGTAATCCACATGACTACAATCAATCAATTAAGGTCTTCTGAAGCAAACCGATAGGTTGGTGTAAGAAACAAATCGCTAATTAAATGTTTTAACTTTAAATTGTTGCTTCCGCCCACTGCTGTATTGCTGTTTGAAATTACCTAACTCTCGCGTAACGTTCGTTCCTCTTTTGTATACAAAGCACGCGCTTCAGAATTGTTGCGTGAACGCGCCATTGCGCTTACATCACACGACAGCAACGATGCGTCAACTGCTGGCAGGAAGCAGTTTTTAAGAAAAAGTTGATTTGTTATTTTACACAAACCTATCGATTTGCTTCTCATGTGTAACACCTGAGACTTTTGCCCTAGCAGCCACCAGAGATTGCTAGGAGATTAGTGACTTTTTGTTTGACTTTTTGTTTTGCGTCAGATTGTGCCTGAAAAGGTTTTGGATTTCTTATCATATATTAATCTTAAAAGAAATATTGTATAATATGACTTGCTATTTATATTTGTTTTGTTTTTATTGTATTTATATGATATTTGTTTTTTGTAATTGAATTCTTGCCATGAAAATAGCTTTGATCGCTGACATGGCATTAAATAAAACATACTACTACTACTACTTGTTTTGCGTCTCTGTTCCTGGTTCTTGCCCTGATTGTTCCCAGCTGTATCTTGTTTACCTTGTTTGCCCCAGTGTATATAATGTCCTTGTGTTTGCTCACACTTTGTCAGTTGTTTTTCTTGTTACCATTCATGGAGGTGACGATTGTGCGGTGCGGTGGTTCGGTTCGGTTCGGTTCCTGTGTTTTCCAAGTTTTGAAATCTCGATTTCTTATTAAATAAAGCTGCACTTAGATCCTGCTCTACTTCCTCCAGCAATCATTATACCAAGATATGAATTGATCAACTGGAGATCGTGTGGATTATGGGCAAATACATTCTGACACCCACATACACACATCAGATTGATTAAAGATTCTGTCCAAGGTCATTTAAAGTTTATTTAATTATTAAAGTGTTTTGATGTTCATAATGGAATAGAAAGCAGATGTATGATTGATGTCAGGTATGTAGGTCATACATATGGTAGGGTTGTTTTTTTTTTCTTCATATTGCTATGAGCTATGTGTAGAACTGGCTGTGAATGGCATTCAGATATATTTTTGATCTGTTGAAGGATTTTGAAAGTTCTCAACTAACGAGTCCGATTTCAAAGGTCTATTTATAAATATCCATTTAAACTTTGAATAGCTTTAAAATATAATTTCAGTTTGGTGATTTACACAGTTTAACTGTTAAAATTACTTTTATGCTGCCTAAATATGACTTTTGGACCGTCAAACAGACAGCAGACTGATGGCACCTGTTTACTTGCATTGTATGGCCAAATAGAGCTGAAATGTGCTTATAAAAATCTTCACTTCGGTTCTGCAGAAGAAGGAAAGTCAAACACATCTGGGATGGCTTAAAGGTAAGTAAATCATAAGAGGATTTTCATTTTTGGGTGAACTAACCCTTTAATTCCCGTTCTAAAATATTTTATGTCAATATGTGGAATTTGGAGGAAATGGCTTCTTGCTTGCGGGAAATTGTTAAACCTCTGTGCAGGTTTCATTAATTGGCCCAGTTGTAGATAATGAGAAGTTGTGCTGCTTGGTACATATTGATTTTCTACATTGTGCTCTCTCACATACTGTGAAGTGAAAGTTGGATATCTGACTTTTTCTTTCTTAACTTTATCTCACCTCTTACAGTTCACTCACAATGATGAAAGTTGACCATACGGATCTAATTTTTATAGAACTCTCCCTTCAAAGCCTAATCACTAACAAGAAAGCACCAAAAGTACTTTGGTAGTCCTTTTTTGATTTATTATTTATCGACGTATACCCAGGGGTGGGACAGAATACTTAACGTATTCTGGGTTGAAACGAAATTTGGTCCATGGTAGTACTATGATTATTTGGACATGTTCCATGGTATTGCCATAGTTTCATGTGCCATGGTAATGCCATGGAACATGTAAAAAAACAAACAAACATGGTACAACCGAGGTAGTTCTGTACTGTGAGGTTACTTTTTGTAAGGACATGGTGTAGTCATAGTTTTTTTTTACATGTATCATGGTAGTACCATGGTAAATCTACATGTCCTATAGTATTAGCATGCATTTGGCCATGTACTATTGTAATGCCATGGTTATTTGAGCATGCTCAATAGTAGCATTTTAGTCTCTTGTACATGTACCATGGCATACCATGTTCTATGGTAGTACCATTATTTTGGGACTCGTAACATTGTAGCACTGTATTTGTTTTTTATGAAGTACCATGTAAATACACTGGCATATGAATATGGTAGTCATTCAGAACCATGGCATTACCGTCTGGTACGATCAAAGTACCATGGTACCAACACAGTACCTTTTTGTAAAGGATTTGCTGTATGTATTCTATAAATCTTTTGTGAATATGTGTATGTTTGTTTGTGTAAACAGCTACCCTGCTTTTACTCATTTTTTAGTATAGGAACATGATATGGAGAGAACTTTCCTTCATTTACAGCCTGTATTGTATGTCTGCACTCTGTTCCCTCAAATGTGGCCGTACTCAATCACACAAGTGAATAGAGTGGGTACACCTTCAGTGAGCGGACACTGCCAACTTTCTTTAACACACTATTTGCATTTTTATGGGTGTCTTATTGTAGGCAGGAGACACTGTTCATCAGTATGCAGTTGTTAAACTATTTTTTCTCCGTTCTACACGATGGCTTCTTTCACACTGCAATTAGGACTTTGTTCAGCTCTGCGCTGTTTCACACACACACACACACACACACACACAGACAAATGTGCAAATACATTCTGACATACACACACATCAGATTGATTAAAGATTCTGTCCAAGGTCATTTAAAGTTTATTTAATTATTAAAGTGTTTTGATGTTCATAATGGAATAGAAAGCAGATGTATGATTGATGTCAGGTATGTAGGTCATACATATGGTAGGGTTGTTTTTTTTTTTCTTCATATTGCTATGAGCTACGTGTAGAACTGGCTGTGAATGGCATTCAGATATATTTTTGATCTATTGAAGGATTTTGAAAGTTCTCAACTAACAAGTCCGATTTCAAAGGTCCATTTATAAATATCCATTTAAACTTTGAATAGCTTTAAAATATAATTTCAGTTTGGTGATGTTCACAGTATCACTGTTGCCTGTCCATGAAATATAAAAACTAATTTCACGAGAAACACTTCATGGTCAAATTGTAATATTCTCTTGTATGTTGAATAATGTTGTCATATTCTCTTCTAACTATCATTACTATAATCCATCCGGATGTTTTACTCTGGAGTTTTTTTGTAATTCTCATTATTGTCAATGGTGATTCTCATTAGATTTGTATTACTATAATACAGTAATTGTTTACTGTATTACAGTAAAATACTTCAATACAATGATTCTTTTTGTAAATCAGCATTTAAGGCAGTGCAAATAGAAATACAATGGTGCAAAAATACTTCTTTAAATAATATCATTATTTTGCATTACATTAATGAGAATGAGATTTTTTTTTTGCATTACTGTAAAGATAATTGTTGGGAGAAAATGGCCTTAATTGTCATGAAAATAATGTCACAATGGGAAAAAAAAAGATATATATTTTTGATGTAAAAAATGACCATGGTAGAGCATCACCAACATACATTTTTATTTACTGTGGTATTTTTGAGAAGGTCAAATTCTTTAGTGAGATAATATCTGTGTTTTTACCATAATGCAAAGATATTTCTATTTTATGGACATTATCCATAATTGGAGAGTCCAAACCTCATTTTGTTCTCTCTACTACAAAATAAGAATTTCTTAATCCGTATTTTTGTTGTTTTCCAGTAATGATATAAAAACATCCTTAAAAGAACTTACTTCAGTTGTGAAAATTATACTTTTCAATCTGAACATTAGCCAAATACAGAAAATATTTGAAAGATATTTGCTTTATTCACCATAGATTTATTCTTCGTATTAGCACAGTTTTAGAAAACTTTTCAACTTGTTTTTTTTTTTTTCACTAAGTGTCAGATGTCCTTTCATTTGTCTGCAGGGCAGCTGAGATACTCTACTCTTTGACCTTGGCTGATATTCAGCGGTTTGGCAAACCCAGTGCGGTGGGTTACCCTGCGGTGGATAATTACAAGTTACTGACAGAAGCCAGACGCAATCTGGGTCTCTTCCAGCACCATGATGCCATCACGGGCACAGGCAAAGACTGGGTGGTTGTGGACTATGGAACTAGGTAACATATTTTACTTTAAACATCTTACAGATAGAGAACAATGTCAATAGTTAATGAATCTCCCTTTCTGTGGTTCGAACATTCAGCCTTTGGGTTACCAGACCAGATTGTTAACAAGTAAGCCACCCCCACAAGAATTAGTTTATGTAAAGATTAATGATCTTTGCTCTTAAATGTCTCGAAATCTTCCCTAACTGGTTGATATCTGAACCATTTGGAATATAATTTGGGGTTTAAGTAGGGGATGACAGCAGAGTATGTGAGAGGAGTAGAGAGAATGTGGAGCAGCATGATTTTTCCTGGATTTTTTATAATATATATATATATATTGATATAGTCAGTCGATTAAAGTTTTTAATCACGATTAATCATAGATTTTAAATATGCTGAAATTTCACACTATAGATACTTTTCTAGTCAAAATTCATTTATTTCCATCTTAGGTAAGAAGACACAGCAATATGTAACAATAATGTTTTATTAACATTTTCCAAACAAAGCCTTCTACAATATAAAGACAATGCACTAAGATAGCACCAATTCAAGTAACATTAAACATTCCCCAAAGTCTAAGAGGGAGTTTGACTAATTGAAAGTACACATAGATTGCATCTTCATTTTAATGAACATTAAATCCCTTAAACTCTCATAATCCACAATATGAATCTGCTGGTAGATTGTGGATATCCACATTGTTACAGCAATCGTGAAGCTTCATGATTCGTGACAAAAAACAGCAATGCCAGCATCAACATGAACTAACAAAAAGGTCTTATTCTACATTTTTGGTGATTGTTAAGATTTGGTGTGCTTCCGTGCTGGCCACGGTAGAAGGGCTGTGGCGTGTGAATCAGTGTAATGACACTGGGTGGACACAGTACAAAGGTTCCACCCTTCACACCAGTGTTTATGCTGTATTAATGGTAAATACGTTAATTGTGATTAAGAAACATTTATGCGTTAAACTTTAATTAATCCCATGTGTTAACGCGTTAATCATGACAGCTCTAATATATATATATATATATATATATATATATATATATATATATATATACATTGATGAGCCAAAACATTTGGCCCACTTACAGGAGAATAACTTTGATCATCTCTAACAAGGCCATAAGTCAAGGTCTGGGTAGATTAGATAGTAAGCGAACAATTAGTTCTCGTAGTCAACGAATTGACTGCAGGAGAAATGGGCAGGAGTAAAGACCTGAGCGACTTTGATAAGGGCCAAATTCTTATGGCCAGATGACTGGGTCAGAGCATCTCTGCAACGGAAAGGCTTGTGGGGTGCTCATGGTCAGCAGTGGTGAGTACCTACCGACAGTGGTCCGATGAACAAACCACAAACCAGTGACGGGTTGTTGGGCACCCAAGTCTCATTAATGCGCGAGGGTAACAAAGATTATCCCATCTGGTCCGAACCGATGAAAGGTGTACTGTGGCACAAATCACAGAATATTTTAATGATGGTTATGGGAGGAATGTGTCACAACACACAGTGCATCGCACCCTGCTGCATATTGGGCTGTGTAGACTGGTCAGAATGCGCATGATGACCCCTGTCTACTGTTGAAAGAGCCTACAATGGGCACGTGAGCGGTGTAACAGGACCTTGGAGCAGTGGAACAAGGTGGTCTGGTCCGACGAGTCTCATTTTCTTTTACATCACGTAGACGGCCGTGTGCATGTGCACTGTTTACCTGGGGAAGTTGATGCGCTATGGGAAAATGTCAGGCTGGTGAAAGTAGTCTGATGCTCTGGGAAATGTTCTGCTGGAAAACCCTTGATCCGGCCATTCACGTTGACATCAATTTGACACATTCCTCCTACCTAAGCACGTTGCAGACCAGGCACATCCCTTTATGGCAATGATATTCTGTGATGGCAGTGGCCTCATACAGCAAGATAACGGCCGCGGCTGTTCTTTTGGGTGGATGGCAGTGGCGAGGATTCCATGACAGTGCATCCCTCCTCCCAGGGTTTCAGCACCAATGTAACAAGGTTACTAGCTTCATGGGAAAGGCTGAACAGTAATATTTAATGATCAAAAATTGGCAGCTGTGTGTGGTTCTCTCTCTCTCTTGAACTGCCACATCCTGCTGCACCTATCCCTCTCCTACGCGGATTTGCCCGATTGGGGGCCGGGTTTGCGTAGTCATGGCCTGGCCCGCACTCCTCGTTGTCACAGTTATATTCAGACTGATCATAAACAAAAATTATAATAATAACGAATTTTGTATCGTAGTAAATTATTCTTACTTGTTTTTAAGGTTGTTTCACTCCATTCTGAATGTGAAGCGAGTGATTGTAAGCTCCGCACATTGGTTGGTGCTTAAGGACAAACAAACATACAGCCATGATGCTTCTAATCATTTTCTTCAAATGGTGAGTGTTCTCACTGCAGATCCACAACATGTTGGCATTACTCCTCCTACATTTGGCAGTTATATCACATTTTGACTGATTCCACGTCATAGGATGATGTTCAGCCAGCGCAAGATGCCTTACCTCGAAAGACTGTTCTGGAAGTTCGCGATAAGCCAAGGTAACTTTTTGAAAAAGCAGTGTCTTATATATATATATATTTATTCCTAATTCCAAGATATATTAACTTGCGAAGCAAAATTGTGTACAATAATAAAACTTGTTTTTAGAGAATATTTTCTTGCAAAAATGTGATTAGATTTGTACTTAAAAAAAGGAAATAAACAGAAAAAGAAACTTAATAATTGTCTCAATTATTAACACATCTTTGCTTTAAGAAGGATGTATTTTTTTAAAAGGCAAAAAATATATATACACTCAGAAAATGGCAAAGAATGCCTGATAAATGTTTTTTGTACTGTTCCCAGGTTGGTGGTGGTTTACAACCCCACAGAGCAGGCCAGGACATCTATGGTTACTGTGTACGTGAACACTCTTCACGTGCGTGTGCTCAATGCTCTTGGGCAGGTTGTCCACGCTCAGATCAGTGCAGTATGGAACGATGCCACCCACCCTGACACTGATGTCTTCCAGGTAAGATCTGTTGCCCTGATTCTTTATATTACATTTTAGGGGAGTCAAAATGCAATAATCAATCTGACAATGCAAATTCAATTCATCTACAAAATTCAATAATAATTATTTGATTCTAATTACTATAGTAATGTGAGTGACCAATGAGGTTCTTTTGCTGAAGAACCAACAAGATGTCATGCTCTGATCTGAATGTTTTCAACAGCGATCACACTCACAGCTGGATATCATCACAAATGACAATTGAAATAGTGATTCTGTCACCAAGTGTTTTTCTGGAGTTCTCCTACACTACATTGACTTAAAAAATCAGAAAGCTGAGTAACTGTTGGAACCGTTTTCAAAATAGTGTAGCTTTTCTACCAACAAGTAGCAGTGTTGCATGACAAACCTGTGTGTTTTATAGATGTGTGTCATGTTGTTTTGAGCAGTCTTTATCAAATACGCTCTAAGGTTATGTCCACATTAATCTGGAAACAGTGTTTCCATTTTTGAAACGCTCTCTGCCATTTTCAAACATTTTCAAAAAGCTGCTCGTCCACAATGAAATGTCCGGAAGCACTTAAATCCACTTACTGAACTTGCAAATAAAACGTAAGAAGTGTAGCCCTAAGTCGTTACCATGTACGGTCTGAAACGCAATTGTCCTCACTTTCCATCGCCGGACAGCATATCTGAGGAAACTTCCCGTCGCCTTTGAAGTAATGCAATGTTAAGGTTACACAAAGTAACATTTATCTTTAACAACGCTATCAAAATGAATAGAAGGCACAACAACTCTGCTACAACATGGGCCGACATCTTTATTGTTTTGGATTGAAAGGATCACATTACTGAGTAACATGATATATATCTCCAGATATCTCTGTTTCACCTGTCCACACTACAAAGCAAAAATTGCATTCTTACATTTATCCACTGAGGAGAGGGTTTTCAAAAAGCTCAGTTTTATTGAACAAATACGCTCTGTCTGGACGGAAGGCCAAAACATTGAGAACAAGATGCGTTTTCGTCAGAAAACCTGTTGTGTGGATGTGGCCTTATACTGTTCCTTACTGTTCCGGTTTTGATGCCAGAAAAATACTTCTAATAATTATCTAGAAGATATTGTCCCCTTAAAAAGCTTCAAAGTAGTTAACAACTTTTTGTTAGTAGCATGTAGTACTTTTTTTAAAAAGGGAAGCTTCATTGTAGTTTAACCACTTAACATTTTTAGCTTTTTTTTGGCTTTGCTTGTTAGCTTCCCCATCACTGGTAAGAACTGATGCTAGTTTGTTTGTCCCATAATGAGAGATTTTTCTGATGCACTTACTCCATATTAGGGCAGATTTTGTTATTTACGAGTGGGTATCCCTTATATGGGCTTTTCAATGGCCGATACCAATATCTAGAGAGCAGAATGGCCTATATAAATGTAGATAAACATAATATAATTCAACAACAGCAAATCAGATGGACCTGACACAAGGGAATGGTAAATGGTCTGCACTTATATAGCGCCTTTTTAACCTTAACGGTATTCAAAGCGCTTTACACTGTGACACATTCACCCATTCATACACACATTCACACACCAATGGCGGCAGAGCTGCCATGCAAGGTGCTAGCCTGCCATTGGGAGCAACTTGTGGTTCAATGTCTTGCCCAAGGACACTTCGGCACGTGGAGTCATGTGGGCTGGCGATCCTGCGATTAGTGGCCGACCCGCTCTACCAACTGAGCCACAGCCGCCCAAATTGTTAAACACTTCTGTTAATTGGCCAGCGAACACCACGCAAAATGGCCAAATATCGGCCGATATGTCGGTTTATCACTAGTGTACCTAAAATGAGAACAGCTCCTATTACTTTGTTATATAATTAAAGAAACATGATGGCCTCTTGAAACACAATTCTCACACACTGTACTGCTGTAGTAATATGTACCCATGTTATCGTCATATTGAATGTTTTTGTATACTAATCGACAGTTGTCGTTTGTGGCTCACGCTGCTCCGCTGGGTCTGAGTGTGTACCAGCTTATGGAAGGAATGGAGCCAAGGACAGAAACTCCCAAATACACGTTCCTAATGGAAGACAAGCGCATTGCAGTCAGTGGACTAGACCATTTCAGATTGTCCTACCAGGATGATGCTGCTCCTTTGCAGATTGAAAATCCTCACCTGAAACTCACCATCTCTGCAGCTACAGGTCTTCTAGAGGTAAGACCCAAGAGTAGTACTCTTTGGCTTTGTTGTTAGGTGAAAAGTTTAGGAATGACTTTGTAACATGCAGAAATTGTCTCTAACGAACAGACAATGAGGCTGGAGGAGGATGGCTCAGAGCACCAGGTCAGGGTTGAGTTTGTTTGGTATGGCACAACCAGCAACAAAGACAAGAGCGGTGCTTACCTGTTTCTGCCAGATAAAGAAGCTACAGTAAGTTAACTCATAATTATGGACACACATACTCATTATTTATTATTACTGCTTGCCACATTTTAGAATAATGCTGAGTTCATGAAATTAGACAAATGGAAGTATGAGAAATATGTAGTGACCTAAAGAAAAAATATAGATTATAGTTTAGCTTCTTCAAGGTATTCACCCTTTGCCTAGATTACAGTTCTGTACACTCTGGGCATTCTCTCGACCAACTTCATAAGGTGAATCCTGGCATGCTTTTTAAACATTTTCAAAAGAGTTCTCTTCTATACTGGACAATTATTGGCTGCTTTTCCGTCACTATCCAGTCCATCATGGTCATGAATGAAGCCCTGTCATGTACATTCTCAATTACTCTGATTAAATAGTTTAAGTATTGATACAGTGCAAAATATATATACATGCTGTTGTGTTAACTACTAAAACATTTAAGTTGTAAACTTTAGAAAATGAAGACAGTTGGACTTTACATTGGCCAATGTAAATGGGTTAAGGGAAAGGAGGAGGTGAGAACCGGCACGAATAGTTTTAATAATAAACTGAACGGAAAACACAAACGCAGAGCAGCTCCATGTCATCCTCTCCCATTATCCCTTGCGCACCCCCATCAGTGCATTGTTCCAGCCCAGCCTGCCCTCCTCCGCTCTACAACTGCTTACTTGTGTATCGACTACTTTGCCTTCTTAATAAACTACGTCTCAGCCTAACATCTTTGATTTGTTTGCTGTGTTTAATAAACGTTCTCCATATGGATTCTACCTCAGCCGCCATGTCAATTCCCGTGGTTGCTACATGTAGGGCCTTATGATTGCCATGATGGGAGAACATGAATGGAATCACTGACTCTAGTCATAAAAATAGCGTTTTTGAATGAACAATTAAATTCTAATAACGATATATACTATTGTGATTATGCAATTGTAAAGTTTTAATTGAATAAATATATAATCTGCATGTGCTACATGCTACAAAATGTGTTTGTATACTGAAGTGTGTTGCATATACAGACTATATAATTTATCTACGCATATGTGTACAGAGCTCTGCGCGTGCATCAAGCGAGATGATGTGTAATCGAGCTTCAAATAATGATTGCATCTAGAGACTGCAGATATCAAGTTACATTTTGGTCTGTTTCTCACCAAAAAGCGATTGTCTTCAGAAGACATGGATTAAACCACTTGTGTCATATGGATTACCTTTACGCTGCCTTTATGTCCTTTTTGGAGCTTGAAAATGTTAGACTCCATTGATTTGCATTGTATGTACAAACAGACATCATATATCTTTTAAAATACCTTCGTTTGTGTTCTGCAGAAGAAAGAAAATCATGCGTTTGAGTTTGAGACCGCTTAAGGTTGAATAAATGATGAGAGAATTATAATTTTTTGGTGAACTATTTCGTTAAGAAAAGCCAAGCAGATCAAGTAGAATTAAAAAAAAAAAACATTTGTTATATTGCAATTTATATGACTGATTAAATCATAATTCAAGATACAAAATCTTGTATCGCATCAAGGCGGCGCAGAGTGTTGTCTCGTCTGTTTACACTCTCGTAATACTTCAACAGCTGCGTTTACATTCATAACTTCTCAAGAGCAGCATTTTGACTAAGAAACATATTTACATGTTCACATGCGCAGCTCCATTCAGCACGAGACACAAGCAAGTTAGTGTTGGCGTAGATATGCGCAATGTGTCCGAATGGTACCAAACTCAGAACTGACGGAACTTTTCACAGGTGGCTACTGAAATATTAAACTGAGCCGAGATTTCACGGCACCACTAGCCAGTCCTGGCAGCACCCAGTTTGGGAACCACTGGTCTAAAGGAATTTTCATTACTTTTTCAGTAACTTTTGAATCACTTTTCCATGAAAATGTTTACTGTGGAAAAATATTGTCACTGACAAAATGTATATAGAATATACATTATAAGAATATAATGATTTAATGGGGGCCTGGGTAGCTCAGTGGTAAAGTTGCTGGCTACCACCACTGGAGTTTGCTAGTTCGAATCCCAGTGCTGTGCTGAGTGACTCCAGCCAGGTTTCCTAAGCAACCAAATTGTCTCAGTTGCTAGGGAGGATAGAGTCACATGGGGTAACCTCCTCATGGTCACTATAATGTGATTTGTTCTTGGTGGGGCGTGTGGTGAGTTGTGCGTGGATGGCGTGAAGCCTGCTCTGATACCAAAACCGATACCATCTGACGTACTAGCGTCATTCCATAAACTAAAAAATAAATAAAATCACATTATGTCCTAGTGCGATCGTTAAAACACAACAGCTGCAATTTAAATAAAAAACATAAAGTTCCCATGTGCTGCACGCTTCAAAGTGAATGTGTGGAGTTGGTGTTTTGCTGATGTAAGCTGCTCAAACCTTTCTGAGCTCCTTTACTCATACACTGAAAAAACACCAGATGACAGCGAGCAGAGCACTAATTAACTTTGTAGCACATACAGAGTACATATTTATTTAATTAAATAGCAGCCTTTTGTGGTTTAATAATCACATGGACCCTTTTCACAAATCCGGGTTTGGAATGCTGAAGTAAAACTATAGTAGGGTAAACTTCTATAGTGGTGAATGGAAGATCACAGCAAATACAATTTTTGCCTACACGTTTGTTCCAGCCACAAAAGAAAAAAAATCCACTATTCTAGGGCTGCACGATATAGAGGAAAAATGCGATATGCGAAATGATAATCCCATGATCCCGAGGAACATTGGAACCCCCACAGCCCAAATAAATGGAAGTTTACTGGAATAAAAAAGGACCATATCAGAGATCACAAACATAGTTTTCTTTTGTTCCAAATTGCATATAGACTGCGAATAATATGTACAGTTTTACCATTAGCTATGTAGCAAATAATATAAAGTTAATTTCACCAAATTGTGGAATATCCTAAAATATATTCCACAATTTGTGTATATATATATATATATATATATATATATATATATATATATATATATATTTTTTTTACACTGTAGTTCATGTTTGTATTAATTTTAAAATAAGGTATTTCAATGTGGGGCTTTTATTTTGAGAAATGGTGTCCAGAAGCACTTCCCATAGACTCACTTTCTGCTTTGGTTTTATGTGCTTGTTGTTTGTCCGCTCTGAACTTGAGACTGACAGAAATTATTTAATGGGACAATCCATTCATTGAAACCCATTCTTTGATATAGCCACACACAGACCACAGCGGCCAATAAACAATCTACTTGAGTTTGTTTAGCAGCACCTGGTCTCATTATCTGCACACACACAACACAAAGTGGAAGCACAGGACAGAGCCGGTTAAAGCTACGTATGCAAACATTGGTACAGGCTCCATCATTTGAGTCAACACCTATGCAGAATGCACACACACACACACACACACACACACACACCAAGTGACAATCGCGTGCAGTCTATTCTCCGCTATCTACGTCACCTTGAACGTTACTGTATTAAACTCATTCCATTATCGCAATAATCTACATTTGTGATATTTCAATAAATTCAGTATATCCTGCAGCCCTATATTATGCGTTCAGCATTCCAAACGAAGTAAAAAATAGAGAGCTGTTGATTACATCAGTCAGAAGAGAGACAGAGGCCAAATTTTGTCCCTCCCTCAGCAGCTGTATTTTAAAACGTATTCTAGGGTAATATAATACAAAGTATAATGTTATAAATTTACACTGCATAATGTTTTTTATATTATAATTTTTTTATTCCCTTTTCTTCCAATTTGGAATGCCCAATTCCCACTAGTTAGTAGGTCCTCGTGGTGGTGCGGTTATTCGCCTCAGGTAAACAGGTATTGAATGGTGATATGCTTATATCACAAAAACTACCTGTTTATTTGCTGCAAACTTGTGATAATCGTGTGGCAAATTTGCAGAAAACTGTTTTGATTGCTGGAATTTTGCCACAGGATTTTGCCAGAAAAGTATGTTTTTTTTTTTAAGGGTTAATTCTAATCTACAACCTCAAAGTGTGTCACTCAGCCGTTCACGGATTGGAGATATAAATGAAACTGCAGTTTGGTCAATGCTCATGAATTTATTTGTTACCCACTCTGGAACTGTGAAACCTCGAAAGAGCAGAACTCACTCTTTCATCAGGACATTAGGCAGTTTTGTCATGGAAACTATTTCTTTCTCTCTATTCATTAGATTTGCTCTGAGGGGATTTTATGAATGTGATTTGATTCTCATTGATTTTCTCTCTCTCTCTCTCTCTCTCTCTCACAGAGTTACTCTCCCTCTCAGCCGACTGTGATTCGAGTCACCAAAGGGCCGCTGTTTTCTGAAGTCACCACTACCTTTACGCACATCACACACACTATCCGCCTCTACAACATTCAGGGTAAGAGAGAGGGGCAAACATTTAGCTTCTGTTTGCAGTGACCTCTATCTACAGTCATCTTTAGTGTATCATTCATTGGTGGTGTTTGCTTAGGCAAGCATTACTATTTGTATTGCTCATACTCTGGGTCCCTTAAAGGAATAGTTCACCCACAAATGAACATTTTGTCATAATGTATTCACCATCATGTAATTCCAAACCTGTATTACTTATGCAGAGCCCCAGTGTGAAATTCTGATATAAATACTCCAGTCAGAATATTCTTTTCAAGACAATGGCAGTGGATAGTGCCTCCCTTTAAAGCTTAAAAAAAGGTCCCAGAAGTATTATAAAATGTGACTCATGCATCAATATTCCAAGTCTTCTTAAAGCTTATTATAGAATTTGGTGAGAAACAAACTCAAAATTTAAGGACATAAATAACATTCTGCCTAACATCTGCTTTTGTGTTCCCCAGAATAAAGTTATAGGGGTTTAAATCAACATGAGAGAGAGCGAGAAAATGATAAAATAACTTACATTTTTCAAACTATCCCTTTAATAAGAATCAGGCAAAAAAAAGCTTGTTGATACTGTGCAAAAGCTGGATAAATGAAAGGTTAATGATCTACTGCACATGGGTTCATTGCTTGAAAAGGAAAGAAAGGGAATGCTACACAGGTTCGTAGTTTTCTTCTCAACAGCACCAAGGGGTTGGACGGTTTGTTTGTGACCCCTTCTGGGTGGGTGAGATAATGTATATAAAAAGTGTTTTGAAAGGATCGAGCAGTCACATGAGCCAGCACTATGTCCACAGGGACCTTCATATTTGTTTTTACCAAAAAAACGTAGTGATTTTGAATTACTAAATTGTCACTCTTTTGTGACACAGTTTTAAATAAAAAAGTTGTCAATAAAAAGTATGTGACCCCTTTGGAATTAGCTGGCTTTCTACATGAATTGGTCATAAAATGTGATCTGATCTTCATCAAAGTCACAAGCATAGACAAACACAATGTGCTTAAGCTGATAACACACAAACAATTATAATATTTCTTGTTTTCTTGAACACATCCCTTTAAACGTTCACAGTGCAAATGTTTAATACATTTGCAAAGATTTCAAACAAACTTATTTCACGTTGTCAGTATGGGGTATTGTTTGTAGAATTTTGAGGAAAATAATTAATTGAATCTATTTTGGAATAAGGCTGTAACATAACAAAATGTGGAAAAATTGGAGTGCTGTGAATACTTTCCGGATGCACTATATCAAGGTGGTCTTTGGCAAACTACAGGCACGCAGCAATGTTTTTGGTGGAAAGCAGCGGCTTCCTTCGTGGTGTCCTACCATGGACACCATGCCTGTTTAATGTTTTCGTATAGACTCCTGAACAGAGATGTTAACCAGTTCCAATGATTCCTTCAAGTCTTAATACTTCTCGCTGGGTTTCTTTTTTTTTTACCTCCATTGAGCATTCTGCTGTGTTTTTTTTACTTTGAGTCATGCTGGATGGATGGACACTTCTAGGGAGAGTCGTTAAAGCACTAAATCATCATTTAGAGATAGTTTGTCTAACTGTGGATAGATGAATATCTAAGCTCTTTGGGATAACTTTTGTAACCCTTTTCTGCTTTATGCAAAGCAACAATTCTTGATTGTAGGTCTTCTGAGATCTATTTTGTCAAGGTATGGTCCATGTAATCAAATGATTCTTGTGAATACCAAACTCAAAATATTTGAGTGCTTTTATACAGGGTTCGAACAGAGTTTTGAAAGTTGTGAAAATGCTTGATTTTTCCTTAGGTTGTTGACAGTTATAAAAGGTCTAAAATAATTTTGAATTTGAAATAGATATTATACAGTCATTATGTTTGTGGTGTTTCATACTGCATTTGGGGATGAGGGCATTGTACAATGACCCAACTATGACAAAATAACAACAACCATGTAAATAACAACATTTACTAATTAAATAACCAACTTTTTTGGTGTCTATATAGTACTTACAATTAAAAAGGGCCATCCAGGGGCACTCACGGACACTTGAGAAGATTGCGGCTTAAATCCTAGCTCCACTCCTGATTGTTTAATAAGTTGCTACTCTCCTCATGTTTAAAAGACATGGCATACAGCTAACATGTCTGAGTTATGACCCTAACATGTCCACTTTTCACAACTTCGCGCTCACAGAAAAAGAAAAAAACTAACTGCGTCAGCAGAAATGTCTTCGTACTGAACAGAACAAATTAACCCAGTTTTTAATGACAGTTCAGATTGATATTAAATTAAGTACTCTGCCAGCAAGGAGCCAGGTTTGGAAACTGAATTCGTCTTTGCTAACAGACACACAATTTTGTAACATTAAGAGATTAAATTAAAAATGATTGGTTGTATAGTAAAAATTCACCTGTCTCCCCTGCTATAATGTGGGATGCAGCTAAAGCAACAATTCGCAGATACATTATCTCTTATACTTCTGCACATAAACCGTTATCTAAACTTCGAGAATTAAAAAATGGGAAAAGGAGGTTAAAAGAATAGAATGTTTACATAGTAGGACTCCCAACCAAGCTAACTGGTCATGCTAGTGCCAAACTCAACCTTGATCACATTAATCATATTAAAAAACTACTGTTTCTTTCCAAACTAAATTATTATGAATCTGCAAACAAATCTAGTAGAATATTAGCATATTAAATAAAATAAAAAATCATTCTGAGAGGGCAATTAAGGCTCTAAAGATGTTGGATGGTAGCACTACATATGAACCTGCACTTCATATGCGTTCCCATCCCATTACACGTTTTTATATTGTTCCCAAAATGGTGCTTCAGAATCAGAATTTGAAACTTTTTGAACAATATTTCTCTCCCAGCTATTTCAGATGAGGATAGAGATTAATCACCTATAACTCCAGAAGAGGTCCTAGCAGCAATACAATCCGTGCTCTGTCTAATACAACTTATTAGACAGAGCAAAAACTTCTATGGCATTACAGGAGGAGGAGAAGATCATTGACTATCACTATATGCTGATGACATATTAATATTTATGTCTCAACCCGACCAGTAAATTCCTGCACTACTGGAATGTATTTCTCTGTACAGTAGTCTCTCTGGCTATACATTTTTTTTATCAAAATCCATGGCATTACATTTAAATATCTATTCATTAGAACACCTAAAATAAATTTCCCCTTTTCAAATAACTGAGAATGGCTTCAGGTATCTTGGTATTTTTTGTCACAGCTTCACTTGATGATCTTATAAGCAATAATTAATAAATAAATAAATAAAATAAAATAAAAGTTAATTTGAAAACCTGCTGTTCACTCCCCATCTTGTATCTAGGGAGAATAAATGTAATACAAATGTATATTCTTCCCAAGCTTTTATATCTTTGTCAGTCTATTCCTATTTATTTAGCCAGTTCATTTTTCAAAATTTTAATAAACGCCTTTCAACATTTATATGGAAATATAAAATCCCATGGATCAAATTCTCCAAATTAATGAAGCCAAAGGACAAAGGTGGGGTCGCCTTGCCAAATTTTCAATTGTATTGTTGGGCAACCCAGATGAAAAAGTTGATTAGATGATTAGTTGGTGCAATTTTTTAAAATCTCAGCAGCTGCGACATTTTATAAAACTCAAGATAGGCAAAGGAGAGTTGAGAATGGACACAGCAGAGATTGAAGACCTTTTCTTGCATCAGGCCTGTTTAAAGGGATCAATATCAAAGATATATGGCATCTTGTGTAATAATTGTACTTCTGCCTTAGCAGGACTGAATGGTGTGTGGGAAATGGACCTAGGTCAAGCCATTAAGAAGAATGACTGGGGTGTTGTATGTGATAAAGTGTACTCTAAATGTACTTCCCTTGGGATTCACAAGCTTAACTTCATATTCTTTAATAGGATATATCTTACACCGATGGGTATTAAGAAGATATTCATTAACACCACAGGTCTGTGCTTCAAGTGTAACAAAGAAAAAGGTACATTCATTCATTGTTTTTGTTATTGTCATAAAATTGGTATAATGGAAGATCTTCTTGGATTGCAGTTCGATATGACCCCAGCTCTGTAGCTATTGAATCTTAATGTGAACATTCTGTTTAAAAATATGTAAAACAGTTGTTCATTGTCCTGTTTTATTCAGCCAAAAAATGTGTTTTGTTACTTTTATCCGCATCAACGTCGCCCTTTGTCATCTTTCAATTAGCACAGTTGCCCAACCGGGTAAAAGTATCTGAGTGGTTTTGAGCATGGTCCTGTTTTGGGTGGTTGCTAGGGTGTTCTGGGTTGTTACTAGGGTCGTACTTGTTTACCCAAGTCAAAAGAACCCACTGCCGTGTCTCAACAGCCGCGTTTCCCCTTAACACGTATTTATCACTCACTTTTGCACATTAATCATTGTTCTTCACAATCACAAAAGTGACCGATTATGGTTTCAAAACGACAAATTTCTCCGAAAGGTGAGGAGCTAGTGTGCCGCGGCACAGTGGTTGCCCTCGAAATGAACATGGTGGAGACTGAACCTGGCATCTGTTTGCTTATTTTGGTCTTTGCTTGGTGGAAAGCAAGACCCTGCCTCAGTCCCCAGTTGCCCTTCTTATTTTGCCCTAAGGTAATCGGCAGGCCAAAGGTACTTGGACGCTGGCTTCGAGGAAGTCCTGAAGAGGCACAATGAAGCCCGGAAGTGACTGTGGGAAGGCAACTGGCCCTGGCTCGCCCTAGCACACCCTCAAAGTGGAACACAGCTTATGATAGTCTGGTTCCAAGATATGGCTCGGGTCTATAGGAGTTTTTTTGCCTGTTTATTGTCTGGCAGGCAGAAATCTAAATTATTGCTTGAAAAAATAACATCACATCTCTCCTCAACAATCCAAATGATTTGTAGCATGCAAGATGACTTTGATGGCAAAGATTAATAAGTAGGGTTAATGAAGACACGATAATGTTGAAAATGTTTAAAGATCTCCTACTTTATACTACCGTAACCTTGTTTTCATAGTTGCGTTGCTTTTACAGAGCATGCTACCTACCTTTAAGGAATTTCTTTCATTAAATGAAATGAAATAAATATATTTTATTCCCAAATGATTAATTAGTCTAGACTAGAAATGTAGTATTTTGCAACATTTCTGAAGAAATATCCAGATATACGTATATTCACTATACTATTATAAATGTAATTCCTCATGTCCTCTTTCGACTTTGGCCAGGGGACGCAATTGAGAATGAAACATCAAAACTTATTCCTGAAGTAAAAAGGAAAACAAATTGAGTGCTGCTGGCAAATGTACAATTTTGTTTGATTTTGTCTTATTTTGGATGTGTTGATGTGTGCCTAATGTCAAACAGTAAATGAGCTTTTGTTTTGTGCATTATTGACGTTTCGTGACATTTTTGTTCATCAGCCAAATGACTCGATAAAGATGTGTTTTTGTTCTTATTTTATTTGTTTGATCCCTGAAGTACTGATAGTACAGATGAGCTCTTAAGAAAATGACACACTACAGCTTTAAGTCTGTGATCCATGTTAAAATACTTTCTCGTATCCCATCTTAATAAACAGAGACAACTATATGCAAGACATTCATAGGTTGATTTCACTGAAAATTGCAACACTGTGGCTCTGTGGTGCTATCAAAAATACAGGAAACGGATAAGTCTCTCCCCTCTGTTGTCATAGCTCTTTCTGATCTTTTTTTGACCTCACTCTCTCGCTGTCTCTCTTTCTCAGGTGTAGAGGGCCAGTCTGTTGAGATCTATAACACTGTAGATATAAGGGGCGAATTCAACCGTGAAATTGCAATGAGGATAACATCGGATCTGAATAGTGAGGATCGATTCTTTACCGACCTCAATGGTTACCAGGTAGGGCCTCAATATATCCCTTTTTCTCTCTCCTTGAAACACATGCATCCAAGGGACAGGCGATAAAGCCATTGCTTCCCTAATGAGCGTTAAAGAAATGTAATCAGTTATGTCCGCTGATTGGCTGAGATTGTGTGGCGTCATGAAGTGTTTAAGCTTTTATTGTGTACATGACAATTGGAATAACTGGAAACTTGTCGTATCGCACCTGGCATAAAAAAAGCTATTCCAGCGATAGAAAACAAAGACAATTGCGTTTCAGACCGTACATGGAACGGCGATTTTCCGCTTATGCAATAAGGGGATTTAAGAGTTTTCATACATTTCAGTGTGGACGAGCAACTTTTGGAAAACGTTTGAAAAAAGGAGTGGACAGAGAGCATTTCAGAAACGAAAATGCTGTTATCAAATGTATCCGGATTAATGTGGACGTAGCCTGAGACAGTTTTGCACTAAAATACCATGCGCTAAAGTGGCACAACTGTTTCGTGGATTTGCGACAGTTTCATACATTTCTGAAAATGTTTGCGTAGCTGAATGAAAGCGAAATATATTCGTTACACAACTTCGAAGATATTCGTGTCTTCCAGGTGTCACTGGTTTCGTTTATAAACAAACTCTGAAACAAAAAGCCCATTATTATCTCAATTTAACTGAATTCTGAATGGCCTCTTGTTAGGCTCACATTAAATTGGAAAGATTTAGACCATGTCCACACTAATTCGTGTTAAATGTATCTGTTTCTCTACATTTTGGCCTTCCAACCATACTGAGACGTCTTCGCGTTGTAGTATGGACAGGGACAGGGACAGCTTAGATATCTGAGAACGATTACGTATTTGTTGTCATATGACACAGTCATGCTATCCATTCAACCAAAAACAATCAATGTGTTTGCCCATGTTGTAGCAGCGTTGTTGTGCCTGTTATTCAGTTTGATAGTGTTGTTAAAGATAAATGTTACTTTGTACAACCTTCACATTGCATTCCTTCAAAGATGATTTGAAGTTTACTCAGAATTGCTGTCCAGTGGCAGAACGCGAGGACAATGGCGTTTCAGACCGTACATGGAATGGCGATTTTTTTTTCTTGTGCACGTTAAAGCAGCGTTCACACTATCAGCTACTTTATCGCTGCATGTCGTCAGTGGATGGCGGTTAGTTCGCTCGGCAGTGTGAACGCAGCTTAAGGTGATTTAAGAGTTTTCCTACATTTCAGTGTGGACAAGCAACTTTTGGAAAACGCTTGAAAATGGCAATGTGGACCGAGAGCGTTTCGAAAACGAAACGCCATTTTCAAATGTATCCGGATGAATGTGGACGTAGTCTTGCCGATTTTTTTCAATGTTTTTGACTGAATGATAAAACGTGTCCCTTTTTTAGCTGAATCAGTTTCCACTTTAGCTTTAACAAACTCATCATATTCCTTGTTGTGTAGAGCTTTAAGTTGAGTTATCAAATAAGTTGTGTTGAAAGTTTTAACAGTAGTTTCACCTCCTGAAATTCCAGCCATGCAAAGATTCGAAACTCCAACTCTGCTCTCATTGTCACCCATTCAATGTAATTCCACACAAGAGAAACTTTCACACACAGATCGAGTTGTCGGCTAATTGTGTGTGACTTTCCGCCCCCTTTTGAAAGGAAATAATCAGTCCTGATCGTCGGCTGTTTATAAACAATCAAAAAATCGAATGTCCCATACTGCAGAAAAGTATCCATTTACTGATTACTATTACTCATGTTTGACCGAAACACCTCTGTTTATAATAATGAGCAGCATGTAGTTGCTTGAATCCTCTTCATGGTCTAAATTAAGGATGAGTAGTTGGACTAATTATATTTACTGACATGTAATACTAATCTACAAAGGAGTTAGTTTGTTAATGTGATTACTTTGACAGTCTTGTTTGATTTCAGTTGATAGCGCTCAAAGCACGTAGCTGTTTTTGAAAGTCATAATGAAAATGTCATTTTTCTTGACAAACAATTAATCAAATACAGAGTTTAGAGTGTGCTGTAGGGCTGACCAAAACAAACAAGTGTCAATTCAAATCACTCTAACTGTCATATTCCTTCGGCATTCAATTAGCCGATAATTTCTCTTTGGCCTTGGCCGGGATTAAGTACTTTTCTTCCATCCAAACTAATTAGCCGAATTCCTTAAACAAATGCCTCATGAATAAAAACATTGGCATATACAATACATTTCCCTTCCAGTCACATTAACACACAAGCAAACAATGACGCTCATCATTTTGCTGTGTTTTTCCTTCAAATAAGTGTCTCCACATGCCCACACTCTGTGTTATTTGGGCACTGAACTGGGGGAGTTTGGAATGTTTCCTTCCTGCGGTGCTCTAAACATGCCTTGGGCTGTTTTCACAGGTGCAGCCGAGGAAAACTATGGTTAAACTCCCCCTGCAGGCAAACTTCTACCCGATGACCAGCATGGCCTACCTGCAGGACTCCAGCGCCAGACTCTCTCTGCTCACCGCACAGTCGCTGGGAGCGGCCAGCCTCAAGAGCGGTCAGAATCTTTCAAATTCACATTCAAGTGCTTCAGTGGAGTGTATAAAAGGCAACGCAGTGCTGTAACTGTATGTGCTCTTTAAATGTGCTTTTCTTTAAAGCTGAAGTGTGTAACTTTTTCAGTATTTCAATTAGGGCTGGGCGATTTGACGATATATATTGTGGCGACGATATAAAGTGTCGACCAATAGAGCTTTTGCTATATCGTGTATATCGCAATATGTAAATATCCATGTGCGCAGCGTGGGATTATCTATCTGTGGGCTGGGCTTCACACGACACTGAGGAAATTGAAGAAACATGGATAGCGTTTTTCCGGCATTGAACGTATTTTGCAAACGCCCAAGCTAATTTTATGATCTTCATTGCACGTTCGGCGCTTTAAAAGTGCTAAACATTCTTCTCATGTGACCAGGAATGTTTCACGTGACTGTAGTGCGCGCTGTCTCTGGAGTTCCGAAGTGTGAGCGAATCCAGCAGGCTTTCCGATATTTGTGCGTCAGAGACAGGAGAGCTCAGAGCGGGATCACTCGCACTACTCAGTCATTTCTGACCCAGGAAAACCCCAATGAAGAAAGACAACGCCACAGAATGGGACGACTCCCAAACAGATCAAGAATTCTAAAGTTGTTAAAACAGGTGCGATATCTGTGTTTCGCATGATGATAATCACTTGTAATACAAGCAATATGTTTCGACACGCGGCACGCAAAATAATTTTATGAAAGCCAAAAGATGAACTCCACATTAATTTGTTCATTTATTTATTTCGCGAGAAGTGATATGTATTTTATATTTATTTTCTTCAAGAAGTGTTTATTTTCGTGGGTTTTAATCATTTTTTCCACTTATTTTGTTTTTTTTTTTTGTCGCATTTCTTTGAGATCTTAAGTTTCTTGAGCAAAGTTTATAATAATAATATTAATATTGGTCAACAACATATAAAATGTAAATGTGGCATACTGTATATTTAGCTTGTAATGTTGATATATATTTATTTATAAATATAGTAGTTTTAATTGATAAAGTATTTAATTCACTGACTTCCATAAATAGGCATTACAATATGGTTATTTTCTATATAAATCAATTTTTATAGATTATCTAGAACATTTTTACTAAATCATGATAAATATCATTATTGTGAAATAAAATTACTCGTATCATGAAATAAGACTTTGGTCATATCACCCACCCCTAATTGAAATACTTTCTCCTATCCCAGCCTATTATTCAGAGCTATTATGACTATTCTTATGTTGATTTCATCAAAAAAAGTAAAAACTCTTGTACTATAAAAATTGCTCAGTTGTTTTTTTACAGCCCATCCAGCCAGACACGCCAGTGAATTGCCAGTGGTGTTAGTTTGGGGCAGGACTGTCTTATTTGTGTGATTAACGGCAGACAGGGGGAATGTTCAAAATACTGTTTAAAACTATTATTAATTTTTTATTTTTTTTTTGCAATTCCACTTGGTGGTGCTAGAAATTACACTTACATTTTTTTTTGTACATTTCTGGTTTCCCAAGAATTCCTAACACCCCTTCCACCCCAAAATGTGTCTGCTATTACTTAGTAGTCACGACCCAAATGCAAGCCATTGGTTGAGCCAGAAGTTGACATGTCAGATTGCTCAAACAAACAGGGCAGCGTTTCCAGATAACGATGAGTCTTAGTTCTTAAAGGGGTAGTTCACCCAAAAATTTAAATTCTCTCATCATTTACTCACCCTCATGCCATCCCAAATGTGTATGACTTTCTTTCTTCTGCTGAACACAAACTAATATTTTTTTAAATATAGGTTTTTTTTAATGCAATGAACAGCTGCCAGAACTTTGAAGCTCCAAAGATCACATAAAAGCAGCATAAAAGTCCAGTGGTTAAATTAAAAACTTCAGAAGCGATATATTAAGCGTGGGTTAGAAACAGATCAACATTTAAGTCCTTTTTTTTTCTTTTTACCATAAATCTCTTCTTTCACTTTCACATTTTTCATGTGAAAGTGAAAACGCATTACGGTGCACTTTACGATTACTTCAAAGCACTTATATATCTACAGCAATTTTCAAGTACTAATAAAGTCAGTAATTCTTCACAGTATTTACATTCTTTGGAAAAGTCTACATACAAATGGCTTGCCTATAGTTGTCTCTGGGTTAGAAGCAAGTGTTTTAACACTGAAAAAATTATACACCACCTTTTTTGAAAAAAATTCATTTTATCCCCTTTTCTCCCAATTTGGAAAGCCCAATTCCCACTTCTTAGTAGGTCCTCGTGGTGGCGCGGTTACTCACCTCAATCCGGGTGGCGGAGAACATGTCTCAGTTGCCTCCGCTTCTGAAACCATCAATTCACGCATCTGATCACATGGCTCCCTTTGCATGACACCACAGAGACTCACAGCATGTGAACTTACCACGCGCCCCACTGAGAGTGTGAACCACTAATCATGACTACGAGGAGGTTACCCCATGTGACTCAACCCTTCCTAGCAACCGGGCCAATTTGGTTGCTTAGGAGACCTGGCTGGAGTTACTCAGCACGCCCTGAATTCGAGCTCACAACTCCAGGGGTGGTAGTCAGCGCCAGTACTCACTGAGCTACACAGACCCCCACACACTGCACCTTTAAGAATTTGATTTCTGTTTGAACACACATGTAAACTCTATTATGCAGCAACTATAACATGATTAACACACTAACATTCAATAATTTTTATTAAATGTATTCATTATAATAGCAATATAAATGTTTCTGCCAGCTATAGTCCATTAGCCTAATTATACTGTATGAGATATGCTTATGAATCTCAATTATGTTGATTCCACAGGTCAGCTAGAGGTGATTATGGACCGCAGACTGAATCAGGATGATAATCGAGGTTTAGGTCAGGGAGTGCTGGACAATAAAATCACTGCTAACTCCTTCCGCCTACTGTTGGAAAAGAGGAGCTCTGCGGAGGAGGTAATTAGAATGGAGAAATGATTGAGCTAAAGAAACACCATACATCGGGGAATATTGCCTGAATATCGCATTGACTGTTTACTATAGTTTTTTTACATTTTGGAATATTGTTGCATTAAACATAATTTTGTTTATACTTGCTTTTGAATTCATGTTCCACATTACCACTTTGACCACTCTCCTTAAGAGTGATAACCAGATGTCTCTGGACATTAAACACCTGTTTTTTTTATTGCTTATCCATTTGCTGTTCAAAGGTGGTTTAGCTGATCGATTAGGTGAACTACCACCTGGATTCGACCTGGTAGACAATCTTGGTCAACCTGGTTAGAGCTGGTAGACCATTTTTAACCAGCAAATTAAAAAAAAACTGTCTACCATGTTCCTAAAACTAGCTTGACCACATTGGTCATCATCTGCTTAGGCAAAAAAACAGTCAACTTTGTGGCCTTTAAGGTAAGGTGGAATTTAATTACCACAGAAGCACGTCAAGTCTTAACTAGAGGTTGACCGATAGTGTATTTTACCAATACTGATAACTAAGTTGGGTTGTACCTGCCGATAACCGATTAATCAAGCGATAGTTTTTAAAATTGATACTGAATGAAAAAATAACACTCAAAGTAAAATAGTGCTGAACTTTATTACAAAAATAAAGTTTTACTTGGTCCATATTCTCAACTGTTAATTCAAAAGTAAAATGGGGGCACTTTAATAGACAGTCACATGGTGTTACACTTGCACTGATTCCTACTCCAGACTCAAGCTTCATAATAACAGCGAAAAACCACTTTTTTTTTTTTTTTATTCAGTACAGTTGTATGTAGAGTAACAATATTCACAGACAGCAGTGGTATTCGGCTGAACTCGGTGGTGAAGCGGCTCTGATTATGAGTCCAGGCCAGGGGCTGTTCAAACAGACGGAACAACAGAATGAAACTGAATGCGAGAATCTTGAGACAGACACACATTTCCAAGTTGAACATATTTCCTGATAAAGCATTTAAACAACTCCTTGCTTAATCTGAGAAATGCTTATAAGAGAGCAAGACAGCCAAAGGCCTCCACCAACTGTAAGGGGCTGTTCACACCGAACGTTTTCGCAACCATCCATTTGCTTTATCTGTGTAAACGTGCGCTAGATGAACGTCTTTGTTTTCCTTTGCTTTTGTTTATTCAGTGACTCCTGCAGGAGTGCTGTTTTTATTTAGATGATATGTCTAATTAAAATGAACTTTAAAAGCATTTTGAGACACCTGCTTTCAGTTAAACTGTATTTGTTGTACTTTGTTTAGCCTTTTGTAGCGCAAGAATTTGATCGATCTGAAGTCATCGTATTACAGTGAGGATAACATTTTTTCATTGAAATCAGATGTGTTTCTGATTGGTTTATATGTTTCTCTCGGCTGCATGAAGATATTAATTTGCTTTGTCACATCACTAGCTTTAGATATGCAACTTAACTGGCTAAAGAATGCATAAATGTGACCAGCTGGATATAAATTAATGCAAATAGATGGTAACAATCGTGACATTTAAACATTTGGGTAGGACTTGTGTGTATTTTTGTCACATTGTTCTAACTGCTTGAGGTTAGCTTTAATGTTAGCGTCCTCTCAGCCTTGTCGGCAAACATACAGTTGTTCTCTACTAATGCAGCATCTATATTGACATGACAATGTGTACTGTAGTGTACTGTATACATATCTTTGTTATACATTTTTAAATCAACCTCTAAAGTGTTTCACTCCATGCACAGTGTTGTCTCATGTGTCAAAACAAACACAACAAGGCATCAGTGAAGTGATAGTTTTATTTCACTGGGGAAAAACTATATTTGCAGAAATAGTTGTTATCGTGCCGATTAATCGGCAAAACCGATATATCACTCGACCTCTAGTCTTAACTATCACCTAAAAGCCAAACGCTCGATACATGGCACTGATGAGGGACTGCTGTGGTAGGCTTGTTGGACCCATTGACATGTGTCGACGCATTGCTTAAAGTTAAAAATGACACATTTTGACCCAGTTGCCGCTGATTTTTCAAGCGTCAGCTAATGGTTACTGGAAAATTTGGATGAAATATCATTATATTGCATGGGCAGTGTCAGCGCTATAAGTAGAAAAAGACGTTGGACGGAATGGCATACTACCATACTACTCTTGCCATTTTTGCCATACAAAGATATTGCAGAAGCAGTAAGAGTAGAATGGGTAGTATGCCTTGCCGAACTTGGCCGTTCTCTGCAGTGCTTTTCATGTGGAGTTGAAAGTGCTGCTTGACGCCCTGACGCGAATCATGTGAATGCAGCTTCACGATTGCTGTAGCAACGTTGATGGCCTCAGTCTACTGGCAGATTAATATTGTGGAGGATGAGGGCTTAAGAGATTTAATGCCTATTGCATCTAATATGAAACCTATGGGGACTAGTTCTTTCAATTAGTCAACATCCCACTTGACTTGAATTGGTGCTATTTTTAGAGCATTTCTAGCTTTATACTGTGAAAGGATTTTTTTGGAAAATGTTAATAAACATTATTGTTACATATTTTTTCTTTTCTAAGAAACTAAATGCATTTTGACAGGAAAAAAGACGTGTGTATATATAGTGTCAAATTTCAACACTTTAAAAACCTGCGATGAATCGAGATTAAGCTTACGTCATTAAACAGCTGATGGAATTGACATTTCAAACGCATGCGGTGTGTTGCTGCTAGCTTTAGTGCATTAGCCCACTTCAATTCAAAACTTGTATCTCAAACAATGTACATATTCACACAATGCAAGTGGTGGTGTTAAAGCAGTAGTGTTCAACTCACATTTTGATGTGGCTGTCTTCACTAATGTTTCTCCAGTTGCTATATTCTCCATTATTTACAATTGTTTTGTCATACCAGTAATGCAGCCAGGTAACTACGCCCCTTCCTCTACAGATGGCAAACTGCGATTGCGGAGTACATGAAGTGTCCAACATTTCACACGGTTGAAGAAGTGCATCTTCGGGATAATTGTAGTACACTTCTTTTTGTTGCATTTTCAATGTTAACATACTACTCGCACAAATTACACTACAGAATTATGTAGAGTAGTGCAGAAGTGTACAGTTTGGGACGCACTTACAGTTTTGTGCCTCAGAACAATGCAAATGAGCTCAGTATGTTTAAATGCACTGTAAAAGCTTAATTTGAGTAGTACAAAAACTAAAATTAGTCTTATATAAAATGTCAAGTGATTGACTGAAATCGTTAAAAAAACTTTTTTTTACACACCTAGATAATACAATTTGCATGCAAATTAATCAGACCACAATTGGCATTTACGCATGGATGTTTCCGAAAGACTGATGTGTATGTATTTACACTTCCTCAGTTGAAGTCCTTCCTTCAAATATTCGATTACGCATTGTGTCATGTATACTTGCTGACAATGTCTATCATTTGTCTTTCTTAGGGCCAGAAAGAGGAGAATGCCCCATATAGCTACCCATCTATGCTAAGTCACATGTCTTTCATGTACCTCAACCACCCCCTCATCTCCATGGCAACCAGTCTAGACTCAGCCGCTCTATTCTTGACCCCCTACAATCCTCTGAGCGCCTCCTTCCCCTGCGACATTCACCTGGTCAACCTGCGTGCCATCCAGTCTAAGGTATGTCTCTGTTATGTTCGCTTCTGATGGAGGATCTGAAATAGGAAGCAGAAAGCTGTTTTGGTCATAATGGGGAGCAGAGGAATGCTGGCTCAGTTCCTAAGATGGCCATAAATTATATTGACCTTCCAATTGATATTTCAATGTCCCATTTCCCATGGCTGAGCAGTAATATTTTAACACTTGACAGGATAAAAGTAGAAATGCTCAAAACAGATTTCAGGATTAGAGGATGGGAGGCTGTGATTTAAATACTTATTGAATATTTCACTCAAGTAATAAAGACACAGAACAATGCTTATTGCTATTTGAATTATTTGGTTTTGGCTATGTATTGGATCTGTTTAAAACCCTATTCAGCTGCCTCGCTATCTGCTTAGGTGGCTACCTTCTAAAGGGGACCCAAAACGCATTGTATTTGATAATTGTTGGTCTATTTAAAAATGTGTTAGATGTATGTCTTTGACCATTGCAGTGTGTCTCACTGTTTTCATCAGAGTCTCATGAATGAATTTTTAAACATTTCTAAGATGCAGTGTCAAGTTAAAAGTTCAGCATTTAAAAATGCGCCCCTTGAGACGGCTTCATTCTGTTACGTCCTGCCATCTAGCTGTTCTTGAATGAAAGAACGTGTTTTGTAAAGGGCCTTAAGGCAGCATCCTATCTGAAGTGGAACCTCTTAAGGGGTCGTTCAGATCAAATTCGTTGTTGTGTAAAAAAAAGCTAGACGCAACAAATGAAACATAATGCAGGCATTTTTAAAAGATAAAGTTCTTTTGTCTCGAATGGCATTATAAAAATGTGGCGTTCCTGCATGAGATGCTAAAAAACAGCCAGATGTCACACAATGCTCAAAGACATCTAGCGTCTAGCGCTGTTTACATAGTAAAACAATTTAAAATAGTGCAGCTGGACACAAAAAAATAAATTCTGTGTTAAAGTCACTCAATTGAAAAGCGCGCCACAACAATAACAACCCTCACATGAAGCCCACTGGGACTTTACTCACATTTGATTCAAGTAGAGTTTGGAGATAGCATTGCGTCCCTTTTTGGTCTCCCTCCACATCACTACAACGAGAAACAGGTGTTAGGGATAATTGTGAACCAGGTGACGAGGCTTACCGCTCTTTCTCCCCCAAAGACCGACTCATGACCACGCCCCCCATCCCACAAAATTATATATTTTTTTTTTTACAAAGTTAAAGTTTAGTGTCAAATTTAGTAAATATATTGCTAAATAAGAGTTTATTCTTTTTTGTTTTTAGTAATTTTATGTTTACGTTATTTACTATATTAAACTGCGTGATATATTGGCATTGTATCGGCCACCCTGCTCTATGGATATCGGCATCGGACATTAAAATACCCATATTGGTCAGCCACTAGTAAATTATTAAAAAGCAGACAATAAGGAAATACATATTCTGTGGTGGTGTGGCAAATCCCCAGTCAAGGAGGATGTTTGAGCACCATGATTTATTTTGTGATGGATATTTATAGTAACACTATGACAGTGCTAAGTATAACTTCAAGTAAATGGGCAGAGTGTAGTGTTCTGCTGTACTTTAGTGGAATAAGGAGGTGTTTTGACATTTGACTATATCTCATTTATTATTTAGGTCTTACTAGATGAATAAAATCTAGACGTGGATCTAACATTTATTTTTTCTTAATAGAGTTCATTGTTTGATAACTGGTGCACGTAAGGGCTAGAAATTGGCATAAAGATATATTTTCACATAACAATTTACACAAGGTTAAAGGATCTGAATGCAATTATTTATTTATTTTTATGGAAAAGTATGCAAAAGATATCATTGAAATAAATATTGTGAGATATCTCACCGGTCTCTGTGACCGCATGACTCTGTAACAGCAAACAAAAATGCGTCTCTGTTGTCGTTTCTGCAAATTATTGACACTTAATGCCTTTTGTATGCCATGTTGTTCATAACAGTTAAGGGTGCTATTTTGACAACCACTTCTGCTCGATGTTGATCTTAATAAAGCTCATTTCAGAACTGCTAAAATCGCTTGCAGCACTTTTAACTATTTTTGCTGCTCCAGACTTACTTCAAAGCCATACAGTGTAAACATCGGCATCTTTTACCTAAACTCCCAAGGGAAAGTCAATGGCTTCAGATCCACCTTTTCTCTCATAACAGTGTGAAAGCGCACTCTGACTGCACGTATAAATGTAACACATTAAGAGAATGTTTCACCACTGTTCAAACGCTCCTCAGATCGCATAATTCATATGTATGAATGTACTTAAACTGAATAGACTAAATATTAAATGAAACACTGTCTCACTGTCTTAAGACTTTGAAAACCCCTGATTTACAATTTTAGTTGGAAGCAAAATGTACATTAGTACTGAAACACACCAAAATGAATCGGAATCGAATTAAATTGTATCGTAAATGTAAATGTAAATGTAATTGTTGAATACAGTTGAGATGGTGAATAACCTTAATAGTTCATCTAGCATATAGAATAATTTCCACTCGAAAAGAACTTGGGTTGTGTGTCGTTTTATTTATATAGTAATGGGACACCAATTTGTATCCTAATCGTGGAAAGAAAATTGTATGGATAGGCAAGTGCACATTTAAACGTAGATGAGCTTGATGAGATTCAGGTTTATTAAGTATGCTGACAGAATGTTGAGTCAGAATCCAGACTTTTTGTTCTGTGAAATCTGGAGGAGCAAGTCTTTCTGTTAGGTTATTTGAAAGCATGTTGCTTCGCACTGTTATGGGAGATACTTTCTCAGCCCTGTGCTGCTGAGCTGCAGCTGATGAGTAAAAGGCAGCACTCCATAATTGGCCCAGTCTTTGAGTGTTGAGAAGAAACAGTGATGTGTTTACGTGGCCTAAGGCTCTGTCTCACTTCTCTCACAGGAGGAAGGGGGCGGTCCATCCGAGCAAGCAGCTTTGATACTGCACAGGAAAGGCTTTGACTGTGGCTTCTCCAATCGGAACACTGGCCTACTGTGTACCACCACACGTGGCAAGGTAAAGACAGATCAGCGGTGGCCCACACAAACACACACACACACACACACACACACGCAACAAAAGCAATCACTTAATTTTTGGTTTTGAGTTTATATTTTAGAATTTGTATGTGTAAAGGATTGCAAATATTATTACTGCTTTCAAAAAGTTTTCTCGAATACTTCCCCATCTTCCATTGGTCTGAAAAACAGATACAGTCAGGTCCATAAATATTGGGACATCGACACAATTCTAATGTTTTTGGCTCTATACACCACCACAATGGATTTGAAATGAAATGAACAAGATGTGTTCATTTCATTTCAAATCCATTGTGGTGGTGTATAGAGCCAAAAAGATTAGAATTGTGTCGATGTCCCAATATTTATGGACCTGACTGTAGTCTTGCCCTAAACTCATGCCTTTGGTTGAGTCAATGTTTCGAAAGCAGTACAGAGACACAGTGTTTACACATAACAGGGAAATCAACCTACAAATGGCTTACTTACAGTGGCAAGAAAAAGTATGTGAACCCTTTGGAATTAGCTGGTTTTCTGCAACACACAAACAATTATAATCTTTTATGTCTTTATTGAACACATCCCATTAAACCTTTACAGTACTGTGGAAAAAGTAAGTGAACCCTTGGGCTTAATAACTAGTTATTAATAACTTTATTAATAATTAATAACAGCAATAACCTCAACCAAGTGTTTCTGGTAGCTGCGGATTAGACCTGCACAACGTTCCGAAGGAATTTTGGACCATTCTTCCCTACAGAATTGCTTCAGCTCAGCCATAGTTTTAGGATGTCTATACAGCATCTCTATTGAGTTAAGTTCTGGGCTCTGACTGGGACACAATAACTTTTGAGCCATTCTGTTGTGGATTTACTTCGATGTTTAGGGTCATTGTCCTGCTGTATCGCCCAACTTCTACTGAGCTTCAGCTGGTGCACATCCACCCTGACATTATCATGTAGGATATCTTGATAAACTTGGGAATTTATTTTTCCATTGATAAAGGCAGGCGGTCCAGGCCTGTTGCAGCAAAGCAGCCCCGAATTACGATGTTCCCTCCTTTGTACTTAACAGTTGGGATGAAGTTTTCATGTTGGTATGCGGTGCGCTTTTTTGCCATACGTATTGCTGCGTGTTCCTCCCAAACGATTCAACCTTAGTTTCAACAGTACACAAAACATATTCCCAGGAGCGTGGTGGAGTGTCAAGGTGGTCTTTGGCCAATTTTAGGTGCACAGCATAGTTTTTGTTGGAAAGCAGTGGCTTATTTCGTGGTGTCCTGCCATGGACACCCTGCCTGTGGACTGTGGACAGATGAATATCTAAGCTCTTCGAGATAACTTTGTAACCCCTTTCCAGTTTTATGTCAAGCAACAATTCTTGATTGTAGGTCTTTCTGAGATCACTTTTTTGCAAGGCATGGTCCACATCAGCAGATGCTTCTTGTGAATTGCAAACTCAAAAATGTTTGAGTGCTTTTTATAAGTCAAAGTAGCTCTAACCCACACCCCCAATCTCGTTTCATGAATTGGATGCCAGGTTTCCCAACTCCTGACTCTTATTAGATTTTATTGATGTATTTAGACTAGGGGTTCTTTAACTTTTTCCACAGCACAATTAATGTTTTATGGGATGTGTTCAGTAAAGACATGAAAGATTATAATTGTTTGTGTGTTGTTAGCTTAAGCACATTGTGCTTTGTCTATGCTTGTGACTGATGAAGATGAAATCACATTTTTTGAACAATTAATGCAGAAAACCAGCTAATTACAAAGGGTTCACATACTTTTTCTTGCCACTGTATAGATGGCTCTGCGTATTAGGCTGGGATGGAAAAAGGTATAAGTATAGAACTAGGCCTGTCAATCGATTAACATTTGTAATCAAAGTAATGACGTGTTAATTCGATTACTGGTCGGACAAACACATAGTTCTGCCCCAAATTCATGCCATTGTTTGAGCTAATGTTGCTATGATGAGCTGGTTGGAATGCTCAAACAAATAGAGCAATGTTTTGATGGTGTCACAGAATCACAGACTGCATCCAAATATGCATACTTCCCTACTATATAGTATGCTAAAAACAGTATACTATAGAGAAGGGTATCTGGGTCCTCTGTATTTAACCTAAAAAAATTCCACCCATGAACTTTAACATGTTCATGTAAATATTGAAAGAAGGTATTCACAGACGGAGTCGCATAAGTTTATTAAATAGGATTACTTTCCACTTTGATGACAGGCTTCACCTCACACTCGCAAATAAAAGCTTTCAGAGTGTCAGTTATGCCGTTCATCACACGTTTCACAAGTGAAATATCCAATTCCATGGCTGTTACTCAATGCATGTTTGCACGTTGTTGCAATGGAAAAGCACTAATTAACATGCACCGTGTGTGTGTGTGTGTGTGTGTGTGTGTGTGTGTGTGTGTGTGTGTGTGTGTGTGTGTGTGTGTGTGTGTGTGTGTGTAGATTCATATACAGACGCTCCTAACAGATCTGAATGTGAGAAGCATCACTCCTGCCTCACTGTCTTTGATGCACATACACAAAAGTGAGTCAGACCAGCAGATGATCAGCCTTAAACCCATGGAAATCAGGACTTACCGCCTGCAGCTGAGCTGAACCATGCAACAGCCGCAGTCGCATCTTCTTTTGTCATTACATACTGGCTCATGTTCTCAGTGTTTTAGACAGGAGCATTTAGGACTCAGTGAGTGATTTTCAACTTTATCCTTAAGCTTCACAGCAAAAGTGCAATATAAATCTAAAGGAATCCCCAACCAGCTCTCTCAGGATATTTTAAAATAACATAGAACTTAGTGTGATTCACTGTGCTGCGAGTTGACTTCTTTTGCACTGGGAATGTGTAGTTTTCTTGTTCAGTTTTAAAAGTGAAATCGCTGTTCTTGCTTATGTTACTTGATTAAGAGAAATGTTTGGCCTGTTTGCTCATAGGGCTTCTGCTCTGTTCATTTTATTGTTACAGTTCCCTGAAGACATTGAATTGTAAAATAATTGAAATCTTGGCAGAGGATTTGTTTTTTAAATAATTGGAATCTTGTTTTTTTCCTGAATTAGTTTTTGTTTTGTTTGTTTTGAACAGAGGACTTGTGATCTATTGATTGTGTCTTTACAATTCCTGGATGAAAGGTGTTTAAAATCTTTCATCAAGTTTTGTGTTTTGTTTTGTTTATCTATTGATTGTGTCTTTACAATTCCTGGATGAAAGGTGTTTAAAATCTTTCATCAAGTTTTGTGTTTTGTTTTGTTTATCTATTGATTGTGTCTTTACAATTCCCGGATGAAAGGTGTTTAAAATCTTTCATCAAGTTTTGTGTTTTGTTTTGTTTATCTATTGATTGTGTCTTTACAATTCCCGGATGAAAGGTGTTTAAAATCTTTCATCAAGTTTTGTGTTTTGTTTTGTTTATCTATTGATTGTGTCTTTACAATTCCCGGATGAAAGGTGTTTAAAATCTTTCATCAAGTTTTGTGTTTTGTTTTGTTTATCTATTGATTGTGTCTTTACAATTCCCGGATGAAAGGTGTTTAAAATCTTTCATCTAGTTTTTTCTTTTTTGCTATTCCAAAGTTCTTGCTAAGAATTGTGCCTTAGTCCTACATGGTCTTAATGTGATAAAATAAGAAATGTTGAAAGCTTTTATAATAACAGACAACATTTGTTTTTATCATTTGCCATTGCTTTCCAGACAGAAAAATGCCTGAAATGTTTTAGTTCTCCACAATCAAACTTTTTTTTGTTGTTGTTGTTTTTTTTGCAGTTATCTCATCACTGCTGCTTAATTTTTGGTTTTGAGTTTATATTTTAGAATTTGTATGTGTAAAGTATTGCGAATATTATTACTGCTTTCAAAATGTTTTCTTGAACACTTCCCCCATCTACCATTGGTCTGAAAAACAGATAGTCTTGCCCTAAACTCATGCCATTGGTTGAGTCAATGTTTCGAAAGCAGTACAGAGACACAGTGTTTACACATAACAGGGAAATCAACCTACAAATGGCTTACTTACAGTGGCAAGAAAAAGTATGTGAACCCTTTGGAATTAGCTGCAACACACAAACAATTATAATCTTTTATGTCTTTATTGAACACATCCCATTAAACCTTTACAGTGCTGTGGAAAAAGTAAGTGCACCCTTTGACTTAAGTCAAAGTTATTAACTGGTTGCGGATTAGACCTGCACAAGCTATACTTGCATTATGTAGTTTCTTTGCTTTAAATGTTCTTTGATAATTGCTAGTGATGCAAATGACTGCAAGTTACATGTGTTTATCAAATTTTTGAAATAGGTGATTTAATTCCAATCAAGAAGATGAAATGAAGATGATTTTATATTTTTACACTTTCACACACATTGTACTTGTCTTTTATATATTTTTTAAACGATTATTGTCATTATCTGTTTTTACAATGTATACAGAGTATATATTGGTCAGTCCCCTAACTTGTCTATTTTACACAGTCTGAAGGATTGTAAATAGGTTTGTGAACAGCATAACTTCACCAAAGGTGGGTGAATGATTGTGTGTACTAAAGAATGTGGCTTCCATTTTAATCCCAGAGAAGATACATTTTAGAGAAGAGATTAAATTTGTCATTTAATTTATTTGGTTATTTGAATACAAACATATTTATTTAAATATAAATAAAGTTCTGGCTATGGGGATTTCATTAGTTGGAAGTGGTGCTTGTTAAAAAACATGTGGTTGTAGTTAATATGGATTTTTAAAACTAAACTTCATTTGATTGTGTTGAAGTGTAGTTAAGAAAGGAAAAAATCATTTTAGAACCTACAATTGATGTATACATAACACAATTACACAATCAATCTATGCAAATATTATTATTTTTTATCTTATGCAGCAATGTTTTGTTTTTTTTAACCTGCAGGATTGTGGGATCACACATTATGTGGGACGTTTACCTTAAATCTCAGACTTCCTGCTGTGAAAAATTATCTAAGTGATCCCAAATTTTAACTGACAGTTTTATAACACTTTCTAAAATGTAGGAGATCAATCAAATTTTCAAGCATTCAATCAAGTCTTAACTTGTGTTCTGGGTGTCTATTTTTGGGGTGTATTTATTTATTTATTTATTAATCAGCAGTGAATATAATTGGCCACTTGTCTTGCGCGTGAAGGATGATTGTTTGTTGACTTGCTACTGTGTTTTAAAAAAAAATGTTAATTGAGTTGGGTCAGTCTGTTGTTCTGTTTCTGTTTGATAAAATATTGACTGGCATGTCATTCTGTTGTTCAGTCAAATGTTTTGCGATCACTGTATTCCAACATAGCTGCTTAATTCACTCTTCTCTTTATGACCAAATATGTCTGTGACTGTATAGTAAATCAAGATTTGAACAATGCTTTTCTTGCCCTGTGAGAACATACTACTTTTTTTTATATATTGAAAGATTATGCATCTTTTTTTTACTAGTGTTGCTAATTAAAATGTCTGTCTATCATTGAATGGAATGTGGAAAAATAAAACATTGTTCAGTCTTTTATTTTGTTTGGATTTTGTTTTGGCGATTGATAAATATCCAGGTAATCCAATACAGTGTGGGGGAAAAAATTACCTTAACCATTGGTATGTGCAATGGTAATAGTAATTAAATAATTTTGATGTTTTTATCAGTTGTCTTTAAAGCATTAATATATAATAGATCTCAGTTAAAATCATACATTTTTGCTTCACGTTAACTCTAAAACTAAGGGTTTTGTGTTCTGTTTGACCTTTATTTTTTCCAGCTATATCTTTTAAATTTAATCTTCCTTTTGAAGAAAGAAGGACAAAGAAAGAAATGTTTTTGGGGTTTCATATCCCCTTGAACTCTGTGGACTCACCGGCAGTTCCGTGGGTTGGGAACAATGTTTATGATAAAGACCCTGGTATACTTCATTTTTCTACATTCCGGATCGGATTGCGTTGCCTTTCTCAGTATACTTTTCTGACCGTGAACGAATAGGAATGTGTTTTGAACTACAATTACTTTGTGACGCTTTTAGTTGTCAATGTGCACAGATGAGGACCGTGTGCACGAGTCAAGAAAATCTAGGCAGCGTGCTGTCAAGTCTTGTGACGCAATTTGCATCACACATGCTGTGCATGGAGGGATCCGCAACGCGGACACCCAAAGTATACATGAGTTTACCCTTAAATTGTAAAAGTCACCTGATACATTGTTACTCATTTTTGGTATCATTTGAAAGCTTAGAATCTGAAGTTTTCAAAGAATACCATCACTTTTGCATTTATGTTAGATAAAATAACAAAATCAAGACTTAAAAACTTTGCGTCGCAAATGAGCACCACCTAGAGGTGACGATGTAGAAATATGCGAACGAATATAAACGTTTTTCACAGCACAAAAATAGACAAGTAATTTATCAAATGACAGCACTTATTCTCAGGAATGTGAGTGTACAGCTTATTTTGTCGGCCTAACACCACAGTTCGAATGATTATCAAAAGAATCAAGAAGTGAAATATAATGTCTGTAAGACAACAAAGACAAACGTCTCATGTCTGCTACAGAACTCTATATCAGCTCTTACCTTAGGCTGTTTTCATCCAAATTAGCAATTTTTTACTTGTCTGTGAGCTTGCTTGTTAAAATAATCCAGTTTTATATCTCAGATATACAGTGCATTCAGAAAGTATTTGAACCCTTTGTTCTTTTCACATTTTATTATGTTGCAGCCTTGTGCTAAAGTTTATTTTGTTTTACATCAATCTACACTCCATACCCCATAAGACAAAGCAAACCCCAGATTTTTGATAACTTTGCAAATGTATTAAAAAGGAAAAACTGAAATATCACATTGACATAAGTATTCAGACCCTTTGCTATGACACTTGAAATTGAGTTCAGGTGCATCCCATTTCTCTTGATCATCTTTGAGATGTTTCTTCACCTTTGATTGGAGACCACCTGTGGCAAATTCAATTAATTGGACATGATTTGGAAAGGAACACAACTGTTTATATAAATTCTCGAAGCTGAAAATTTATATCAGAGCAAAAACCAAGCCATGAGGTCAAAGGAACTGCCTGCAGGACAGGATTGTGTTGAGCCACAGATCTGGGGAAGGCTGCAAAAATGTTTGGCTGAATGTAAAAAATGTAAGAGAGGTGGGGGTGTTTTTCAGCTGCAGCAACTGGGGGACTGGTCAGGGTTGAAGGAAAGCTGAATGCAGCAGAATACAGAGATATCCTTAATGAAAACCTGGCCCAGACCACTCAGGACCTCAGACTGTGCCAAAGGTTCACGTTCCAACAGGACAATGACCCGAATCACACACCCAAGACAGCGCAAGTGTGGCTTAGGCAGAACTGTATGAATGTCCTTGACTGGCCCAGCCTGAGGCCGGACTTGAACCTAATCGAATATCTCTGGAGAGACCTGAAAATGGCTGTCCACCGATGGTCCCCATTCAACCTGAGAGGGCTTGTGAGCATCTGCAGAGAAGAATGGCAGAAAATACCCAAATCCAGGTGTGCAAAGCTGGTCGCATCATACCCAAAAAGACTTGAGGCTGTGATCACTGCCAAAGGTGCTTCAACTAAGTACTGAGTTAAGGGTCTGAATACATACACTGGTAGCCAAAAGTCGGAAGGAAATTGGTACTTTCATTCACCAAAGTGGCATTCAACTGATCACAAAGAATAGTCAGGACATTACTGATGTAAAAAAACAGCACCATTACTATTTGAAAACTTAAATTTTTGATCAAATCTAGAGAAGCCCCATTTCCAGCAGCCATCACTCCAACACCTTATCCTTGAGTAATCATGCTAAATTGCTAATTTGGTTCTAGAAAATCACTTGCCATTATATCAAACACAGTTGAAAGATATTTGGTTCATTAAAAGAAGCTTAACGTTGTATTTTTGTTTGTTTTTGAGTTGCAATAGACTGGCATGTCTTGAGGTCAATATTAGGTCAATTATGGCAAAAAAACAAACAGTTTTCTCTAGAAACTCATCAGTCAATCATTGTTTTGAGGAATGAAGGCTATGAAATATAGCTTGAAATTGTAAAACAAAACTGAAGATTTCATTCAAAGGTGTACACTATAGTGTTCAAAGACAAAGGACAACTGGCTCTAACAAGGACAGAAAGAGATTGTGGAAGTTCAGATGTACAACTAAACAAGAGGATAAGTACATCAGAGTTTCTAGTTTGAGAAATAGACGCCTCACATGTCCTCAGCTGACAGCTTCATTGAATTCTACCCGCTCAACACCAGTTTCATGTACAACAGTAAAGAGAAGACTCAGGGGTGCAGCCTTATGGGAAGAATTGCAAAGAAAAAGCCACTTTTGAAACAGAAAAACAAAAAGAAAAGGTTAGAATGGGCAAAGAAACAGACATTGGACAACAGATAACTGGAAAAGAGTGTTATGGATCTTAACCCCATTGAGCTTTTGTGGGATCAGCTAGACTGTAAGGTGTGTGAGAAGTGTCCGACAAGACAGACACATCTATGGCAAGTGCTACAGGAAGTGTGGGGTGAAATGTCACGTGAGTATCTGGACAAACTGACAGCTGGAATGACAACAATCTGCAAAGCTGTCATTGCTCCACATGGAGGATTTTTTGATGAGATCTCTGATTGCGCCACCCACAATTCAGATCTGTATATTGTGACAGAAGGTTATAGAAATATTATAGAAAAATATTTTTTTCTAGTACTTGCTGCTAGCTAGTGGAATGAAATAAGATTTTTGCAAGAAGCAAACAAAAACAGAATTAAATGCTTACAAAATTCAGGCAACTAAAACAAATATTTTTATTTTTTAATTATCTTCATCATAAGAATATAAAAATATACAATATTACTTATTAATTATTGGAATCTTATTTATTATGATGATTTTATTTGGGATGGTTCTGTAAAATGAGACCATTTTTTTTCTTTTGTTTTGGCAATTAGGTCACTGTATGTGTGTAAGGTTAGCTTTCAAATTTTGGAGTAACAAATTGCACAAGAGTTTGAAGAGGATATACAAATCAACTACTGTACCTCCTATCTGTTAGGGTTACCTCGTCATGTTTCACTGTTGCCCCTTTGTTTACCATTTTTGTCACTTTTGTTATTCCGTAGTTTTCACTTTTGTCCCTTGTGTAGCTCCACAGTCTCCCTGTTAGCGTTCGTGTTCTCAGTTCATTGTTTTCACCTGCCCTCGTTTATTTGCCATTGGTTTCTGTTCATCCCCTTGTTATCTTGTTTGAGTTCTGTTTGTTCATTGGCCCCTTTGTCCTCTGTCTACGTATTTAAACCCTGTCTGTTTGTTCAGTCGCTGTCGATCGTTGAATGTTGTTAGCCTGGTATGTGTCCCCTGCCCGTTTTCTCAGTCTTGTGTTTATTTCCCCATTGAGGGTTTTTCTTTGTGTTTATTGATTTATCTGTTCCAAATAAAGTAAGCTTGCATTTAGACCCACTCTCCTCGTCTGCCTTTGCTGCCTCCGTTCATAACAGAACGATCGACCACCAAATATGGATCTAGCAGCTTACTTTATGGAACTGACCCAGGCTGATTTGACCATCCGTGAGTACTCCCACTTCTTTTCCGCTGTTGCCATCCACACCGGCTTCGACGACACATCCCTGAAGACCATCTACCAGCTCGGGCTACCAACATACCAGCTGTGGGAATTGCCGAACTCCGGAGACCTCACGTGGAGGGAATATGTGAGTCTAGTCTTGAGAGAACTCGCCGCCGGGAACCACCTCTCTCAATCCCGGTTTCCGCCTCTGGGCTTTCTGTGCCTGCCACGACCAACGAGCCAGCGTTGCCAGCTTCGTCTGCCCGGCGGAGGAGGAGAAGAGGAAAGGCTTCTGCTCCCCAGTCTCCGCCTGCCGCGGCCAGCGAGCCGGAGCCCACGCCTGCCACGGCCAGCGAGCCGGAGCCCATGCCTGCCACGGCCAGCGAGCCGGAGCCCACGCCTGCCACAGTCAGCGAGCCGGCGCCTGTAGCCTCCGACGTCAGCGAGCCGGCGCCTGTAGCCTCCGACGTCAGCGAGCCGGCGCCTGTAGCCTCCGACGTCAGCGAGCCGGCGCCTGTAGCCTCCGACGTCAGCGAGCCGGCGCCTGTAGCCTCCGACGTCAGCGAGCCGGCGCCTGTCGCCTCCGACGTCAGCGAGCCGGCGCCTGTAGCCTCGACCGCCCCTGAGCCAGCGCCTGTAGCCTCGACCGTCCCTGAGCCAGCGCCTGTGGTCTTGTCCGTCCCAGTGCCAGTAGCCATGACCGTCCAAGAGCCAGCGCCAGTAGCCATGACTGTCCAAGAGCCAGCACCCCTCGAGCCTCCCAGGGCTCCTCCTTCCGAGCTTTCCAGAGCTCTGCCTTCCGAGCTTCCTGAGCTTCCCAGAGCTCCGCCCTCCGAGCTTCCCAGAGCTCCGCCCTCCGAGCTTCCCAGAGCTCCAATTCTCAAGCCTTCCAGGGCTCCGCCCCTCCAGCTTCTCAAGCCCCTCAAGCCTTTCAGGGCTCTGCCCCTCAAGCCTCTCGAGCCTTCTACGGCCCTTCTCCCCGAGCCTCCTACGGCTCTGCCTCCAGAGCCTCCTACGGCTCCATCTCCCGAGCCTCCTACGGCTCTGCTCCCAGAGACTCCAGAGCTTTCTAGGGCCCCACCTCTCGAGCCCCGCCCTCCGAGCTTCCCAGAGCTCCACCTCTCAAGCCTTCCAGGGCTCTGCCCCTCCAGCTTCTCAAGCCCCTCAAGCCTCTCGAGCCTTCTACGGCCCTTCTCCCCGAGCCTCCTACGGCTCCGCCTCCCGAGCCTCCCACGGCTCCACCTCCTGAGCCTCCTACGGCTCCGCCTCCCGGACTCTCTAGGACTCTGCTCCTCAAGTCTCTCGAGCCTCCCAGGACTCCGCCCCTCAAGTCTCTTGAGCCTTTCTGGGCTCCGCTTCCCGAGCCTCCTACGGCTCCGCATCCAGAGCCTTCCAGGCCTCCGCCTCTGGAGCCTCCTATGGCGCCACCTCCATCGGCCCCGCCGCCAGAGCCTTCCAGGCCCCCTGAACCGGCCCTTGCCTTGTGGCCAGCTCCCGGGCCATCCAAACCTGTCCACCTATTGTGGCCGCCTCCCAGACCACCTAAACCTGTCCTTACCCGGTCAATACCTCCCAGGCCTCCTAACCTGGCCCCTGACCTGTGGCCTCCTCCCAGGCCTCCTGACCCGGCCCCTGTCTTGTGGCCTCCTCCCGGGGCCCCTGACCCAGTCCCTGTCCTGTGGCCTCCTCCCGGGGCCCCTGACCCAGTCCCTGTCCTGTGGCCTCCTCCCAGGCCTCCTGACCCGGCCCCTGTCCTGTGGCCTCCTCCCAGGGCCCCTGACCCTGTTCCTGACCTGTGGCCTCCTCCCAGGCCTCCTGACCCGGTCCCTATCCTGTGGCCTCCTCCCAGGGCCCCTGACCCTGTTCCCATCCTGTGGCCTCCTCCCAGGCCTCCTGACCCGGCCCCTGTCCTGTGGCCTCTTCCCGGGTCCCCTGACCCAGTCCCTGTCCTGTGGCCTCCTCCCAGGCCTCCTGACCCGGTCCCTGTCCTGTGGCCTCCTCCCAGGGCCCCTGACCCTGTTCCCATCCTGTGGCCTCCTCCCAGGTCCCCTGACCCAGTTCCTGACCTGTGGCCTCCTCCCAGGCCTCCTGACCCGGCCCCTATCCTGTGGCCTCCTCCCAGGGCCCCTGACCCTGTTCCCGTCCTGTGGCCTCCTCCCAGACCTCCTGACCCAGTCCCTGTCCTGTGGCCTCCTCCCAGGCCTCCTGACCCTGTTCCAGTCCTGTAGCCTCCTACCAGGCCTCCTGACCCGGTACCTGTCCTGTGGCCTCTTCCCAGGCCCCCTGAACCGGTCCCTGCCCTGTGGTTGGCTCCCAGACCACCTGAACCTGTCCTTGCCCTGTGGCCAGCTCCCAGGCCTCCTGAACCGGTCCCTGTCCTGTGGCCAGCTCCCAGGCCTCCTGAACCGGTCCCTGCCCTGTGGCCAGCTCCCAGGCCTCCTGAACCTGTCCTTGCCCTTTGTGCCCCCCAGGACAACCTGTCCTTGCCCTTTGTGCCCCCTTGGACTTCCTGCCTGCCCTCTGTGCCCCCCTTGGACTTCCTGCCTGCCCATTGTGCCCCCCTTGGACTTCCTGCCTGCCCTCTGTGCCCCCTTGGACTTCCTGCCTGCCCTTTGTGCCCCCCAGTCAATGGACCTTTTTTTTTGTTTTATGTGATATTACTGTTGATCGTCTGGAATCCGATCCTTGAGGGGGGGCTCTGTTAGGGTTACCTCGTCATGTTTCACTGTTGCCCCTTTGTTTACCATTTTTGTCACTTTTGTTATTCCGTAGTTTTCACTTTTGTCCCTTGTGTAGCTCCACAGTCTCCCTGTTAGCGTTCGTGTTCTCAGTTCATTGTTTTCACCTGCCCTCGTTTATTTGCCATTGGTTTCTGTTTATCCCCTTGTTATCTTGTTTGAGTTCTGTTTGTTCATTGGCCCCTTTGTCCTCTGTCTACGTATTTAAACCCTGTCTGTTTGTTCAGTCGCTGTCGATCGTTGAATGTTGTTAGCCTGGTATGTGTCCCCTGCCCGTTTTCTCAGTCTTGTGTTTATTTCCCCATTGAGGGTTTTTCTATGTGTTTATTGATTTATCTGTTCCAAATAAAGTAAGCTTGCATTTAGACCCACTCTCCTCGTCTGCCTTTGCTGCCTCCGTTCATAACACTATCTTAATACCAATATCTTACTACTAATCTAAATTAAGTAAAAAATGCTTAAAGCAAAATAACTGTCTCTGTTTGGTTGATGGATTACTCCCACCCAATCAATCCTGATAAAATTTCAGCAATAAACATGAATGTAGAATGAATTACATGAATTCTACACAAATGCAAGGCTTTGACTCTGGCCTTCAGAACAGCCAATGCAACCGCACACTCTTACTTCAATTCACTTCTCTGTGGTCTATGAACGAGCGGCGCCTGGTGGCCCCATCACAAAGAGGCTCAAAGTCTATTTCATGATCAATCACTTTCTCTGTTCCACTGTGGTGGAATAAGCTAACACCTTTCACACAATCTGCCGATACCATATCAACATTCAAGAACCAGATAAAAACACATCTGCTCCACAAGCACTTAACCAACCCGCACAAACTAAACTTACTACTGAGCTTACTCTTACTGTAAAAAAAGTCTCTTTCTTCTGTGCTAGCACCTATACTACCCACCTTGAGAACTTGGCAGTACAACTGCAGATGTTGTTGAACTTTGTATTACAAATTGCTTGCTATGTTCCTCCTTTGTAAGTTGCTTTGGATAAAAGCATCTACTAAATGTAAATGTACATACTCAAGAAAATGTAAAAATGCTTCTCTTAAGTCTCCAGACCTGAATGTTTTGATGTTTTTAATTTTTACATTTTATTATCCCTGGGAAGCATGTTCTAACCATGGCTGTGGAAACAGCTTCTTTCCTGGGCTTGGCAGGTGCAGTGGTTCTTATTCTGTGCTGGAGGTTTGCAGAATGAGTAGTGAGTTGTGCCAGTGCTAGTGCTGGTTGTAGCCAGATCTGAAAAAAGTGTGTGCTAGCCACCAAGTGATCCGCTCACTCTGTGCATGCAGCAGGATTGTGTGAACTTCTGATCCCCTCTCTGTGGTTCTTCACAACACTTTTATCATCTTGGAAAGGAAGATAGCACAGATCCTATTGATCATGCTGAGACTTAAATTAAGATTCTGTTCTTGACTTGTTTGAGTGCAGAAATTTAATGTAGTAGTACTCTACAAGATGAATGTTTATAGGCAACCAGTGTGCGTCAGCATTTTATATATATTCAAATGTATTTTCCTGTCAAATGCTTCATGAACTCGCTATTACCATGCCACCTCAGTGTTGGGCACAATTTAATAAAAAAAAATGTAGCTTGAATCCTGCTAAGGCTCATGCATTATTCAGCTAGAAGCTTACAATCTTTTTTACTCAAATAACCAAATACTTTCTTTTGTTTGTTTGTAGGTAGCACTTTAAAGACACCATGAAATGGTTTGATGAATGCAATTTTACTATTGAAGATGGGGCAGAACATACTGGGTCTGTTCCAAAACTTTGTAAGCTGCCTCGCTGTCTCCTGCCTACATAGACAGCTGTCTTCTATGGCAGTATCCTAATGGGGGTGTAACGATGCATTGATCTGGATCGATGCATTGATCCAATGACCGACGATCCAATGTTATCGATATAGATGTACCTTTATTCAGGGGGTCTGGGCAGCTCACCAAGTAAAGACAGTTCACCTAAGCATCAGGGAGGGTACAATCACATGGGGTAACCTCCTCGTGATCGCTATAATGTGGTTTGCTCTCTGTGTGGCGCAAGGTGAGTTGTGCGTGGATGCCGTGGTGGAGTGGTGGTGGTGTAGTAGTCTAAACCACATAACTGGTAAACTGGTAATCAGAAGGTTGCTGGTTCGATCCCCACAGCCACCACCATTGTGTCCTTGAGCAAGGCACTTAACTCCAGGTTGCTCCAGGGGGATTGTCCCTGTAATAAGGGCTCTGTAAGTTGCTTTGGATAAAAGCGTCTGCCAAATGCATAAATGTAAATGTGGATGGTGTGAAGCTTCCAAATGCACTATTTCTCTGTGGTCACGCACTTAACAAGCCACCTGATAAGATGGTGTAAAGGGGTTAAGATGGGCAATGAGGAGGCGAGAACCAGCTTGAAAATATAAATAATAGTGTAATGATAAACTTAAACAAAAACACACATATAGGGCAGCTACACAGGGCCGGGGATCCCTGACGGGTTGGTGCGCCTTGCGCCCTGCCTTCTTCGACCTGGGAGGAGACAGGCGAGGGTAAGGCCAACACGGAGCGACAGCGAGAAAGAGAGAGGAGAGAGAAAAAAATTAACTCCATAACTAGCTCTCTGATGTGCCATCGCATGGCTCCTCCACCCTCTCAGTCAGACGACAGCCGCTCCTCCCTGGGCGGACCGGAGTCAAACCTCTGACCCCCAGCAGAGAGAACGCCCCTCTGTGATTCTGGTGGACTGTGGGGACACTCCTCCTTCCCTGGCAGCGGCCCTACCACTCTAGGCGGTGGGGGAGTCGACTCCCACCTCCCCTTGTGGACAGCAATCTTCCCTCGACCCCTCCACGTTTTCCCCAGGTGGTCGGGGAGTCCAGTCCCTCCTCGCCTTGCGGACATTGACCGTTCACTTTGGGGTGGTCGGATGCAAATTGCTTCACCCTGTGGATGGCAGCGGCTCTCCCCTGAGTGGACGGCAGTGTCGAGGTCTCTACGACGGGCATCCCTCCTCCTTCCCGGGTTTCGGCACGGCAAGGAGGAAGCGAGAACACATAGAAACCATGCTGATATGAGCCGAAAACACTTATAATACACGCTGATATGAGCCGAAAACACATAGAAATCACGCTGATATAAGCCGAAAATATGCTGATATGAGCCGAAAACACATAGAAATCATGCTGATATGAGCCGAAAACACAGAAATCATGCTGATATGAGCCGAAAACACATAGATCACGTGGATACAAGCAGAAAACACAGAAATCACGCTGATATGAGCCAAAAACACACCGAAATCATGCTGATATGAGCCGAAAACGTATCGGTTACCTAACGTAACCTCGGTTCTCTCTAGATGAGGGAACGAGTATTGCGTAAGCTAGCTTACGCTACGGGAAAGATTCATCTTTTCTGAGATATTGAAGCCAAAAAATTATCCTTAATTTTTGTATCCATTGTCAACGCAGTGCGGCAGCTGCAGACCTTGAGCGGGCTATCTAGCGAGCTCATAGGTTGCTCTGCGGCAACTGCTGCAGCCTATAGACGAGCTTGGGCGAACTCGCATCCAATGAGAGGCGTCCGCGCGCTCACTGCATCAAAGCCCGCCAAAATGGGCGTGACTAGAGTGCATATAAGCGTAGTTCGTAGGCTGGAACCCTGGTTTTCATTGACTGAAGCGAAAAGTCGCTCGTGGCGCGAGCACGGCCGGCTACGCAATACTCGTTCCCTCATCTAGAGAGAACCGAGGTTACGTTAGGCAACCGATACGTTCTCTTACGAGAGGTTCTCTCGTATTGCGTAAGCTAGCTTATGCTACGAGAACCCATTGTCAACGCCGTGCGCGCCAAGCATCCACTGTATGAGCCCCAGGGAATTAAGGGGGGACCCGGGGGAGCCCTTATGAGTGAGGAAATAATATTTGGCCGGCAAGAATGCGGGTCATTGATTGTGTAATACATAAGCACATAGTGGGAAGGGAACGACAGAGCGGCGGTGCCGGTCTGTGTGGAATGTGACCCATCAGTGCAGCTCACCAGGGGAGCTGTAGCGTATTAAACCGCTAGTAGTTTTGCCTGCAGACGGGCACTTCCATATTGTAAAATCTGACAAAGGTGGAGGGGGAAGTCCATCCCGCTGCCACACATATGTCGTGAATGGAAATCCCGCTGGACCATGCCCACGAGGATGCCATGCCTCTAGTGGAGTGAGCCCTAATGCCCAACGGGCATGGCAGGTCTTTTGACGCGTATGTAGCAGCAATAGCGTCCACTATCCATCTAGATAGTGTCTGTTTCGAGGCGGCGAGACCTTTGGTGCGCCCTCCGAACGAAACAAAAAGCTGCTCAGAGCGTCTGAAAGCGGCGGAGCACGCAGTATACAATCTCAGTGCTCTGACCGGGCAAAGGAGATTGGCGTCGCGTTCGCTATCGGGTGCTGGCAGCGCCGATAGGGAAATTACCTGTGCTCTGAAAAGGAGTACCGATCACCTTGGGAACATAGCCGTGTCTAGGCTTTAAAATGACCTTGGAGTCACTTGGTCCAAACTCAAGACACGCAGCGCTGACAGACAGCGGGTGAAGGTCTCCCACACGTTTGACTGATGACAGGGCAGTCAGAAAAACGGTTTTGAGTGAAAGGTATTTCAAATCCACAGATTGAAGTGGTTCGAAAGGGGGGGCTTTCATAGTTTCGAGAACTATAGAAAGATCCCAGATAGGAACCGATGGGGCGCGGGGGTTCATCCTTCTAGCTCCCCTGAGGAAACGGATGACCAGCTCGTTTTTACCCCATGACTGGCCGTGCAGGGGTTCAGCGAACGCCGCAACGGCCGCCACATACACTTTGAGCGTGGATGGGGATCTGCCCTTATCCAGCAGCTCTTGTAGGAATACGAGCAGCGACAACACCCCACATGTCCGCGGGTCCAGGTCTCTGTCGGTGCACCATTTTGAGAACACAGACCATTTTGACGCATAGAGTCTTCTCGTGGAAGGGGCTCTAGCGTGTATGATGGTGTTTATTACTCCTTCTGGCAGAGCGACGGGTAGTCGTTGATCACCCACGCATGCAGCGCCCAGCGCTCTGGGTGGGGATGCCAGATTGTGCCGCGAGCTTGAGAGAGGAGATCTGCTCTCACTGGGATGGGCCACGGCGCTGTCAGTGACAGCTGCGTAAGCTCCGGGTACCATGTCTGATTCTCCCAATGCGGGGCTATGAGGAGCACCCAGTGACGCTGCTTCCCTGATCCTCTGCATTACCTGTGGCAATAGCGAGACGGGAGGGAAGGCGTAAGCGGGCGCCTGGGCCAGTCCTGGGCCAGCGCGTCCTCGCTGAGAAAAATATTGGGCAGTGAGAGTTCTCTTTGGACGCAAAGAGGTCTATCTCTGCTCTGCCGAATAGGTGCCATAACGCCTGGACTGTTTGAGCGTGCAGGGACCATTCCCCTGGGGGAATATTGTCTCTGGACAGTCTGTCCGGGCCGCCGCTCAGGTGGCCTGGCACGTGCGTCGCCCTCAGCGAGCGCAGGTGGCACTGGGACCAACTCAGTATGCGTTTCGTCAGATGGAAGAGGTTCCTGGATCTGACACCGCCCTGACGGTTTAGGTAGGATACCACAGATCTGTTGTCCGAACGGACCAGGACGTGGTGACCCTGAATGACCGGGAGAAAGCGCACGAGCGCGTACTCGACCGCTATCATTTCCAGACAATTTATGTGAAGGAGCTTTTCCTGAACTGACCATAGGACGAAAACCGGAGAGCCCTCGGAGGCCGCGCCCCAACCCGTGTTGGACGTGTCTGTCGAGATGACTTTTCGGCGAGATACAGCTCCCATTGTCACTCCCCGCTGATACCATTCGGCCACTGTCCAGGGCTGCAGAGCTGATATACAGGTCTGAGTCACCTTGATGGGCTGGCGGCCTGTGGCCCAAGCCCGGCGAGACGCGCGGGTGTTTAGCCAATGCTGAAGCGGGCGCATGTGCAGTAAACCCAGCTGAAGTACTGCTGCGGCTGAGGCCATGTAACCTAGCACTCTCTGGAATTTCTTCAGAGGCGTGAGGCTGTTCATCTGAAAAGATGCGGCTAGTCGCTGAACACGGCGCGCGCGCTGTGTAGATAAGCGAGCCGTCATTGCCACCGAGTCTAGTTCTATTCCAAGGAAGGAAATTGTCTGACTGGGCTGTAGTGAGCTCTTGGTCCAATTGACTGCAAGACCCAAACTGTTCAGATGGCTGAGGAGAACTGCTCTGTGAGACAGAAGCTCCATATGTGACTGTGCCATAATCAGCCAGTCGTCCAAATAGTTCAAAATACGCAAACCCTGCGAGCGCCGCATCCATGCACTTCGTGAAAGTACGGGGTGCTAAGGACAGGCCGAACGGGAGGACGGTGTATTGATAAACCTGGCCGTCGAAGGCGAATCTCAAGAATGGCCTGTGACGGGGATTTATCTGAATCTGAAAGTATGCATCTTTCAGATCGAGAGAAATAAACCAGTCCCTCTGGCGCACATGCGCGAGGAGTTTCCTGATTGTAAGCATTTTGAACGGTCTTTTTGCAAGCACCTTGTTCAAAACCCTGAGATCTAATATGGGTCTGAGGCCGCCCTCTTTCTTGGGAACAAGAAAATAACGGCTGTAAAGCCCCAACTCGCTCAGAGAGGGTGGCACTTTCTCTATGGCCCTTTTGCACAGAAGGCTTGCTATTTCTGAACGAAGCATGCACGCTGCTTCCGTGTTCACAGTGGTTTCGAGCCGCGCTCTGAAGCGAGAAGGGCGGCGATCGAACTGTAGCAAATAGCCCTGTTGTATTGTGCTTAACACCCACTTGGATATCCCTGGAATAGCTTCCCACGCTTTGAAGCGTAACGCTAGAGGGTGAATGGCCAATTCGCTCTGATTGCCGCACACAGAGCGCTGAACAAAATGTGTGAGCTGCGTTTAGTGTGTTCATGCATGATTGCTCGCAGACAGCATGAACAGGCTGTTTTGTGAGTGACTTCCCGATTGGAATGAATGGAGAAAGAGTCACATCTGTTACGTGATGCGCAAGCATAGTCATGGGCACGGGACTTACACACAGAGGAATGTTTGCTGGCCGTGTAACAGAGCGGGCAGAGAATGGGCGCGCGCACGTATTCATGGGCGCATTTATTGACTCTAGCGCTTGAGCGGTTCGTAACCGCTTTATGTGAGCGTGCTCTGGTGGGGACATGAGACATGCAGTGCTTGTGTGCAGAAGTGAACACTGGATTGTGGGCACATTTTCTACACATAGGGCTGGTCGTGTGACAGAGCGGCCAGAGAATGGGCGCACGCACGCATTTGTGGGCGCCTTCATTGACTCTGACACTCGAGCGGTTTGTAACCGCTTTATGAGAGCGTGCTCTGATAGGGGCACGGGATGTGTTATGCTTGTGTGTAGGGGCGAACACTGGGTTGTGGGCACATTTTCTACACATAAGACATGTTTGCTCTTTACAAGATTTATTTGGGTCGCCGTGAAAACGGCGTTTGAATGCAGGCAAGCGGGCAGTGTCACCGGCTTGTTGGCTGCTAAATTCACCACTGTAGTAGCCTGAGAGAAGGGGACTGACAGGGGGCAAAGCTTTGACGGTGGTCCAGCCGCGGCGGAACTGAGCCGTCGTTTGTTCAAAGTTAGGAAGACTTCGGTCGCTCTGGTTTCAGCGTTACCTTAAATCGAGGCCCGCGGGGAGGCGGCAGTCTGCGGCGGCTGTCTGAGCGCGATTGAGGGCGGCCGCCCTGTCGACGCTGAGAAGTCTGAGATTGTTGAGCTGGGCGCTGTGAAGAGGCTCGTGCAGGAGGCTGATCACGTGAGCGGCCTGCAGAGGAGCTAGCGCGACGAGGCAGAAAGAGATTCATGGCTTGTGTGGCTTTTGGACCTCTGAAAACCGGTCAATGATACCACTCACCGCGGAGCCGAAGAGACCGGATGGAGAGAGCGGTGCGTTGAGGAACGTAGAGCTCTGCTTCTCCCATGTCGGCTAGCGTTAACCACAGATGTCTCTCGGTCACAGTCAGCGCGCCATGCACTTCCACATAGCTTGGGCTGCAGCTTTGGTAGCTGGAGGGCGAGGTCCGTAGCACTCCGTATGTCTGCAACTGCCTCTGGATGCCTACTTTCCTCATCTCACTCCCGCAGAAGGTCCGCTTGGAGGATCTGTAGGACGGCCATAGAGTGCAGAGCAGATGCAGCTTGGCCGGCGGCGGAATAGGCGCGGCCAACACAGGCGGAAGTTGTTCTGCAGGCCTTAGACGGGAGCACTGGTTTAGACCGCCATCTCGCGGAGAGCGGGCAAAAGGTGTGCTGCTACCGCATCCTCGACCGGAGGGATGGAAGCGTAGCCCTTCTCAGTGGCGCCGTCCACCGAAGCAAGAGAGGTGGAGACGTGGGATCGGACCCTGGCCGAGAAAGGTGCGTTCCATGATTTGGAAAGCTCGCCGTGGAGTTCTGGCAGGAAGGGAGCGGCCCGGGTAGCGGGTGCTGCGCGGTGGCGACTCTGTAGAAAGCAGCCGTCAAGTCTGTTGGGTGCCTGCTCAAGGGGCGGTGACCACTCGAGCCCGAGGCGCGGCATGAGGCGCAAGTGGAGCGATGCATCTTAAAAAAGACGCTCGTACTCTTTTGTGAAGTTCTTAAGAACTAGCTTGCTTTTAAAAAGGATACGTCGCCGGATGGCATAGCTCGCAGGACGGCTGAAGGTGGCGAAGACGGCCGGCTTCTTCGAGCGCTGTCCACGCTTGCTTGATGCCCCTCGAACGGCGACGCGGCTTCCAGTTCAGTGATGCGAAGAGCTTCGCTGAAGAGATGAAAATCAGGGTTCCAGCCTACGAACTACGCTTATATGCACTCTAGTCACGCCCATTTTGGCGGGCTTTGATGCAGTGAGCGCGCGGACGCCTCTCATTGGATGCGAGTTCGCCCAAGCTCGTCTATAGGCTGCAGCAGTTGCCGCAGAGCAACCTATGAGCTCGCTAGATAGCCCGCTCAAGGTCTGCAGCTGCCGCACTGCGTTGACAATGGATACAAAAATTAAGGATAATTTCAATGTAAGGCTTCAATATCTCAGAAAAGATTAATCTTTCCCGTAGCGTAAGCTAGCTTACGCAATACGAGAGAACCTCTCGTAAGAGAACACATAAATCATGTGGATACGAGCAGAAAACACACAGAAATCATGCTGATATGAGACAAAAACACATAAATCACGTGGATACGAGCAGAAAACACAGAAATCACGCAGATATGAGCCGAAAACACATAGAAATCATGCCGATATGAGATGAAATCACACTGATATGAGCCGAAAACAAAGAAATCAGTGTGATATGAGCCGAAAACACGCTGATATGAGCCAAAAACACACAGAAATTACACTGATATAAGACGACAACACAGAAATCACGCAAATACGAGCTGAAAACACATAGAAAACACTTATAATACATGCTGTAATGAGCCGAAAACACTTATAAAACATAGAAATCATGCTGATATGACACGAAATCACTTATAATACATGCTGATATGAGCTGAAAACAAATAGAAATCACGCTGATATGAGCTGAAATCACACTGATATGAGCCGAAACGCTGATTTGAGACGAAAACACTTATAATACACGCTTATGTGCTGAAAACACATAGAAAACACTTATAATACACGCTGTAATGAGCCGAAAACACATAGAAATCACGCTGATATGAGACGAAAACACTTATAATACACACTGATATGAGCTGAAAACACATAGAAAACACTTATAATACACGCTGTAATGAGCCGAAAACACATAGAAATCATGCTGATATGACACAAAATCACTTATAATACATGCTGATATGAGCCGAAAACACTTATAATACATGCTGATATGAGCTGAAAACACTTATAATACAGGCTTATATGAGCTGAAAACACATAGAAATCATGCTGATATGAGCTGAAAACACATAGAAATCATGCTGATATGACACAAAATCACTTATAATACATGCTGATATGAGCTGAAAACACTTATAATACACGCTGATATGAGCCGAAAACACTTATAATACATGCTGTAATGAGCCGAAAACACTTATAAAACATAGAAATCATGCTGATATGACACGAAATCACTTATAATACATGCTGATATGAGCTGAAAACAAATAGAAATCACGCTGATATGAGACGAAAACACTTATAATACACGCTGATATGAGCTGAAATCACACTGATATGAGCCGAAAACACGCTGATTTGAGACGAAAACACTTATAATACACGCTTATGTGCTGAAAACACATAGAAATCACGCTGATATGAGACGAAAACACTTATAATACACACTGATATGAGCTGAAAACACATAGAAAACACTTATAATACACGCTGATTTGAGACGAAAACACTTAATACACGCTTATGTGCTGAAAACACATAGAAATCACGCTGATATGAGATGAAAACACTTATAATACACACTGATATGAGCTGAAAACACATAGAAAACACTTATAATACAGGCTTATATGAGCTGAAAACACATAGAAATCATGCTGATATGAGCTGAAAACACATAGAAATCATGCTGATATGACACAAAATCACTTATAATACATGCTGATATGAGCTGAAAACACTTATAATACACGCTGATATGAGCCGAAAACACTTATAATACATGCTGATATGAGCTGAAATCACTTATAATACACGCTGATATGAGCCGAAAACACTTATAATACATGCTGTAATGAGCCGAAAACACTTATAAAACATAGAAATCATGCTGATATGACACGAAATCACTTATAATACATGCTGATATGAGCTGAAAACAAATAGAAATCACGCTGATATGAGACGAAAACACTTATAATACACACTGATATGAGCTGAAATCACACTGATATGAGCCGAAAACACGCTGATTTGAGACGAAAACACTTATAATACACGCTTATGTGCTGAAAACACATAGAAATCACGCTGATATGAGACGAAAACACTTATAATACACACTGATATGAGCTGAAAACACATAGAAAACACTTATAATACACGCTGTAATGAGCCGAAAACACATAGAAATCATGCTGATATGACACAAAATCACTTATAATACATGCTGATATGAGCTGAAAACACTTATAATACACGCTGATATGAGCCGAAAACACTTATAATACATGCTGATATGAGCTGAAAACACATAGAAATCATGCTGATATGAGCTGAAAACACTTATAATACATGCTGATATGAGCTGAAAACACATAGAAATCATGCTGATATGACACGAAATCACACTGATATGAGCCGAAAACACTTATAATACACGCTGTAATGAGCCGAAAACACATAGAAATCACGCTGATATGAGACGAAAACACATAGAAATCATGCTGATATGACACGAAATCACTTAAAATACACGCTGCTATGTGACAAAAACACATAGATATCACGCTGATCTGAGATGAAAACACATAGAAATCATGCTGATCTGAGATGAAAACACTTATAATACACGCTGTAATGAGCCAAAAACACATAGAAATCATGCTGATATGAGACGAAAACACATAGAAATCACGCTGCTATGAGACAAAAACACATAGAAATCACGCTGGTCTGGGATGAAAACACATAGAAATCACGCTGATTTGAGACGAAAACACTTATAATACACGCTTATATGTGCTGAAATCACATAGAAATCATGCAGATATGACCCGAAATCACTTATAATACACGCTGATATGAGCTGAAAACACATAGAAATGAGCTGATATGAGACGAAAACACTTATAATACACACTGATATGAGCTGAAAACACATAGAAATCACACTGATTTGAGACGAAAACACTTATAATACAGGCTTATATGTGCTGAAATCACATAGAAATCATGCTGATATGACCCGAAATCACTTATAATACACGCTGATATGAGCTGAAATCACACTGATATGAGCCGAAAACACTTATAATACACGCTGTAATGAGCCGAAAACACATAGAAATCACGCTGATATGAGACGAAAACACATAGAAATCATGCTGATATGACACGAAATCACTTAAAATACACGCTGATATGAGCTGAAAACACAGAAATCACGCCGATAGGAGCCGAAATCACATAGAAATCATGCTGATCTGAGACAAAAACACATAGAAATCACGCTGATATGAGCTGAAAACACACAGAAATCACACTGATATGAGCCGAAAACACAGAAATGACGCTGATATATGACCAAAAAATCTTATAATACACGCTGATATGAGCTGAAAACACCGAACACACATACAACAAATGCTGAAATGTGCTGAACACACATAATACAATCTACGGTGAAACACGATGCACACATTTCATCCTGCACTGATTTGATCAGGAACTTTTTTAAACTTCAGTCACTATTTCGTAATATTGGGATGCTTCAAGAGAGGCCAAAGCAGAGATTCTGGTCTTCACAGGTGCGACATCTCACATCTTCTGTTGTCTGTTTACTCTGTATGATGGTTTTCCCAGCCAGCGGCAGCAGTGGAATGGAAACAGACGCGTTTTTGAAAGTTGAGGTTGTACCGCTCTTAAAACAGCACACGCCGCTGGAAACACATCAAAATGGTCAAAGACGTCCATCTAGTGCATGTTTACATAGAACAACAATTAAAATAGCGCGGGCCGGTGCAAAAACGCGTACAGGACACGTTTATACACAAAATGCAGAATGGAGGGTCTCCTTTTAAGAGTTATTTCAAAAGTTGCATGAGATGCATGATAATGGTTAAAGCAGTTTGTCTATTGCATGTTTACTGTATGTAGAAAAACATATGTACAAAATGGGGGACAAACCAGGTAAAAAATACTATTAGTTAAAGAATCACCTACTGTTTAGTAATATTTATCCAGCACAGTGCTGAGGACAAAGAGAGAATTGGCCAAGTTCACCTGCGTGCTTATCATTTATATACATTTGTCTCCACTTTGTGGCAACACAGAGAAATGCATCAATTGTCATTGTATTACTCATGCTGTGTATTGACTAGATTTTACCAGTGTCGACCCTACTGTTACCTTGCATCGATAGAGAAGCTGCAGTGCACGATTTTCATACTGTTCCTTCTCATCGGAGCCTGTGCTATCTATTTTTCAATGGAGCGTTGTATTATTTCAAAGGGTTTCTGCAAGACAGGATGCTTAAAAAGTGAATGTATTGTAGGTTTCGCGTGGTTTTGAGATCTTCACGAAATGTATTTTCCAGCAACAATCCTGGACAGAAGGATTTCAACACCATAAGTGACCTGATTTTGGGCCACTTTGACCCAGAAACACATTTGGACTTTTATGAAATATAGTAAATAGGAAAGCATTTAAATGTTTGTATCACTGTATGGATTATATAATCTATCATGATACACAAACCAGAACGTCATAATTTATGCATTGTATTGAAGACATACAAAATATGAATTGATGAATTTCATGCGTTCAGTTAGGCTTTAATTTAGCAATAATAATAATAATAATAATAATTTGTAATTAATCTTTGCAGATATCTCCTGACACCTTTGGCATTTTTTGCAGTTTTGGGTTCGTCAGTTTTGTTTTGTTTTTTTTATGTGACTGAGAAACTATTTCCAAATAATGTTTAATAAGAATATTGACATACTGAAGTGGTCAACCAAGTCTCACAAAAAGCTAAAATATATATATTTTTTAAATGCTTTAAAAATCTTTACTTTGACTTACAAATATGTAAACTTTCAATTATGTTCAGTCCAGAGGGTAACATCGACATTAGTTTTTATTAATAAAAATAATTACTTAAAACTTGATTATTGTTCTTTATTTTATTTTTAAATTTTGATTAAAGAATGAAGCAAGGTTATAAGATTAAATTTCCAAGATGGAGTCAATAACATCACAAAACATACAACTGATTATATTTCACAAGACAACACCATGACATATTTAAAGAACAGTTATTGTAGCGCCGCTGGTGTAGTGGTATCATGCAAGATTCCCATTCTTGCGACCCGGGTTCGATTCCCGGGCGGCGCACGTATTTTTTTCCACGTAAAAAAACAAAAATCACTTTTCTGTTATGCTTTTCTTAAAAGCACTTAGTATAATTTTTTTTTTTAATATGCTGGACTGAACTCAAACGCCTTTTCAAATTTGGCTTTTGGTGCGCTTTTTAGTTCGTTTGCGCATGCGCACTCCCATTTCCGGTCCGGTTCCTCCGCCATCTTATGTCGCTTTTCTATTGTTCATTACTGGATTCAGCCGAGGCGGCATTTCACGTTTACTCTCAGTACAACCCGTTTGGTGTAGAACAGAGAGGGCAACAACACGGGAAAGACAGAGACACCGCGGAACTCAGGATAATCTCAAAATCGACACAAGAGGATTTTTATCTCAGGGTTCGGTGTCTTAATTCGATCGGGGAAACATGATGGACGACGAGCAACCGAAGACCCTGTACGTATTTATCCCCATTGTATACTTAAGACAAATAACTTCAGATCAGCCAAGAAGGAGAAGCACTGTCCGTCCAACTTTTTTAAACCACAACCGTTATATTTATCTGTTAATAAAAGCATCGAGTGTAATGTTAGGTCTAGCGATGTACAGATACAAAGCAGACGTGTACATTATGTTCCTCTCAAACAAAAGCTCTGATTGCTGCACTGTGAGATTTAATCTGTGTTTGTCGCTTGAGAACACCGCAAACAACGCTCAGATGTGTGGTTTTAAAGCATCGCGTAGTCCGCGTGTTGGTTATTTATTGGATAAAAAATGCAGGCCCGTTGAAGGGCCGCTAACACGCAGTGCTGTGTATGTGAAGTTGCTTGGTACTTACTGAAAGCTCATTGTCGTTACATTGAGACAAAGAGACAGTCTAGTATATTCACTGGCGTGTTTCCAACGCTTTTTAAATGAATAAATACTGTGTTTTGTGCACACGCATGACATGCAGGAAGCGTGAAAATAGAGATTATAAATAAAAGAGCTAACATGAAATGCTGGGCGAGTTATATTTGACTGTTTAATCCCAAATGCGAAAGTAACCCCGCATTTGTTGCTGGTAGGGCGCATGCTGTGCGATCGCTCTTCTCCTTTCTTTGTTTCAAATCTGTACATCTGAGATTAAACGCAGCTCATTGCTGGATGACTAACTGGGGGGGTTTGAGGTTAAGCAATAGCCCACGTGTCCTATAATTTACCTGATTTAATTTTAATGTAGATTAGATTGTTTACTGTGGCAAAGATTGCACACGTGGGCACAATGTAACGAATTTGAGTAACTCAAATCACTGATGTCAATAAATGTTTCTTGTTTTCAGCTGGTCGGCTACTCAATGTTCTCATTTTTTGCAGGTATGTTGGAAATCTGTCACGGGATGTGACCGAGGCCCTTATTGTGCAGCTTTTTGGTCAAATTGGCCCCTGCAAGAGCTGTAAAATGATTATGGATGTAAGTTGTACATTTGGACTGTCAATTACTACACACAAAAAATTATTAGAGTTTACATGATTTAATCATGTACATCGGTTCTACATGATTCAGTTAAGTTAAATCAAGATATTTTTCTCTTGGTTTAGCTCATCCTTTGTCAGAAAAGATCATTTGTTGACGTAATTTAAACATGATGGAATAAAGGTATTTTTAATTACCATATGAAGTAGCCTGAGTAATTTTTTTATAGTGTTCTTTACATGATTCATTTCTTCAGTTTTACATAGTATTTTTGTGTCATACTGTCTTGTTAGGCTATGCTAGTTAGCTAACCTTTAGCTAGCAATAACATTCATTAGCATGCTAAGTGGTATGTGCTACTACTTGAGTAACGCAGTGTACAATATGGCATGTGGACCCTTTCTCAACCACAATGGCATATCCGAATCTGTTTTAAATTCCAAAATAAAAACATTACACACTATGAAGTCTCTCCGTTTTATTATCTTGCTCAAAAGTGCATAAAAACGCTTAATTGTTTTTTATTCTGTCAAGTCCATGCAAGTCAAAGAAAACAAGAAGAGAAATACAATTTTGTTGTGCAGTTAAAATAATTAGTACATGATTAAACATGGATAAAACGATTTAGTAAATCGAACAAGCTACGTTTCCCACTTTTTTTCCTTCAGTGTATGCTATCTTAAACTAAGCCGTTTGTTTGTATTTTTTTTATAATGTGTCCCTTTTAAGTCTAATCAGATTTTTGCTTTAGACGGCAGGTAACGATCCATACTGCTTTGTGGAGTTCTTTGAACATAGGCACGCAGCATCCTCCCTCGCAGCCATGAACGGGCGTAAAATAATGGGTAAGGTAAGCTATCGTATCTACAGGGTGAGTTGGGCTGGGGCGGGAGGGTGGGGTAAATAAAATGAACTGCAGACGAAGCACATAATGTTTCATGTAACATGTATCTAACTTAAACCTGTGACTCTGAGGTCAACATCAGCCTTGTAACCTGGATGTACAATGTGAACGGAGGGAGATTTTGTCAGGCTTGTCATGTTGACCTGAGATTCTATACTGTTCATGCTGAATTAATGCGCATTTCATGATTACCTATAATAATGTTTTATGAAAATAGTTCTTGATCCACCTTTGTGGCATAGACTTAACCTTTCAATGTCTTTGGTTAGTAGAGCATTTTATACTCATTGAAATGGATTTCCACATCAACCATCCTGAGAAAAGTAGAAAACATCAGCCACGTTCACTCATAGTCATGTCACCATCTCATAAATATCCCTCATTTCCCCTTTAAACATGTAGAAATCTTCAAGTCCTTAATAAATGATACATTAGAGGCAAATTCTCAAGATTCTTTTTCCCTATTCAGTTCAAAATATTTTATCCTCAACAGGTAATGAAGGACCATTTGAGGAGTAATACAAGTTGGTAATTTCACTTGTTTTGTAAGTCCCTTGTTATTTGGACTTTTTTTACTACCAAGATTTTTTTCCTATTCAAATAAGTGCTCAATAGGACAGTAAAGTGTGAATTCTGAGTATCGTCAGGTCTCCCTCCTCTCAACTGTACATTTACTGTGAAAAAGGAGCTATGGCAAAGTTCAAAGCAGCACATTGATCATGTCTACTTAATTTCTAACCTTTTTCTCACACTTTCTGCTCTGCCCTCCTGATACCCCTATGTCTTAGGAGGTAAAGGTCAACTGGGCTACCTCACCGAGCAGCCAGAAAAAAGACACAACCAGTGAGTTTTTATACACTTTATATGTCTGTAAGCTATTATGAACAAGCAGTTCAGTGTAGCTCTCTACTATAACACTAAATGATTCACCAGCTGTTATGTCTTTTAGAGACACAAGAGAATTCAAGTGATTCTTGGATATTTTTCAGATCACTTTCACGTCTTTGTTGGAGACCTTAGCCCAGAAATCACCACTGACGACATCAGAGCTGCCTTTGCACCATTTGGAAGGATATCGTAAGTGAAACGGCATGATGCAATTTGAATAAATGAAATCCCTACAATGCTTTAGCTTCTTTGAGTCATTGAGTGCGTTTCAATGCACAATCTAATACTGTTTAACTGCTGTTTAAAGTGTTTACACAACCTGGCAAGGCCATTAGTAATTTAATTGAAACCCAGTTATTAACTGTCTTGCCAAGGTTAATGCTTAATACCACGATTTCACTTTCCATGTAAAACGAAATGGCAGTCTTAAGTTTCTCTTACAAATATAAATTTTTTTGTGTAAGCTCCACTATACTCAAGAAATGTAACATATTTTTAAGATTTACGCATTTCAGTTTCATAACAAATTTGCATAAAATTAAATTGTGTAATTTAAAACAAAATGATAATTTAGCTAAATTCAACTTAAAATGTCTTTTTTTTTTTTTTTTAATTGTTAAAGATTACTTGAATTTGATGTGAAATTGAAATGCTTAAATCTTAAAAATATGTTTTGTGAAATATTTTGTCGGCTATATATGGCTCTTGTGTAGTGTGAAACTTGTTTGCAAGCCATAGTGATGCAGCCTATGGTTTGTCAGTGAGGCGTTCATTTAATGAATGATTAAACGGATTCACAAATCGTTCTAATTCATTCATTAGGTAATCCGTCTGAATCAATGTCTTGTCCAAGCAATCCCCATCCATTCACAAACAATAGATAAGGTCATGGACATTCATTGATCAAAAAGTGTTGGCAAATTCTTGTAGCGCTGGGTGATTTATTATACTTAATAGTTTTATTCGAATGCATGTTTTGACTAGAGCCCGACCGATATGGGATTTTTGAGACTATACTGATTTTAGATGGGGAAATTCAACGATTGCCAATTTAGTGGCCGATATAGCTAATTTTTTTGCTGGAATGAACAGACCTTTTCTATGTGGATTGTTCACCGATATGACTATGCAAAAGGTACTCAGAAGGCTGCTTTCTTAAACAAATATTTTTATCAAAGAATATTTGACATTATTATTATACTTTGTCAACAAATTCTAGAAATGAACACTGAGAACATAAAGAATAATTAAAAATACCATAAAACATTAAAAACATCAGTAATGTTTAGGATCTGTCAGTTGCTGACCATTAAAATAAATTCAAATAAAATAAATTGGCTAAATAAACATCAGTACAGTTTCAAATACAGTTTTTATTCTTAATTAAAATTAAGAATAAAATAAATAGCTTAATAAACATCAGCAGTACTGTTTAGTATCAGTCAAATGCTGACTATATTAATACTGCCAGTCAAATAGGGGCAGGATGTAAAACGAGAAGCATTTACACCTGCCAAGTCAAGAGATAAACAGCGGCAGCAGTGTTGCACAACGCATTCTGCCATCCAAGTTCAGGGGAAACTTTCAACAGTGGAAAACCAGACTTTTCAATATTACATTTTATAAACGCAATGACTGGAATTGTTCGGTTGAAGGGGGTGCCAAACAGTGACTCCTGAACAAAACCGTTTTGTGAATACATGTTTACACATTAGCTTCCACTCAGCTGACAAGCTATGAAAGTAGCTATGTGGTTAGTTAGTTAGCTATAAGCTCGTTGTCACAGAGAGTAAAAGATGGACATTGTTTATTTACTTTCCAGCATTGCGTCTCACCAACTAGGTAACAACGTAGCATGAAATCAACACTCAACAGACACAATCCACCACCGAACTGTTGTCTGCTGAGCTGTAAGAAGATGCTCTGATGTTTACTTTTAAATCTGCTACATTACTGACTGCACTGACAAACTATAGTTGGCTAACATCAAACAGATATGAGCGACATGGTTATCAGGGACAGGATTAGCATTATATTAGTTATATTGAAAAGGGGAAAATGATGGGGTTATTGTTTATTAACTTTCCAGTATGTATTACACTAACTAGTTAGCAACTTACCGAGAAGACACCGCTCATCCGTTAAGTTTAACTCCACTCTGTCTGAAGAACCACCATCAACTCTGTAAATGGTGGAGTCGGAGCATGCTCTGCTGGACAAACTACATTATGACACCAATTCTAAAGCATTGTTTTCTACATTATATGTTCTGAAAACAGTTTTCATATCTGTGCATATCGGTAAACATGTGCCGATACAATGTATCGGTGAAAGGCTAATATCGGCGGGCACTAGTTTTGACTACTATTTTGGGTTAAATTAAGCTTTTACATAAAAATATTAGCTAATGCTATATATGGATAAGTTGCCAGTCCACCAAAGGCTGAATAAGAGAAAAACGCTTGACTTGACGCTACCACTAATCTGATCAGCTGCGTGTGCGCTCCAAATGTACGTAACCTAAGTTAACAACATGGAGACTGATGGCTGTTCACGTCAGGATGAACTTGTGTGATAGGAAGCCGGTAATATTTAGAGTGTGATTGTATCTGACTTGGTACAGCATGCATGTTTAGCCTACACCTTAATCAGACCATAATTGGCCTTGGCTTTGTGCTCTTGTTGAACAAAATATTCTACTTTAAATACCCCCATAATAAAGCATTAAGGACAGGACAGTTACGGTCCTTCATATCAAACCACATGGATAGGCTTTAAATCAGAGAATCAAATATTCACTGCTCCTTTTACCATGAGGATTCAGATATATTGCTAATTATTTGCTTTTATCTGTGACTTGTCAAGTTCACTTCATCAAAAGCCAACATTTGTGAAGCAATAATTTTGACAAACTTTGTGAGTTGAATGTTAATGATAATCATTTATCATTTCATATTGATGCACTGTTCAGCATGTCTGCAAATTCCCACTAGAGGGCACCGCTAGGGGTGGAAATCACAAGGTAACTGGCGATATGATGATATATCGATATTTGTATATTTAAGAGAACTGTTTCCAAATGACCAAATGCATATAGAAGTGCCAATTTACAAAACAAGGCCAGTTTATTTCCTAATATCTATGTACAATGCAAACCATAAGCATATTAGACCTTACTGGCTCCCTGTTTCTGTGGTTAGGTTAATGTAGCTAGTCTTTCTAAAAATACATTATTTTGATTTAGTTTGGACATTAACTTCTAGGGACTTCGTAGAGTAGGTCCCCTTTTTCTTTCTTTCAAAGTAATCTGTCACAATAAATACCACTGTTATATGACAGTGAAGCAGAATACTGATGCATTGCTGTCTTTGATGAGAAATTGATTTCTACGTAGATAACTTTCAGATAGACTTGGTTTAGATAAACATTCATACCTACATTGGCCAAAAAGTATTTAGTCATTTTCTTATTTGACACTATTATTTCGGAACATCTGGTTAATTTAAAATTTACAGTTTGACAACTTCCTGTGTGCTGCACTAACATTTTTGGTGCATTTGTCTTGCATACCTTTTGGATTCTCTAATGAATAGATCTTTGATTTCTCTATCGAGGTTGCCTTACATTCTAATAAAGAATCGGCTTAAAGAATAAATATCGGCTGCCAATATTTATTGACCAAATTAAAACCATTGGCATATCAGTTATAAGAATGAAAATGGTGATTTGAAAAATCAATGGTTTATTTATATATAATTAATTAGTAACCCTCTTTGTAAAGACTCTGTGAATTCAAATGCACAACCCAAAACTCCTAAGAACATGTAATATTTCACATTAAGGCAGAAAAACGGCATAAACAGGCGCAAGAGTTGTGAAAGCGAAACTTGCCTATAGGTTACATAAGTAAAACACTTTGAAACCAGCAGACTTTGATTTCGGAGATAACGGGATGATCTCCATTAATGCTGCATGATTGATTGAATTAAGATTGAAATCGTAATTTAACCTTGCACAAATGCTAAACCTTAAAAGGCTGCATTTTAAAATATAGACAAGTTTAAAGGATTCTTGTTAAAATCTGTACTGGCCAAAAAAGTTCATATTGGTGCATCCCTAATAAAGAATATTAGTTGAATAATTGTGAAGTTAATTTTTAGTTAATTACATTTAAAAGTTGAAAAATCGATATGAATCGTCCCCCTGGATTTTATTTGCATGTTGCATGATTGTCTCTGTTCTCAGTGGATTTGTTCTTTTCACAGTGACGCACGTGTTGTGAAAGACATGGCGACGGGGAAGTCTAAAGGCTACGGTTTTGTTTCATTCTTCAACAAATGGGTGAGTCCTTATCCCAACATCAGGAAAGGCAGGTTTTTAACTAGGCAGAATCATGGTGTGCATGTGAATTTATGGTCTACTTTGAAATCCCAGAAGTCTCTGTTGTGGCCATGTACTGATGTTTGTGTTGCACTGGTTATTGGCAGGATGCAGAGAATGCCATTCAGCAGATGGGAGGCCAGTGGTTGGGCGGCAGGCAGATCAGGACTAACTGGGCTACGAGAAAACCCCCAGCACCCAAAGCCACCTATGAAAGTAAGTTCATATTCATGAAATGTTTTAAGAAGGAACGATGATCAAGGTGGTTTATTGAAACCATCATACCTATTTGTATTAATATAATTATTAACCTAAAAACTCATACAAAGACCTCATGATTAATCCGTTTTCATTGTGATTTGTTCTAGCAACCAACACCAAGCACTTGTCCTTTGATGAGGTAGTGAACCAGTCCAGCCCCAGCAACTGCACTGTCTATTGTGGTGGAGTCAGTACAGGCCTTACAGGTGAGAATTTCTATATTTAACGTTAAAGGATGCACCTTACAGTCCAGATTTGATTCTGTTTTGCCTTTTTTTTTTTTTTTTTTTTTTTGTATAGCAAGTGATGATAAAAGGCATTTTGTCTACTTATTGTCTGTTATTTTGTGGTACACAGTCAATTATTCATTTCTATTAACACTGCAAACAACTTCGGTAAAATATTTCATTTGCCATGCAAAAAAGTGACAATGCTGGAAAATTCTTATGCTTTAATGGATAGATGAATATATATTTTCTAACGTTCTCTTCTTTTTCCGAAGAACAACTCATGAGACAGACCTTCTCTCCTTTTGGCCAAATAATGGAAGTTCGAGTGTTCCCAGACAAAGGCTACTCATTTGTGAGGTATGTTCATTCAAGCTAAGACACAACACTTACAGGTCGTAACCATAAGGACTGATAACTCTTTTCTCCATCTCTTCAGGTTCAACTCTCATGAAAGCGCAGCTCATGCAATAGTGTCTGTTAATGGCACGTCTGTAGAAGGTCACATAGTGAAATGTTACTGGGGAAAAGAGACTACAGACATGGTCAGCCCCATGCAGCAGGTGCAGGTACCCCAGGTGAGCAGGAGAATGTTTTCATCCCATGGTTTGCTCTGAAGAGAGGGTTTAGAAATAATCCAGCTAAATGCCACTTAAGACAAAATAATTGCTTGATGGAATGTCCTAGAGCTATGTGGAACATCAGAGTTTCCTGTAAATACATTTTGAAAAACCTTTCTGTGATTCTGATTTTATAGCAAAACAAAGTTGGCTTCGCCGCACAGGCACAGCCATATGGTCAGTGGGGACAGTGGTACGGCAACGCACAACAAATTAGCCAGTATGTCCATAACGGCTGGCAGGTACCCACTTACGGCGTGTACGGACAGGCCTGGAACCAACAAGGCTTCAAGTAAGTAATTTACATGCTTCACTAATTAGTGCAAATAATTCCAGGCATATGCTCATAGTGTTCAGTGTATTCTCGGTTAAAAAAAAATCGGGCCACACGCGTTTAGTGCTTGAGCACACTGCTGATGATGAAATTTGTGTGAGGTGTCCTTGCCTAGCTTTCACATCTAACCAAAGTTTACTTGGGGCATAAGAAAGCTTAAAATATGTGATCACAGATTTGTGTGCTGATTGTGAGTCACAGATTTTTAGGGGGGCTAAAATGAAATTTAGGGGCCTAGCAACGGCAATTCTGGCCACGCAGACTCCCCAGCTTATCAGGTCGGATCTACCACATTTTAAAAAATATCATGCTTTTTTGTTTACAATTTGAATTGGGCAGTGTATGTTGCATTCATTTGTGATTTTGATTTGCATGTGAAAAAAAAAAAAATAGGACAAATCCATTTGTCTGGTCACTTAGGCAGAGTTACAATAAATATGCAACTGCCAAATGTTTTGAAGAAATGCTAAAGTGACACTTAAAAATATTGCTGAACTCTTATCCTAATGGACATTATAGTGGCAAGAGGGTTGACCAATCACTTTAAAAATTATTATATAATTTTTTTTATGCAGAAATATCCTTTGGAGTCCCATTATCAATAACTATTAAAAAAAGTTTTTAAAAAAATCGCAACGGTATGCCAAAACATACAAAACCACACATGGCCACTTTTACGCAAATACCTATAACTCCTGAATGGTATGAGATATTTTCTCAAAACCCGGGATACTTATATATGGGGTCATTCTAAGGACATAAAAAAATTGCATACCTCGGCCATGTGATGGCGCTATAAAAATGTAAAAACTAAAAATGGCTCAACTAAGGATTGACCTGTTATTTTGCATGCAGTGTCTGTCCAACGCGCCATCAAGTTCTATGAGGACAGTTGCATATCTTGAAAAACATGGCCGCCATTTAACCAATCAACTTTCAGCACCTCTTAGACAAGATTAACAAAGGCTGATCGTAACGAAATGTGTTGGCATGTTTGACTCTTGGCCCTAGAGGTCTGTTCAAAATGTTAAAAAAAAGATCACCAGGAGGTGCTCTCGTGTTATACATGCGTGTAAATCACTTAATATCTTGCGGTACGTCATACAGACGCACGTTAAAGATATCACTTGATAGATCTCCACTTCTGAAAAAATGTGCCTTTACCATTAGTGCCAATCAAATAGTTTGTTAAATATTTTAGGTAGTAGTTAAATATTTTAGGCTAGTAGGAAAAAAACCTACTTTTGTAAAATAGTCTGTAACGGGTTCAGGGTGGGCAAGGAGGAGGCGGGAACTGGCAGAACAGTCAATATAACTTTTAATGTCATAAAATAACTGAAACCTATCATAAAACACAGAGACACACACACACACAGTAGCCCCATGTGACTCTAACTGGTGTCCCAGCTCCTCATCCCTTTCCCGGCTGATTCGGCACTGGGCATCTACCGTTACAGCCCGGCCATGCCCTTCTCGTCATATATTCCTTGTTTTTACGTGAGAACCTGTACAGGCAGAATCTTCTATTTGTCTGGAAGGATTTTATGGGTGTGGCCTAGATCACAAAAAGCCAATAAGACCTACACAAAAAGTCCTATTTTCATCAAACTTAGTATGCTTATGCAAGATATTTTGAAGAATCATGCAAAATTTGTTAGAGATCGGACAATAGTGGCGCTATAACAGTGCTCTCGTGTTTTACGTGTGTGTGAATGGTTGAGTATTCTGCAATGTTTCAGACAGACACGTCATTTATATCATAATAGATCTCATTCTTAACATCGTTTCCTCAAGAACCATAGGTGTCAAATTGTTCGTTAAATATTTGAAATTATATAAAGAGTTACTAGTAGGTTTTTCCACTCAACCTCGACAAAACCAGTGTAGTACAATTCTCTGAACTTCTAGATAAATAATTATATACAAACGTAGAACTTTATTTAGAATGGCTATAATAGTAATTTAAACATATGGGTGTGGCTTAGTTTAGCCAATAACGCCTAAACAAATTAAACGTGATTCCAAAGCAGCATGCAAAATTGTGTGTGGAACAGACAGTAGTTGGCGATTTTATATATATATATAAAAAAAACATCTCTATGGTTGTGTATCTGTGAGTGCTGAAAAATAAATGGCTTTATCTCCATTTTAGGTGCTTGCCAGGCTATCAGAATAATTCTTAAAACCTTTGCACATGCACTTAAAGTCCCTATGCCACTTGAACACCGGTAATTGCTGCTTGCAGCTATATTTGATATTGTTTTTCACCTTACACACACACAAAAAAAAAACGTAAACTAATGTTCATGACCAAACAAACCAGTTTGGAATTTGTTTTTTAGTTGAATGTGAGACAATGTTCAGTGTTTGTGCAGTCATTATGAGGTATTTAATGTACTGGAAGTCACTTGGGAATAAAAGTACCTGTTAAATATTAGCTAGTTTTTCCTGTGCCACTAACTTGACAGTCTTTTTTTCTTCCTCTATGTAGTCATTTACAGGCTGGTGCTGGGTGGACTGGGGTCAGTGCAGTGAGTAACGGTGGTGTGGTGGAGCCTGCACAGGGAGTCAATGGGACCATGCTAGCCAACCAGACCAGCATGGGCACTGCAGGATACCACACACACTGATGTGCCAATGGACAACTCTAGCACTCCACTGCGGCTGCAGCAGGGATTTACACACAACCCCCTCATTCTCAACCACAAAACTAGAAGCCTGGCATGGGGAGGGGAGGGGAGGGGCTGTGCCATTTTCTTCCTTTTTTTTGGGGGGCCCTCCCCACCCCTCCACCTGTAATTTAACTTTAGTTTAGGTGGACTATGAGGCAGTTCTTGCTTGTCATTGTGGAGTCTTGAGTTTTCCAATACTGGGATTAAACAACACATCCTGATACACACACATGTATTCAGACACATTAATGCACACCCACATAAATCCATAGGTCATCGGCCTGGTGTCCGACGGACTTAATCGGAGAGGACTATGCCATTTTAAACTCAAAAGTACTATAAATAAAATTCAACAATAACTGCAACTTTTCCATTTTGCGTTTTGTTTTGTTTTTAGAGCAATTTCAGCTGCTGATTTTGTAATATATGAAGCTTTGCCTTTTTTTCTTTGGACTTGCCATTTTAAAAGCAGAACTGTTTTCTTGAAAGGAGCGATGACACCATCGAATCATGTGAAATGTCAAACCTTTATCTTTGTTTATAAAATGAATAAAATGGATGTCAACTGTTGTATTTTTTTAATTAGACATTCAATTTCTCTAACTAAACCAATTGCAGGGATTACTGCCACATTTTTTTCCTTGACGGCAGATAAATATTGCACAATATTAATACGTTTTCACAAAAACAATTTGATGTTACACAAATTTTAGGTATTTTAAATTGTTTTGCATTCCACTTATTTTGAGGGCTTATAATTACAGTATACCGTTCTGTTTGTAAATAACGAAACAACTGTGTTCAAGTGTTGGGAGGCTATATAAAGAAATTTCAAGTGTTTATTATGGATGCATGCATGCTTTTTTTTTTTTTTGTAGTCTGGTGGGTGGGATGGAGGGTCAGGTTTGGGCTTCATCTGAACTTCATCAATAGCGGCGGCTCTGTTAAATGCTGATCCATGTGGTTTAATGGATTCTTCCTGAGAAGTCTCGTGGGAGAACATACTGCAGTGCAAAGATCCATTCTGAACATTTTGTTAGAATGACAATAATTCTGTGTATAATATCTAAATAACGACTTTTTACATGAAGTGTTTAGTATTGAGACAAGAAACCTGAATGGATCAGAATTTTGCACTGTTGCCCATTGGAGTTTTATAGACGAGACCTATTGTGTTGCCTTATTTTGCATTGATTACATTTGGTGAATAAAACGATGATCATAAAACATAGGCAGTGCCTAAGAATGATTTGAGATCTCATGTTTTGAGGATTTTTCTAAAGAATGTTCATCTACTATTGTGTTCTTTGTTCCATTAAAATGCAAATGCGATCCAACATTCCTGTCTGTGAACTCGATTGTTCTACACTTTACATTGTGTAGACTGAAAAACAGCGTTTTGCAATTAGAGTGTATGTGTGTGTGTGGTGGTGGTGGTGGTGGTGGTGGTGGTGGTGGTGGTGGGGGGATCAGGTCTAGTTGAACTTGTCACATTTTTATGAAGGTTTCTTTTTGTGGTAATCATAATGGGAACCTTTTATTACATAGCCTATTGTATTCTTTTCAGATACATTTCTGCAGTAAAAACAATTAATGAAACAAAATAAAAGGGCTAACACTTTACTATAAGGTCCCATTTATTAACATTAGTTGATTAAATTAATCTACAGTAAAACGATCAACATAACATGAAATGCTGCTCAGCAAGGAAGAAGCCACTGCTCCAAAACCACCATAATATATCCAGACTGCCATTTGCTAGTGCACATGGTGACAAAGATCTTAATGTTTGCAGAAATATCCTCTGGTCTAATGAAATAAATATGGAACTGCTTGGTCATACTGACCATAATTATTTTTGGAGGAGAAAGTGTGAGGCTTGTAAGCCAAAGAACACCATCCCGACCGGGAAGCATGGGGGTGGCAGCATCATGTTGTGGGGGTGCTTTGTTGCAGTAGGGAATTCACAAAATAGATGGCATCATGAGGAAGGTAAATCCTGTGGATATATTGAAGCAACATCTCAAGACATCAGCCAGGAAGTTAAAACTCAGTCGTAAATGGGTCTTCCAAATGGACAATGACCCCAAGCATACCTCCAAAGTTTTGGCAAAATGGCTTAAGGACAACAAAGTCAATGTATTGGAGTGGCCGTCACAAAGCCCTGACCTCAATCTGATAGAAAATTTGTGGGCAGAACTGAAAAAGTGTGTTTGAGCAAGGCAAACCTGACTCAGTTACACCAGTTCTGTCTTTAGGAATGGGACACATTTCAACAACTTATTGTGAGAAGCTTGTGGAAGGCTACCCAAAATGTTTGACCCAAGTTAAACAATTCTAAGGCAATACGACCAAATACTAACAAAATGTATGTAAACTTATGACCCACTGGGAATGTAATGAAAGAAATAAAAGCTGAAATAAATTCTCTCAACTATTCTGACATTTCACATTCTTAAAATTAAATAGTGATCCTAACTGACCTAAGACAGGGAATGTTTTCTAAGATTAAATATCAGGAATTATCAAAAAGAGTTTAAATGTATTTGGCTAAGGTGTATATAAACGTCTGACTTCAATTGTTATTTTGGTGGATACAATTCACACAAATGTAAACATTTTAGAGTGGTTTGAGCTAGTAAGCAAAAAACAGGCAAAGGTTTTGTCTGGTCACTATATCTGGTCACTATATCATCTGGTTTAAGTTGGTCTCTGAAAAGTGCCCAAAACTATCTTCGAAGACATCTAATATCAGCATACCAGTTTAGGCTTGTCAACTATGTTTCTTTTCAGCAGGAAAAATACATTCAGTGTCATGGTATTTACATCTGATGCCATCACTCTACTGTGGTACCAGCTATGATGCTATTTCTGTAAGGGTAACCAGCATTACAAATTTGTTTAGTGCTTTCCTTAGTTGCTTAATACTAAAATTGTCCTTAATCACTTTCGGTCTTAGTGTACATGTGACACCAAAATGGATGGCCTTCTCGTGAACTCCGGAATATTCTGGTAACACAGACCATGGTTTCTTCTGTCACTCAAACCTCCAGCCACTTGCCTGTTAAAACTCAGGACAAATGGAAGACTCCTGTGGTCCTGTCTAACTTGGGCAAGGCTACGTTAAGAGGCATCCATAAGTGCCCTCGGTGTGGTGTTTACAATGGCACCCGTGGCCTCATCTGCAAAAACAAAGCCTGTGGAACAATCCTTAGGGATGGAGTCCATGTGACGGGGCATTTAAAGAAGGGGCCATCTGAAGTGGTACAAGTTGTGATGGACAGCGGAGGCGGCAGGTCTTGGGGTTGGCCCAGGTGTTCTCAGTGCATCAACGGGTCGTGCTTCTGAACAGTGAGGCTTCGTTGAGTTGGTCCTCATGGATACAGCCATTACTACTGCAGATGGAACCCTACTAACCTGGTTCAATCTCGGTTGCTGTTACATGCCCTTATGCCAGCTAAACGGAAGTGAGTCGATAGTTGAAGGGGGCCATCAGCGAGTGTCACAATCATCAAAGAGTCTCTGCACCCATGTGGAGCAAGCCATGGAGTGTCAGATCCAAGCGACAGAGCTGCCACTCAAGAGCTCCATGCTGGAAGCCTTGGTGGCCACTTCCCAAGCCAACAGAGACACCTGGGCCCCTAGTGCAGCGGGTCTCCAAAGGGACCCGGATAGTGAAGTGACAGCCAGGTGAAGCCCACCCCCTGGGACTGCTGCATCTGAAGGTGGGCTTGTCTGGAGCAAAAGTGAAAAGTGAGGGTTCAGCTCCCCTTCAATGTGCTTGTCATGATCCCAGTGCCAAGGGGGGATTAGAGACAAGGAGTTTGGGCCAGCGTAATGTTACAGAAGGAGAAAATCCCCTTCAGCACAGTTCACCTGAGCATTGCATGCAATTCTATGCCTGCATTTGTGCCGTTACGAGTGATGAAAAGCTGGTCTCCAAGTTTTCAGCTTTTCTGAACTACAGCTCAAATGGTAAGACCACCATTGAGGTTTGTCTGCACTTGCACATAAACTTTGTTTCTAAAGGCACAAGAATACTCTGATACTCAACAAAATTTTCATAGTAACTACAATGTTACTATTGTAAAAGCAATCAAAACAAACAAACTTGGTAACCATTAAAAACCACAAAATACAGATTTTTATCACCATAGTTTATGTTTTCCTTGATTAACACTAAGGCTTTACTACAAATATATTGGTTAAAGTATGGTTACTGTAGCAAAACCATGGTAAAACTATTGCAGTGGAATCGCGAACTATTGTGAGGGAACCCAAATCTTTTTTACAAGGGATCGCAAACTATTTAGAGGGAAATTAAACATATTGCGAGGTCACGCAAACTATTGCAAAGAAACGCCAAACTTATTGCGAGGGAACGCAAACTATTGCAAGGGAAAGCAAACTTATTGCGAGGGCATGCAAAACTTAATACGAGGGAACGTAAACTTATTGCGAGGCATCCAAACTATTGCGAGTGCACGCAAAACTATTGCGAGGGAATGCAAAACTTATTGCAAGGGCATCCAAACTATGTCTCCAAAGGGACCCGGATAGTGAAGTGACAGCCAGGTGAAGCCCACCCCCTGGGACTGCTGCATCTGAAGGTGGGCTTGTCTGGAGCAAAAGTGAAAAGCGAGGGTTCAGCTCCCCTTCAATGTGCTTGTCATGATCCCAGTGCCAAGGGGGGATTAGAGACAAGGAGTTTGGGCCAGCGTAATGTTACAGAAGGAGAAAATCCCCTTCAGCACAGTTCACCTGAGCATTGCATGCACTTCTATGCCTGCATTTGTGCCGTTACGAGTGATGAAAAGCTGGTCTCCAAGTTTTCAGCTTTTCTGAACTACAGCTCAAATGGTAAGACCACCATTGAGGTTTGTCTGCACTTGCACATAAACTTTGTTTCTAAAGGCACAAGAATACTCTGATACTCAACAAAATTTTCATAGTAACTACAATGTTACTATTGTAAAAGCAATCAAAACAAACAAACTTGGTAACCATTAAAAACCACAAAATACAGATTTTTATCACCATAGTTTATGTTTTCCTTGATTAACACTAAGGCTTTACTACAAATATATTGGTTAAAGTATGGTTACTGTAGCAAAACCATGGTAAAACTATTGCAGTGGAATGCGAACTATTGTGAGGGAACCCAAATCTTTTTTACAAGGGATCGCAAACTATTTAGAGGGAAATTAAACATATTGCGAGGTCACGCAAACTATTGCAAAGAAACGCCAAACTTATTGCGAGGGAACGCAAACTATTGCAAGGGAAAGCAAACTTATTGCGAGGGCATGCAAAACTTAATACGAGGGAACGTAAACTTATTGCGAGGCATCCAAACTATTGCGAGTGCACGCAAAACTATTGCGAGGGAATGCAAAACTTATTGCAAGGACATCCAAACTATTGCGAGGGCACACATAACTTATTGCGAGGGCATGCAAAACTATTGTGAGGGAACGCAAAACTATTGCGAGGGAACGCAAAACTTATTGTGAAGGCATCCAAACTATTGCAAGGGAAAGCAAATGTAACGTGAGGGTTCTGTATGTGGTGGTGGATCACTCCTTATGATAATAAACAATAGAATGGAGACGGAGGACTTTCTGAAGTAGTACTTTACTGAACACCTATCACAACTACATGTAACGATTACCCTGTCTTGTCTCACTGTTGCCCTCTTGTTTTCCATCTTGTCACTTTTGCACTTCTTAGTTTTCACTTTAGTCCCTTATTTAACTCCATAGTCCACCCTGTCTCGTTTCACTGTTGCCCTCTTGTTTACAATTGTTGTCACTTTTGCACTTCTTAGTTTTCACTTTAGTCCCTTATGTAATTCCATAGTCCTTGTTAGCGTTCGTGTTCACTGTTCATTGTTTACACCTGCCCTTGTTAATTTGCCTTTGGTTTCTGTTAATCACCTTGTTATCTTGTTTGAGTTCTGTTCTTTCATTGGCCACCTATCCCATGTTTGTGTATTTATACCCGTGTCTTTGTTCTGTCTTTGTCGATCGTCGTTTGATGTTAAACCTGGTGTGTCTTTCCCTTCGAGTTCCCAGTTCATGTCTACCTTGATCTGCTTACCCAGTTTATGTTTCTTTTCCCCATCGTGGGTTGTTACTTTGTGTTTTGCCCTGTTTAGTCATTCAATAAAGTTCAACTGCGTTTGGATCCGCATCTCCTCGTCTGCCTCGTTAATCAAAGCGTAACAGAACGATCGACCACCCATTGATCCAGCAGTGATCACGGGCCAACTGCGGTTGCTCAACCTTAGACAAGAAGGCCGCCCTGTTGAAGACCACATCAGCGACTTCCTCGCTGGCGAAGTTCACGGACTTCCGGACTCAGCCCTGGTGGTTTTCTTCAGGGACACGTTACACGGTTCAGCTCAGGGGCGTCTACCGCCCGGCAACGCTTGGGTGGACTCTCCACGACTTCCTGGAGGCGACCTTACTGGTCTGCGGCTCACCCTACACCGTGGTCTTCGCCGAGGAGGATTCCACCTCTCTCCCCACTGTGGTGACTCCCCAGTCGTCCTTGGCGCTTCCTGCCCGTCCCCATGCCAGTCGCCTTCCACGAGCCAGCGCGGCCCACTGCGTCTGCTCGGAGGAGGGAGAGAAGACGGGCTTCCGCCTCCCGGCCCGCGCCTGCCACGGTGAGCGAGCTAGAGCCCACGCATGTCACGGTGAGCGAGCTAGAGCCCACGCATGTCACGGTGAGCGAGCTAGAGCCCACGCGTGTCACCGTGAGCGAGCCCGAATCCTCGTCAACCACGGTAACCCAGCCAGAGCCTGTAGCCTCAGACGTCAATGAGCCAGTGCCGCAAGCCTCAAACGTCAATGAGCCAGTGCCTGTAGCCTCGACCGTCCCTGAGCCAGCGCCTGTAGCCTCGACCGTCCCTGAGCCAGCGCCTGTAGCCTCGACCGTCCCTGAGCCAGCGCCTGTGGCCTCGACCGTCCAAGAGCCAGTGCCAGTAGCCATGACCGTCCAAGAGCCAGTGCCCAAAGCCACGACCGTCCAAGAGCCAGTGCCAGTAGCCGTGACCGTCCAAGAGCCAGTGCCAGTAGCCGTGACCGTCCAAGAGCCAGTGCCAGAAGCCTTGACCGTCCAAGAGCCAGTGCCAGTAGCCATGACCGTCCAAGAGCCAGTGCCAGTGCCAATGGCGTGACCGATCCAAGAGCCAGCGCCTCTCGAGCCCCCTAGGGTTCCGCCTCCCAAGTCTCTCAAGTCTCTCGAGTCTTCCAGGGCTCCTCCTCCCGAGCTTTCCAGAGCTCCGCCTTCCGAGTTTCCCGAGCTTTCCAGAGCTCCGCTTTCCGAGTTTCCCGAGCTTTCCAGAGCTCCGCCTTCCGAGTTTCCCGAGCTTTCCGGAGCTCCGCCTTCTGAGCTTTCCAGGGCTCCGCCTTCCGAGTTTCCCGAGCTTTCCAGAGCTCCGCCTTCCGAGTTTCCCGAGCTTTCTGGAGCTCCGCCTTCCGAGTTTCCCGAGCTTTCCAGAGCTCCGCCTCCCGAGCTTTCCAGAGCTCCACCTCTCAAGCCTCTCGAGCCTTCCAGGGCTCCGTCTCTCAAGCCTCCCGAGCTTTCCAGAGCTCCGCCCTCCGAGCTTCCCAGAGCTCCACCTCTTAAGCCTCTCGAGCCTCCTAGGGCTCCGCCTCTCAAGTCTCTCGAGTCTTCCAGGGCTCCGTCTCTCAAGCCTCCCGAGCTTTCCAGAGCTCCGCCCTCCGAGCTTCCCAGAGCTCCACCTCTCAAGCCTCTCGAGCCTCCCAGGGCTCCACCTCTCAAGCCTCTCGAGCCTCCTAGGGCTCCGCCTCTCAAGTCTCTCGAGTCTTCCAGGGCTCCGTCTCTCAAGCCTCCCGAGCTTTCCAGAGCTCCGCCCTCCGAGCTTCCCAGAGCTCCACCTCTTAAGCCTCTCGAGCCTTCCGGGGCTCCGCCTTTCAAGCCTCTCGAGCCTTCCAGGGCTCCGCCTCTCGAGCCTCCCAGGGCTCCGCCTCTCAAGCCTCCCAGGGCTCCGCCCCTCAAGCCTCTCGAGCCTTCCAGGGCTCCGCCCCTCAAGCCTCTCGAGCCTTCCAGGGCTCCGCCCCTCAAGCCTCTCGAGCCTTCCAGGGCTTCGCCTCTCGAGCCTCCCAGGGCTCCGCCTCTCAAGCCTCTCGAGCCTCCCAGGGCTCCGCCCCTCAAGCCTCTCGAGCCTCCCAGGGCTCCGCCTCTCAAGCCTCTCGAGCCTCCCAGGGCTCCGCCTCTCAAGCCTCTCGAGCCTCCCAGGGCTCCGCCCCTCAAGCCTCTCGAGCCTTCCAGGGCTCCGCCCCTCAAGCCTCTCGAGCCTTCCAGGGCTCCGCCTCTCGAGCCTACCATGGCTCCGCCCCTCAAGCCTCTCGAGTCTTCCAGGGCTCCGCCCCTCAAGCCTCTCGAGCCTTCCAGGGCACCGCCCCTCAAGCCTCTCGAGCCTTCCAGGGCTCCGCCTCTCAAGCCTCTCGAGCCTTCCAGGGCTCCGCCTCTCAAGCCCCTCGAGCTTCCCAGGGCTCCACCCTTCAAGCCTCTCGAGCCATCCACGGCTCTGCCTTCCGAGCCTCCTCCTACGGCTCTGCCTCCGGAGCCTCCTGCGGCTCCGCCTCCCGAGCCTTCTGCGGCTCCGCCTCCAGAGCCTCCTGCGGCTCCATCTCCTGAGCCTTCCTTGGCTCCGTCTCCTGTGCCTTCCTCAGCTCCGTCCCCGGAGCCTTCCAGGCCTCCGCCTCAAGAACTGCCTACGGCGCCACCGCCCTCAGCTCCGCCTCCTGAGCCTCCAGAGCCTCCCTCTGCTCCGCCTCCTGAGCTTTCCAGGGCTTCGCCCCCCGAGCCTCCCACGGCTCCGCCTCCAGAGCCTCCAGAGCCTTCTAGGGCTCCGCCTCTAGAGCATCCTACGGCGCCACCTCCCTCGGCTCCACCTCCAGAGCCCTCCAGGCCTCCGCCTCTAGAACCTCCTTCGGCTCCGCCTCCTGAGCCTCCCTCAGCTCCGCCTTCTGAGCCTTCTACGCCATTGCCTCCCCCGGCTCCACCTCCCGAGCCTCCCTCGGCTCCGTCTCCCGAGCCTTCCACGGCGCCGCCTCCCAAGCCTTCTACTGCTCCGCCCCCAGGGTCTCCTGCGGCCCTGCCTATGCCTCCTCTTGGCGCCGCCACCCAAGTCTTCGACTGCCCGCCTCAGAGGTCCTCCTTGGCTCCGCCTCACGCGGCTCCGCCAGCTCCCCAGTGGCCACACCTCCCAGGTTCCCTGAACCAGCCCGTGCCCTGTGGTCATCTCCCAGGTCCCCTGAACCGGCCATTGGCCCATGACCACCTCCCAGGCCACGAAGCCGGCCTCTATCCTGTGGCCTCCTCCCAGGCCTCCTGACCCAGTCCCTGTCTTGTGGCCTCCTCCCAGGGCTTCTGACCCTGTTCCCGTCCTGTGGCCTCCACCCAGGCCTCCTGCCCCTGTTCCCGTCCTGAGTCCTCTCTCCTGGCCTCCTGACCCAGTCCCTACCCAGTGGATGTCCACCAGGCCACCTGACCCTGGTCCCTTGACACACCCCCATAGACTGCTTGCCTGCCCTCTCGGCCTCCATGGTCTACCTGTCTACCCTCTCCACCTCCCTGGACTGCCCTAATGGCCCCCTTGGACTGTCGCAGTGCCCCTTGTACCCCGTGAACTGTCTCTGTGTGTTTGCCCCTGGTGCCCTCATTTTGTTTTTTCTTTGTGGGTCTTTTTGTCTTTTGTGTTTTTTTTGTTGTTTTGGATCGTCTGGTATCCGATCCTTAAGGGGGGCTATGTAACGATTACCCTGTCTTGTCTCACTGTTGCCCTCTTGTTTTCCATCTTGTCACTTTTGCACTTCTTAGTTTTCACTTTAGTCCCTTATTTAACTCCATAGTCCACCCTGTCTCGTTTCACTGTTGCCCTCTTGTTTACCATTGTTGTCACTTTTGCACTTCTTAGTTTTCACTTTAGTCCCTTATGTAATTCCATAGTCCTTGTTAGCGTTACGTGTTCACTGTTCATTGTTTACACCTGCCCTTGTTAATTTGCCTTTGGTTTCTGTTAATCACCTTGTTATCTTGTTTGAGTTCTGTTCTTTCATTGGCCACCTATCCCATGTTTGTGTATTTATACCCCGTGTCTTTGTTCTGTCTTTGTCGATCGTCGTTTGATGTTAAACCTGGTGTGTCTTTCCCTTTCGAGTTCCCAGTTCATGTCTACCTTGATCTGCTTACCCAGTTTATGTTTCTTTTCCCCATCGTGGGTTGTTACTTTGTGTTTTGCCCTGTTTAGTCATTCAATAAAGTTCAACTGCGTTTGGATCCGCATCTCCTCGTCTGCCTCGTTAATCAAGCGTAACACTACAACACTTCCTTGTACAGACCTTCCACGTGACTGCCCTAACCAATCAGAAGCGAGAACTTAGACTGAGGTAAACATGAGAGAATCAGAGAGGCAGATTCAGCAGAATATCCTGACCGTGTTAAATATGTAAACACGTAAATATGTAAATAATTAACTGACTAAACATTGCAAATACATTCCTAGTAAATTACTCAAATATAAATTATATGAAATTCTGAGCATTACAACTTCCAAATATGAAATATGAACTTCTAAATCTTACACAAACTTATTGCGAGGGCATGCAAAACTTAATGCGAGGGAACGTAAACTTATTGCGAGGCATCCAAACTATTGCGAGTGCACGCAAAACTATTGCGAGGGCATGCAAAACTTAATGCGAGGGAACGTAAACTTATTGCGAGGGCATCCAAACTATTGCGAGTGCACGCAAAACTATTGCGAGGGAATGCAAAACTTATTGCGAGGGCATCCAAACTATTGCGAGGGCACGCATAACTTATTGCGAGGGCATGCAAAACTATTGTGAGGGAACGCAAAACTATTGCGAGGGAACGCAAAACTTATTGCGAGGGCATGCAAAAATATTGCGAGGGAACGCAAAACTTATTGCGAGGGCATGCAAAACTATTGCGAGGGAACGCAAAACTTATTGCGGAACGAGTATTGCGTAAGTAGCTTACGCTATGGGGAAAACTCCGTTTCTCGAGAAATATTGAAGTCTTTATGTAAAACGCATTGCAGCTGCACAGCAGACAGCAATGAGCGAGGCAGCTCGGTCATTGGCTGTGCTGCGGCAACTTGCTCGAACCAATGACAGGGCGACTCTGAATGCGCGACCAATGAGCGCGCTTCACGCCCGCGCGCTCAGAGCCCGCCAAGATTGCCGTGCCTAAGGCTATATATTAGGCGCCCCGTCATGAGAGTGCTTTAGGTTCAATCGACTGAAGTGACTGACCAAGCACAAGCACGGCAGCTTACGCAATACTCGTTCCCTCCTCTCAGGGAACCGAGTTTACGTTAGTAACCGAGTCGTTCCCTCTCGAGAGGTCTCTCCTATTGCGTAAGTAGCTTACGCTATGGGAACACCATGCAAAACGCTGTGCGTACTGACTTCGCTCTATAAAGCCAGAGGCAGATGCCTGAGCCTTAAAGCAAAGTGATTATTCAACGAGCCGGCCAACGGCGAGCTATATAATGGGATAATACAGAGCGCCTTTGCCCCAAGGTGGACCATGGTGGGGCACTCATTGTAAAAACACAAGCACATATCTTATGTACTGATTTTTCTATTTACTGATATGCATAAAAAACCCTCTAAGTCAGTCAGAGACGGACCTTATAAGGGAGGAGATAATGCTCAGCATATACGTACTCCAGTCCATACTACAGTCAGGCTGATAGAATGTTGGAATGCAATGAGGGGACCTGTAGGTTATAAAACCTGATAAATGTCGAAGGCGAGGCCCAGCCTGGCGCCGCACAAATATCCTCAATGGGTATCCCACTCGACCACGCCCACAAGGAGGCCATACTCCTTGTAGAGTGAGCTCTGACGCCTAAGGGGCATTGAAGGCCCTTGGCTTCATAAGCCAGCGCTATAGCATCTACTATCAGCGCGATATTCTTTGCTTTGAAACTGCGAGACCTTTAGTTCGGCCGCCAAAGCATACGAATAATTGTTCCGTCTGTCTGAACGAGGAAGAACGTTCCAAGTATACTCTGAGCGCCCTGACCGGGCAGAGTAAATTAGCGTCGCTTTCGTCTGCTGGAGACGATAGCACTGCCAGAGATATCACCTGTACTCTGAAGGGTGTGGAGAGCACTTTAGGAATATACCTGTGCTTTGGCCTAAGGACAACTCTGCAGTCGTTAGGTCCAAATTCCAAGCAAGCAGCGCTTGATGACAGCGCGTGCAGGTCGCCCACTCTCTTGATTGAGGCGAGTGCCAGCAAGAGCGCAGTTTTGAGCGAGAGCTGTTTAAGGTGCACGGTTTGGAGAGGTTCGAACGGGGCACTCTTGAGTGCGTCCAGGACCGTGGCCTGGTCCCAGATCGGTACCGAGGGGGGAGAGGAGGGTTCATCCTCCTAGCGCCTCTTAGAAAACGAATGATTAGGTCGTTTTTCCCTAATGAGCGTTCTTTATCAGGATTGTGTGACGCTGCTATGGCAGCCACATAGACTTTGAGTGTAGAGGGTGTGCGGCCCGCCTCCAGCAGCTCTTGTAAAAAGGCGAGTACACTTGGTATCTCGCACGATTTGGGGTTCAAGCTCTTGGTATCACACCAGTCACTGAACACTTTCCACTTTTGGGCATATAAGCGCCTCGTAGAGGGCGCTCGCGCCTCAGTGATGGTTCTCAACACTCCGCTGGGGAGGTTCTCTGGAACCCGTTGAGGGGCCATGCATGAAGGGCCCACAGATCGGGGCGGGGATGAAGAATCATCCCGTTGGCCTGCCTGAGGAGGTCCAGCCTCAACGGAATCGGCCATGGGGCAGATTGCATCATCTGCATTAGTTCTGGAAACCACATCTGGTTCTTCCAGAGTGGGGCTACCAGGAGCACTGCACATTTCACCTCCCTGATCCGACTGATGACCTGAGGTAGCATCGCGATCGGGGGAAAAGCATACAAGGGGCGGCTCGGCCAGACTTGGGTGAGCGCGTCCGTGCTCTTTGAGAAGAAAAGAGGGCAGTGCGCATTTTCCCTGGAGGCGAAGAGGTCAACCTCTGCCTCGCCAAAGGTTTGCCATAACCACTGAACCGTCAGGGGGTGGAGAGACCATTCTCCTGGGAGAACTTTGTCTCTGGACAGCATGTCCGCTCCCTGGTTCAGGACGCCTGGCACATGCGCTGCTCTCAGCGAGCGCAGGTTGTGCTGTGACCATAAGATGAGCTCCCTGGCCATAGAGTTCCATGGTGTACAGGTGGCCATGGAGCTCGACCTGAGTCCACCCTGGCGATTTATATACAATACTACCGTCATGTTTTCCGTTCGGACCAGGACGTGTTAGTTTTTCAGGTACGGAAGCAGGGCTCTGAGAGCCAAGGCGACTGCTTTCATTTCCAGACAGTTTATATGTAGGCGCTTTTCCGGGTTTGACCAAAAACCGGAGACAGGCCTGCCCTCGTAAAGGGCCCCCCATCCTATTTTGGAGGCATCTGTCGTGATCATTTTTCTCCGTGTGTTCACGGTCGCCCAGACTCACACCGGTTTGATACCAGTCAACGGCCTTCCAGGGCGTCAGGGCTTTTATACAGCCGTGATTCGCTCTGATTAAAAAGTGGCCCGAGCGCCACGCGTGAGTGGGGACACGGCTCATGAGCCATCGTTGGAGAGGACGCATGTGCAACAATCCTAGCTGGAGTACAGCTGATGCCGAGGCCATGAGACCGAGCATCCTTTGAAATCGTTTGACGGGGTGAAAATGATGTTGCAAGGCGCCGAATAGCGAGCGCGCGCTCTGATGAGAGGCGCACTGTCATCTGCACTGAGTCTAGCACTATTCCCAGAAAAGAGATATTCTGGCTGGGGGATAGCACGCTCTTTGCAAAATTGATTCTCAGACCCAGGCATTCTAGATGGCTGATAATCCAAGATCTGTGCGTCGTTAACTGACTCTCTGATTGTGCTAGGATTAGCCAATCGTCGAGGTAATTCAGTATTCGCACTCCCCGCTGTCTCAGGGGGGAAAGTGCTGCATCCATACATTTCGGTGAATGTACGGGGGCCAATGATAGGCGAATGGTAGTACTGTGTACTGGTATGACTGTCCCTCGAGCGAATCTCAGAAATGGCCTGTGATGAGCGCTATCGGAATGTGAAAGTAAGCATCTTTCAAATCCACTGATAGAAACCAGTCCCGGGCGAACTTGCGCGAGGATATGTTTGGTCGTTAACATTCTGAGCGAGCGAATCATTAAAGCTTTGTTCAGATGTCTGAGATCTAGGATGGGGCGGAGGCCACCGTCCTTTTCGAGGATGAAAGTAGCGGCTGTAAAAACCCGCCTCGCTCATACAGGGAGGAACAGTTTCTATAAGCCCTTCTCTATCAGTTTGAGCACCTCGTTGCGTAGAACATGTGAAACATCTTTCCTCACTTTCGTCTCGACCACCGCTGAAAAGCGGGGTGGTCTCGTGGCGAATTGAAGCGAGTAACCGTGTTTTATTATGTTCAAAACCCATTTCGGCATGTCGGGGATTTTTTCCCAGGCTTTTGCTCGCACAGATATGGGCTGAATGCTGGCTAGGGGCGTGTCGCAGTGACGTATGGGCCCTGCCGGCGAATTGCCTTGTGCTAACACTGAGCTTACAGCTCTCAGAGGTGCGGGAATGCGCTGTGCAGCTTTGTTGAGTGCCGAGTGCAGGGGTGCGTGTGAGATTACAGGCACGCGCGCTATCTCCGTAATGCTCGCAGCATGAGCTGGAGAAATGTTTGAAACGTTATAGATAGTGTTTACGGGTGGGGGTGCATACATTGTAATAGGCACGTGCGCCACTTTCATAAAGCTTCCCGTTCTTAGCGGGGAGTTTCTTGGCTCACGCGTCTCATCTGTGATGCTCGCGGCATGAGCCAGAGAACTGTTTGAAACTGTATGGGCAGCGCTTATGGGTGGGGGTGCATATACCGTAGTAGGCACGCGCGCCATTTTCATAAAGCCTCCCACTCGCGGCGGGGGGTTTTTGGGCATGCATACAGTGTTTGTGTGTAGGGGTGCATGCATGACAGCAGGCACGCCGCTACCTTTATAGTATTTCCCGCTTTTACTGGGGAAGTGTTTATAACTGTGGGAACAGTGCTTGTGTGTAGTGGTGCATACATAACAATAGGCACATGATCCACATTTATGGGGCGTCCAGCTTGAGCTGGGGAAGTATTCGGCACTGTTTGGACAGTATTGATATGTGGGAATGCGCACTTTAGTGTGGACACGTGACCCCTTAGTGACACAGGCAGAAAATGACTCTTTTTGTGATTTCTGTGTGTTGCCGTTAAAACGGCGTTTGATTGCAGGTGAGCGAGTTCTGTGACTGGCCCATTGACTGCTGTACAGACATTTCCAGCCGCCTGTAAGGGGACTGGGTAATGCCTTGCAGGAACCACTCGTCCAGCCGGCTGTGGGCGGGTTCTTCCGGAGAAGACTTCCACGGCTTTGGACAGGATGCGGACGATCTCTGAGTCCATGCTGGTGCCCGTGCTCGTGTCCGCTAATGTCGACGGCGTGGGGTCGAAGGCCGAGCCCGGCCAGTCGTCGGATGCAGCATCAATGGAAAGGCTGTCATCCTTTTCACCGTCGTCCCCTGAAGCGCCGAACGAGACGAGACCCACCGCTCCGGAGGGGTGCTGGTCTGCCTGCGTGAATTGAACTGGCGGCAGGGAGTCCTCGGGTGGTGGTGAAGCACGCGGGGACTGGCCCGGTGTGACGTCACTGAAGTCCGCGTGCTCTGGCGGCCTCCGTGAGCGGCGCTTTTTCTTGCGCGGCTCGAACAGAGGGGATGGCAGCACGGTGGTAGCAGGCTCGTTCGCGGCGAAGGCGGCAAAGCGAGCGCGCTTCGGTGAGGCCCAGGGAGTCACATTCGGGGCATCCGCCTCGAGTGAGAACAGCTTCTGCGTGGTCAGGTCCCAGGCAGCGGCGCAGAAAATGTGACGGTCCCGTCAGGAAGAGGGCCTCTGCACGAGGCGCAGGTCGAAGGCATTTGAAACAACGCCTCGAATTTGCTCTTTACTAAATGACAAAAAGCGTCGCAGAGGCGAACACTTGCAAAGTAGCTTAGTAAAAGGATATCAAGGTGATGCTGCGCCGGATGGCGTAGCAGAAGGCTTTGAAGGCGGCTGAAGGCGCCGGCGTCCTCGTAGCAGTCCTGCTTTAGGCTTGTCGACGGCGGCTGAAAAGACTCCAATAATCCGGAGGATCCAGCGAAGAGAAGGTCTTTGCTGAAGGAGATTAAATCTAAAGAACTCTCATGACGGGCGCCTAATATATAGCCTTAGCCACGCCAATCTTGGCGGGCTCTGGCGCTGCGGTGTGAAGCGCGCTCATTGGTCGTGCGTTCAGAGTCGCCCGTCATTGGTTCGAGCAAGTTGCGCAGCACAGCCAATGACCGAGCTGCCTCGCTCATTGCTGTCTGCTGTGCAGCTGCAATGCGTTTTACATAAAGACTTCAATATTTCTCGAGAAACTGAGTTTTCCCCATAGCGTAAGCTACTTACGCAATAGGAGAGACCTCTCGAGAGGGAACTTATTGCAAGGGAAAGTAAACTTATTGCGAGGGCACGAAACTATTGCGAGGAATGCAAAACTTATCTCAAGGGCACGCAAACCTTTGCGAGTGCACACAAAACTATTTCAGAAATAAAATCCCTGGATCTCAGTAGTATAGTGATGCTGTACAGTCCCGTCAGCGTGTTTCAGATCACCATGGTCTGCTGCATCCCCAGCTATATAGCACTCAGATCTGACCCACAAGATCAATGTACAACATGCAAATTGCTTTCAGCATAGATTTTGTCGGCGTGTTTGTGCTGTTTCATGATCTGCATAATTCCTTTAGTGAATCGGGTATTAAAACATATTTTTACATGGCGCAAAACATTTTAGTTAGTCCCCCTTTGTGTTTTTGTGTGCATCAGAGATGGCAGCATTATTTGAGTGTGTGTTCAGGATTGCTGGAGAGGGTAAATGATAACACACTCATTATATCTGAATCTCAGCAGCACATTGAGCCCAACATCTCCCATTGTTCCAAGAGACTCAAACACATGTAAGCCTAAGCTCTTATTGATAGGCAAAATATTTAATAAACAAACATGAAGTTTGGGTGGGAAATATGCAGAAGTTTGTATATTACAAACTTTCAGATTCTTCAAAAATCTGATGAGTAGTGTGGGCGCAGATTCAACTCGGGTCTGCTGCTCATGGGGCTCGAAATGCATCCTGGTGCATTGGAGTCTTTTCCCTGTTTTCTACCCACTAAAATCTGTTGATGTTTAGCTGCTGCTGAAATGTTCTAAAGTTGTTAACCACCTCTACTGTAATCTGTTTTCCTCTTTAATTCTTTGTCTTTCTGGACGTATCACTGTTTCACACAGCTCCCTGTGTGTCCTCTCCATCTCTTCTGGCTGTCAAAGACACTTCAGCTCCCACCCTCAGCCAGCGCAAGCCCACTCACGGAAAACAATCCAGTTCCACTGGGCTTAAGAACTCAGGTCCTGCCAGATACTTTATCTTCCTTATGATCTTTCCATTGTCTTCTTTTGACTTCTTTTGACTTCTCATGTTATTTTATTCTCTCATTGTTCTTTTTCACTGTTCTAGCATTAAACAGATGTTTGTTGATGATTAAAGCAATTTTACGGTTTCATTACAAGTTGGCTCAATTAACAGCATTTTTGGCATACTGTTTATTACAACAGAAAATAATGTTGACTCGTCCCTTTAAAAAAACAAAACAAAAAAATTGCAGTGAGGCACTTACAATAGAGTGAATGGGGCCAGTCCATAAATATAAAAAAACCCATACTTTTAAAAGTATAGACACAAGACAAAAACATTATAAAGTACATGTTAATATGATTTTAGTGTGATAGCATTGTATTCCTGCTGTTTAGCCAGAGGGGAACTGGCCCCAGCAGTGAACCTGGTTTCCCCAAAGGTTATTTTTCTTCATTAACCAACATCTTATGGATTATTGTCACTTTAGCTTTCTCACTGGGGGTCTAAACACAAATATTATTTTTTGTTTTTTTTAGGGCACAATTTACGATCACGTTTTTATCAAACCGCTCAATGATGAATAGAGGTGTGAATCTTCACTGGCCTCATGATTCGATTACGATTCAAAGCGTAACGATTACATTATAAAATGATTCTCGAAGCATCACGATGCATCTTGTCCTTCAATATCTTTCTTTTTTCAGTTTCTTCAAATTAATTTTTTACTCTCTATTTTTCACTTTCAGTTTTTTATTTAACAGCTGTTTTAAAAACCAGAAGGAGTCACATTTCATAAACTGGCCTTTTACATACATTATGAACATGGAAAATCCACAAGCTTAAATCAATTATTTTAAAAGAGGATCTCAGTTTTTCAGTTTCTTTCTTTGGAACCTTATAAAAAAACATCTTAAAAGCACAAAAAAAAAACAAACAAAAAAAAAAAATGTAAATGAAAACATCGTCGATATCAGGTGAACCGCTGCCTCATCCTTATTTTCCTGTGTGTCCCCCCCGTTGTGTGCAAATCAGTGAAATTATGGGCGCAAGCTCATCTTTCGTGTTGTTTGTTGGCTTCTTATCACGAATAAACTATGTGAGTGGGTTTGTGAAAGAAACATTTTTTTCGTCGTTTTCCTGCTTGTTTTTATTCCCCTCTCGACCTAAGTATCGAAAAAAGTACAATTAAGGAAACGGTATCGAAGTCAAGGTATCAGTATTGATATTGAATTTTTTTTATCGATACCCAGCCCTATTTATTGGTAGTCTCTAAGTGATGTTGCTCTGTTTGAACAGTTACCTCTGGAACTCACTCAGAGTTTTGTGAAGAACAGCGATGGCTCTTCTTCACCATACCGCTTTTGGGAGAACCCACCTGATCCTGGATCAGATGCATGTAACCATTAATGCTCCAATAATCCGCTGGCCATCAGACCACTGGAGATACGCACCTTTCTCAGAGTGTGTGAGTGCTTGTGCATCATCCGTTACATGTGTGGTGAGTGGGTGCAGTTTCGAGACACAAGCTCAAGTTGATTTATAAATAAAAGTCCGACTACGCCACCCTAGGAGTTAACCCCAGGGAAAATACTAAAATATTGAGTAAAGCACACAGGTTCAGTTCCCTCATAAAGTTAGACAGGAGAGACGTGAGTACAATACAAAAATACAAATGTTTATTAATACAAAAGTGATTAAAAATGTTGGACACTAAGATCCACATCAAACACTAACAACCCCATTTCAGATCAAAGAAACACACACAAGCAAAAATAGCAATTATATATATCTGTAAAGCAAATACCAAATAATAACAGCAGGGCAGGGGCTCCCAATGACAGGAATCACTGTGGAGTTCGGTTTTACGAGGCACGCGTTCACGCGCACACACACCCATGGAGTCGAATCACACCATCACACACAAAGTGTACACTGCACACGATAAAGAAGAACCACCACCACAAGGAAAAGCACTCCGGCCGTGGGACCCCAGCTCCTGCAGTAGAAAATAAAAACAAAAAAAGAAGCTATAAAAATGAACATTGCAATAGAGACATTCCCAATAAAGCAAAAATAAGAAGGAACAAACAATAACCGAAAAGGATCAAATAGTTGGTCTTGAGATTATTACAAAGCAATTTCAACTCAGCAGATGTTCACACACGCAAATGGGATGACATTAATAGTTGTCAATCACATGTATCCAGAGCTATAACCACCTGTTATATATGGACAGTTTCCATAAAGCAAAAGAAAAGAGTTAAATCAAAGAAACAAAACAGGAAATATGAGGCAGGGCACTAAAACAACACGATAAGAATCAAATGAGCAGTCCCCTTCTTGTTATAGTGATGATCGCGTCAGCGCGGCTGTATCAACACGGCAGCTTTAACAAGCGTGAGCAGCAACAAACGAATCACGGCAAAGAACGAGAGGGAAAATCCTAAAATGACAAGAGAAGATGTTACCAATCCTCATCTTATCACAATCATGGTTGCGTTTAAACACTTACCATCAGGATATCATGTCAGATAGCACGCTTTATAGCCACGGATTGGTCACAGTCATGCCCATCAATAGCACAATGGGATACAGGGAATCACACCTATTTAGTACGCAAAAAGATTGTTAAACCCACACAGCCACACCAGCACTATATAACGAGCACTTCACAATAAACATACCTGCTAGGCGAGCAATAAGCACATCCACCAGACAGCGCGAATGGGCACAGCACCAACACATAAAGCTGCACTATGATTAACAGAGACGATTCCACATTATACACCCCACACAATCCCCCGAAATCATCAACTATTACAACATAGTGGGCTTACCTGCAGGCACTGTTGACACGAGCAAACAAACGGGGAAAACAGACGTGACGCATCCCGGGTGACAACCAATCAGCCTTTAAATGGAAAATACAGCTTGCTGATAGGCCAATATTGCTGTCAATCACCTAATCCCGTTACATTCCACCACCAGTTTCTGCAACGTCGCCCCGACGGTGAACCAAACAAACTCCCAACCAGGAACTCTCAGTTCCAAGGCCGAAACAGGGTACCGTCTGTACTACTCACTATTCGGGACACTGAACCTGTACCCACTGTTCGAGGAAGGTGATGCCTATTAGAGTGCTGACCTGCAGTTCCCCGCCCAGTCCTTCTCACCATAACCTCACCATCCTCTAGTGAGTTAGAAGGCACTACCAATGATGGTAAACCCATAGTACCCTCTGTTACCCCACAGGTCTCCACAACTTGCAGAGCATCAGATGTCTGAGGGGGAGGAGGAACAATGTCCTGTACCCTCGCCCTACCTCTAACTTGTGGTGTCTCGTTCACCAAGACAAACAAATCCTCATCACACTCCTCTTCCAGGGACTGCACCGATTCATCCACTGGACTATCCGGACTGTCAGACAACCCAATCGGCATGTCCTGGCAGATCTGAGCCTTTAGCAAAGATCAGTGCACATTCTTGACTTTTCCCAGATCTGTAACGGGAGCAATGGTATATACTGCCCCCCCTGCTTTAGGTGACCTCATTACCTGGTAGACCACTGAGCTCCACAGGTCCTGGATTTTACATCTACCCCTCACACTATGATTGCAGAGGTATACCAGCTGACCCTCCTTCAGTGGTGCTTCCTTCACCTGCAGGTCATGTCGGGCCTTTCTCCGACCGTTCACAAGCACCCTGAAACGCCACTTGCAACTGATACTGCTGCTCCAGAATCCACCTGTTAATACCGCCAGCCGATGGCTCTTGGACTCTGCCCAGTAAGAAGTCAACCGGGAGTCTGGGTTCCTGTCCAAACATTAAAAGGAATGGAGACTCCCCGGTTGCCTGATGAGGAGTAGTATTGTATGCGAAGAGGACCTGAGGAAGACAAAATGGCCAATCACCCTTTTTGGAGGGCGGCAAAGTGCGCAACAGATCATGCAACGTTGAAACGTTGAAACGTTCGCACTGCCCGTTTCCAGCCGGGTGATATGGAGTGGTACGTGATTTCTCAACTCCATACAGAGAACAAAGCTGTTGAATGAGGACGGATTCAAAATTCCGACCTTGGTCAGAGTGGATGTGACCCAGCACTCCGAATTTACAAAACCACTCTACTACTAGAACCTGGGCTACCATCTCTGCCCGTTGGTCTCTAGTAGGTACTGCCAAGGTATATTTTGTGAAAATATCGGTCATGACCAGTACGTTTTCAAGGCCAGACCTTGAGGGCTCCAACACTATAAAATCTAAGGCCACAATGTCATTAGGCCGAGCAGCCAATAGGTGCCCCATAAAACTACCAGGGGCAGAAGGAACACCTTTAGCACACTGGCAGCGCTCACACTCCTGACACCAGCGGGCAATATCTGCCGACATACCAGGCCAGTAGCATCGCTGGCGCACTAGCTGGAATGTACGCTCTACCCCCTGGTGCCCATGCTGTTGGTGAAGCTGGGTCAAGACATAGTGTTTCATAACTGCCGGCAATAGCACCTGGAAGATTTCCTCTCCCCCGTCTGAACGAAACACATGCCGGTAGAGCACTCCATCAGTCTCCACCAGGCAGTCCCATTGCCGGAGCAAAATAATTGCCAACCTGGAGAGTTTCTTACGCTCGTCAGGAGTCGGGGGCGACTTGCGCCTCCAGAACACCAACAACTCTCCTATGACTGGGTCTGCTACCTGCTGAGCACCCATGTCACTATTGGAAGTACAAGGAAAGGAGGTAACCTGGTTAACCGAGGTCACCAATCCACCTTGGGCAGCTTGCTGCAAGGCCACTGGAACGGCCATACCTGAACACCACTGGTGCACATCTCCCGAACCCGGAAAGTTTTGGCGCGACAATGCGTCAGCATTGCGATTGCTTCTCCCTGATCTATACTTGATCTCAAAATCAAATGATGCTAATTGGGCAGCCCAGAGCTGTTCCATGGCACCCAATTTCGCAGAAGTCAGGTGCTAAGGGGGTTGTAATCAGTAAATAGCATACATTTCTGGCCCAGCAAGTACTCTTTTAAACTTAGTTTAAAAAAAGTTTAAACCTAAACTTTTCAGTCATGGCCCACTTGAGCGCCAAAAACTCCAGTTTCATTGAGCTATAGTTGGATGTATTGCGCTCAGTGGGCCTAAGACTGCGACTGCCATAAGCTATAGGGCGCACTTTGCCCTGTTGCTCCTGTGAAAGGACTGCCCCTAGGCCTCCATGACTGGCATCTACCTCCAAAATGAAAGGCAGTGAAAAGTCAGCATAGGCGAGCACTGGGGCTGTGGTTAACTTAGCTTTCAACCCCTCAAAGCCACACTGACATTCCGCAGACCAAGCTTCAGCAAACTCCTGAACACCCCGCTTCGAGTGCTTTGGGCTTGCCAGCTGAGCCACCAGCCTGTGGAGGGGGGCAGCCAACTTGGCAAACCCATCCACAAACCGTCGGTAATAACTAGCAAATCCCAAAAATGAGCGCAACTCTGCAACGCTGGTGGGACAAGCCCATTGTGCAACTGCCTGTACTTTTCCAGGATCAGTAGAAACTCCTTCTGAAGAGATGACATGCCCCAAATAATGTACTTCTTTTTTGAAAAAGGCACACTTGGATAGTTTGGCCTTCAATCCTTCAGCCTGCAAGCGGCTCAGGACAACCTCCATCCGAGCGAGATGTTGATTCACCGAGGAGGCAAAGACAACAATATCATCAAGATATAAAAGAAGGGACTGGCACTGATGGTCACCAAACAACCGCTCCATCAATCGTTGGAAGGTGCTTGGGGCATTGCACAATCCAAATGGCATCCTATTCCACTCAAATAGGCCAAAAGGAGTGCAAAAGGCAGTTTTAGGTTTGTCCCTCTCAACTACAGGTACCTGACTGTACCCGCTGGCCAGGTCCATGGGAGAAAACCATCGGGCCACAGCCAGCGAGTCCAAAGTCTCCTCAATACGTGGTAGAGGGAACGCATACTTCCTAGTCTTAGAATTTAAGCGACGGTAGTCCACACACATGCGCAGACTACCATCCTTCTTTTTGACCAGAACGATGGGCGAGGCATAAGGACTACAGCTCTCTCTAATTACCTGAGTTTCCAACAATTGATTGATATGTGCCTTCACCACCTCGTACTCAGATGGAGGAATACGCCGGAACCGCTGCCTAACAGGGATGTCATCCAACAAGGGGATCTCATGGGATATCAAATTAGTACAACCCAGATCCCCATCGTTCATAGAGAACACAGGCACTTCTCCAGTAGTGCCCTAACCTTAACCTGTTCTTCTTCTGACAGCACTGCTAAATCGAACAGAGCTATCTGTTCCTGTACAGTGGAGGAACCCTGCACAACCTGTGTACTCACTTTGGCTGTAACTGTCTTAACTGGAGACTTAACTATGGAGTGGGTTTTTATGTTTTTATTGAAAGGATCCCCATTAGCTACAGCCGTGCTGCAGCTATTCTTCCTGGGGTCCTGAAAAATATGTACATTAAAAATACAACAAATAAATGGGAAAAAAGAAAAATACACAAACACATACACATATACACATACATATACACGTGTATATACACATATCAACATACATATATCCCCTTATACGGGCATGAAAGATACACATATATAAAAACACATTCTACACATACGCCTATTACATACCTACACATGTGCATGTACATACATATTCACACACATATATTAATAAATATAAACAGTCAGATATATTATATATTGACATTATTAGTAAGTGGTGGTGGCGTAGTGGCTAAAGCACAGGGCTGTTAATCAGATGGTCACTGGTTCTAACCCCATGGCCACCACCATTGTGTCCTTGAGCAAGGCACTTAACTCCAGGTTGTTCCAGGGGGATTGTCCCTGTAATAATTGCACTGTAAGTCGCTTTGGATAAAAGCGTCTGCCAAATGCATAAAAAAAAAAAAAAAAAACTTCAGTAACCTCTGGGGGCAAACTGATCACATCCACCTTATTCACCGTATCAATAACAGTGCTAGCGTACAGTGCCAACATTAACTACGGGCACATAGACTGTACCACCATCCACCACTAAAAGAGAAGGAGATGCCAGCAAACCTGCCGGTAGACCCGAAGCTGGTGGTTCAAACAGTACTGTAACGCTAGAATATGTCATCGAACAGGTTGCTGCAACAAAATTCATGGTGCCACCCGCGATGCGACACGCCCGACGTCCCCGCACCTTAACTCTTAACCCTTAACTCGCCCCCCACAATCCGAACGTCAACCTGATGTCGGAAGCCAGAAGAACAGAATTAGGGGCCTGCGACACCATGGGTAGTCTGAAAAGCGCTGTGCCATGCTGGCCAAAGAGCTCCCGGTAGCAGCGAACCAATATCCGCTCCCCCTCGCAATCCCTGGCAAAATGGCTCGGTTGCTGACACCTTCTGCAAATTAAATTAGCCTTAAATGGTCACGACCGTAACGGGGGCAGTTGAGCCATACTTTGGGTTAACTGGTCCAATTGTTGCTGCTGCTTTCTAAGCATATCCCGTAGTTCACTCATTTCTGACACGGCTGAACCACTGCTATTATGATGCTGATGTCCCTGCACCCCATATTGAATGCCGTAAGCGGATGGGACAGACTGACTTCGACCACGCACCCCACCAGGCATGCCTTCTCTTTCCCAACGAAGAGCTTCGCTGCGAATATCGAACAAGGTAGCAGTGGGTTGACGACGCACTAGTTGCATAAGTTCACGTCGAAGAGCGCAATCATTAACATATTCAACAAACTGGTCTCTTAGCAAAACTTCACTATTAGGCATACCATGAGGCAACTGACTTTTAACTTTTTCCAGACTCATCAGGGCCAAGGAGAATTCCACCAATGTCTCCCCCTCCTGCTGTCTTCTGGAAAAGAACGACTCCTGGAGCGCTACATAAGACTTCGTGCAACCATACAAATCACACAATACCTGAATAATTTGATCCGGATCCTCCCTCTCGTCCCTAGACCGATAACGAATCTCCTCCCTCGCTTCTCCCTCCAGATGATCAAACAAGAAAAATGCCTGATCTGCTGTAGACAGATGGCGAAGCCGCATACAAGCCTGGGCCTCCTCCACCCACTCATTGATGCCAATGCCCGACCGGCCGCTAAACTTTGGGCACCTACGATCCCGAGGAACAAAAACAAACCGCTCCGGGGTCAATGCACCAGCACCAATACGTGGGGGATCCGCAGCAACAGGAATAGCAACATTAGATGGACCCGGTTGTGCAACGGACACTGGCTCTTGCCGCAGCCTTTCATTATCAGCTTTAAGTTGAGCTACTAAATCTCTCAACTCACGCAATTCATCCTCCATTTTTGTAACTGCACAAGCACTTACCACAAATATAATGCTAGATTGACTGGTGCCGATCAAACACAAAAAGGGACTGCCACGGTCTGCTCGTTTGGTTCCTACAGAAACACACAAAAAAAAAAGAAAAGAAAAAAAAAAAACACCCACGTCTCTATACTATACAAGAGGGAATCCTGCTGACTACGCCAAAATGTGGCGAGTGGGTGCAGTTTCGAGACACAAGCTCAAGTTGATTTATAAATAAAAGTCCGACTACGCCACCCTAGGAGTTAACCCCAGGGAAAATACTAAAATATTGAGTAAAGCACACAGGTTCGGTTCCCTCATAAAGTTAGACAGGAGAGACGTGAGTACAATACAAAAATACAAATGTTTATTAATACAAAAGTGATTAAAAATGTTGGACACTAAGATCCACATCAAACACTAACAACCCCACTTCAGATCAAAGAAACACACACAAGCAAAAATAGCAATTATATATATCTGTAAAGCAAATACCAAATAATAACAGCAGGGCAGGGGCTCCCAATGACAGGAATCACTGTGGAGTTCGGTTTTACGAGGCACGCGTTCACGCGCACACACACCCATGGAGTCGAATCACACCATCACACACAAAGTGTACACTGCACACGATAAAGAAGAACCACCACCACAAGGAAAAGCACTCCGGCCGTGGGACCCCAGCTCCTGCAGTAGAAAATAAAAACAAAAAAAGAAGCTATAAAAATGAACATGGCAATAGAGACATTCCCAATAAAGCAAAAATTAGAAGGAACAAACAATAACCGAAAAGGATCAAATAGTTGGTCTTGAGATTATTACAAAGCAATTTCAACTCAGCAGATGTTCACACACGCAAATGGGATGACATTAATAGATGTCAATCACATGTATCCAGAGCTATAACCACCTGTTATATATGGACAGTTTCCATAAAGCAAAAGAAAAGAGTTAAATCAAAGAAACAAAACAGGAAATATGAGGCAGGGCACTAAAATGACACGATAAGAATCAAACGAGCAGTCCCCTTCTTGTTATAGTGATGATCGCGTCAGCGCGGCTGTATCAACCGCAGCGCTTTAACAGCGTGAGCAGCAACAAACGAATCACGGCAAAGAACGAGAGGGAAAATCCTAAAATGACAAGAGAAGATGTTACCAATCCTCATCTTATCACAATCATGGTTGCGTTTAAACACTTACCATCAGGATATCATGTCAGATAGCACGCTTTATAGCCACGGATTGGTCACAGTCATGCCCATCAATAGCACAATGGGATACAGGGAATCACACCTATTTAGTACGCAAAAAGAGTGTTAAACCCACACAGCCACACCAGCACTATATAACGAGCACTTCACAATAAACATACCTGCTAGGCGAGCAATAAGCACATCCACCAGACAGCGCGAATGGGCACAGCACCAACACATAAAGCTGCACTATGATTAACAGAGACGATTCCACATTATACACCCCATACAATCCCCCGAAATCATCAACTATTACAACATAGCGGGCTTACCTACAGGCACCGTCGACACGAGCAAACAAACGGGGAAAACAGACGTGACGCATCCCGGGTGACAACCAATCAGCCTTTAAATGGAAAATACAGCTTGCTGATAGGCCAATATTGCTGTCAATCACCTAATCCCGTTACACATGTTACATTTTACAATAGGAATTGCATTGACATGCTGTTCAGATATGAGCAAATTAATGTGATCAGCTACAACAGGATGACCCAACAGACATTTTTGATCAGGCATTACAAACCTGGCAAAGAATGTGACACGACTCATCACTATTGTGCCCTTGAGCTACCATTTAACCTCAGGGAGTTCCACCAGGGACATTATTAATATCACAATATGACTGAGACACTGTGGTCTTGTCTCTCAGGTACAAGTTCTGCAGAGCAGACGGAGCCAGTGTCCTTTGTGATCGAATGAATCCCAGACATCCTTCCACACTCACAGGAGGGAGAACTGCAGATCCGGTTTAAGTATGGCCATCAGCTGGGTAGTAAACCTGAACACTGCAAGAGCTCTGCTGCCACAGAGAGAACTGAACAAACAGTTACAGATACCAGCCCAAACCAGTGATGATCCACTGTAGAAGTGATGCAAGTACCTGGACCATCAGTACATCAGTTACAATATGATGCCCCAAAATAGGAATGTTACCATTTTAGGAAAGATTTAAGTCAATTCCATATTTTATTCCTTTTATCTGATGGTTTTTAATATTAACAGAGTATTTTCAGATGTTTACAAAAAGGTTTAATGATAATCTTACTACGTGTCCTAACCAGATGTGAAGCGATAAAGCAACAAGTGATCAAAGTTGGCGATCTCTTGGTTTCTATTTCTGCGGCGTTGTGCCAGGTAGCTCCGCCCACTGTAAACTTTCATTAGTCTGAAATCCAGCTTCTCATAATAGTATAATATCACGTTCAGTGTGGTCTGGAATCTTATCACATCACGTCTGGTTAGGACACACTATTATGGTTGAACAGACTGTGACACTGAAAACTGTTTGGCACTACTCAGGAAAACTTTCATTGTCATGTTTGGTTTTAGTTTATAGAGCACTTGGCATGAGACAGACACATACTCTATGTAAAATGTTTCTGTAAATGTACAATAAAATTCATCCCAATGAATACTGTAAGGGGGTTAAGATGGGCAAGGAGGAGGCGAGAACCGGCTTGTCAGTATAAATCATAATTTAATGAGAAATTAAACCAAAAGCACAAACATAAACACACACTCATGACAGACATGCCCGTAATTCTCTCTCTCTCGAACCGTCGTCACCGGCCGCCTTTATCGATTGGGGACCGGGCGTGCAACATTCCCCGCCCCCCTCCGCTCCACAAATACTTAACCCCAAAATGAAAATTCTCTGGTCATTTCCTCCCAGGTTCCTGGATGTGTTCCTGGCTTCCTGGCTGGTGTTGTTATTGTTGACTAAGATTAACTGTGAGGTCAACAGATGGGTTGGCAGGGATTATTAAAAGTTCTGCCTTGTCAAGGTTGAGTTGAAGGTGTTGTAACTTCATACAGGCTGAGATATCTGAAAGCCAGGCTGAAATACGTGCTGAGACATCTGGCTGGAACAACAGGTGGAGCTGCGTATCATCTACGTGGCAGTGATAGGAGAAGCCATGTGCCTTTATAATAGGTCCGAGTGATGATGTGTAGATCGAAAATAGGAGGGGTCCAAGCACTGATCCCTGTGATACCTCTAATCTCCAGGAGACATTGAAGGATCTGCCTGTGAGGTACGTCTTGAACCAGCCAAGCACGGTTCCTGTGAGGCCAAGGTCAGAGAGGGTGGATGGAAGGATTTGATGGTTCGCTGTGTCTAAGGCAGAAGACGGGTCAAGAGGGATGAGGACAGATCATTTGGAGTTAGCTTTTGCCAGTCGCAGGGTTTCAGTTACAGATTAGAGAGCAGTCTCCATGGAATAAAATATTTTTTTTTTAAAGTCAGGCTGATGTCTGTTGAGTAGGTTGTTCTGTGAAAGAAAAGCAGATAACGGGTTGAATAAAACCCTCTCGAGTTTTTGCAGGAAAGGAAGGTGAGAAGCAGGTCTGTAGTTATCGACTACTGTGGCGCTATGTGTTGGTTTTCTGCACAATGGTGTTACCCGAACCTACTTATATTTGGTGGGGAAAGTTTCAGTTGTAAGGGATGTGTTTATGATGTGAGTGCGGGTAAAAGATGAGAAGGAACAGAGTCAAGAGGACAGGTAGTAGGAAGGTTAAAAAGAAGAACCTTGGAGACATCAGTCTACGAAAAAGGAGAGAAAGAGAAGAACAGGCGGTGAAATATAGGAAGAGGGTGGTTGTGTATGTGGTGTGTAGAGAACTTGCTGCTAATGGTTGCCACATTGTCAGTGGGAAAAAATTGAAAAGTTATCAGCAGCCAGAGAAGTGGTGGGAGGAGGTGGATGAGGAGAGATGAAAGAAGAAATGGTTGAAAAGAGTTGGCAGGAATCTGGAGTGTTACTACTTCTGGTAATAGATAACCTTGGCAGTGGAAATGCTGGAAGAGAAAGAGAAAAGGAGAGATTAATATTTGCTCAGGTCAGCTGGGTCTTTTGACTTGTGCTACTTCCTCTCCGCAGACCTGAGTTTAGTTTGTGGTTAGAAGTGTCTCGGAGAGCCATGGACTGGAAGGTGTGGTATGTGCTGTCCTGGAGGTGAAAAGGCAGACACTGTCAAGGCAGGAAGTTAGGGTAGAGCAAAATGTCTGTAGCTTCATTAACATCAAGTGAAGAGAAGTGGTTAGTGGAGGGAAGAGATGCAGGGACCATAGAAGAGAAGTGAGTGGGGGAGCGAGAACGGAGGTTGCGGTGGAAGGAGACCAGAGGAGGAGTGAGTGGTAAAAAAAGGAGATAGAGTAACAGAGAACTGGATGAAGAAGTGGTCAGAGTTATGTAGAGGAGTATCAAGAAGATTACTAGTTCTCCTGGTTAAATTAGATTCTTAGAATGTTCAACCCTTTTAAAAAAAATAAATAAAATCAATCTATATGTCCAATAAACTCACTTACAGAAATAGGCCCACAAAAGCTGATAAATCTTTAAAACATTTGAAAGATTTTATATCCACCCCTTTCTATCTCAGCTTGCGTTTGATGAGCTTCTTCATCTGAAAATGTAAATTGCATAAATAACGGAAATACATTTATTTTTTTAGATGGAAATCAATTAAACTGAATTTACGAAATATTACCAAATGTATATGTTCAGTTGGTGTTTGAGGTTATTAAATGGTCAGTCCTAGTTAATACAGTTGACACGGTGATGCATTCATTTAGAATGATGATATGATTATTTTAAATATTTTATAGGGAAGAGAGAGCGATGTATAACTGATCTTTAGGTTTTCTTTCTACATGTTTATGATATTATTTATCCATGCATTTATATTATTGTTTTCTGGACACATGCATTTTAAGATTCAACAACAAACCTTTGGTCGTGGCAAACACCTCCGCACTTGCATTCTCCTTTGCCATCATTAAAGGTAAGCGATTTTAGCCATACTGGAACTTCCATGAGACCCGAGCCATTGAATTAGTCATGCCCCCTATTTTCAAAACACAACCCTCTGAACAGTAGTGTGTCTTCCAACGGTTGTCAAACATAACAGTAGCAAAATAGCGCCCTCTGCTGACAAATGTTATGAATCTGAATATAACATTTTATCCTTCTTGATCATTCAGATTAAGATGTTGGCATTGCTCCAAAAAGGGGCAGGAGCTCCAAATCGCCATTAAAGTTATAGGGAGCCCCTTATCTAACCCTTTCCCTTAACTAAACCATGAGTGGAGGTGACGCCCCCTTTTGGAGTTGCCGCAACCCGCTTTTGGAGTAACCACACCCTCTTCATGAATAACCACATCCTCTATTAGAGATTCCGCCTCCATTTTGAGGTCTCCGGCCTGCAGCTATACCTACTTGAAATGATCTGCTTCAATTACTACACTATGAAAATGTGTAAAATTATTGACAGACCGAAAGCACATCAAAGTGTTCTGATTGGGTGATCAAAGAATGTGTCTGCGGCCTGCGGTCACATTTTTGCTTGTTGTTTTCACAGTCCAGTGCATAGAGTGTGTTACAGAGACCGGTGAGAGATCTCAGGACACTTATTTCAGTGATATCTTTCAGGGAGAAGGAACATTTTCTGCATACCATTACATAAAAAATTTTTTTTTAATTTTCAACAGGCATTTGTAGTATTTTGTCACATTCTTACTGATAATCTCATAAATTCCATCTTTATTTTATGCCAGTATTGTTTACCGCTGCTTAAAACATGGTGAATGCAATGCATCACTTTGTTTAACTTAAAAAGTAATTAGATTACAGTAACTGATTACTTTGTAATTGGATTACACTCAACACTGCCTGGGAGAGTTTGAAAGATGGCCGCCCAGTGGACTGACTTGGAGCGAGAAAAAACAAATGATGCTCAGATTAAAATTTTTTTTTTATAAAAATGCTCATTGCTTTAGGCAAAATCAAGCCACTTCGCGTCCACTCTGCTCACATACTCTGTTTGCAAATGTAGTACTTGGTTAAAACGAATGGTTTATGGCTTTATGACTTATGAATTAGAAATGTATTGTTTTATGAAATGTTGTCATCATATTCAATTTGAAGTCTTTCCAATGTGAGACAGTTCAAAAGAAAATGCCAAAGTCCCTTTCAAGGCATTCAGTCCACTCGGTGGCCATCTTTGGAATGGTCCCGGGCAGGCTGGGCAGCAATTTTTCTATGGATACCGGCTAATGAGTTAATTGACAGGTGATGTCTGTATCTTAAAGGTGATTGGCTCATTAACCTGTAAGGGGGGACTTCCTTCCTTCTATACACCGTTTTCCTAAGTCCCATAATGCTTGGCGAGAAATATGGGCGTTACTTCCTTTGTCAAGTTAACACAGCTCATCATTGCGGTGTTGGGATTTTGAGGAGAGTGTGTATGATTTCGTATGGACATACATCAATCACTATATCAGTGTTACTGAATGATAATAAACTGCAAAAATTCATAAAGATAAAGAAAGAGCGAATAAAACGGTCACGCTGTTTCTCCCAGATGCAGTTGAGATTTAATCTAAGCACAAATGCAACATTTGAGCAAAATTATTGGTTGTTTTATGGAGTACATGTGTTAGTACAGCTTCAGATGTGTGAGCTTGTCATCTTGCCACCCTGCATGTTCAAATCAGACAGAGACACTAAGAGCTGTGAAGTTCCATTACGATTCAGTACACTTGACATTTCATAGCTACGCATATAGGGAGTGCCTTCATACACAACCTAGTTGAAACCTCTCTACAATAAAGCCAGTATTCTAATATTGGCCATGATGTTTGAGCCCCGCCTGTTTTGGCGTGAAACTGTCCGCTATTAAAAACAGGTGCACAGACACCATTTGCTCAGAATTTCTTCCTTCAAGACGCAATCATCTCTTGTCTAGAAGCCCTCTACCGTCGCCGTCGATATACTGTTCTGGCGAACATCACACATTCTTTGGTCTTACCCAATGTGATGATGACTAAGGGAATTTGGGTTGTGAGTTACTTCATATGCATAACCCCTCTGAAACAGGAAGTCATGGCTGAACAATTTCATGGTCCTAGTCACTCAGGATCCTGATTCCCCAAAGCACTTCGGCAGGGTTTGTGTATCCTTACAAAACAATTGTATATTGTGCTTTGTATACTGAGTGATATAAATATAAATAAATTTTTATATTTATATATCTAAAAGAGTCACTTACGTGTTTGCATCTTTTTAAAGATGCGAGAGGTACATCCCGCCGTCAGATCAGCATGAGAGCTTCGTTTGCGGTCTGGGCCATGCAGAGTCATCTCTAATGGAGACAGACTGCCCTCACTGTGACGGCACGAGTCTCAAGATGCTTCGCTCGCAAATCACCCTCGTTCTGAGGGACAATTCAGCCTCATGTCACCTCCCACAGCCTCTTCTGTGATACCTGAAAATCTCTCCAAGGCACATGTTTTGCCAATACGCTATATGCGAGACGAGTTCCAACCTTCTGAAAGAGCGGGCGGCCTCGTCTCGTGCAGGGGTTCTGACACTGGGGATAATAATGACGATGTCATTATGTCTCTTGCTGCATCAGGCGAATGGTCAGTGGATGATGCTGCTGCCCCTCCCTCCAGCGAGGGCGAGGAACGTGCACACGCCACTGACAGGGAGATGCTCCACGTCCTTACAAGTGCAGTCGAAGAGCTTTACACTGAGTGGTCTCCCCCAGAGGAACCTGAACAGTCTCGCCTCGATGAATGGTTCCAGCAGTCCGGATGCCGTCAAACAGCAGCATCCAACTAATCTGCCCAGGTCTTCCCCGAAGTTCTTAACTAACTATCCAAGTCCTGGTGCGTGACCGCAGTGACGCCATCCTCTTGAATGTGGATCACAGGGAAGAAAACGGTTATGCAATCACCCTATGTGGAGAAGGCGGTAGCAGCACACCTCTGCCCAGCAAGTAACAGGTACATCCTTCCAAACCGTGTCGACAAACGTCCGCACTTGCGGGAAAAGCATACTCAGCAGCAGAACAAGCTGGATCAGCATTCCACACAAAGGCAGTGCTCCAGGAAATTCAAGCCAAGCTTCTCAGGTAAATGGATGAGCACGGCTTTGATCCAGAGATATTCAAAGAGCTCCGAACTGCTACAGATTTAGCTCTACATACCACGAAGTCACTGCGCAGGCCATCGGCAAGTCCGTGGTCAACCTGGCAGTTCTGGATCAAAGTCTATGGCTGACCCTCACAGAAATGCGTGATAAGGAAAAAGCCACTCTTTTGGATGCTCCAGTGTCTCCAGCCGGCCTTTTTGGTGGCTCTGTGAATAAGTTTGCTTAGCGTTATGTCTCGATTCAGCAGCAGTCACAGGCTATGAGACACTTTATGCCCAAACGGAGTATATCACAGCCAGTTCACCCTCACTCTGTTTCGAACCAGCGCCCGACTTAAAGCTCCATACCTGCTGCCTCACCGGCACCTGCATATCAGCACGTGCAGAAAAAGCTGATAGGCACAACCCTTTGAATCGGAATGCAGAGGCCAGGGTTCCCTCTGGGTCTGCCCCAAAAAAGGCTTGATTGGAGACACAAAACACTGTTCCCCATCTCCCCACTTCTGTTTGTCAGGAAAGGAATATTGTTGTTCACAATATTGTTCAAAATGTTGTTTCTGTGTCTTGCACTCAAATAAATGCAATAAGTGCAAAAAAGAATACAGCATTTGTTGCAAATGCACTAGATGCTCACACATTCTCAATAAAGAGTCCCCTTTTTCCTCTTCAAAGCACAGACATTATGCGCAACCGCTTCCCTATAGTGAACGTCGCATCATATCATACAGTGAGCAAACCAAATTGCCCTCTGTCCCATTACATGGATGCGTGGCGAGCCCTAATCGAACATAGTTATATTTTGTACACCGGCCGTTTCATTGCCGTTCTGTCTTCCAAGGTTTCGTCTGAAGAAGCACAAGTGATTGTGCCAAATTGTCAAGCACAAAAAGGGTTTTACAGCTGTTATTTTCTTGTTCCAAAGAAAGACAGCGGAAAATCCTGGATCTGAGACATTTAAATCACGCACTTATAAAGCACCCATTCAGAATGATTACTCAGAAAAGGATCTTATCGCATATACGCACACATGATTAGTTTGCATTGATAGATCTGAAGGATACATACTTTCATATTTAAATTGTACGACATCACAGGATGTTTTTGAGATTCGCATTCGAGGGAACGGCGTATCAATTCAAAGTCCTGACCTTCAGGCTGTCTCTGGCTCCTCACATGTTCACAAAGTGCATTGATGCGTTTCTAGCCCCTCTGAAACTGAGTGGTGTGAGCATTATGAACTACCTCAACGATTGGATGTTACTGCCGCAATCAGAGGCTTTGTTATGCCAGCACATACTTACTGCTTCAGCGATTCTACAGTGTCCGTCTCAGTTCAAACTGGGGAAAAAACTTCCATTGAAACTGTTTGGCATTCGCCGTCATTCCGTTATGTCTCTTACACATGAGACCTCTTCAGTGCTGACTGAAGCGCAGTGTGCCAAGACGTGCTTGGCGCCAAGGGTGCATGCGAATAACTATATCCCACCGCTGTATAGCTGCTTTAGAACCACAGATGGCTCCTGCGTTTTACAATTGCCAAAAGCTATTGGCTGTATTTCTAGACTTAAACGTTTTTCAGTCAGAAATATCAAACTGTCATGTCCTGGTTCGCTCAGACAACATGACAGTTGTGGCATATATAAACCGCCAAGATGGAATTCAGGAGACTTCACCCTCAAACTGTATTGAGGATTTGGAAAACATCTGGCAAAGCAGAAATCGATCAGTATTCTCCACTGAGTATTCAGTGGAGAATACTCACTGTCCCCTCTTGTACTTGAAGTCCCAAGTTGTCAGGTGGAAAGTGGTGACCACAGATGATTCCAACACAGGTTGAGGGGCAATGTGCAATGGACGCCCGACTTTCGGCGCCTGGACAGGTGCAAGGGGGGTGTGGCACATCAAGCGCTTAGAGCTATCAGCTATAAGTCAAAGTGCAGGTGGTTCACCTTCAGGCCTTCTTCTCTCCTCCATTTAAGTCAGATGAGGAACAATCATTGCATTGTTATGCCCTATGCGGGTTCAGCACACTCAACTAGAGGCATGGCCTCCTCGTGGGCATGGATGAATGGTGTGTCCTTACAAGACATATGTTTTGCAGTAGGATGGTCCTCTCAAAACAAAATAATACAAAAATAAATAATACATTAAACTTCCTTCACGACTGGGTTCATAAGGAGTTAATTCATACTATATGACTATAGTTAATATATTCGTTATGAGTGCTCTCCTCCTGGCCAACACGAAGATCACTCATTGTGGCATTCTCATGTTGATTGCCGACCCACAAGACTGCAGAGCCACGTTTCCTCTTTGGGATGTTATGTCGTGTAGTGCGGCGTGATGGAATTCTGTTCCCCATATGCGTAGCTATGCAATGTCAAGTGTAGAGTCGTAAGGAAACGTCTCGGTTACTTACGGAGCCTCGGTTCCCTGAGAAGAAGGGAACGAGACATTGCAAATGCTAGCCACACTACAAGACTCAGAGTTCTTGAGGCACGAGCGATGCACTTGTTCTCAGTCAGAAATTCTGAGGAAATGGTTTCTGTGCACGTGTTTTTATAGTGGAAAAAACAGGTGGGGCTCAAACACCATAGCCAATATTAGAATACTGCCATTATTGTAGAGAGATTTCAACTAGGTCGTGTATGAAGGCACTCCCATATGCATAGCTACGCAATGTCTTGTTCCCTTTGTCTCTGGGAACTGTGGTTACGTAAGTAACCAAGACGTTCTCATACTTGGGTATGTAATCGCTTTTTCAAGTTTTCCGATTGGACTGTTATTTTCTTTTAAATGCACATGTAATTTTAAAATTAGTTTGGCGGGAGATTGATAGGTAAGAAGTAGTGCTTTGCTGCTGTCCGGGATGCATCAGGATGCTGTTTTAAACTTCAAATGCGATGTGGTTTTTGACTGCCTATGTATGTGGTTTTTTTTTTGTGATCCAATCGCAAAACATTTTGCCCCCCGTTTACAAATATTTAGCGCTGACCATCCAAAACGCTTCTTAATACCAGCTTTAAACAGGTTCTTAAAATTACTGCAGCCAGAGCTAGGAAATGCTGTAGAACAACTTCCGGCGAAAGTCCCACCCACATTTGTTTCCACAGTAAGACCCCCAGGAAAAAGGTGTATCTGTTAGCCTTTCCAATTTCTCCCATTGAGCTGTTCAGGTTGTAGTCCAAAAACCCAGAAATCTAATTCACGATATGTGGATGTTTTGTTCTACAACATAAAGTAAAGATAATACCTCAAACATGAATTTTGAAGCCATATTGAATTACAAACTTAATAATAATAAAAAAAAAACAACAAACAAAAAAAAACATAAACAAGGGTGGCCTCATATTCAAGTTTGAAGTATGAAAGTGTGCACAGGCGGAAATTGCGGGGGGTCGGGGTTGCCCCCCCTAAAATATCATTAAAATATGTGTATTGTAAATAGACTAATATAATGCTACATTCTTAAAATAATTGTTTAAGAAATAAAATAATACAAATGCAAACGGGGCAACAACAAAAAATACCTTGGTGTCCCCTTCAAAAATTGCTCTTGAGAATTGTTATGTTTATTGTCCCCCCAACATTTTGATGAAATTTTCGCCCCTGAAAGTGTGTAATTTATGATGTAGAACAAAACGTCCACATATTGTCAAGTAATGTTAAAGGGGTCATGACATGGGTTTTTTTATTGTATTATTATGTTCCCTTAGGTGCAATTATAGTATTAATATATTTTTTTTTAAGAAAAACTTTTAAAATCTAGTGATTTATGACCTTTTCCCACCCTGTTTCTCATCCTCTGATTCAAACAGTCTGTTTTGGGGGCGTTTTCTATTTAAGACTTCAGTGTTAACGCCCACTGTTATGATTGGCTAACGTCAGTGCCTATGTATCAATTATTGACGCCCCAGCCAGAACAATATGCAAGTAAACTAAGTAAAAACACTGCGATTATTCATAATGAATGAAATTGCGCTTTAAAAAGTAGTTTAAAGTTTAAAATAGATTACTTACAGTTTGCGTTGTCGTTGTTCCCAGAATAGTCGGCACGGACTTATCTTTGAGCAACAGTTTTCTGGCAAAGCCAGCATCATATTGAGATTTGTTCTCAAAACAGTCATCCTTAAAATGTACAGAACAAACGCTTAAGTTAACACTGCCGTGACTGGGACGTCCGCAAAAAATAAACTGCATCCATTTTTCCCTGACGTCTGGATCTTTCGGCAGCTTATTCAGAGGTTTTGTTTGACCACAGCCAGGAACAGCACATCTGTGTGGCATCGTAATTTTCCTGTGCACAAGTAGTCTCTGTCAGAGCTCGCTGTCCATCAACTGAACACTTGTGAGGCGACGGCGATACTGAAATGAGCGTAGTTATCTTGGCGCTTAAAGCGTAGTTATCTTGTGCTGGAGGCGGTCATATGCAAACGCTGTTACGTCACTTCTAACCGTCACGTCACTTCTAACCATGAATCCAGAACGAGCTGTATTTTGAGCTTGATTAAATAAATGATTCGTTTAGAATGGGGAGGACGTCTTAAAATATTAAACTTGCAGGACGTTTTAATGATACAAAGACCTCTTATATACCAAAAGATCAAGGCAAATTTGGTTTCTCATGTCATGACCCCTTTAACTACAGACCTTATTTTACTCATATGTTGAAACCTCCCATTATAAAAACCAATAGGAAAATCCAGAGGGAACCCATGGCGAAATAGACTTCCGGGTTCGCCTACAAATTGCTAAATAGTCTCTGCAGATGGTCTATGTCTCAAACGAAAGTGCCACAGGATGTGTTTAAGTAGTTTGAACGTATCTACAGACGGGCGCCTTTACTGGATAGTTGTATTGTTATGCTGCATATACAGGTCTTTGACAAATAATGTTAAAAATTATACTTTTTTATGTTAATACGAGAGACTGCATCGTACTTTACACTCCTGCCCAACAGATGGCGCTATATCGCACTGTACGTCACTATGAGACTGACGGACAGGAAGAAGACAGGCAGCTTAGAAAATAAACAAAAGACGAGCTTCGATTAATAAATGTTTTTAATATTCACGAAACCCTTTTAACCACGATTTCGCAGTCTTATGTTGATTTATTAACGAGGTCTCTTAGATCGGCCATGAATCCCGACCTATCGCTGCGTGTGAGCGTATTCTCCGAACAAGGAGGACGGAAATACATGGAGGATTTAACGGAGGTGATCGTGGAGCTCGAGCCAACCGACGACGAGCTGCAGGCGGCCGGACACACCGGTGCAAAGTTGGACCAAGAGCCTGACTCCGAAAGCGACCCTCCGGACTGCACAAACAAGCCATTTCCCGTCACGGTAACGTGGAGCAACACACTTTCGAATGACGCGAGTTACGGCACGGAGGAGCCCGGGACTGAACCGGCGGCACCGGACAGCAGGAGATCGGTCGCGTTCTTCGCCGTGTTTGACGGTCACGGCGGGCGAGAAGCAGCGCTGTTCGCTCGAGATCACCTCTGGGACTTTCTCAAGAAGCAAAGGGGCTTTTGGTCGAAGGATTACTGGAAAGTTAGCGCCGCAATTCGCAAGGGCTTCATCGCTTGTCATCACGCAATGTGGAAGAAACTACGTAAGTCAAATGTATTTTCTATGCTGAATGACAGCACAGTTTGTTTACTGAGTGTCTTTCTGCGATTATTTGGTTGTTCGTCAGTGGATATTAAAACCTCGCTACTAGAGTTAAGTTTATAAATTGCATAAAGATGAACACGGCGGCTGCGATTATGCAATTTGGTTGTCGGGCTAAAACACTTTTTTAAATAGGGCGCCACGATATGTATTTACTGTTAAAAAGGAAAAAAGCTAAATGTAAAGAAGGGTCGGACTGCGCATGCGATGATCGATTTGACAGGGTGTGCAGAGAGTATTTACTCAGAAATATAAAAACGGCTCACTTTTTGTCATTTTAAAAAATGAACATCCTCTCATCATTTACTCACCCTCATGCCATCCCAGATGTGTACGACTTTCTTTCTCCTGCAGAACACGAATTAAGATTTTTTTTTCCCGGTTCGGTTGGTCCATACAATGTAAGTGAATGGTGACCAGAACTTTGAAGCTCCAAAAAGCAGATAAAGGCAGCATAAATGTAATCCGTACTATTCCATTGGTTAAACCCCTTAAAATCCAGCCTCTTTTTGTGGATGAGCTTGAAATCAACATACCTAAAAACTCTTCCAGTTCTTGGATCCTCTGGTCTACAAACAAAAACTTGGGCTCGTTTGAAAGTAGAGACTTAGACATTTGTTATTCAAGAGTAAAAATGTAGCATTGTTGTATTAAAAAATTAGTTAGAGCTATTTAAATATTTTAAATAGTGACCTCAAATATGATTTCTACAATACCTTTATATATATATATATATATATATATATATATATATATATATATATATATATATATATATATGCATGCAAGACTATGTGCAGTGCCCCAAAAACACATCTGATACAAAGCCACATTTTTGAAGTCGATGTGACCAAAACACATGGCACCTTTTATGTAAGTGTACTTCCAAAAACAATGCCACTTGGAGGTGCCTGTAGACCACTTGTAGTAACTCCATAAACCAATGATCAAAGTGGTTCAAAACACACTAAGTCACTGCATTGGGAGCGTGTGTGCTCCAGGGTCTAACTCAGCGAAGCCAGAGATGGCACATCTCGGTTTGAATAACATGTCCGAGCCCCCTGGATGTGCAGTTGAATGGGGTTTGATTGAAAAAATGCAGCCGGGAGTGTGTGTTCTCCAAAATCTCAGTGATGGTGACTGAAGCCGAGGATGGTGGATCAGATCGCGGGTCCAAAAGCCGAGTTATTTGTCAACAGTACAGCAGTAACACCCTATAACTGCACACCGTGCGTAAAAGCGCAAACACAAACAAACACAGTCCACGGATTTCCACCTCGAACCTTCGCGAATCAGGGATACGTACAACACAAATTAATCACTCGCAACTGCACAGAACATTTTCAGGGAGGGCTCATTGTTTTTCTAAGACCCTCCCAAATATCGTGTTTGAATGTTTTGCTACTGAAACACTACACAGAGAATGGACATGGATTATGTGTTGAATATGTAAAACCTGAACAAAGACAGATTGATCAATATTTCTTCATATTTGTAAATGTTTGAACTAAAATCTCTAATGGATTTTATTTACTGGACTCTTGCAATGAAAAGCATACTGATGTTTGGAGGATTGTGCTCATCTGTGTTTGGCTGGAAGACAGTAAAGGTCAGAACTTCCGGATTCATTTTCCATGTTTTGATTTTCACGCTTGACACGTTTAATAAGATCTTATTATTGTGACTTTGCAATCATCAAAATCTCTTTAAAATTTACAATTTTGAGTCCCAGATCTTTCAAGTGATACATTGGATGTCAATATTAGTTTACAATTTAATTTCACTGTTTAAACATGCATTAAACATACATTTTTAACCACCCGTTGTTAAGAGGTTAATCCATGTCTTCAGAAGTGATTTGAGAGGTGTGAGAGAAAAACAGTATTTAAGTCCTTTTTTACTATAAATTTGCACTTTCACATATACATTAATCTTTTGTTTATTGGTGATTCGCATTCTTTGTGTATATTGCCACCTTTTGGGAAGGAAGGATAATCTTTTTCTCACCCACACCTGTCATATCACTTCTGAAGACATACACCGATCAGCCACAACATTAAAACCACCTGCCTTATATCGTGTAGGTCCCACTCATGCAGCCAAAACAGCTCTGACCCATCGAGGCATGGACTCCACAAGACCTCTAAAGGTGTTCTGTGGTATCTGGCACCAAGACATTAGCAGCAGTTCCTTTAAGTCCTGTAAGTAGTGAGGTGGGGCCTCCATGGATCGGACTTGTTGATCCAGCACATCCCATAGATGCTCAATCAGACTGAGATCTGGGGAATTTGGAGGCCAAGTCAACACCTTGAACTCTTTGTCATGTTCCTCAAACTATTCCCAAACAATGTGTGCAGTGTGGCAGGGTGCATTATCCTGCTGAAAGAGGCCACTGCTTTCTGGGGATACTGTTGCCATGAAGGGGTGTACGTGGTCTACAACAATGTTTAGGTAGGTGGTACGTGTCAAAGTAACATCCACATGAATGCCAGCACCCAAGGATTCCCAGCAGAACATTGCCCAGAGCATCACACTGCCTATGTCCAAATTATCTTAAAGACAACATGGCCACCTTCTTCCAGTGCTCCGTGGTCCAGTTTTGACGCTCAAGTGGCCATTGTAGGTACATTTGGCAGTGGACAGGGGTCAGCATGGGCACTGTGATTGGTCTGCGGCTACGCAGCCCCATACACAGCAAGTTACGATGTACTGTGTGTTCTGACACCTTTCTATCATGGCCAGTATTAAGGTTTTCTGCAATTTGTGCTACAGTAACTCTTCTGTAGGATTTGACCAGTCAGGCTCACGCGAATCAATGTGACTTAGGTGCCCATGACCCTGTCGCCGGTTCACCGGTTGTCCTTCCTGGACCACTTTTGGTAGGTACTATCCACTGCATACCAGGAACCCCCCACAAGACTTGCTGTTTTGGAGATGCTCTGATCCAGTCATCTAGCCATCACAATTTGGCCCTTGTCACAGTCACTCCAATCCTTACTCTTGCCCATTTTACATGCCTCCAACACATGAAATTCAAGAACTGACTGGTCACTTGCTGCCTAATATATCCCACCCTTTTGACTGGTGCCATTGTAACGAGATAATCAATGTTATTCACTTCACCTGTCAGTGTTTTTTTCTCTCCCCAATTTGTAATGCCCAATTCCCAATGCACTGTAAATCCTCATGGTGGTTTAGTGACTTGCCTCAATCTAGGTGGTTGCCTCCGTGCCTGAGACCGTCAATCCACCACACATCTTATCATGTGGCTTATTTAGCGTGTTACCACGGAGAAATAGTGTGTGTGGAGGCTTCATGCTATTCTCTGCAGCATCCATGCACAAATTGCCACGTGCCCCACCTGGATTCGAACTTGTGACACATATCTTGTGTATACTGTATGAATAAACATATATAATGTATAGTAAACCTTATTCCTCATTAAACCTTATCTGATGTAGGCCTAATTTACATAAACAAAACCATTTATCTGGTGTATATATATATATATAAATAAATATATATATATATATATATATATATATATATATAGGTTATAAAAAGCTTAGTTTGGTTAATATTTAATACATATCATTGCAACAGGGCCAAGTCTACATCATTTCAAAATAAGAGACCCCAGTGCATTTCAGGGTTGTTTATAGTTAAAAAAGTTATGTACCAAATCTTCATTTTTTTTCTGGTTATTATTTTGATATTGGTTGAACAATAAACTGCATCTGGGATTTTATTAATTTTGGACTCTTGTAGGCAATGTCTGTTCCCGTCACAGTAAGGAAAGACTAAGAACATTTGTATTAATCATTCTATAAATTGATCTTAAAATTAATCAGCCGGTTGACGACCTCTACAAACAACTTTTAAATTATATGTCACACATTGTATTATTAAACTGAAGATGTAAAAGGTGAAATTAAAAATATTTTTTTTTCTGTGTTCTCAAGTTAGCTCACAATCTAACCAGTTAGCCTATTAGCTTAGCATACAGCTAGCCAATTAGCCTGATATTTACACAGTGGGAAAGCTTCTTCTGTTCATTTTCGATCATGTTTCTCCACATTGTCGCCACCTAGTGATACACAATGAAATTGAATTGGTTTAAATGAAATTCAGATTAAATTAACCCAGTATCTCTTCTTTAGCTGAGTGGCCGAAGACGTTAACTGGCCTCCCCAGCACCTCGGGCACTACAGCCAGTGTGGTGGTCATCAGAGGGGACCGCATGTTTGTGGCTCATGTTGGGGACTCGTCTGTCGTGCTGGGGGTGAGAGAAGATCCTTCTGATAAAGTCATCAAAGCTGTGGAGGTCACGCAAGACCACAAGCCGGAGCTCCCGAAAGAGAAGCAGAGAATTGAGGGACTGGGAGGCAGGTGAGACACGCTCAAGTCACTGCCACACTCAATGACTTTCAATTCAGCATAGCAGTCATTCTCGTGGATAACATGCCTTCCGAAAACACATCAACCTTACCAACATATTCATACCTTAGTGTCCTAATTATTTTCCCTCTGTGATTTTTTTTTTTTTAGTGTTGTGAAAAAGTCTGGAGTGAACCGCGTTGTGTGGAAGAGACCCAGATTAACCCACAACGGCCCTGTTAGGAGAAGCACCCCGATCGACCAGATCCCCTTCCTCGCTGTCGCCAGAGCTCTGGGTAAATCAAGATAGTGCCACTTGGGAAAAATATATATTAATTATAACTATTATACACACTTTGTTCCCTGTAAAACTGAATCATATTCAGTACCTGTTCACTTTTTATAGTTAGTTAAGGGGTGCTAAAGCAGCACAATTCTAGAAAATTATGTCACAACTTGATTTCATTGTGTTCTATGCATTGAAATATGTCAAATAGAAGTTTACTTAATCCATTTAAGCTGGACTAGATGAATACGTTTGTTAATGTAGCATTGATGAAACTGGGCAGGGGATTTCTATTTCCCAGCATGCTTTGCATGGGACTCAAAAAGGACAGCAAATGTTAAAATGAAGTGTTTTTGTGCAAGATATACTGTACATGAAGGGGGATACTTAATAATAATTTTTAATGTTTTGTTATGTTGAGATTTAGAAGAGTTTAGTTTCTGAGTGTAGGGGTTACCGTTATGGTGAATAGTGGAGCTTGAGCAATTTTTTTAGTGTAGAACTTTATTAATGTCAGGTGGTCCAATTCTTTGGAAATCTACATAGCTTTATCAGGAGTTCAGATTCTGTGTGGGCCTCTATTAATATTGGCCCTTAATATCACAATGATTTTTCATGAAACTTGGGTACCTGTATTGCAAATATATCTATCTGTGCAGGTGATCTATGGAGTTATGACTTCTACAGTGGAGAGTTTGTGGTATCTCCAGAGCCCGACACCAGTGTGGTGACCCTTGACCCTAGACGGCATCGGTACATCATCGTTGGCAGTGACGGGCTTTGGAACATGGTGCCGCCTCAAGAGGCAGTGACTGTGTGCCAGAGCCATGATGAAGCTGTTGTATGAATTTTTTTTACATGAGTTTATCTCTCTCTCTCTCTCTCTCTCTCTCTCTCTATACACACATATACATTTATATATATGTATGTATGATATATATATATATTCACACATTTCTATGTATGTATGTATGTATGATATATATATATATACATATATACTTTTAATGAGAAAGTATAATAGCTCATGTTGTTTCAGATCTGTATGACTCATGTATGATGTGCCTTAGACACCATGCACTTTCATTGTATGATAAAAAGATGCAATGAAAGTGAATGGAGACTGAGACTATCATGCCTAATATCTGCTTTTATGTTTCACTGAAGAAAGAAAGCCATATGTATTTGGAACAACATGAGAGCGAGTAAATTATGAGAGATTTTTCGTGTGTGTGTGTGTGTGTGTGTGTGTGTGTGTGTGTGTGTGTGTGTGTGTGTGTGTGTGTGTGTGTGTGTGTGTGTGTGTGTGTGTGTTATACTCTCCAGGCACCTTTCGGGATTTCAGTTGCGCGGCGGCTAGGATGTTATGCATTGATGAGATGGCGTCAGCGGATGCTCCGTGCAGACAACACTAGCGTCATAGTTATCGCGCTGCCTGAGCCTGGCAAAGCCCACTTATCTATGCACAGAGACGAGGTGATACTCAGCCTGGCAGAGGGTCCACACTGTGATCCAGCAACAGGGTCCCGATCCAACACACCTCTCATCAAGGTAAAAGAAGAAACAAGTGTTTAAGCAGTTCCCAGATAATCCGAGACAACATAGATCTAAAGATGTACTGTTAGGGCTGTCACGATTATGAAATTTGGCTGACGAATAATTGCAATTATGGTCATTAATTGTTTAATTTAGGGCTTTCAAGATTTTGACGATTAATTGTCATACAAATCCTCACGCTTCATACACCGTAAGAATTGATTTATTCATATTTAAATTGTAATCACATAATATAATATGGTTATATGATTTCCTTTAAGGCTTCAAAAACTTTATTGTATTATATTTCATTTCCAAATACTTAAAATATGTCTCTCTGTTTGGTCAACTTGAGTCTTGGTCCATTTTACATTAACACTATTGTTTTTAGAACCCAACCAAGCTTAATTATATTATATTATATTATACACTGCCTGGCCCAAAAAAGTTGCACAATCTAAAATTTAATTGGCATGCATTCATCATGGCATTGTTTCAACAATCTTATGCAACGTCACAAAAAGTTTTTCCATCCAGAGTTGCATTAATTTTGGGCTGTGATCTTGTATTGATGATGAGAGAGTTGAATCACTCTGTAAAGTCTTCTCCAGCACATCCCAAAGACTTTCAATGGGGTTAAGGTCAGGACTCTGTTGTGGCCAATTCATGTAATGAAAATGATTCCTCATGCTCCCCGAACCACTCTTTCACAAGTTGAGCCCGATGGATCTTAGCATTGTCGTCCTGGAATATGCCTCTGCTGTCAGGAAAGATTGATGGGATAACCTGGTCATTCAGTACATTTCAGGTAGTCAGCTGACTTTTTTTATTACCGCATAACGTTGCTGAGTCTAGACCTGACAATTTCATAACACTGCCACCAGAGGCTTGTACAGTGGGCAATATACGTGACTGGTGCATCGCTTCTTGAGCTTACCTTCTTACTCTGATGCACCCATCGCTTTGGAATGGGTAAATCCGGACTCATCAGACCACATGACCCTTTTCCATTGCTCCACAGTCCAATCTTTATGCTCCCTAGCAAATTGAAGTCGTTTTTTTCTGATTAGCCTCACTAACTGACTTTGAAACTGACTTTCTTGTGGCAACACTGCTGTTTGGTCCCAATCCTGTAAGTTCTCGTCACATTGTTTGTTTGAAAATGCTTTTCCTTTCACTAATAAACATAGCTGTGACTTCTACTATTGATTATTTACGATGTGACTTCAAGTGTTTTAGTGATCTCCGATCACGATCATTAATGATTTGTTTACCGACCACATTTTTTCAGCGAAGCTGATGGTTCACCATTATTCTTCCAGGTTTTAATAATGTGTTGGGCAGTCCCCCACCCCCCCCAAAAAAAATTAATATCCACCTTCCTATCAAACAAATCCCACTTTCCCAACCTTCTATAAATCGCCTTCTCCCCACACAACTCCTGTATCCCCGCCATCTTCCACCCCCTGAGAATTATTCACCTGGCCACCATAACTCCGGCCAGGACCCAACCTCTCACGTGGGTATCCCCAAACTTAATGACCTCCCCATCACCCAAAATGCAGAGTCTGTGGCAAAATGAAAATTGTGTGTCCTACACATCACACATAAATGCTTGAATTTTCAACCAAAATTCCTGGATTTTAACATATCCCCAAAAAACATGGGTTGTGTCCCTGTCTTCTGTTTGGCATTGCCAGCAGGTGGGTGTGTCTTTAAGACCAAGTCTATGCAATCTAGATGGGGTCCAATACAATCGATTCAAAATCTTAAAGAGCCTCAGATGCAACCTTGAATCTCTAGATGCAGACTTTATTTTTTTTTCCGGGTCTTTTAGATTCTTAGTCCACAATCCCCCCTCTAATACCCGGGGGGGGTGCTACTCCCAAAAATAGTATAGAGCAGATGGTGTAGCTGTAAGTACCTAAAGAACTGAGATCTAGGAAATGTTGGACCAAATTTTCTAACTATCACATCCCCCCAGTCTCATCTCACCAAGCATATTAACACCCTTTATAATCCACTCCGACCAGCAGAAAGGGGACTCACCAATACTCAACTTTGGGTTTAGCCATATTCTCGAGGCAACATTTAAATAAATGTCTAAATTAAACACTTTGGACACTTTTGTTCATCGTGCATGCAGATGCGAGATAGCGGGGTACGTCTTAAGTTTTCCGGTTAGTTTAATAATAAGGCTTTTTAATAGTAAAATTAACATGAACCTTTCCTGTCATTGATAATTTAATGAAGCCCACCTGCCCACATCACTCAAAAACCTTTTTATTAAAGGGTCAAAATTAACTCAGACTAAATCACATACATTTGCTGGGAATGAAAAACAAAATACTTTGCCTTGTGTGGGCCATTGAAAGGTGCCCGGCTGAAAAAACCTTTCTGGACAGTATGCAGTCAGAGACAATGCTTTGGATTTAGACCAATTAACTCTGTATCCCAAACATTTGTAAAAGGAATTGATAATTCTGTGGAGGCAAGGCATAGATCTAGTAGGTTCGGAGATGAATAACAAAATATCATCTGCATAAATTAACAGTTTAGGCACCATACTTCCCGCTACCACCCCTGGAAAATCATCCCCCTTTCTTATCGCGGCTGCTAAAGGTTCCAGGGCAAGACAGAACAATAATGGGGAAAGAGGGCAACCCTGCCGGGTGCCCCTATCCGGAGTAAAATAATCTAAAATTAATACATTTGTTTGTATTGCTGCTCCAGGGAGTCTATAATGTAACTTAATCCAACCAATATAAGTACTCCCGAACCCGTATATTTCCAAAGACTTAAAAAGGTAAGTCAAGTGAGATGGCCGCGACCGGAGTCTGATCATTCGCCACTGACCTCATGATATTGATGAGAATCCTAATGTTACCAGAAGAACTACAACCCCAAATAAAACCCCAATCTATATGTATAAGAGATGTCATAATTTAATTGGTTAGCCAGAATTTGACAAAATGTTTACTTCTAACTAGATCAGGGAAATTGGACAGTAACTTTTACACTGGCTTGAGTCTTTGTCCTTTTTAAGAATCAGGCTGATACTGGCTTGTGTCATGTTTGGGGAAGCTTTCCATTCTTTAATGATTCCGTATAAACTTCTAGCAAAACTGGAGCCAGTTCTGTAGCATAAGATCTAAGCATAAGAGCTCATCCAGAAATTTCACCATATCTCTGCCTTCATGCTCAGGAATTCCAATAATCCGCAAGTTGTTCCTTTAGCTTCGATTTTCTGAATCTTCCAATTTTTCCAAAATGTTTTCCTTTCCATGTCTATCTTGGTCGCAGGCGGATTAGCAGATAATTCCCTTTCCGATGACTCCAGATAATTGATCCGTTTCTCAGCATCTGCCACACTTGTGACTAACTCAGAGAATTTTTCCATCGCCGTATCGATCGACATATTACAGCGAGATCCTCCGAGTCAGCAACTACCTTCGTCAGCATCACCAACGTGTTGGATAGTTGACGCTGGATTTCTTCTCCCACCGCACCATCCAAATCGCGTGCGTCCCTGATCCACAGGCCTATCTGGGCTTTCCTCTTGAACACGTAAGTGCCTTTTAATGTGTCCAGAGCCCAAGGATTTTTACTACTTTGGCATGTTTACCACAAACAGCAAATGTGCAACTGGATGTATCGAATTTCACCAGATATTATGTCATGAAAATAATTGTAATAAAAATTAGCAAAGTGCGCAGAGCAGTCTCACACGTCTGCACTTCACATGGCGTCACGTCTCTCCTTAGTTGTTTTCTATGCTTGATTCAGGCCAACAATTTGCCCCTTCTGAAACACAGTAACATCTTTTCCATGACGACAGGATATGTCTTCCGACATGGTTGTTTAAGAAATGAGAAGCTACACACTGCATCGGTTAGAGATAAAAGAATTGTTGCCAGCTGAATCATATAAATCACTGCAATAATGATCCAATCATAGGATATGCATTTAAATTCAATCAGCTACTTTTGTTTTGACCAGGCAGTGTGTTATATTATAGTGGAGGACAAAAATATCGGCGTTCTTGGTAAATATGAGCAAAGAAGGCTGTGAAAAAAAAGTCTTTATTGATTATCCTTTTGATCTTTTATTCAAAAAAAATTACAAATATATATATATACTCTAATGGATATCAAACAATTGCAAATACAAGTTTTATCAAAAAACAAATATTTTTGTCAAAAATATGTTGCACAATTATTGGCACACCTAGAAATTTTGAATGAAGAGTGAAATATATCTGAAGTATATTCCCATTCATATATAAAAAGTGACTAGGAACATGAAATTGTTCAGCCATGACTTCCTGTTTCAGAGGGGCTATGCATATGCATATGAAGTAACACACAAGCCAAATTCCCTTAGTCATCAATCACAATGGGTTAAGACCAAAGAATAAAATTATAAGTAAGAAAGACAGCCTGAGTTTATTTTTGGAATGCTCACATAACAATGGAAAATGAGACACAAAAACACATTTTTATATTCATGGCATTTCAATATTTGCTTAAAATGTGATGATAATTTCATATGTAGACGTTAATACGGGATTTAAAGAGTGTGCATGTACGTAAACAGACCGGATAAAAACGTGTTCGAATGGAGCCATACAACTAGTCAACAAGCTAAAGGAGTTCAACATTTCTGGGAGTAAAACCTATACCCATTTATACACACCAATGTAAAATATCGACAGTTCCTCATGTTTGCGTATATGCACTCATACGCTGGGGGAATCCCAGATTTTTGTAAAAGGGGAAACCCTTTATTGTAGCGCAGTTCCAGTGCATATCGCAATGAAAATTTAAGTAAACGAAAGCCTTCCTCGGATGCCATGTTTGTTATTTACACAAGCGTCACAGGAATATTACTTCGCTGTTGAGGAAGCTGCTTACTAAATGAGCTGCGTGTATACGGGAGTAAAGAGTACGCATGTAAACCGTAATGCTACTTTCTCACAATAACCCGCTTTCTTGCAATAAGCTGCTTTCTGATATCCATGTAAACGTAGTCAGTAAGTGACATGAGCCAGAATTGAAATCCTATCACCTGTATGAGCACTACTGTGGAACACATGCTAACCACTAGGCCACAGCTCCGAAGTAATTTACTAATAATGAAAACATCTAAACTTGTTCTTGCACTTGCATGTGCTGTTTTTAGCTGACTTTAGTAGACAAAAACAATAGTTCATGAAAAGCCTGAACTTCAAGAGATGTCTTTACACTGTCCAGACTGCAGAACCAATCAGAATCTTTCCGATAAGCCCATTGAGTGAGTTCCTCCTCATGTTAGCCACACTTTGGCTCTGTGCCCACAAAAAGAGACTCTGTTCATGCTGTTCATCATCCTTGCTTGCTTTCCTTCAAGCGTCTTTATCTTCTCACTCTTTTTGTCTCTTTTTTTTGACTCCCTATTGTGGTCTCCATTGTCAGAGCTGTTCCGATGGAAGCCATGTCTCCACGTTTGTTTGGCTCCAGCGTGTTTGAAGCACGACTCCTCCAGCTGCTTTTGGCTGTTTTTGCCCTGGAGAGTGGACAGATGTTTGTGTTTTTAATCCTTTTAAGTGGAGTGGATTTGAGGTTTCGGAAGGCTGCTTTGATCTTTTGTTCCTGTTTGCCCTGCTGGTGCTGTTATGATTTTGATAGAGGGGAAATGAAAAATAAAGAACAAGGCAAAAGAATGCAAAAGAGCAGCTATGACACATTTTACACTATTGTAAAGTTGTGATGAAGACCAGACATTAAGCTTGGTTTATTTGTATTTTGTCTTTGAGTTGTTGTTGTTCTTTTGTGCACAGCTTAAATCTTTTCCATACCTGTTACTTTCTCCTACTTTTTAACTTGAGATGGGAATCCGTTTAACGATTCTCATTCATTAATGGTTCCATTTATCTTATTTTGATTAAGATATTGTGCCCTTCACAATTTGTTGCCAAATTATGAGGTAATTTCAGTTTTCAACAGAGCAGGTATAACAAATCAGAGACAAATTAATGCAGTTCTTCCAAAAGGAACATACAACATTTTTTAGAAATATCCAATCCAATAAATGGTCCTACTGTAACTATATATGAAATACCAATTCTAAACAAAAGAATGTGCTAAAATGTTTTATTTATAAAAAATAAAAAATAAATTTGTTTTTATTACAACATAACTAGTAATGTGTAAGCCTATTTTTAACTTCACATAATCACATGAACAATCATTCAATAACTGCACCGCCTGTTTAAGTCTTAGGAGCCTTACTTTTACATTTATTCATTTAGCAGATGCTTTTTTCCAAAGTGACTTACAAAATGAGGAAGTATACAACAGAAGCGATTCATCTTAAGAAGACAGTAACATTTCAAAGTTTCAGTTGCATTAGAAAAGCACTAGCCAAGACAGAGATTAGAGTGCAGCAATTGTTTATTAATTATTATTATTATTATGAGTGTATGGTCAAATGCTCACAAAAAAGTTGTGTCTTTAGCCGTTTTTTTGAAGACAGAGAGGGAGTCTGTTTCTCGGATGGAGTTCAGAAGGTCGTTCCACCACCCAGGTACAGTGAAGCCGAAAGTCTGGGAAAGTTATTTGGTGCCTCTGTGTTGGTACAACAAGGCGCCTCTCATTAGTTGACCACAGGCTTCTGATGTTGTACAGTGTAAATCTACATGATCGAGCTGTATTTGAGTTGGTTGTTGATGCTTTCCCCTAAATTTCTGACCATTTTGGTGCCTTAAGTACAACGTTAAAACACGGTAACAGTTCAGTCATTTCAATTTGGACATGATGGAAGTCATAACTTCCAGGTCAGTGAGATTACAAATTTTTGTAGGGGTTAAGACTTGTTTGCTGCACATGGAAAATTGGGGGAATTTCAATAGAGAACTGCTTATATTTTGATCTTTATAGTAACTATTGTTGTTGGTGTGTACCGATAAGGGATGAACTTGAATGAAAAATTTAATGTTTTGAATAGTTTAGCTATCTACATTTAAAAAAGCGGTAGCTTGACTAGGTCCTTGTGGTGTCACAGTTACTCACCTCAATCTGGGTGGCAGAGGACAAGTCTCAGTTTCCTCTGCTTCTGAGAAAGTCTGTCCGTGCATCTTATCACGTGGCTCATTGTGCATGACACCACCGAGACTCCATATGTGGAGGCTCATGGTACTCTCCGCGATCCATGCACAACTTGCCACGTGCCCCGTTAAGCGCAAGAACCACTAATTACAACCACGAGGAGGTTACCCCATGTAACTCTACCCTCTCTAGCAACTGGGCCAATTTGGTTGCTTAGGAGACCTGGCTGGAGTCACTCATCACACACTGGATTTGAACTTGCGACTCCAGGGTTGTAGTCAGCATCAATACTCACTGAGCTACCCAGGCCCCTCTAATGTAACTGCTTTAAATTTTGATTAGCTTTCTCCACACTGCTAATTAGAAGTTTTTTTTATATAATAACAAGAAATATTTAAAACCCAAAATAACAATATATTTTCCCCTCTGCAGACTCCGGATCCAGACCTGTCCTCAGCCAGCAGTGAGTCTTTGCCAGCCCTGGAGAGGAGAAATGGTTTATCAGGAGTCGATCTTAGTGCAGAACCCCCTTTAGAGGAAAACCTCCCTTACATTGATCTCAATGACAGAGCTGCTTTGACTGTGTGCCACAGCGAGGCCAACCGAACCCCAGAGATGCCCCTGTCTCCCCCTGATGTGTCCAGTCCGGGAGGGAAGAGACCCAGACGCAGCCCTCTCACCCCCAGCAGCTCCCGCCGAAGGACTGAACGCTCCGTACTCAAACGCAACAGCACAAAGAGTACCAAACGCACACCCAATGTCTCTATACTACAGCATCGCAAAGCAACCCTCTGCGCATGCTAAATTCTTCCGTCGGACTGTTAACACAAACTCGGAGACAAGTAAAGATGGCCGTTCAGCCTACATCCTGCTATATAAAATTCTGCATGGCCATCTGAATAAATAACTGCTATTGTTTGTTTCCATGTTTTGAGTATGTTCCACTGTTTCTGTTTCATCTATTTATGGAACGTTCACATCGTGTCGTAATTACGAGGACTAGTAAAAACTTCTCCGTTGAACTTTGCAATTTATGAAAGCTCCAATTTGACTGTCGTGACGTCATGTAAAAAGAACCTAAAAGTTACTTTGCACATAATTCTGTTTAATATGCCATTTTATTATAGCCTGTGTTACCTAATGCCCTTTTTTTTTTTTCGAGAATACTTGGAGGTGAATTCATATTAATAGTAAGCTGTACATGGATCCATTTCGGCATTATGAATGTTTCTATAAAAACATACTTTCTCTGAGGACATGAAAAGCTCAGAGTAGAATCTTTGAGTTGTCATCCCATGATTACAGTAAAGCCATCATAATGTGAAAGCAGCATTAATCAATGATTTTGTAGTCCAGTCTTGTGTTATCATTATTTTTTTCTTCCTCTTTTAATGGCTTGAATATTAAAAAAAAATAAATCGTTTTTAGCTTTTAGAGGGTATTCTATGAAAACAAAGACTGCATATCACTCCTAAAGTGTTCATTTTAACCTCCCATTTAAATTAAAGAACAGGATTATTCAAGTCCATCATGAATTGGATAAGAGATGTACAGATTTCTGAAAATGACCAAATCGTTGGAGGTATAACAATATATATTTTTGTACTTGTTATATTTTTTTACATTTTCAAGATACCCATTTTATTGTCCCATGATGCTGGTATGCACAGTTGCCCATGCCAGTATACATTCTTTGTGCATTAACTATTGGTATAAATATTTTCAAATGTATTTGTTAACGTTGTCATGTTAAAATGTTTTTCTAATTTTCAGTTGCTCCATTTTTAATTTTGAAAAAGCATGAAATGAAACTTGAGACAAATCTCATATTACAAAGCAAATGCATACATTTTTTGCTAAAAACTTGGTTAAAGGGGTGGGGATTGCATGTTCATACCACCATATGAATGAAGTACAGTTATATCCTTTAAAGCTACCTTTTTGTTGGGGAGTGTTTATTCAGGGACTGTTGTATGATGGGATCCAAAATTGCTTCTGTATTTCAATATTGCAAGTTATTTAATATTCTTTCATATCAATGTATTGCAGATAACATATTCCAACACCAGTTACAGAGCTAAATTAAGTAATGTGTATTTATATACTAATATTTTGACTGTACAGCACATTTTAAGCAGGTTGTTTGATGCCCCATGTTTAAGACTTTATCTTTTGAGGGATATTTTCCAATAATATGTCAAGGTTAATGATAAGTATGAAATAAATAGTATTAAACCATAAGTACCATTATGTTTTTATCCCTAAACGTGAACCTTTACCATTTGCTGTGGCGGAGGTCTTGGTTGTGGTGTTGCCTTGAATGACAATGGCATGAGTGCGTTTGCTGGAATTTACTCAAATAAGTAAAAATGTCCTAAAGAAATGTAGAAAATGTATATGGCCTCTCTACTAAGGCCCTTAATAAACAGTCCAGTAAAAATCCAGTATCTGCTCAATCAGATTCTGCATATTAAAATTTGTCAGAGTGACTTTACTTTTTTTTTTACAAAAAAAAAAAAAAAAAACAGTCCCTTTTGAAAACAGTAGAGATTTCCAAGTGTAATGTCTCTGTGGTCTGAGCAATAGAGGCAATGGTGGTTTATCTCTTGCACTGTGGTCTTCTGAAATGTGTGGTTAGTCATGATATTGAACTGCATCTCTCTTTGGAATAGGATTGTATATCAGTGTTTTGGATGCTGTCTTGTTCGGGGTTTGGTATTTTTCCTGGAATTGCAATAAAGAAATGTCATACACACTTTGTGTCTAAATATTCAAGCTTATTGCTGCTCTTTGTGTGTTTATTTTGAGCGTTTTGTGGCCTGACAGAAATGGTTCACACCAAAGATTCTGTCATTTAGACACCCGCATGTCATTTCAAACCCGTTCGACTGTCTTCTGTGGAACACAAAAGATAGGGACTGATAGCACAGACACCATTCACTTTCATTTAATCTTTTTCATTCGACAGTGAATGGTCAACCTGCCAACCTAACATTTTAAAGGGATAGTTAACCAAAAAATTTAAATTCTCCATAAGTGGCTAGCAAACATATGATGCCATAGACTTTATTCACAGTAGCGCCATCTTTGATTTTTGACGTGAATGAAAACAAGGCTGTGATGTACAGCCTCTTCATTGGGTTTACTGTTGTTTAAAGTGTTTTTTGGATCGTTCTGCTGACGAAACATTGAAAAATATGTTTTCAAGAAATTTCAGTAGGCTAGACAAAAAACTCCAGACTAGGCTACACGAGTTGCGGAAAGTAAGATGTGATCTAGCAGATTTTTGATAGCTTTAAAACATGTCATTGATGAAACAGTAAGTATATTTCTCACACAACCTCGTTTTCGTTCCCGCCAAAGATTTGTGAATAAGTCTGTAGTTGACATTTTAATTTATTTAATTTATTTATTTTGACCTCCGTTTTCGGAATTATCTTCCCAATGCATTTTTTTTTTTATTGGATTTTGTTTGAAATAAATGCTACTTGGTTTGATTGTTTGTTATCTAATACAGTTGAATTCGTACAATTTAAGTGTTCAAAGACCTTTTGGATCCATTCAAATAGGTAGCCTACATTTCCTTTGAAAGATATTTCCATAATCAGCCACAAGGTGTCACTCCATACTAAAGAGTAGACCGACGGTTCAGCTTTATGCGCATCAGCCGCTGGATAGTTTTGTTTGGCATTTTCTTGCAGGCTAGTCTGAGAGAATGAGTTCCTTACAGCAGCTAAACCCACATCAGGGGCGTAGATTCGGGGGCAGGGGTAATCAAAGCAAGCAATAAAACAAGCTGAGGACATGTGATGCATCTGTTTCTCAAACTAGAGACTCTGATGTACTTATCCTCTTGTTTAGTTTAAAATCTGGCCTTCCACATTTCTTTCTGTCCTTGTTAGAGCCAGTTGTCCTTTGTCTTTGAAGACTATAGTGTACACCTTTGAATGAAATCTTCAGTTGTTTGGCAATTTCAAGCATTGTATAACCTTCATTCCTCAAAACAATGATTGACTGACGTGTTTCTAGAGAAAGCGGTTTCTTTTTTGCCATTTTTGGCCTAATATTGACCTCAAGACATGCCAGTCTATTGTATACTGTGGCAACTCATAAACAAACACAAAGCCAATGTTAAGCTTCATTTAATGAACCAAACAGTTTTCAACTGTGTTTGATATAATGGCAAGTGATTTTATAGTACCAAACTTATCAATTTAGCATGATTACTCAAGGATAAGGTGTTGGAGTGATGGCTGCTGGAAATGGGGCGTGTCTAGATTTGATCAAAAATAACAAATGTAAAATAGTGATGGTGCTGTTTTTTTTACATCAGTAATGTCCGGACTATAGGCTACTTTGTGATCAGCTGAATGCCACTTTGGTGAATTAAAGTACCAATTTCCTTCCGAAACAGCAAAATCTGTACATTATTCCAAACTTTTGGCCACCAGTGTATGTATATATATATATATATATATATATTGCAATAGAACACCTGTGGGAACATGATGATGATGATGATGGTTGTGGTTTAGTAACAGAAGAGAGCAAGGAATTGGGTTCACATCACCAATTTGTCATGATATTATGAGGCCTTAAATAGTTACATTGAGATAAAATGTATGATTTGTGTGTGTGTGTGTCGCACAAAACACATCAGTGCTCTATCTCAGTTTCATGCTGCATTACAACACTACCACACTGGCTCAAGTCTCAGTGTCTAATGGTTATCAGATTTGTATCAGCTGACCTGATGGACAATGGTGCAAAGTGAAGGGATTAACCCAGAAAAACAATTGCATTGTAAAGCACTTGTATCTGAAGCCCACATTACATTACATTGCCCCGGGGCAAGAGATTGGCCTCACACCTGTCACTGGTGCACTCTCACTATGTATTAAGGCAACTATAAGCCTTTGCATTTCCTATCGTGCTTGCTAAGAACTGATGATGTTATTTGACAGTCAAGCGTCAGACTTTAAATTTTGAGGGAACACAACTGGGCGCGTTCAAAGAATTTGTAACCAGTATCACAGAATCAGGGGTGGACGTAGCTCTCTGCAAATGTAGGCATCCGCTTAGAGCCCCCAGAAGCCAAGGGCCCCCTAAAAATACAAATAATATGCTTTGCTATTATCATTAATGCTAAATAACATGTGCTGAAATTTGAAATATCACTGTTACAACACCGATATGATTGATGTTGTTATTTTCACCACCATCAATGCAAGCAACCCCCTTTCCCCTCTGACCAGGCTGTAGAGGAATATTCCAAGGTTTTTATGCATCTACGCAAGTTCGTAAACCGGTGAAAGTTACCCAAACTGCTTGGAAAGTTTTGTGTGATTTCACCGTATATTCAGTTGCAAGTTACTAGTTAAGCTACATTGTTGCTAGTTCAGTTTGGTTTGAATTTGTGAGAGAAATGTTTTAACAGAATTGAGACTTCCTAAGGTAACACTGTCTTTCCAAACGGATCAGATTGCTTCACAGCGTGCACCGCCACCTGCCGCTGCTTCCACGAGCACAGCACTCACTATAGTCACAATACACAGTGCTGATGATGATTATGATCGGGGTTGACACTCATAAATGACATTTTCTTTTTTATTTCATGTGTTATTGTAGTTTACCTTAATAATTCTACCTGAATAATTACAGATTAACATTGATTATGACAGCTACTGTGCGGGCAAGATCAAATCTAAAATGACATGGCTCAATCCTTATGGCACTCATTTCACATGCTTTGCAGTTATGTAAGCTTACCTGTCCAATAATATGAACACCAATATAGGGTCGGTTTTGATCCCCAAAACCAAACGAATGTCCCTCCAGGAATGAAATACCCTACCAATGTTCACTCTAGTTCCCCGTCTGTCGCTCACTCAACGTTGTGTCGAATGAAGCGATGCTGTACCGAGCCACTGTAATGGCCGAACCTTATTCTCGGGTCCTCAGTGCAAAATCGAAATGGACAGATGCACGATTCCCTCCTTTTATACCCGAATGTCCGGGGGAGGGACATGCAAATTCTCTCTGCCAATTTCTCATTGGCCTTTTCTCAAGTTCAGAGGTAACTGAGACCTTCAAGAAAGACCCCTAGTGTTGCTTCATTCGATACAACATCGTGTTCACTCCATAGGGGAACAGAGGTTACAATAGAAACCTAGACGTTTTCGGTCGACCACGATCACGTTCCTGCTTGGCCAGACAGTATTCAGTAGAAAAATGTTTTTTTGTTTAGTTTATTGGCTTACTTAGAGTTTGTGTAGGAGTCGGTGTTGTGCTGGATTCCATCCAGGAGTGGACTGTGAAGAGAAATCGGCCCGGGATTTTACATAGAAACTGGCCAAAAGTAGTTGAGCGGGGTGAGTGTTTCTGCATATCTCCCTTCTATCACAGCGCTGTTTTGTGACCCGTTCTGCATAACGCGGTGGCTCATTTCAGCTCATCGTGGCACATTCCGCCTATTTCGCGGCCAGCCCACTGGCTCGCACCTGAATGGCCCCAAATTGCGTCAGCCCACTGGGAAAATGCCGGTATGCCAGATTACCAATACAGCACTGATTCTCTATTACCTAGTGTTGTTGCTGTTGAATAGCGGAAGAGAAGCACTGAGGCAAGGCTCTCGGGAGCGCAAATAAGCGTCACATCCTTTGGATTTTCCTGGCAAAACCAACCCGCTCCCTTCACATGAAAATCAGTCTACAGGCTTTCATAGGTAACCTAGAAAGTCCGGGAAGGGCTCATTTTTTAAATTGCATTACAAGCCGTTCACACATTGGCAAAAAGACAAATATTACATGAAAATTGTTACATATTGCACCTTTAAAAGTTGGTCAAAGCCTTCTGGAAACATTTAAAGTAAACTTTTTGTCTAATAATTTGGATATAGGTAATTCAGGGTCAAGTTGATGGTGGAAAAGTGCATTAAAAAAGTGAGAAAGAAAAAAGTTATTGTAGTGATATATATTGTATTGTAGTTCATAGTAGCAGATTGTGTTTTTATAATGTGTTTTCAGACATTATTAACAACTCTCTTGAAATAAAGCAAATCAACTGAGAGTAAAATAGTGAAGTCTTCCTTGGATGCCTTGTGTATTGTTTACACAAGCGTTGCAGGAAAATATTGCTGTGGAGAAAGCTGCTTACTGACCAAGTCACATGTATACGGAGTAATACATACAGTGCTATACAGTAAATGAGAGTGCTGTTTTCTCGCAATAACCCGCTTTCTCGCAATTTCTGGTGTCCTTGTAACCATAGTCAGTGATATCTTTAAGGGCGTAGGAATAATGTCACCATACCATTCCATAAAAAAAGAAATAATAAGAATAAGAATAAAAAGACTTACAGCACCTTTAAGAGAAAATCAACCTAAATGTGTGTAACTGAAGAGGGCCCCATTTCTTTACTTTGTCTAGGGCCCCCAAATCACTAAATCTGCCCCTGCACAGTGGCTTATACAAATCACTACACAAATGTTGGTTAATCTCCATAAACAATGATAGACAATCTGTTCCATCAAACAACTCTCTAAGCCAAACCACTCTGACTTAAAAGTACTGATAATCATGGCCTTGCCAGTTTAGAGTATGGGGGGCATTATCGGCACCTGTTTGTTTGTTCGCTCGCTTTCAGTGGCCTTGGCTCATCCTCTGTGCTGAGCTTTTACAGTCATTATCACAACACGAGTATGCTCATCTTAGTGATGATGACTGTATGGCCTTGCTGTCAATCTCTCCCATAGATGTTTTTTTTTTTTCAGACTCATGGATTTCTTAGGGTTAAATGCTTGCAAGTAGTACAGGATGTGCTGTTTTCCATTCATATTTTATTAATATAACATTAATATTCATGATCCATTTTCCAAACTCAAATCTTTTCAGTACTTTGACTATGTAACTGCATCAAACAGCCTTCTAAGAGAATCCAATGTAAATGCCCATAGGAAAGAAAAATTACAAAAAGATTTTATTGACGTGAACAGCAATATCATTAAAAGGAGAGTTTCAAAAATGTTCCAGAAGAAATCCCAACAAAGTCATAAACTTAGCTCAGATGTGCCAGGATTCCAAAGTCTACAATCAAAAGTCAAAGATTTCTGTTTAAATTCAAACATTTCTCCTAAATTTCACAGAAGAATAAATACATTTTAGTAGGTATGGGCATTTAGATTAATTTTGTTGTCGATTGCTCTAGCACATAAAAAATTAGTAATAGATTACTTGAAATTAAAAAGTTCAGCCTTCAACTTTTGAACCTGTTTTCTTATGCGCACTATGCATAAACAAAAATACCTAGTTAAAAAAAACTAATAAAAAAACAAACAAACAAACACAATGAGTCTATGTCTTCTGCAGCAATACAGTCACTTTAAATAATAGCAGAATTTTATTTTTGGCAGAACTAATGGCAAGATTTAGGTAAGAGAAGCAATTTTAATGATGCCCATGGCAGACAATGGCACAAAACCAATTGCAATTTTGGAGTAGTGTTTTTACTAGTCCAATATTTGAAGCTGAAAGAGTACTCGATGAATCGATTACTTGTGCACATTCCCAATTTGTACATTTATTTGCACATACATTGTATAGCTCAATACTCTTATAGGGTCCTATAAAATCACTTTTATTTTTTTCGCTGATGATCAGGGTTTTTTTTATAGATCTTGAAAGGATGTCGCAAGCCACTGGCACCTCTCATGATATATAATATTGTGAGGAGATTTAAATCTTTTGATGGATTCAGTCCTTGATCATAGTGAAGCAAACGTGTGTAAGCCCCCTAGAGCAACACTGAATCTTCAAAGAATGTGTAAAAAATCTTGGTCTTACAGATATTTGTAACCCATCTGGTAGGGACTGTAATTTTATTTCTTGAGTCCATAAGATAAAAATAAGAATTGATTTTTGTTTATATCTAAGACTCTCATTTCATCTTTTGAAATTGGAAAATATTTAGTCTCAGATCACACCCTGGTGTGTTTAGAGGTGTTGCCACATACAGAGAAAAAAACATCATATAGAATGCGCTTAAATGTATCTCTTTTGCAAAATCCTGAATTCCAACAAATGCCAAAGGCTGAAATCAATGTCTATATGGAGACCAACTGGTCCTCAGTATCCTCTATGGGGATGGATTGGGAGGCACTAAAGACAGTTCTTAGGGGCCGGATCATACAGTATGCCTCATTCACCAAAAAATCCAAAGCACAAGAACTTGTGGAATTTAAAGGGAATATTAAAAGTGCCAAGGCAATGCTGAAGCGCCGAATGTAATCTAATCGCCTCAGAGAATAGACCCTATTGAAATAAAGATATAATACTATTTTGTCGCGGAAGGTGGAGTTTTGGCTACTCAGGGCATGACAGTCATACTTTGAGTTGGGGGACAAAGCAGGGAAGTATCTGGCTAGATATACTGTAAACTCAGCAAAAATTAGAAACGTCCCTTTTTCAGGACACTGTATTTTAAAGATAATTTTGTAACAATCCAAATACCTTTACAGATCTTTATTGTAAAGGTTTTTAACAATGTTTTCCATGCTTGTTCAATTAACCATAATTCAAGGTTCGTCATGGTCTGGGGCGGTGTGTCACAGCATCATCGGACTGAGCTCAACGCTGTGCGTAACGGAAGACATCCTCCTCCCACATGTGGTACCCTTCCTGCAGGCTAATCCTGATATGACCCTCCAGCATGACAATGCCACCAGCCAGAATGCTCGATCTGTGCATGATGTCCTGTAAGACAGGAATGTCAGTGTTCTGCCATGGCCAACAAAGAGCCCAGATCTCAATCCCATTGAGTACATCTGGGACCTTTTGGATTGGAGGGTGAGGGCCAGGGCCATTCAAGTGTAAGCGTTAACTTCGAAATTCCCTGATCCAGCTAGATGTTAAAATATTGTCAACAATTTTGTCTAACTGATTAAGTAAAGTTATTAAATTTCTTATACATAAAGATCAAGTGGGGTTTATTCAGGGCTGTAGCTCTTCTGAAAACATTAGGCGTTTCATCAATATCATGTGGTCAGTGGCGAATGAACAGACTCCGGTCGCCACTATCTCACTTGATGCCAAAAAGGTGTTTGGTATGGTAGAATGGGATTATTTTTTTAAGATTTTGGAAATATATGGGTTTGGGAATTATTTTATTGGATGGATTAAGTTACTTTATAGACACCAGGTAGTGGTAGTACAGACAAATGGATTAATTTCAGACTATTTTACTCCGGAAAGGGGCACCAGGCAGGGTTGCCCTCTTTCCGCATTATTGTTCTGTCTTGCCCTGGAACCATTAGCAGCTGCGATAAGAAAGGAGGAGTGGCGCATAAGCTTTTGCTTTACACAGATGATATTTTATTATTCGTCTCCAACCCTACTAGATCTATGCCTTGCCTCCACAGAATTATTAATTCCTTTTCTAAGTTCTCAGGAGTTAATTGGTCTAAATCCGTAGCTTTGGCTCTGACAGCGTCCTGCCCAGTAACGGCTTTTCAGCCGGATGCATTCCATTGGCTCAAACAGGGCATTTGGGCATTTTATTCCCAACAAATTTGTGTGATATAGTTGTTAATTTTGACCTTTTAATAAAAAGTTTTTCGAGCGATGTGGGCTTCATTATATTCAGATTGAATTAAAAGAAAGGAAGCTTAACTTCACATTGGATTCGAAGAGTGGAAATTTAAACTCACACTGGATCTAGAAACCAGAAGTTTATGTTCACATTGGATTCAAAGAGCAGAAATTTAAGCTCACATTGGATACGGAAACCAGAAGTTTAAGTTCACATTGGATTCGAAGAATGGAAGCTTAAATTCATACTTGATTCGAAGAGAGGAAGTTTATTTTCATACTAGATTCAAAGAGTGGGAATTTTATTTTACATTGGATTTGAAGAGCTGGAGTTTAAATTCACACAGGATCGAATGAGTAAAAGTTTATTTGACACTGGATCACAAAATATATTGGAAATTCACAATGGATCCTAAGAGCAAAATTTACATTTTCAGTGGATCCGAAGAGCAGAAGTTGAAGTTGACATTGAATCCAAAACGTGGAAGACATTTGGTTTGACTATCTGACAAAACTGACTGTAATGATTTCAAGCAACAGAGAAACTGGATTTGTTATACAATCCAAACTTCTCATTTATGTTGCACCTTTTAGATATTCTGGAATAAAGCTCTTCTACTTTTTATAAAAACACAAACTTTGCATGAAATTAGTGAGAAAATCTATAAACATGAATCCTAAGAGTAGCCTAATGGCCCTGAACTGAATACTATTGATATATTTGTCTCTACTAGCACCCCATCTAATCCAATATCCTCTATATGCTGGGACATCTGCTTTGATCCCCCAATCAATGGGAAATCACATCCAATGTAACTGATAAATAATATCAATTGAAATATAATGCAATCGGCGGGACGGCAAACAGGATCTGAGAGGAAAACTCTGACATTTTTAAATGTGATTCATGATAATGGTGCTCATTTAAAACCATGCCTTTGCTTGTCAGCTGGTGGAAATGTTGTTATGACCTGACATGTATAATGTCGGCTGCAACAAAGAGATCTGTCAAAAGGAGGGGGAAATAGTGCTCTGCCTCTGTTAGAGGAATCAAAATTTACTATCTCATTCGTAAGGGCATTCATGGATTCTGTTGTCCCCCTAATTTGGTTATAAACTGTTGAAGGAGTGCTTGAACTTGTTATTGAATTGAACACAACAAGGGCATGTGTGCACAGTACATGAAAGACATATGTGAGATGAGGCAATAAATAGAATGGTACACTTTGTTCCCCAACAACAGACACACACACACACACACATGAAAAGGGCATAAGTGCATTGTTTAGTGTCTTTGGAAGCCCAGAGTATGATATTTATCTTCTGCAATTAATGTATCCCAACAAATATGATTAAAACATCCAAAATATGTGCAATGTGTTGGTTCACTCAAAAATGAAAATTCTCATAATTTACTCACGCTTATGTTTCAAACCCATATAACTTTCTTTCTTATGTGGAACACAAAAGAAGAAGATGAAACAAATATCCTAGCCCGTCTTTTCAGTGCAATTGCTGTTGACAGTGACTCACTTTAAAGATTTTAAAAGCACCCAAATGCATAATAAAATAGCTGAAGCAACTCATGCATCATATTCAGTCTTCTGAAGGCATACACATTTTTTTAGCTGAGACAAGTAGTACATTTTCATTGAAAACCTGTGTTGTTTTTAGCAACCTGTTAAGTTCTCACTTAAACTCTGTAAACAAGCTTCTCTCATATTGCTCAAGAACACACATCTAAGTTGTTATGATAAAAAGAATGCAATATTATTGCATTTTTCATTTTTCATTTTCATTTGATTAAAGTTTTAATAAATTCATTTGATTAGGCACGATTTTTATACTAAAATTGAATTCAACTGTTGTTTACAGAATTCAGAAAAAATAAAACTGGAATCTATGAAATCTGGAAAAATAAAAAGGAACTGGGAAAAAAGAAATAAAACATAGGGCCCTACTATGTGAACAGGTATTTGGCATCTTAGCTGTTACTATATTGGTATTTTAGCATGGTTGGAATGCTGTATTTCCCAACCAGCATCCAGGATGAGAACTATCCATTTTTAAAAAGATTTAAATGACAGTTTGTTTATAAAAGACATGGTAGACACATTTACCAGCCTAACTAAGAACTAGGACTGTCAATCGATTAAACATTTTGATTAAATTAATTAGATGATCTGCTGATTAATTAATCGCATACAGTATATTAATATTTATTGACTAAGGCCCCCAATATATACATGAAATATAAAGATGATTTATTGTATAACATTTTTAATAATTATACATTTTATGTAATGTTTTGATAAAATGTTTTAATTTAATTAATTATGTTACATGCCAGTTAATTAATCGAATTCTACGCAATTCATTAAAAACATTATTATTTGCTGAGATATCCCTAATGCATAATATTTCAAATATTTATAAATACAATACGTATGGCCTATAATAAATACATAACACGGATTGAAATTTAGTTTGAAATAAATTGCTTTGTTTTAGCAGATGAATAAAGCATTGATTAGACAATACAAAAAGTGGATTAAGAGCTCAATATATTTTGAACAAACCTACAGTTGACAGCAATCTGTTTTGCATTGAGTCGATATGTCCAGTTCTCACAGTACGTGTTCTAGTCTGTTCTATTTTTAACTGTAGGTCTTTGTACATGTGCGTGCCTCAGACGGATGCGTTTGGAGTGTCTCACTGGTGCGTCATAAATGCTGCATTTTTAGGACAATTTGTCAAGTTAAAAGTAGTGGAAACTTTGAGAATCACGTCTTAAGATTCCTGTATTCTGTTGTACTTCACCCACCTGTTGTGCACCATGAGGGGTTCTCATTCAGCTGCACTGCTTGTGAGGTTTGTTGAGGCACGCTGCCACCTATTGATGTGGCTTGTAAAAGCAGATGCTTTGTTAGGGAATTTACGTACAGTGGGTATGATTAATTTAAGTACATTTTCAATATGTTATTTTTTAGATAATTAATCACACTAAATGTACACGTTAAATCGACAGCCCTAATATATATATTGTGGTAGCAGACAAGTAAGGATTTTACAAAAAAAAGGGGCTTTAAAATTCAAAATATTTTTTTGTTTTATTTCCATTGAGCATAACTGTATTATTGGCCTACTTCCTTAATGCAGACAGAGCATCTCACTGGTTCTCAGCATCTCTAGTCATAAGCGGTGTGTTTTTAGGACACTGTGCCAAGTAAAATGTTGTTTGAAACTTCAAAACATTTGTCTCAAAACCACTGCTTTATGCTGTGCTCAATCCAGCTGTCTTTGGGCACAACAGCACATTATCTGTGGAAGACTGTGTTGCCTGCTATTGCTTTGATGAAGCCTTTTGCGTGTACAGCTGGAGTCGCACTGACTGCCCCCTATTGCCAAAGATTTGCATGATTAACACATATTTTTCATATAGGCTTATTTAATCACACTTAATTAAATAGTACACTGACACACACCAACAAATGTACTTGTGGACATATATTCCATGATATTCTTTGAAGTACCTTGGAGAACCATGTAAATACCATGGACATTATTATGATAATCTGTCAGAACCTTATGTATATCACAGTACCATGTTATTACCATCTGATACCATCAGTGTACAATGATACCGCCATAGTTCTTGTTGTAGGTAATAAACTATTTTAAACAAGGTCCTCACTTAAAACATCACACAACTGCTAATGCATAGGTAATTAGTCTTAAACATACATTCTTAAACACAAGCGATTTACATAATGCATCATATACTAGGGATGTGAGCCAACTGTGGACTGACAAGATTTCCATCAAAACTCCTTTGCTTTTCTCAGGTTTCCATGAAACTTCCTCTCTTCGTCACCAATCAAAGCTTTTCTTTGCTAATAACTTCAATTGGCTAATCAGGTCAATGCTGAAACCCAAACTCTCTATAGACTAAACAAAGTAATTTCCCTGCAGTCCTAAACAAATCACAGACATTGTTCCTTTCAAACTGCTACCTGCATATGCCATAACCTCCTTTGTCATGAAAAATATCTGTGCAGCAGGAACCATGTTTATGCCATTAGTCATATCTACTTTTTGCTTAATGGATTACTGCTTATTGTCTGCTCTGTACTAAGTTTGAACAAAGGGAGTCCCAGATTTATTCCTTATGACAAGGGTTTCCCCCAAAGGGCTTTAAAAGATCAGGCGGGTCAATGTGTCTGCCAGTTAATCAGTGTAGGAGCCATCCTCCCGCCAGTGGCAAGCATGCGCTCCACTTAGACTGTGTAATTGGTTTAGATGGACACACTTATTTTGTTGACTTGTGCGCTAATTGTCCCCAGGATACTTCGGGAGGAAATCTGCAAGGGTTTTCTTGGACGAAAAGGGCACTGTTCCAGATAAAGAAAGTGTAGCCTGATTCTTTCTCTTCAGCTTTTTAACACTTTCTCTGGTGCTGTCATGAACAAGGCCATGGCTGTCTCTTTGACATTAGGAGATTAGCATCATTAGAGCTTAATTATCAGAAATACTGTCTAAATACATCAAATGACACAAGCATCCCCTGTGCCAGTATTGTTGCTAGGGATATCATAAAATATAAATATATAGATTATTGATCAGCACAATATTTTATCTATACATTTTTGAGGCATCTATACAGTGTATTAACATCAGCCGACATTTCAATTAGAAGACTAATTTGTGTGCTTTCAATTCACTGTCAGTTGCTTTCCATTCAATGTAGTCTGACGTAATAGCTTAGGGAGACCACAAGGGGGTGACATAAAATGTACTGAAGCCAGTTGCTGCATAGACAAGGGACAGATAACACACACATTACAAGCTGATGGCAGTCCAAAGTTACGAAAGGTTTTGTACTTGTTGATAAGTTTGCAGGTTAGGGTATCAAACTGATGTAACTGCAAACTGAATGATTATAAATGGCAATGTTTAATATGCAATAAACTTAATGCAACCAAAACGTACACTGGCTGGCCTTCTTTGTGCGTTATATGTTACTTAAGGACCTTAATCCTGAAATTTGACCAGCGCCGACCTGAACACAGTACAATGAACATGCAATTCCATGTAAACATGTTTAAATATATAATCGATAGTTTCCATAGGCCCAGACAAAATCTGCAGACTTTTGTATACTGATTTGGAGTGTAAACTCTCAGATTTGGGGTCTCAAAGCATTATCAAATTAGCAAAGAAAATAAGATAAAAATGTATAAACACGCAAGGGCGAGATTTGCGGAATTTAACAAATGACAGGTGTTCAAATTATGCAGATTATGCAGTGCTTTCTCTTCCTTGTGGGTCTGTCCAATATGATGTATGATGTTTGATCAACAATGACTGATGTATTTCAATAACCTGTAATACGCTTCCCTCATCTCGTTCTCTCGTGGTACCCAAAAGTAATTTTTCAACTAAAATCATGGTTAGCTTTAGGGTTTAGTTAAGGTTTTTCACTTTGTAGTTAGGTTTAGGTTTGGCTTAAGTCTTAAACTAAGGAAAAATATTGTAATATTGTCATTCATTGGTTAATTTTTCAATTTTTTTTCTCTGAGTAAAAGTTGCAAATTTTTGTATGAGCCAACTCGTGCTATTATTATGTCTTCCCACAAGACCAGGTTGGGATTGTTTATAGGGGCAGTCTGTCATTGTCACGATTCCCTTGTTGTCTGCCCCATGTTTTCTGTTTCACTCGTCATTGATCACTTCACTGCCATCATTGCATGTCACGTTTTCATTGTTGTCTGCCCCGTGTTTCACTTGTCTGTCTAAAAACTACACTTCCCACAATTCCCTGATCTCTTCACTGCCATCATTGCATCATTGTTCTCACCTGTGTCTCGTTTTGTCATCATCATGTCTCCTGTGTATTTAAACCCTGCTGTTTCTTCATTCCCCTGTCGATTGTCGATGTATTTGGATGCTTGTTCCCGTGTTCGTTGATGTTTACCCTGCCAGTTTACCTTTGTATGTTTTCCGTGTTTTTGTTGTGTTTCCCCATTGAGGGTATTTCCTTTGTTTTGGTTTTGTCTATTTTAGTTGTTCAATAAAGCAAACCCTGCATTTAGATCCTCGCCCCTCGTCTGCTGTCCTGCTTATCGTAACAGTCATGGCACTGTAACACCAAACACCTTAGACAACAGTAAATACCCATATACACTCACTGAGCAACACCTGTACACCTTATTCATGCAATTATCTAATCAGCCAATCATGTGGCAGCATTGCAGTGCATAAAATCATGTGATCTCAGGGATTTCGACCGTGGCATGATTGTTGGTTCCAGACGGGATGGTTTGAGTATTTCTGTAACTGCTGATCTCCTGGGATTTTCACACACAACAGTCTCTAGAATTTACTCAGAATGAGTAGTTCATCTCAGAATGGTGCCAAAAACAAAAAAACATCCAGTGAGCAGCAGTTCTGTGGACGGAAACACCTTGTTGATGAGAGAGGTCAACGGAGAATGGCCAGACTGGTTTGAGCTGACAGAAAGTCTATGGTAACTCAGATAACCGTTCTGTACAACTGCAGTGAGCAGAACAGTATCTCAGAATGCACAACATGTCAAACCTTGAGGCTGATGGGCAACAACAGCAGAAGACCATGTCGGGCACTTTATTAGGACCATGATGTTCCTAATAAAGTGCTAAGTGAGTGTACATTGCACAGTCATACTGGGATACATTAAAGCAAAGGTCAAATCTACTATATAATCCAAGTAGATTTGAACTGAATGGTTGAACTGCGTTCACAGGATAGGGGTATTTTTTATTTTTTTTTGACAAGTTGTTGGATTAATATTGGGGCGACTTTCTAGATGTTCACATGTGTTTTATATGTTGTAATTTCACACAATACATCAATTACAGTATCACAATATGCCCCTCTATAAAAGCTCAAAATTTGTTAAATGATCTGTATCTTATTCCTGGGCAACATCTGTGGAAATGTTCAATAGATTGTTTTTAAAGCCAAGAGTTTAAGGTGTCTATCTATGTGTGCCTTTACAGAAATTGACTTTCAACCTATTATCCTATCCTACCCTGAAAATTTCACTGAGTAAAAAGTGTGTAAAAACATGAAGCCACGGTTTTAAGAGGCAATGTCCTAGTTGCTACAAACAATACCTTTAGAGACACGTGGACGCACGAAAATGACCTTTCAGTCTTCACTGGTGAAGGTGATGTCCACTGTCTTATAATGCAATGCTTTTGTGACCTTAGTGTGCTCTTCTGCTGATGTAGCGTAGTCATGGAGCCTCCCATGTGGTTTCAGTCCACTCCCAAATCCTAAAGCGTTGTCATTGATTTACTAAGTGTGTTCCCTAGACACATGATCGGACCCTAACGAACCTCAACAGCTTGTGAAAGACAAGGGCCATTAAGCTTAATGGTCGAGGGCATCAAAGAGAGTACACTGCGAGGCCAATGGAGAAAATTAGTTAAAGGGACAGGGTTTTGCAGACTGCTAGTCTGTGGCTGCAGTTGTAATTTATGACAATGCCCTTGAGCCTAAGCCTGGTTCTGAGTCTAAGTTTCATCCTGGAGACTTCAGAGAGGGCATCCTGAATCCAGATGCAGTGGAGAGAGATAGACAGATAGAGAGAGAGAGATAGAGAGTTTTCTGTTTTTTGTTTTCCCTTAGCAGGTTCTGTGGTTGGAAAAGGAATCTTTTCAATACTGTTTATTCTTTTTGTGCCATAAATCTTCACGACATTGTGGAAAAATATTTGATCATCAATTTGGAGATGTGATTGCAGTTTCTGTTCATTAACATAAACTTATGACATGCAGATTATTTGATCCCATTTTCATCAAAATATCATAGATGATAACCAGCATGCGTTTTAGGCAACAGCCAATACAGACCAGTGACCACATCGGTCAAGCTCCATACAAGAAAAAAACTGAAAAAGCACAAAGAAAGTAGTCTATACAATAGTGCACAATATTTCAATTCTGATATAATAGCCTATTGTGAAAAGCAGACCAAAATGTAAGTAATTATTCACCTATAATCTTGCCCTCCATAGCTTTCAAATAAAATATTATAGCAACAATAGATCACAAGACACATAAGACCCAATGGCATTTCATGTACATCCATGTCTAAATATATATTTGATTTGAAATCTACAGCCAGATAGGCACAGAATAAACACTTGTTTGGAGGGCGGAAACTTTGTAATGTGTCCACCCGTAGTCATTACACTGACACACACACACCACAAAAACACATAGCAGCACTTTCCTGTCAGTGATAAAATTATGGGGAAATGACTTCTTAGCGCTATTATATGTACAAAACAAGCCTAGATGGGATTTATGACAGAAATTAAGTACTCAGCCTATGTAATGTGCATTTTAATTACCACAGCAGCACGCCAAGGCTTAACTTACACCAAAACACAGAATGAGACGTGTTTGTTTGCAAGTACTTTTCCCGTGGAGTTTAAAGCGACGCTTGATGCTGGCGTTGATGCTCTGACGCAAATCATAAACGCTACTTCACGATTGCTGTAGGAATGCTGAAAGCCACAGCCTTCCGACAAGATAATATTGTGGAGATGAGAGTTTAAGAGATTTAATGCCCACTGCAATGAATATGCAAAATATGGGGAGACTAGTTCTTTCAACTTGTCAAACTCCCATTTAGACTTTGGAAAATGTTTAATGTTATTGAATTGGTGCTATTTTAGAGCATTTTTATTTTTATATGGTGGAAGACAACTGCTGAGGGAGACCAAACAGACTGGGCAAACATGACTCCATTGTTTACACCAGAGATCAGCTACTCAAGTTGCGGAAACCGGCAGTGTTTATGGGACTAAGAATGAAATTCCCGGCTGGTTAAAGAAACGTACAAACGGATGCAGAGTGGGGGTGAAGTGTCGGAAGCCTAGAAGGAAGTTTAAACCCACTCTGCCTTCAGTTATTACTGGAAATATAAGATGCCTCGCTAATAAGATGGAAAAGTTCATGACGCTGATAAAGAGTCAGTGGAAATATTGCGAGTGCAGAATTGTGTGTTTCACGGAGACATGGTTGAATGGACTGATCGCGGATACAAGCATGGCCATTGAGGGCTTTCAAATGGTGCGGGCAGATCGGAAACCTAAAGGAAGTGGTAAGAGGAGAGGGGGCTGGCAGTGTTTGTGAACAATAAATGGTGTAATCCAGGGCACACCACAGTCGAAAAACAACTCTGTATAATGGACATTGAACTGTTAACGGTAAGCCTGCGGCCATACTATCTACCCAGGGAATTTTCACATGTGATTGTTACTGCAGTCTATGTACCACCTACAGCCGATGCAGCCTTAGTGTGTGAGGTTATTCATAACCACGCAGCTAGACTACAGACCTTGCATCCACAAGCGCTCTTCCTAATAACGGGGGATTCTGCCAGCTTTTACCCAGTTTGTACAATGTCCAATCAAAGACAATAAAACTTTGGACCTTTTATATGCCAATCTCAGTGGTGCATACAGTGCCTCTCCACTCCCACCGCTTGGCAAATCTGATCATAATGTGGTTCATGTGCTATGTAGATATAAGCCATTTTTTCAGCAACAGCCAATTATAACCAGAACAGTGAGGAGATGATCGAATGAGATGAATGATGCATTAAGAGACTGGTTTTGGAATTATGGACTGGAATGTTCTCTGCGATTCTCATGGAGATAATATCGATGAGCTCACTCAATGTGTCACAGGATATATAAACTTCTATGTGGACAGCCACCAAAGACTGTGCGCTGCTTACCAAATAACAAGCCATGGGTCATCAGTGAAGTTAAGGCCCTTTTGAATGAGAAGAAATGGGCCTTTAGAGCAGCTGATAAGGAGGAACAGAGAAGGGTGCAGAGGGAGCTGAAGGTGAGTGTATAAGAGAGAAAGGAGGCATATAGGAGAAAACTAGAGGACAGGATTCAGAACAACGTGAGAGAGGTGTGGAATGAAATGAGAAAGATTTCTGGATATAAGGTGTAAAGCAGCCAGCAATGAGAACAGGGTCTGGACAGAGCCAATGAGCTGAATATGTATTTTAATTGGTTCAGCACTGTTACCATCAACTATTCCACTAACAATGCCACCTCCCTCCCCCTCTCAAATATCAACATCACTCTTACAAATACAATTCATTAATTTCCCCACTCCTCACTCTCCTTGTGGCCTGTGCATTACAACTGACCAGGTGGAGAGGGAACTGAGGAAGCTCCATGCTGGGAAGGCAGCCGGCCCTGTTGGGATAAGCTCAAGGGTCCTTAAGGTATGTGCTGAACAGCTGTGGAGTGGTGGAGTGGTGCTGATGTTTAATATGAGCTTGAGTCTGGTCCTCTAGAAGAATTCCTGTGTGGTGCCAGTGCCAAAAATTGGGAACTGTTAAAGATCTGAATGACTTCAGACCAGTGGCGTTGACATCACATCTTATGAAGACTCTGGAGAGGATAGTCTTGACTCACCTTAAATCCCAGGTTGGCACTTTATTGTATCCCCTGCATTTTGCCAACCAGTCACAAGTGGGAGTGGAGGATGCCATCATCTACCTCCTACACAAGGCTTATGTACATTTGGTGAAGCCAGGGAGTATGGTGAGATTTATGTTTTTTGATTTCTCGAGTGCGTTTAATTCTATACAGCCACGCGTACTTCAAGATAAGTTAAGGGCAGCACATGAGGATGTACCTTCTGTAACATGGATTATGGACTTTCTGACAGGCAGACTCCAGTATGTGCATCTACAGAACTGTATTTCAGATTTGACAGTCAGCAATGTAGGTGTGCCACACTGGAATGTTTTGGCACCATTTCTATTCAGTTTTTATACACCTCTGATTTCACTTCAAGAAAATTTCTAATGACTTGATGGTCATGGGGTGTATTTGTGAAGGAAAGGATGAGGAGTACAAGAGCCTGGTGGAGAACTTTTTGGACCACCTCCAGTTTAACACCAATAAAACCAAAGAGATGGTAGTTGATTTCAAGAGGGCAAAATCAGCTCTGTCTCCTGTCAGTATTCATGGGGAGGACATTAAGATATCTTGGACAATATGTTGAGCTGGGCCACCAATACAGACATTTTACATAAAAAATGCCAGAGCCGACTCTATTTTTTGTGGAGGCTGAGATCTTTTGGAGTTCGGGAGGTAATGCTCCATTCCTTCTATGAGTCTGTGGTGGCAGCAGTGCGGCATTAGGTCTGATGACTTGAACAGACTGAACAAACTGATAAGAAAAGAAAGCTCTGTTTTGGGGATTAGTCTTGACCCCCTAGAGGTGGTGATGGAGAGAAGAATGCTGGCTAAGCTCTCAGCCATTATGTACAAGACCTTTCACCCATTGCACAGCATTGTTGATGCACAGAAGAGCACATTTAGTAGGAGATTGATTCCTCTGCGTTGTAAGAAAGAATGCTACTTTAGGTCCTTAATATATACCAATTTGGTTGTACAACAGTACAACAATGAATTTAAGCTGTATTGTTATTTTTCTGTTTTGTGATATATATGTCTATGCTGCTGTAATGACTCAATTTCCCCTCCTGGGAGGAATAAAGTAGTATCGTATCGTATATTCTTTTCTATTCTTTTCTTTTCTAAAATGGAAATAAATGCATTTTGACAGGAAAATAAGTTTACGTAATGTCAAATTTCAGCATGTTCAAAATCTCAGATTAATTGCAAATAACTACAAAGAAATATGCCATTAATCGTGAAAATTTTTAATCGACTGACAGCACAAATTTTTAGGTTTGCAAAACGTTTGAATTCAATTAAATTGCATGGTAGCTCAAGTGATAGAGTTACAAGTCCAGAAGAGCACGCAAGTCAACAAGTAAACTGAAAGTGTCATGGAAGCACCCCAAAATGAATGAGAAATTGTGTTTTTCATATTACATTTGCTTTTTATGACACTCTTGGTTAGTTTTAGGGTTGGGAGGTTGGTTTTGTTGACTTAAAACTCTGCTGCGATTCGTGTAAGGAACCCTATATAATATAATTTTGCCAAAATGTCGCTACAGTCAGGTCACTTTGATGAGATCAGGATGTAGGTTTTGCTGGTGGACAGCGTAAACCAGCCTGAACCAGCATGAAAATTCAGGCTGGTCTATGCTGGTTTTTCTTCCACAGGGATGTTGGAAGTGAAGTTCACTGGATGTTGAACCCACACACCATCTTTAACCCTGTTGCAGTTCTCATGTCTCATGTACCACAGAATCGTTACTTTAGTGAAGCACTTTTTTCCTTGTTAAGGTACTTCAGTCGTCTGGTAGGGGACATCTTCAGTATCAGAGTTAATTTTGTGTGAGTCTTCGTGGCTGTCTGCGGAGACTGTTGAACTCCATCACAATGGCACATGCCAATAGTCTACGGCGCCTGAATTCGTCAAGCCTGGGAAAGAGTCCTCTGTACAGACAGTGTGTAAATTGCCTGTCATGAATTATTAAGAGAAGCATTTGCCTTCTGATTGATTAGCCCCTAATGCATTTTCTAATCATTGCAGTTAAAGGACATTTTCCTGCTAATCAAAATTGGTCGAAACTGAAAGGTCTGGTCTGGCCGCAGATGATTGATAAGAGGATGACTGAGAACTGACACTCGGAGGAGCTAGTAACTTTTGGTAAGAGACGGCGATCTATGTTTATGCAGCAGTAACCATCAGATCGTTTGATTAGCTGACTGATAGCTTGCCTGGTGTCACATACTGTGTTTACAAGCAGTTCTGTTGCAGTAAGTGTACAAAATTAGTGGTGCTTGCTAAATTAAGCATACCTATCACTGTTACACATGCTTGAACAAAATACCCTAAGTATTACACTTTGGCATATAACTCATGGAACTTTGACAAAGTTGACACTAAAATGAAACATCTCTATTATGCCTCCAGCTATGACTTGGGAAAGACAGAGGCATTTTTTAAGTATAGTAAGAAAACACTGGGTTTTTGTAGTTTCAGAAAGAGTGATTTTCACAAGTGCGAATGATGTGAACTCTCTCAGGCTGATGTTTTATACCATGGTCTTATTGTATGAGCTATAAAAAATAGTCCTCTGCTCTCACCCACGAAAACCTGGCTGTTCTCACGCTAAGACAGGAAAGGAAACAGCTGTTTTTTTCTGTAGGTTTAGTGGTTCTGATGGGATGCCTGTATTGCCTCTACCTACATCTGTGCGGATCCATGCCAGCTACATTAAAGTCTCAGTTGCACTGGCTCTGCCAGCACACACAGAACCAAGCCGCATACTTCCAGGCGGCCCATCATTTCTGCCAAGAGCTAAGCAGAGTAGCCAGGCCTGTACTTTGTCTTAGAGGTTTCATCAGGGATGAAAAATCTAAGGTTTAAGCTGACTTTACCGGTGAACATTTCCCAGGATGCATGACTAATTCTATCCATAACCCCAAGCTTATCCCTAAACCCAACCCTAACCCAAAAATAACCCTAATATCAAACATGCCCTCAGTTGTAGCATCCCTGCTGAAAAGACAAAATTAACTAACATGCAGTTCCTATTCTGGTCAAGACTAATTTATGCTGGTTAGTGTTGGTTTAAAGCTTGTCTAGCAGGTGGACCAACATAGCCATGTTGTTTACCAAAAAACAAATGAAGCTGGTCGACCAGTGTGGTTTTTCTGGTAATGCTAGTTAACCAAGGATGGCTTGCTGGTTAAACCAGTTAAAATCAAACCAGCATCCCATGTTGTGGACCAGTATTCAAAACAAAACATGCTTATGACCCGAAATGCTGTTTTCAGTACAGAATGCTGAATAGGAAGCACTTGTACAAATAATGTACAACATTTTTTTTTTTGGCAACCCTGTTATGGATGTGATGGATTTAGGACCTCTAAATACACTTTACAACTCTGATTTGTCTGATTTTGTCATTTTCAAATTAACATTAAATTAACATCAAAATAATATAAAATAAATGAAACACAGCCAAACATCACAATATATATATATATATATATATATATATGTGTGTGTGTGTGTTTGTGTACTAAAAATATATTGGCCAAAATCACTATTTTAAGGTTGCATTTCAGTATTTAATATACAGCTATTGGTTTAAATTAAAAGAACCTTCTTTCCATGTGTTGTTAATCTTATATTAGGTAATAGTTTATCTAAAATATCTAATAGTTGTCGCAACAATTAAACATGGGATTTTTACCTCTTATGCTTTTAAAATATGTAATGGTACATCATCATGCCCCACCAATCTGTCCATGAGTCTTCCCTTGACACTGCTGCCAGCTTCCCAGACTCACTGTCTTATTTTTCTTGCTATTGTTCCTGCTATAGTGAGGTCATCCAGGCCCTGACCCTTGATAGAGAGCAGTGATCCCCTTGTCTCCTGGGTAATAGGATTACCTTGCGTATGTGGCGCACTCTTATTTCACTTCACAGGGAATGATGGGATTCCAACAGCATGGCATTGTCTTTGCTCGCAGTACTAAAGGGACGTTGTTTGTTTCAGCAATTTCTTTCCCTTAATTCTAGATGCCTATGTGTAAACAAAAGGCTAGCAGTTTTTACTGTTGCTTTGGTCAGAGTCCAATTAGATAGTTTAGTAGCTAATTTAAATCTTAAGTCTGTAATGTTTTATGTTAAAGGGATAGTTCACCCAAAAACTCTGTTGTCATTTACTTTCCTCATGTCGTTCCAAACCGTTCAACTTTCTATTTTCCATGGAACACAAAAGGAAGAGTTAAACAGCCTCAGTTCCCATTCACTTTCATTGAATGTGAAAAGTGGTGTCTACATTCTTCAGAATTTCTCCTCTTGAGTTCCACAGAGGAAAGAAAGTCATAAAGGTTTAGAATGACTTAAGGTATGAGTAAATGATGACAAAATTATCATGCAGGTTAAGTGAATTGGAGACTCTAAATTGCCCATAGGTTTGAGAGAGTGTGTGAATGTGTACGTCTGTGTGTGTTAGCCCTGTGATGGACTGGGCACCTGTCGAGGGTGTTTCCCTGCCTTCGGCCCGAAACAGCTAGGATAGGTTCCTGCACTACCCGCATCCCTCCATAGGACAAGCGGTCACAGAATAAGGATGGATGGATGGAACTAATAATGAATTTGTGGGTTGATTTCCACAAAAAGTATAAACACTGGTTGTGTGGCACTATCAAAACATTGCTGTTTGTTTGAGCATCCTTTCCACCCCAACATAGCAACAATGACCATGTTTACAATGCACTTAAGAAAATAGTTTATTCCAGGGTTTTTGCAGAAAACAACATTCTGAAACGTCATGAAACGCAGATTTCCTTACGCTGTTTAAGAGATTAAGAGAAAGCAGTTTAACACGTATCTTCTAGATAACGCAGCTTATGCACTCAAAAAATTATTTTTGTTGAATTGAATGTAACACAGTTATTGATTATTTTTGTAGTAACTTAATCTCATTGTGTGCAGTCAATTAAAATGTGTATAATGGAAGTTAAGTTAATCTTTTTAAGTTGGGACAACTTCAGTAATTTTTGTTGGTCATAACCAGAAATACATGCTGCAATTAATTTCTTAACATTTGCTTTGATTGCAGCATTTGCACTGGTAGTGTTGTGCTTGTTGTCCCTTTTGGTTTTGTGTCATGTTAGTGACTCTATTTCCAAAATTATGATTGAGTGTCGCCATCATTGTGGTTTGTTTATTGGATGTTAAGGACCCCTCATGCCTGGTTTGAAAGCTTGTATAAAAACAAATTTGTGAGATGCTGTCCTCTATTGCTGAGACTATGAGCTCAGAGCTTTGTCAACAAATGTTTGACAAAATAAAAAATAAGAAATGGTAGTGGTATATATTAAGTTGATCAACGTATTTAAAATTATGATTTCAAATCAATTTAAGTTCTTACAACAAGAATTCATAAAAGTCATTCAAATATCTTTGTTTTTGATGAGATAATGTAATTGAATGGCGTGAAAAAGTTTTCCATAATTGTATTAAGTTTATTAAGAATGTTTTTGTTTTTTGAATGTGTGGTGTCATTCTAACCGGTTTATGATGAGTGCGCATGTGCATGAACAGACCGAACAACAAATGTCATAGGATGGAGCCCAACAACAAGTCAACACAGCAGAAAGAATTCAACATTTCTCAGAGTACAGCAGGAAAAGCACATACACTATAAACTATCCTATACACACAAATGTAAAATATCGACGGTCCCTCACATTTGCGTAGACAGGTATGTGCTGAAGTAAACTGGGGGAATCCCAGAGTTGTAGATAAGAGGGAAAAACCACTATTGCAGCACAGTTTCATATTGCAAAGTTAAGGATAAAAACACAGCAACAACTCTGGAATATCTAGAAATAAAGTGAACCAACGGATAATACAATTGCTCTGTCACCCTGTGATGCCATGTTTGTTATTTACAAAAGCATCACGACTCATGGGGAAACTACATTGCTGTGGAGAAAGATGTTTAATAACCATGCCACATGTATATGGGAGTGTAGAGTAAGAGTATGCCTCTAGTTAATGGCTCAACTACTGGCTTGAGTTTTGGGCAGGACTATCTGTTTGGTTGACCGTTGTAAGAGGGGGGTTGTATACAGAAACAATGTTTGAAAACAATCAATATTTTTGCAATTCTGTTTGGTAATGCAAGTGCCCCAGAAATGACAGACTTCAACCTTAACACTCCTATTTATCACCTGCACATGTGGAATCCAGTGTCTGGGCATAGTTATAGAAAAGCTTTTTAGGTTCAGTGAAGGGAGTAAACTTACAACGCAATATGCATGATACTTTTGTTTTCTCTCGGTTGTGTTTTGTTTTAAGAGCAGTATCCAGATACTCACTTTTGAAGCTGCAAAATCAGACATCAAATATCAAATTGAAGTTGACGTTAATGTTAATGGAATGGTTACACAATGATCCTGAAATCACACACTGTTTGTACCCATTGCCAAAACGTATTGCAGATTTATTGTTTGTATTAAAGAGGACTGCTCTCAATCTGCTTTTTTCAAAAGATAGAGAAATATTTCTGGCAAACACACTTTGCAAGCTTGCCAAAAAGTGGCGCCAGTGTTGTGAAAAAGCTACTAACAATAAATAGCTATCACCACTGAAGTCACTTCAGGAATAAATATCTTTCTCAACGTAAAACTCTCCAATGATTAGGGAAGGGAATTGAATATAATTTAACAATTCTGTTTCCTTTTCTTTTTATTGATTTAGATTCTATACAGTGTCATGATACCCCCCTAGTTCAGCACCAGTCGTTCACACTGCAGACTAAAAAAAGGCTTATGATATGGTTGTGATGTAGAAAAGTTGGAGGGTAGGTGAGAGAAGGGAGGGGGGGGGTGTAATCAAAACACTCACACATGATAGAGATGGTTGAACATCAAAAATTTGAGAGGAGACAAAAGCTTAAAAGTTTTGGGGCACTTTGATATCAATCATGGGACAAAAGTGTGAACGTGTGAAGAGTGAAGACAATAAAACAGTTTAAAAAATCAAAGATCTGTATATTTTGTTAAAACTTTTGAAAATTAAGTGAAAGCAGGCAGTTTTTTTGGTACCAAAAAAAGGACTTCTTTGAGACTTAACATAAATTCATTGATATTTATTGTGACAAGAAATGTTTAGGTTTAACACAAGTTAAACTCTATTTGTGGAAAACAGCATTTATGGCATAAAGTTGATTACCACAGAAAATAATTTAGACTCATCCCTCTTGTTCATAGAAAAAAATAAAGTTAAATAAGGCAGATAAAACGAAAGGAAACGTGTCCAGTACACGAAACATCAACTACATACACACTCTTTCAAAATTATAGCCACAAAACTTAACCTGCCAAGCCTCATAGAATAAGTGTTACTATAACAACATTTTTGCAAACTAAGTTTTACCTGCTGCGCTCGATGTTCACCACAGCTTCCTGGTAAAAATTAACAGTAGAGGCGCTACAACAACTGTACGTTTTATTCATTTTCACACAAATCACGAGTACAACGGCTGATTATAACATTATAAACACTTATTTTTCACTCTTGTACTTGTTACTGTAACTTCAGCGGTAGCTCACCTGATAGAGTGTTGGACTTCAGACTCAGAGGATCGAGGTTTGAGACCATTCAAGCTCGAAAACTGACACGTGAGACAAAAATGTCATAGACATGAAATTACGTTGTTGCTTCAAAAATTTGCTTTGAATGTCGCATTTGCAACATTGGTTTGGTTTAGGGTAAGGATATCTATTTTGTTCTCCTCTCATTTATGTTTCAAGACACTGTTTGTTAGGTTTAGGTTAGGAAAGTGTGTTTTACTCATTAAAACCTCCATCTAAAATTCACCTTAAAATCCTAGTCTGATTACAACATCATTTCACTCACTTTTAGCGCCCCCCACTGGACATTTCACTCAGAATCTGCAGCCAAACTTGTTATTCGGCATGTAATTTTGGTTTGCAAAAATTATACTTATACATAATACATGTTAACATGACTCTAGTGTAATAAGCTGGATAACCTTCAGAGTGATAAATCTGTCGGGGTCGAAACAACTGGCTGACCGTACATTATCCCACTTATACATGGACATAAAATCTTGATTTGCATTAAAATGATGTAATTTGAGAGAAAAGAGATCGCTGAACAGCTGAAATCAACCTCTGGTATGGTTTTAGTTCTATTGGTGTTTATTTTTGTGAAAATGACCGTCTGATTCATGATTCAGCCTATTACAAGACTACTTTCCAAATAAACAAATAAATCGACATGACACTTTGATTGTGTTGAAATTGTGTAATTATCTGAGATTAAACAAATTGCTGAACAGCTGAAATCAAACTTTGGTTTGCATCAGACTTTATTTTGCAAAAATGGCCATCTGCCTCCTCATTATCCAAGCTATTACAAGACTACTTGCCAAAAAAACTAATAAATGGACATGAAACATTGATTTGAGTTGAAAATATTTTATTACCTTACTTGAAGAGATCCCACAGTGATCAAAAAAGCAAGAGAGACGGCTTGCAAGGACCCGAATGAGCGGTTTGATATGTGGAGCTGCGGTGGCTGCGGTGGCTTTATTTCGTTGTGTTGTCTCATGTGGTCCTGTGTTGGTCCTTTGTTGTTTTTATGTAGCACCATGGTCCTGGAGGAACGTTGTCTCGTTTTGCTGTGTACTGTACTAACTGTATATGGTTGAAACGACAATAAAAACCACTTGACTTGACTTGACTACAGAGCAATAACAGACCGCTAGATGACGCCATTGACCAATCAGAATCGAGTATTCAAGGCCGCCATGTAATAAAATCGCTTACTAACCATGTCTGTTATACAGTATTTCCACTACGTTGTCTTGATGAAGGAATACCGGTAAGCTTGTTGCATGATGTAAAAGGACACCAAAAAGAGAGCTTTTGGTTTTCATCATAGTCTTCTGTTTTTGAACAAGCAACCATGATATCCTGTCCTTGATCTGACTATGAATATGTGTGAAAATGTGTGTCGAAACAAACAGCTGCTTCATTGTTTGGAGCGTGAGTAGCAGAACTGCAGCCAACACACATGCTCGCTCCGGTCCGGACATTATGGAAGTCAGATTCACTAAAAAGAACTGGTTCATAATAGTTATTCGATCAGGAACCCCTACACTGATATTTAGGGTTTGGAACAATATAAGGGTGAGTAAATTACAACAGATTTTTCATTGTTGACTGAATAATCCCTTTAAGTTAGTAGTGTCGCTACTTTTAGTTTGTGACTGCCTTACACTCTGTGGCGCAGACAGTGTGCTTCCTACACACCATCTCTGTCTGGCTAGTGCCCTTGAAGAGGCTGCTCTTAAGTGCACTTAGCACTGAGTACTGCTGTCACACACCCGTGCTTGGACTCCAGACGTGCCACACTGTCTGAGGTGAGGGGCGACAGAGGGCCTGTCAGACCAAGGGACCATTAAGCGCAGACAGGCCTAGGCCTTCAGTGTGCTGCCGGAGTGGGGTTATCACCCTGAACATGTAACTTCTCTAAGGGCCTGTGAGGAGCGAGAGGCTCAGAGAAGAGAGAACATTGATCTGATAGGTAGGATGGTGAGACAGTGGGGAAACCTCAGCAGGTGTGAGGTGCCACATGAGTGCATTTGGGCACAGTGTTAGTGACACTTAGATAGTGGCAAGCAAAACCAGAGTGAGAGGCATAGAGAAGAAGGGAGAAAGAGAAAGTGATCTGTGTAGAGAATGTATGAGAGCTAAAATAACCTGTTAACCCCAGCAAATTTGTATACGTCATAATCGATTATAATTACGCAACATTTCTGAGCCAAATCCCAGTTGTGTCAACTGTATGAAACTGTATGTTTCTTTATCAACTTGTCTCAAATCACAAAGAACAAAAATTACAAAACTTTAAAGGCGAAGTGTTCAATTTCTGTGCCATTAGCAGGATCTAACAGAATTGTGAAAACAATGACTGTTTCCAAAAAGGTTTCCCAAACACTCCCCCCAACTGTTTGTTTAAACAGGTAGTCCCACCCAAAACTCATTTGGTCTATTTCGGGCCACTCACACAAAAGTAATGCTTTGAAAGTGTCTTTAGGTAACTCAGACTAAAGTCATTGTTTAAGTCAGAGATGTTGGGTCACTTAAAAAAAATGAGAAATGTTTTGAAAGCCTTGGGGAGCCACAGTGTTTTCGTAAGTCACCTTACGAATGGTTTAATAGTCATCTCTCCACATTAAAGAAATAGTTTACCAAAACATAAATGTTCTGTCTCAAATCAAATCACTGATCAACTTGTGTATACAGAACCCAAATCAAATATGGTGGATAAAATCAAACCTCATTGGTTCTTTTGCATTTCGAGACTAAACGTCATGACATCATGACACAAGAACCAGTGAGGTTTGATCTTATTGATGTGTCAGCATGTTTGATTTTGGCTCTGTATATGAGTTTAATAAATTAATTGAGTGGATAATGACTTACATTTCTGATCATCATGCAAAAGAATCATATGCTTTCAGAATACTTGGAATATGAAGCACAAGTCAATAAAATAATATTCAACATTTGAATCAAGCACAAGTTGCTCATATTCAGCAAATACTCATTTTAAAGTATCAGTAACAATATAATCATTACAGTCACTTTTACTTTAATAAAATAAGCTGTCATTTATCTCAACATAAGAGTCACTTTTCGTGCAAGATCTATATAAACATTGAAACCACTTTTTCACAAATAACCACTAGATGGCGCTATAAACATGTGAAACTTACATAGCATAGATTTTTCAGTTTGTCAGCTTGAACAGAGAGTGAAATATGGTGGCAAAAGATGTGTATGATATTTGATACACATGACGTTATAAGGTTAAGCATTAAAATGAGTTGCTATCAACTGCTATTGTATTGAAATCAGTGATAACGATTTAGAACAGTGTTCTGCAGAAGAAAGAAAGACATATGTGTTTGGAATAATGTGAGGGTGAGTAAACAATGACAGAATTTTCATTTTTGGGTGAACTGTCCATTTAGGGTGCGACAAGAGAAAGTATTTTTACACTTTACCTACATTTAAATTAAATTTCTTGTTCATAGAGATATTCTCAAACCATACGTGCTGACAGAACATTGGGATTAGTGGGATTTTAGACAGCATACATTTGTCCGCATTATCCCAGAACAAACATGTCTTGTCTCTGTCACCATAGCTATGGTGCAACAGATCCTGATTCCTAACCCCAGGCTGCATCTCTCTGATGATTGCTTTGATTCATACAGCCGCTGGTTTTCTGTTTCGCTCTTCCACTTCCTTCCGCAGAGAGAGAGGCAGGGGACAATGCTGTATTGTGTCCTCAAAGCTGCTTTATTAGAGAGACTGCTGAAAGCTTTTGCCTCTGTGCACAGTCTATTTGGAGACACTTAATTAGGGGCATAATTCAAGCTTTTTATGGACATTTGGAGTCAATGTGAAAAAACAGATTTAATTCTTGTACCTGGAACACTGAACACAAGTGAATATATGACAAATAGAACTAGCTGTTTGCTGAGTTTTTATGAAAGATAACAACAATGTTTATAATGTTTATGTTTTGCATTATAGCTAGAAATCCGTTGACTGCAATGAAGTTGCATTGATGTAAAAAATACAAAAGGTGATGAAGAAGATCAGTTAAAATAATAAACGCTTCTACAGGTCAGTATACTGGGTCATGATGTAACAACATAAGCAAGTTTGGTATCTCAGGGGGGCACTGTTGTTCAACCTTTGAACCTTAAATCCTTTGACAGTGTATACCCACCACAATCTCTATCATCCAAATAAGTTACATGCTTTGTTTGTTATGCATAAACCAATGCATATTTACAGTTGGATCCAAAAGTCTGAAACCAACATGGAAAATGTTCCTAGTTTACGTTCTTTTAAAGATTAGTAAATAAAAAAATGTCATTACACAAATGAGGCACTTAAAATAGAAGTGAATGGGGACAATCCGTAAACGTTAAAATACTCACTGTTTTAAAATTATAGATGCAAGACATAAACAATATGTGTGTTAACACTGTGTGACTAACCTTTTCTGTGTAAAGTTATAGCTAATTTTAAAACATTATTGCCATGACAATGTAATGACAACAAACCCTAAAAAAATAACTGTAAAAATTATGAATTTAAACAACTTTACATCACAAATAATAGACATGTATTAATGTAAGGGCTTTTATAAACTTCACATTTCTGCCTTTAAACCCTCCCAAGTGGCTCACTGTATCCTCAATTTAGCTTTTTTTTAAAGAAAAGGAGGGACGAGTCGAAATACTTTTTTGTGGTAATCAACAAACTTGTATTGGACCTGGAATATTCCTTTAAGTCTCAGTAATATAAATCTAGCTGACTTCAAAGATCATCGCTTTTAATTTATTCAACCAGTCTCATTGTTGTCACCTGATGTTTTGCACGAGACAGAACTCAGCTGTTGTTACTGAAAGTTTCCAAAACTTTCTCCTGACCCTTGGCTAAGTATTAATCTGTCTAAGTGGCCCAAAATTGACCGGTGAGCTGAGAGGGCCTGAGTGCCACCAGTCCAGATGCCCCATGGTGATAGGTCTGCAGGCGGCTAGTTTTAGATAACAGCAGGGGCACCGCCGACTTCAAACATTTCTAACCTCCGCTGTCAGGTCTGATCAGAAATAATGAGAGGTGTCAGTTATCACCCCAGTTGTTTCTGAGAAATCCTAAGGAACTTTTCCAATAGGCCAATCTGTTTATGAAACATCTAAAACAAAGCAATGGTGGGTGGTAACTTTGAGTCTTTTGAGTGAAGATCTAGGTCATTGTACAACTCAATTCCAAAACAGTTGGGACAGTATGAAAAATGCCAATAAAATCAAAAAGTAGTTATTTGTAAATTAAATTTACCCTTTGCTGAATTGAAAACACTACATCTAAACATTATATGATGTTTTACCTTGTGAATTCCATATGCACAGTAATTTCAAATCAGATGATTGTTTTTGGCTCCATTCCGATAAATTCTAGAGACTGTTGTGTGTGAAAATCTCAGGAGGTCAGCAGTTACAGAAATACTCAAACCAGCCCATCTGGCACCAACAATCATGCCACGGTCCAAATCACTGAGATACATTTTTTCCCCATTCTGATGGTTGATGTGAATATTAACTGAAGCTCCTGACCCATATCTGTATGATTTTATGCATTGCATTGCTGCCACACGATTGGCTGATTAGATTATCGCAATAATAAGTAGGTGTACAGGTGTACATTTGCTAAATGGTTGCTAGGGTGTTCTGGATGGTCACTAGGAGGTTGATTACTGATTTAAGTCAGAAGAGCCCCAAATATCTAAGATTTTCATTTTCCTATGTTTGGCTTAGGTCCCTTTTTTAATGTTGGTCTGTGGGATTTTTTTCGCCAGTTTTATCGTCGACTAATAGGAGTGGTGGTGGCGTAGTGGGCTAAAGCACAGAACTGGTAAGCAGAAGTTTGCCGGTTCGATCCCCACAGTCACCACCATTGCGTTCTTGAGCAAGGCACTTAACTCCAGGTTGCTCTGGGGGGATTTTCCCTGTAATAAGTGCACTGTAAATCGCTTTGAATAAAAGAGTCTGCCAAATGCGTAAATGTAAATCTGCCAAATGCGTAAATTTAAATCTGATCGCTTAACTCTACTCAACAATTCACGTGATTTGAGGTATCATTACTTTCAGTAGTATTACAACCTGTGCAGGGTGAGATATGTTTATTACTAAGGGTTGGTTAAAATCCGTAAATAGAAAAGTATGAATAATGGAGAATGTAAAAATGATTCTAACACTTTCTATACACTTGAGAGAAACATGCATACTTAACTCTTTGTTATCACAATGCTTTGCCAAACCAAGATTTAGTGCATCAAATCCATAGTTTGTTTAGAATTGCCAGGCAACAGTTGTACAGCAGAAGCATGTTGTTTTGACCTAAACCAAAGCTGATTGAGTAAAAACTTGCAATATTTTTGTCTTTGTCAGAACTCTCCATATCTTCTATTGTCTCGTTTGTATTTCCATTAAAGCTGAAACATTGACTGTAAATCACAATGACACATATCTAGTATCCTCAGTAAACAGCCTAGAAGACACAACACCTGATGACTAATGAATTAGACAACAACGTTTCATTTTGCCTCCATTTAAGTGAAGTGAACAGTGGCAATGTGCCCAGTTTGCATATTTCTGCACAATGTTTTATTGTAAGTAGTGCGAGTAGTGTGTTCACATTGAAAATGCAATTTGAAGAAGAGTACCAGGAGTACCACGGATGATATACTAGTTCAACCAAACAAACAGATAGTCCTGCCCCAAACTCACAACATTGGCTGAGCAAATATTGCAAGACTGGCTGGTTGAGCTGCTTAAACAAACAGAGCAATTTTGATAGCGCCACAGAGTCACCATGTTTACACTGTGCGTTTTAACATAAAAAATGACACACTGCACATTTAAATAGAGAGCTTAGTGACTCTGAAATGTCTAATCTATTTGTATGAAGAAAGATGAGTATTTTGTCTGTGGCTGCATCCTTGACGGCAGCTTATCTTAACTTGGCAGCAGATTTGCTATTTGTTGCTTTGTTGCTCATGGTTTTCATCGTTTGACACAGCCAAAATGTCTTTGTTTATCTGAGATGTCGCACATCAGCCTGCATGTAAACAAAATGCCACAAGAATGGTACAAACACCAGTTAATTCTCTTGACAAGCTAACATTGATTTGAGATCAAATAGATCACAATTTTACATGTCTCTTTAATAATGATTAAAAGCATGGATTAAAAGGTTTGCATATTAGTGGAAAAATCCAATATCATATTTTTATAACTCTTTGACAAACAAGTGACAAAATTGCACTATGCTGGTGAACAATAAGACAATAAATGTCAGGTTGGGGAAAGTCACATGTGTTCTAAATGTTCTATTTTTTTTTTAATTGTCTTAAAAAAAAACCTGCCCTGAGAAATATTCACTGGAGTGAAAAGTGTGACTACTAGCCACACTTTGTGTCCATTTTCGCAGTATTCAAATGTCCAAACTCTGCTGAAGGACTTTGTTCTCTGCCTCTGTGTTTTTGCTGAGTTGCCTCTTTCTTTTCATACTCTATCCATCTTTGTATGACACAATCAGTGCTTCATGTTGACATTTAGTACTTGTTTGTGATGTACTGTTGTGTTGACCCCCATTCTGTCTGATTTTCACAACTGTGCTCTGTTGAATGGGAAATATTTTACTGTCACTTTCGCATGGAACCCAGCACTTCGCTCTTTCCTGGGGCACTGCATTTAGATAACTAGAAATCACAAAATGCCCTTTCATCATCTTTGTATCTATGTACTTATTCATGCTATCACAAGACAATACTCACATACACATACAAAAGACCATGTGGTTAGAATGGGTTTCTCTCTCTCATATTGAACACAATAGTCAATTTCACACACTGCCTTTTCCAGAAAATGTATGTGTGTACACGACCTGCTTAAAAATACCAGTAAATTTAGCAAAGGCTAATTTCATTGAATAAAAAATTGTAACAACATTTTTAAAAATCAGTTTTGATGCTAAAGCCCCTTTCATACATTGCTGTAAAACTGTTGATAAGCTTTTCCATCTTTTTTGTTTTTTGTTCACCAAAATGCCATTATTACACTCTGAGATGTAGTTAGCTATTGTTTCAGTCCACAAATTTCTTCGTCTCCTCGGATGAAGAGAAGTGTCTCTAGGCTGGAACAGTGAACAGAATAAAAAAGGAAAATGGAACCTCTCTAATAGACGTAGAGCAGCAGGCTGAGTGACACCCAATACCTTTGAAAGATTTTACAATCTCCGGGTTGATCCAATTTCGTCCCATTCCCCTTCTTGTGGGGATAATATGTGCTTTTTTTGTACACATGAGTTCCCGGGACAGGCGAACCCTGGATGTCTTTCTTCCCCCAGCTCCCTGCGGCCAGTACTCGTGAAGTATGCCCTGTCAGGTCAGCCCCTATACTTGGAATAGGTGCTCCATATGTGGTGGTTTCCTGTCAGTAATCCTATATGAGGTGTTTTCCATGGTACGATTTCCCTGACGGTAAACCGTGTCTTCCGTTGGGCAGAGCTCTGTTCTGTCACCAGTCGCCGCGCTTGTAGAGCTCCTCCCTTCCAGGTAGGACCTACCATGGGACTCCTTTCCATGTGTGGTACTTCCCTGTTGGTAAGTCCATGTGATGTGTTCTCTACATGTTAACCTCCCTTCGGGTAGGATGTGGTCTCTGTGGTGTCCTTTTCTCCATGGGGGAAAAGAACACCTTCCCCGGCGTGAATATATCTTGGTCCCAGCTAAATTAATTCTCATTTTCATAAAAAGAGAGAAAAGGTCGAAACAGCTGATGCAACCTATTCCCATTGTAAGTATGTTTTGTCCACCCCCCGACCCCCCAGCCCCCTTTGGGATACAAGGGACTATATGACTTATCTGGGGTGTTGGTATGGTAACTTTGGGGATATGTGTACTTGTTACCTGGCACACGGTAGCCTGGCATCGACTATGTCTCGGCTCCTCAGCACAAACTTGAATGAGTGAATGCAAGCTGGCTCCTTTTATACCCATATGTCTGGGGATGTGGTATGCAAATTCCACTTGCCAATATTAATTGTCCTTTTCTCAAATAGTAGAGGTGATTGGGGCTCCCAAGTTCGACTCCTAGTGTCACTACATTGACACAACGTCTCATTCCCTCCATCACGGAACAGAGGTTACAACAGTAAACGAGACGTTTTCTCTCCTTTAATAACCTGGAGTGCTGTGGCTTTAAGACAGGGATTCCCTCTGAGATAATGTGAAAGTTATAACAAGACATCAAACTCTGGGGTCAGAGGTCAATATACTGTGTGTCTGAATTTTGGAGTCTAGGGATATTGAAAGGCTTCCCTGCTGTCTAGGCATCAATCATTAACACATGCATGCACAAGCACACCTGCACAATAATGCTAGGACACAGACAGCTAATAAAGCTCGCAACAATGGAAATCAAATCACTATCATATCCACATTCTTGGTGTTTGCTAACGCAAACATCACTATTACGGATGTTATGGATGTGACCTTAATCTAAGTATTAACTTCAGCATAACTCGTTCTGCACTATTTGTGCTATGGACATGAAAGGTACCCTAAAATATGTTGCTTGTTGAGAAGAGGTGTACTAATACACTAATAAAGTACTAATAAAGCAATCAGATTTAAAAGTTTTGCCTGGTAGATGATAAAATTGCATAGACTAAATAAGGGAAGTTAGCTGTACTGTATCTAAGGACCGGAATATCATAGAGTCTAGGGGTGAGCTCTAATGACTTAGACCAGAATGAAACCACCTGAAAATGTCCTAGCATCAACTCAGAACACACTATATTAACAGTATGGCAACACTTTAATCTCGTGCAACCCTGAGTACACATGTGTGGACGTTGTATTTTGGCTTCGCTATACACAACGCATAATCTTATTAGATTTAAACGACTGACTCATTTCAGAAGACTCTGGGCTGTCAGTAAAACATTTTTAAGTATTCGGTTAAACGGTTAAACATTCAACGTCATGTAATAAAAACATGGGGCCAATCACAGCTGAGTTTGTCTTTGGGACAAACGCCTACAAAACCTCATCTTGTAAGAAACCTAATTAAGTTTTACATTTAAACCTGATTGAGTCTCTAGTTTCATCCAATATGCCATTTTTTTTATTTGAGCAATTTATCACGAAACGCCATCCTGCTAAACACAATGTTAACTAACGTGGACAATAGCACAAGGTTTTAATTAGAAATCCTATATTTACTGTGCATTTTCACATTGAGAAAAACTCTTTTGCTTTCAGAGGGTTTTTATGCAGTTAGGATGAAAATATGGTGCATTTCGAACTGTTCTGAGACCAGTGCAGACAGACAGCACACTGGAGGTTAAGTCATTCACTTAACAGGGAGCAAGGGAGTATCCTATAGCTTTTCTATTATACCAAGGGCATTCAATACAAACTTCCTATCAAAAGTTCAGTTTAAGGCTGCATATGATGTTTGGACCACTCAGTGTGTTTGGCAGACATGGGACAATGGTAATCAGTACTTAGATATAGAATTTATAATGTATAATTTTATTTTAAGATGGTTGGCAGTGATTGGACGATACTGGCGATTACTTGTATCAGAATTAATATAATGCTAGGTTCTTGATTGACACCTGGTGCCCAAAGCTCCTGTCTAGTGCCTGTAGGTTTACGTCGTCCCTGATGGCCAAAGCCTACAGTGCAGCTGGACAAGTTGCCTCCACCCTGCACACCATGGCTCTCCACAAGTCCACCAAGCCAAGGCGCTAAAAGAACTGCACGAGGGTAGTTGTGCCCCGGGATTGATGCAGGAACTGTGCTCGCCGACCAACCTCGCCCTCCAGGTGACGAAGGTCACAGCGCGGTCTCTCGGGTGGGCGATGTTCACCTTGTTGGTCCAGGAGCGCCACCTTTGGCTCAACCTGGTCGAGATGAGAGAGGCCGACAAGGCACGGTTCCATGACATCCCCATTTCTCAGGGTGGCTTGTTTGTTTGTTTGTTTGTTTGTTTGTATACTTTATTGTCCTTTTTCAGGAAATTTGTCTTGGACTCAAAGCTGCATTAATACACAACATACATACAACAAATGGACTCAAGGCTGCATAATATATACATATAACAAATGCACACACAAACTATAGACCTACATTACTGCATCTTGCTATTTAACATATAAATTGATAGAGGAATAAAGGATTTTTTATAACGGTTACTCTTACACAGTGGGACTCAGTGCGTCTCCCTGATGGCAGCAACTCATACATTGGAAATAAAACATGGCTGGTATCACCTACTATTGTCTGTGCATTTTTTAAAACCAACGATTCATAGATTGATTGAAGTGATGAGTATTCCCTTATACCCGTAACCTTCATTGGTTACAATTCTCAAAAGACGTGCAAGCTGTGATTTTAATTGAACCGAAAGATTGCCATACCAAGTTTGCATGCCATAATTTAAAAGGCTACCTAAAACTGCATAATAAAATAATTGCATAATTCTCTGATTTACACCAAACAGCCTAAGTTTTCTTAAAAAATACAAGTGTTGTTGGAATTTGGAGGCAACACAGTCAACGACTTTGCCCAGCATTTGTCCTTCTGCGGTAACTGAACTGGCTCCGTTGCAGCCCGCCCCCGTGGCCCCGCCCCGGCTTCGAGCCCACCACAGGAAGCAGACGCCACCCGTCTCATGGCAGGCCACCAAGAAGAAGGCTTCGAAGCGCACCTGAGATGGGCAACCAAGGGACCAGGAGACCCGCTGTTCCAGAGCTGGTGAACAGACCACTCCATCCCCCGGTGTAGGGCCGGTAGAATCATTTTTTGTTCCCGTTTCATTTAATTTCACCACACGCTCAAGTAGCTGCGGTACCCAAAAGTTTAAGAAATGAGTTGTTTCCTTATTCCATGGGTCACATATCCGGTGTGCACGGCCGTCACTACGACCATCATCCACCATTCCATTTTGTCAGGTCCAGTGCTCCAGAAGTACATGTTGGATCTGACAGACAACCACTTGACTTGACAACATGGCAATGGTGACATATATCGACCATCAACGGCTTATGTTCCCGTTGTATGTCGCAACTCACCCACCGTCTCCTCCTCTGGAGTCAGCAGCATCTCAAGTCACTGCAAGTTACTCATCCCGGGTGACCTAAACACTACACTACATTAGGACATTCTGTCCTAATCTTCTGACAGATTACCCACAAGGGAGAGTGGAGACTCCACCCTCAGTTGGTCCAGCTGATTTGGAGTCGATTCGGGCAGGCACAAGCAGACCTGTGCACATCCCTAGAATCCTCCCACTACCCACTTTGGTATGCCCTTGGTGTAGACATGCTGGCACACAGCTGGTCCCCTGGACAATGCAAATATTCATTTCCCCCAGTGAGCCTACTTGCACAGATCCTGTGCAAGGTCAGGGAGGATGAGTAGCATATCATCCTAGTAGCACCCTACTGGCCCACCCAGACTTGGTTCTCGGACCTCACACTCCTCGCATCAGCCCCCCCTGGCAAATTCCCCTGAGGAAGGACCTTCTTTCTCAGAGATGGGGCAACATCTGTCACCTGCGACCAGATCTCTGGAACCTCATGTGGAAGACCTAAGTGGCCTACCACCCGCTGTGGTAGACACAAAGACTCAGGCTAGGGCTCCCTCCATAAGGCGCCTGTATGCCTTGAAATGGCATCTGTTCGCTAAGTGGTGTTCTTCCCAACGTGAAGACCCCCAGAGATGCACAGTTGGATTGGTAATGTCCTTCCTGCAGGAGAGGTTGGAGGGACGGCTGTCCCCCTTCACCTTGAAGGTGTATGTAGCTGCTATAGCAGCACACCACGACACAGTGGACGGTAAGTCCTTAGGGAAGCATGACCTGATCATCAGGTTCCTGAGAGGCACCAGGAGGTTGAATCCCTCCAGTCCATGCCTCGTTCCCTCATGGGACCTCTCTGTAGTCCTTCAGGGCCTTTGGAGTCAGCAGAACTTAAGGCACTCTCTTTAAAGACTGCCCTACTGACTGCGCTCACTTCCATCAAACGTTCTCTGTCAGCAAAATGTGCCTGGAGTTCGGTCCGGGCTACTCTCATGTGATCTTGAGCCCCCTATCGGGCTATGTGCCCAAGGTTCACACGACCCCATTCAGGGATCAGGTGGTGAACCTGCAAGCACTGCCCTATGGGGAGGCACATCCAGCCTTGGTATTGCTGTGTCCAGTGTGCGCTTTACGCATCTATTTGAATTGCACGCAGAGCTTCAGAGTCTCTGAGCAGCTCTTAGTCTGCTTTGGTGGACAGCGGAAAGGAGGCGCTGTGTCCAAGTAGAGGATCACCCACTGGATCATTGACGCCATAGAGATGGCATATCATGCCCAGCACGTGCCGCCTCCCGCAGGGCTACCAAGAGTGTGGTGGCCTCCTGGGCCCTGACTAGTGGCGCCCCTCTAACAGACATTTGCAGAGCAGCGGGCTGGGCAACACCCAACACCTTTGCAAGGTTCTGCAATCTCTGTGTTGAGCCTGTTTCATCCTGTATCTTGGCAGGAATGAACAGGCAAATCCGGGACAGTTGGGCGGGAATATCACTTGCGCATAGCACCTTTCACCTCCACTGAGCTGAATATGTGTGCTCAGTGGAGGTGAAAGTAGTGTTCACAAAATGTGTTCCCTGGATGACTTCCTCCTAGCCCTGTGGCAGACAAGTTTGCAGAGAAAATTGCTGCTGTCCCAGTACATGTGTTAACTAAGCCCTGTACTGAGGTAAGTGCTCTGCATGTGCTGGTTCCCCATAGGTAACCCCATGCAACGTATATCTTCCACTAAATAATTTACCAGTTGGTAAACTGCGTCTTCCTTGGGCAGAGGCCCCTCTGCCACAGTCACCATGTTTGTAGAATCTCCTCCCCCATTTGGTAGGACCTAACATGGGTCTTCTCCACATGACATATTTCTAACGAAAAAGATTTGGCAAGACCATGTGACGTATTTCCACTCAAAATACCCCCTCCCTCTGGGCGGGGTGTGGTCTCCGTGGTGTCTTCCCCTTGGGAGTGACAACCTCCTGACGTGGACACTGGTTGTCCCAGTTGGTTGACAATCTTTCACTCTTTTTGGGGAGAAAAAAGAAAAAAGTGGGAAAAAGGCACAACTGGGCTAGCTTGCCCCAATTTTTTGGGCAGTCGACTTGTCCCAGAAGGGCTCATAACAGCGTTGGGGGAGGTTACGTGTCAACCTGTCTCGCACAGGCAGTTCATGTAACACAGTTCAGCTATTTGTGCCGTTTTTGTAGGGGGACCCCTAGTTTCACTTCATTGACACAATGTCGAGTGATTGACAGATAGGGAACGTCCTGGTTACTTCTGTAACCTCTGTTCCCTGATGGAGGGAATGAGACGTTGTGTCCCTCCTGCCACAATGCTGGACCTTCCCTCTCAGCTCCTCAGCACAAAACCTGAATGAGCAGTTCGCACACCAGCTCCTTTATACCATATGTTCGAGGGAGGCATGCCACTCACCAATTCCCACTGGCCTTTTATCAAAGCTCAGAAGTGTCTCAGGCTTCCCAGATTGACACCTAGTGTAACTTCATCATCACAACATCTCGTTCCCCCCATCAGGGAATGGAGGTTACGGAAGCAGTGGTATACAGACAGTATGTGGAACAATTGACACTTTCAACAGGGAAGGGATTGCCCAAAGAACTTCTCTGAAGTAAAGTGATAGAATTAGTCTCATGATACAGCTCTTGTCTCATAGTGATGTGAATGTCAGATGATGCCTTTGATCAATTGAGAGCTAATAGCTATTTAATTGGGGGATAAAATTACTAATACAATTTAAAGTAATAATTTTAGAAGCAATTATAAAGCAACAAAATTTGTGTGATAAATGGAGCATATTTTGATGGAATTGCTCATCTTCTGGGACATCTACATCATACCTCCAAAGTGGACTGATTTGAATAAATAAGCATATTTTAAATTTTTCATGTTTCACTCCTGACCACCCCTGCTGCTCTTTTTAAAAAAAATGTATTTCACTTTATTGCAACCATGTTCAAAGCAGGAGGAGGTTCAAAGCAAGAGGAGGTGTACTACATGTGACACATTCCTGCAACAGCTATGATTTGCACTAGGTTGTACACAGTAGCGTAGAATAAAGAAGAACAGAGCAGAATACAAGAACATTACAGTATTTTGCAGCGCAATACAGTACACTAGAGCTGAACAGAGTACAGAATACAGGATATCGATACAACATGGCGCCGCAGATGGCCGCCTCGGTGTGGAGCTCTTCAATTCTTTTGTTGTTTTTGTTAGTTTGTCCTGTGTTTAGCAATCTTTTACCAATCAGTTTTACCAGGGACGAACTGCTGAACATTCGGCAGCACATACCAGATCATCTTTTCCCGGTTTTTCAATATTCAGATGTTTTGCTGGACATTTTAGTTGGAGGCGCTGCTGTGTTGTTTAGATGTGCTACGAGACGCAGGCGAGGGAGACGAGCTGGCGCGCTGGTTAAACTCCGTCAGCGCGGCGTTCGAACAGCACTGCCGAGCATTCATCTCGCAAATCTCTTCTCTCTTCCCAACAAAACGGACGAACTACATCTCCTCACACATACTAATAAGGACTTTTCAAACTCTGCTGCACTGTGCTTCACTGAAACCTGGCTGAGTGAAGCCATTCCGGACAGCGAATTACATCTGCCGGGCTTCCAGCTGTTCAGAGCGGATCGCATCGCGGAGTTAACGGGAAAACGAGAGGCGGTGGAACATGCTTTTACATCAACGAAAGTTGGTGTACAGATGTAACAACACTAAAGAGGATGTGCTGTCCTAATCTGGAAGCGCTCTTTATTAACTGTAAGCCGTTCTACTCGCCACGGGAGTTTTCTTCGTTTATTCTGGTGAGTGTTTACATTCCTCCTAACGCGTCTGGGAACTTAGCGCTGCAACAGCTGGCTGATCAAATCTCAGACACAGAACAACAATACCCGACTCAGTCATTATTATTCTTGGGGACTTTAACAAAACAAATCTCACACACTGAACTGCCCAAATACAGACAGCACATTACATGCCCCACCAGAGACAGGAATATATTGGATCACTGCTATACAACATTAAAGGATGCATATCGCTCTGTCCCACGTGCAGCTTTGGGACTCTCTGATCACTGTCTGGTTCATCTTCTCCCGACCTACAGGCAGAAATTAAAATCAACAAAGCCAGTTGTAAGGACTATAAGGAGATGGACTATTGAAGCAGAGCTGGAACTACAAGCCTGCTTTGACTGCACTGATTGGAGTGTTTTTGAAGCTGCAGCTACAGATCTGGACGAGCTCACAGATACTGTTACATCATACATCAGTTTCTGTGAGGATATGTGCATCCCTACTAGGACATTTTTGTCATTCAACAATGATAAACCATGGTTCACAGGGAAACTCAGACAGCTTTGTCATGCCAAAGAGGAGGCTTACAGGGGTGGGGATAGAGTCTTGTATAATCAGGCCAGGAACACACTGAATAAGGAAATCAGAGTGGCTAAAAGAAGCTACTCTGAGAAGCTGAAAAGCAAGTTTTCAGCTAACGACCCTGCAGTGTGGAGTGGCCTGAAACAACTTACTAATTACAGGACTCCTACCCCTAACCCTGTTGTGGACCAACGACTGGCTGACAACCTGAATGTGTTTTACTGCAGATTTGAAAGGCCCGATTTCACACCCCACATGCACTCGGACCTTCATTTCACACAACCATTAACACCCCCTGCAACCCCCCTCCTCCCCCCTCCTGCTACACTACCTGCACTCAAGATCTGTGAGGACGATGTGTGCCGTGTCTTTCGGAAGCAAAGGACAAGGAAGGCTCCAGGACCAGATGGCATCTCACCAGCTTGCCTTCGTTCCTGTGCTAACCAACTGGCCCCCATCTTCACTCAGATCTTCAATAGATCACTGGAGCAGTGTGAAGTCCCATGCTGCTTCAAACGCTCAGTTATTTTCCCCGTCCCTAAGAAACCTAAAATCACAGGACTTAATGACTACAGACCTGTCGCCCTGACATCTGTGGTCATGAAGTCATTTGAGAGACTGGTGTTGGCCCACCTGAAGGACATCACTGGACCCTTTCTGGACCCCCTTCAATTTGCTTATCGAGCAAACAGGTCTGTGGATGATGCAGTCAACATGGGTTTGCATCATATCCTGCAACATCTGGACAGACCGGGGACATACGTAAGGATCCTTTTGTGGACTTCAGCTCGGCTTTCAACACAATCATACCAGATATACTCCGGACTAAGTTAAACCAACTCCCTGTTCCCACCTCTACCTGTCAGTGGATTACCAGCTTTCTGACGGACAGGCAGCAGCTTGTGAGGCAGGGAAAATTCACTTCCACCACCTGTACCATCAGCACTGGTGCCCCCCAGGGATGTGTGCTCTCCCCACTTCTCTTCTCCCTGTACACCAATGACTGCACCACCAAGGACCCCTCTGTCAGGCTCCTGAAGTTTGCAGACGACACCACTGTCATCGGCCTCATCCGAGATGATGATGAGTCTGCATATAGAAAGGAGGTTGAACGGCTGGCTTTCTGGTGCAGTCAAAACAACCTGGAGCTGAACACGCTCAAAACAGTGGAGATGATTGTGGACTTTAGGAGGAACACCCCAACATTGTCCCCCCTCACCATTCTAAACAGCACCGTGGCAGCAGTGGTCATTCAGGTTCCTGGGCACTACCATCTCACAGGACCTGAAGTGGGAGATACACATCGACTCCATTGTGAAAAAGGCCCAGCAGAGGTTGTACTTCCTTCGCCAGCTGAGGAAGTTCAACCTGCCACCAGTGCTGCTGAAACAGTTCTACTCAGCAGTCATTGAGTCTGTCCTCTGCACTTCAATAACTGTCTGGTTTGGTGCAGCTACGAAATCAGACATCAGAAGACTACAAAGGACAGTTCGGTCTGCTGAGAGGATTATTGGTTGCCCCCTGCCCCCCCCTTCAAAAACTATACACTTCCAGAGTGAGGAAAAAGGCTGGTAAAATCACTCTGGACCCCACTCACCCTGCCCACTACCTTTTTGAACTGTTGCCTTCTGGCCGGCGCTTCAGAGCTCTGAACACCAGAACCGTCAGACACAGGAACAGTTTTTTCCCTCAGGCCATCCATCTAATGAACAATTAAATTGCCCCATTGAGCAATACTTATGTGCAATACAGTTTAATTTTAATTTTAATTTATATTATCCAACATATCCACTTCTGCCATTACTTACATTGCTCTGTACATAATATACAGGTTTTTGTTCTTTATATAACAGATTGTATTAGATTTGCACTACGTGTGTGTATGTGGGTATGTATGAAGGTGAGTGTATGTACGTATATGTATAATTATTTATTTTGTGTTCTTTTTTGTTTTTAATTACCTATGTCTTGCTGCTGTTTTTGGTATTGTTTGTATTGTTGTTGACTGGAAGCTCCTGTCACCTAGACAAATTCCTTGTATGTGTAAGCATACTTGGCAATAAAGCTGATTCTGATTCTCTTCTGAGTGTAGCGTAGAGGAGAGTACAGAGTAGTAGTACAGAGTTGAGTTGAGTAATGTAGCATAAGGTAGAGTAGTCTTGAGGACAGCAAGTATATTAATGTAGATTAATAATAATATTAATAATTTTTTTATATTTATATACTGCTTTTCTGGAATGTTTCACTCAAAATGCTTTCCATAGTAGTAGCGGTATCTCCTCAACCACCACAGTGTGCAGCATTCACCTGGATGATGCGATGGCAGACATATTTTTTTGGACAGAAAAATAAATGAGAGCAATTCTCTGCAGTACAAGGTCATTGCCATCTCAATCACAAAAAGGAAATTCAGATTCAAGCAAACAGTACAGTACATTAAAGTGAAATAGAGTACAGCAGTGTTGAGTGGAGTCATCTGTAGCAGTGAAGAATAAACTTTGGATTGGTGGGTGGGCCTGCCTCCCCGCTGCTGTAGCTTCACCCCAGCACACTCACGCCTCCACCGTTCACAGCTTCTTTACAAGCCTTCTGCCATTTACAACCTACTGAATTGTTGGCTGTCATTACCCAGGAGTAATTACTGTGTGGAACACCTCAGGGTCAAAGCAAAAGAGCTGGTCGGGCTGGGTAGCAGCTCCAGTAGAGTGCAGTAGATGGGAGGGGGGCATCCATGACCAGATGAGTCCCTGCTTAATTTGTCAATGACTAACAAGACCTGCATGCTCACACATCAGCCTTTGATGTGGCTCAGTAAACACTGGAGAGGGAGTGCAGCATGCGTCCGGAGAGTACTATTATCTTCCCCAGAGTGAACTGGAGACCTGATAAGGATGTCCGTGGGGCGCCTGGCATCCATGACTTATCTGAGTGGCCCCCGGATTCTACTTGTTCTGTTGCGTTGACTGCTTTAGCCACTCTGACCTCATCTCGTGTAGGTACATAAAAGTTGCCTGGCACACGCCGTCTACCTAAACATCACTTTAATGTTGCACCTCGGGCTAAGAGGGTCAGCTTCTGCTTTGAAATTCAGTTAATGTTTGGGGGTGCGTCTGAGTCAGCTAACCCAAAACAGAGCTAGTGAAGGCCACTTCTGGTTCAGTTAGCACAAACCAAATACACATTCCAATCCTACTTACCAGTTGTCTTTTGTAGTTCAAAGAGTTGTTTAACCAGCAAACTAGCAAAATTCCGAAAGCGATGAAAGCATGGTGCGGATGTTAACCATACTCAGGACAGAGAACTGTGCTGAGGGAATTCCTGTAGTGATGTGGTGTCTCAAAATTGGTCCAGTTCCAGTCACACCATTCTCATCCTGATTTTTATATTTATATTTTATATAATTAATGTATAAAACAGTCAAGAACAAGCAGAAAAGTGGAGGGATAACAACATTATGACACTGGCTGGACTGGAATCTCCATTCTCAGGAGCCAGTAGTCAGTGTAAACCCATCCATGTGCATATTAATGTAAATTGTCCTAGGAAAATGACTGTGCCTCATCAAGATTGGAACATTGTGGGATCCCCTGGGCATTAGTGACTATCCACCATGTGAAATGTACCGTATTTAACCTTTGTCTGGACTATTATACTGTTTACAGGCAGTGCATACCTGGAGAGTTAATCAGAGCAATCTAAAGTAACAACTTTCCAAAAATGGAGAGAAACAATCCAGAGGAATGCAACAGTCAATGGCCATTACCTGCTACTATAGCTTGAACAATTATCCCTTCACTCTCAGAGACCGGCCTAGATGAAAAATTGGCGTGAGGACTCACCACTGAAGTGACCTGAGCCAACAAGAAAAAGCGACAAGAGACGTCCCTATTTTACGACAGGCTGTCTGAAGACCGGAACGATAATGAGTGCCCCCCCACTCACACCCCTCTTCTTTGTCTGAACTGCATGTTTGGAATAGTTTGGGAGATTTTATCAGATGCGTTATGTTCCTGGAGGAGGCTGTCTGTCTCGGGGACAGTCTGAATGGAGCGTTGAGTAGTGGCCTCAGCCGCTGTGGCAGATGAGTGAATTAGCTTACTGGGCTGTCAGCACCCTTACCTTTCTGCCTCCAATCTGTGTTGAATGGACACTCAGTTTGGGTCAAGAAATAAGACAAATTTCCCATGCAAGTCTGGATGATATTACAGCCAATATGAGCATCACCCATTGTGGGGACAATCTAATTTATTTATTTATTTATTTTATTGAGTGCAACAGTGTCCGGCCACTTTTTCAGCCATATTTGTTCCAGAAGTATTTTTCCCATTAATTTTCTCTACAGGGATTTCATAAAATAATTTAGAAAAGAGTTCTGAGCCATGATCCAAACCAACCAGCTTCGAGGTTAATCACAACATTACAAACCTTGATTTGAAGCAAAAGGTATTTGAAAAAAAAGGTACAAGATTGTGTATTTACGTCTTTAATGCAGGAATGAAACGCAATCCCATGAAGCATTGTGAACGATATAATAAAATGAAAAACTATGGAAAAATATACAAATATTGATTTAAATTTGTTGATTCTAAGTATAGAAACAACATATTTTCATTATATTGCAAAATATTCAGATTTAAAAAAAAATACTGTATATTAGTAATTTGAAAGTGTAACTTGATGGTGTCCTTCACAGTGCATCATGGGAGTAGGCAGTCACTGCAGAGCACTTTTGGTGCACTTTATTGGCCGTGACTCTCTGATTGGTGGATCTTTCTCTTCAGCATCATGGGCAATGTAGTTGTTCACCAGAAATTCAGCAATTAAATATGATTATTGTTTTTAAAAATGGAGTGGAAATAACTGATGGCTTCAACAGAAGCATCTACCAACGATTAACAACCTTGGAGCTTACGGTCTGTCTTTAAAGGTTTATACTGTAAGTGATCGTTAAAAGTCAATACACCTATGCGTTTTTTACTTCCAGTTTCCCAAGAGTTATTTATCCCATATTTGTGTGTCTTTTTATGCTTATTTGACTATCGAAGCATTACATGATAATGTCCAAATTAATTGAAATTGCTATTGATAACTATTCAAATCAGTTGTGAGTCTAATCTCATTTTTATTTCTCTGATGGTCAAGGCATGTATGGCAACATATGGCCCATCAGTGTGTCATTACTAAGACATCAGAAATTAAACTTCTGAACCATCACTGTCAAACTAGCAACTGTTGGGCCTAATTACCGGTTCCATAGTTTCCCCCAGTGAGTAGTTTCATTCCTTAAGACTGTATTAATTACTAATGTGAGCTGATGATATCAGAGGGCTGGAACGCTCTGTGTCTCATAGCCAGGGTTGTGTTGTAAATCAGACCGGCTGTTCAAAGGGAAGGCGCAGGGTCCACCTGTCAACACTGGCAAACTTGCACTCAGTCTCTGTGCTAATACAAGCGCTCCCCACTGCAGATCACTAGATGATATTCACTGAACTAGTAAGAGTACAAGGTAAACTGTTTTGCTACTGCCATAACATTTTATAATGTTATCATCATATAGGTTGAACATTTTGTGAAATATTTAATTCTTTTAAATTATTCCTTTACAATAGTTTATTTTTTTGTTTTTTGCGTCACTTAGTTGCTCATGCAATGATTTGTAGCCTTCCAAGAAATAAACAAATAAAGACTCACATTTAATGTGTATTTTTTATATTCCATAACTCCTCCTAGGCTGATGTGATGTTACATTTGGAAAGTCTACTATTAAATTATATTTAAACCAAACGTTTTACAGAAATGATCCTTCTCATTTTTCTGAGGAATTGAGTTTTCACATCATTTTTTTACTTTGTAATTTAGAACTAAACTGTAAACTGGACGGCAGTACAGACTTACATTGGAAGTTCTTAAATCTAATGAAAAGCCTCATCTCAATTCCTCTTGACAATTGGTGCGGATGCAATGGTGAAGTAATTTAAACACTATGCATGCTTGTTTATTTGGCCATTACTTTCTAAAATAAAACTTGACAACTCACTGCCAGAAAGAGCTGTTTGCGAGTGTTGATAAATATAAAAATTAGCCCCAAAAATCTGTTTTCATGCCCTGCTATATAATTAAATAATCATGCTAAACATTGTGGCCTGTCACAATCAAATACAAACACCTGGACAATGGAAAGAATGCTACATTTAGGCTAATGTCTGTGACTGTACAGATATGATGGGCAATGTTACACTGCGTCAACAAAACACAGTGTTTTTAATAAATCATGTACAACAAATGAGAACAAAACAACTTTTTCTCTTTATTTAACTAAAATAATTCACTTTTTTATGTTTTTGGAATTCATCCTTCTCATTTATTTCTATTAATCCACTGATATATTTGTGTATCATGTCATAAAGTATATATTGTTTTTGCATTGTAACTTTTAAATCATTTACAAGAATAATGTTTTGATTAAAGTTTTTGTTCTTTTTAAATGAAATAGTTAGCTTAAGTTAGCTTCCCTGCTTTACTACTAACCTATAAACCTTTTGTGCTACATTCTTTCTGGCCTGTTCATTCTTTGTTATTATTATTATTATTATTAAATTTTTTTATTTTAATAATGTCATTAATTGTATAATAAACTCATCTTTAATTCAATTTAAAAATGTATTTATTTAATTTTTACGTTTATTTTATTTTATTCAGTTGGTGGAAAGCTTGTGACAAATGATTTCATTTTGGGAATCCTAACATTAAGTTTGAACAGCAGCATATGCATAATAAGGTAAATAAGGGAGACAAATCTGTTACCAGCATTGACCAAAGAGGGGTGCTGAAGCTTCATCCAGCCAAGAAAACCCCACAGGACTCTCTGAACTGCATTGCTTCCCTTGCTAGGGCAAAAAAGCATTATGGAGAAATGCAAATCTTTTTAAAAGATCATTAAAGAAAATGTTGATTTTTTGGATAAGTTTTCAGTGATTTTCAGAACTTTTATATAGGATTTACATTTCATATTTAACATTTTATGTACATGAAAATCGGTAAAATTACAGTTGATTCAAATCAGGTTTTCAGGTAACATCTTTGACTAATATAAGCCAGTTAAACTGTCCAGTCCAGTTATCAAGATTCCCTACAAGTCATACTTATGGTAAATCTGACATCTTAATTACACTTCTTCAAAACGCTGATAAGACTGAAATAAAAATAGAATTAGAGCTAATAATTGTAATCTCTCTCTGAATCCTTAACAAGAAGGTCGCTTTTCCTCTGTGAACACAATGCTTAGGCACAGAGGGAAGCGATTTCCTGGTATAAGTTGGATAAACGAACTGGTTTTAGGGAGCATATGGTTTTATAATGATCACATTTTACAAATGTGAACTTGAGCTGTCCGATATCTGACAGTGGGGCAGTTGTCGCTGAGTGGAACAGACGTAACCATCCGCAAACTCACAGTGGATGGAAATGGAAGGGTTCGAGTTTTATTGCTAGGCATTAATAGGCTCCATGTCTTTTGAGTGGGGGAGACTTTCAAGCCGTGAGTTATGTAAATATAAGCAGCTCACTCCTGCCTTTTGAAGTCCTGCTTTGTATAAATCGAGCCAATTTCTTTATCTTGGAAATATTTAAACAGCTGTTAGTCTTAGTTAGGGATGTCCCCGAGATTGTTCACTCCACTCTTTTGCTACTTCCTCTCCGCTTTGTGCTTCTTTTCTTTCCTTTTTTCCTCTCCAGGAACCATCAAAGGAGATTACAGATGCTTTTGTGACCTTCAGTCCATAACTCTGTTTGTACATTTGCTAAGCTTCAATGAGATACTTTGATCTTCTCCTATTTAGAACGCCATAAAATATGTTGTTTTAAAGACTTTTGGTCACTTTCTGTTGGAGAACAAAATGCATGTAGGCTGATGTTTAGCTTTGTCCCTCTTTGGCTATTCTCAGAGCTTGGCTCCTATGTTTTGTTTATATGTGTTTATGATGGGATTATTGCTTTGTTGATTGAGACGTCTGTCGCTCGTCACCATGCTCCCCACCTCCAGAACTCCCTCGCCAGAGCTTCAGGCCCCCTTCTTGCAAAAATCATCTGCTTATCCATAACAGACAGAAAGACAGAGGTGTTATACAATAGTCCAGCTTGTGCCTTGGACTGATTCTTATCAAACTGATTGTTAATGAGTTTACATAATTTTTTGGCTTACATCGGTACACAAGAGTCTGCTAATATTTTGTCTGCAATAAACATAATCTGTCACAATCAATATATGTTCTATTTTATAACAAGGGCAGTTGACACATACTAGACTTTATTTGATCAACATTAAGATTTTATGCTAAAATGTATATACATGTACAATGCTCCTAAAATGTGGGATTCAAAATCAAATTTATAATCCTAGAAATAAACTGAAAATTTTAGGAAGAAGAACAAGAAAAATATCTAGTTAATGCATTAGGTATCATGAACAAACAATTAACAATATACATATTTTACATAATTTATTATTATTTGTTATTGCTAGTTAATAAAAATACAACTGCTCATTGTAAGCTCATGTTAGTTCATTGTGCATTAACTAATGCTCACTAATACAACTTTTGATTTTAAAAATGTATTTCTATATGTTGAAATGAACATTAACCAAGATTAATAAATGCTGTAAAAGTATTGTTAATTCTTTCGTTCATGTTAACTAATGTTAACAAATGGAACTTTTTTGTAAAGTTTATAAGATTCTGCACTATTTCTATATCAGTAATCAAAGAAGGATATTTGACATTTACCATGCTAACTACTTTGTACAAATGCACAGATTTCCTTGCTTCCACTACAGCTTTCATTAAAACATGAAAGGGAGACATACCAGAAAAGGGAGACAAACCAAATTCATATTTACTAAAATGGTTATGATGAATATATTAATTGTAATAAAAAAGTAAAAATGCAAAATAGATGCCCACAAAGGCAGAGTGAATATCTTAGTTCCAGTAACTGATCGCCTTTCCTTATTTTTCAATATTTTTAAGCACTTTTGTCTCCCCCTTCATCATTTTAAATGGTCCTGGGGTGTGATAAATTATTTTTAAAACAACAAATATTCCATATACACTCACTGAGCACTTTATTAGGAACACCATAGTCCTTAAAAAGTGCCCGATGTGGTCTTCTGCTTTTGTAACCCATCCGCCTCAAGTTTCCATGTGTTGTGCATTCTGAGATGAGATTCTGCTCACTACAATTGTACAGAGTGGTTACCTGAGTTACTGTAGACTTTGTCAGTTTGAAGCATTCTGGCCATTCTCGGTTGACCTCTCTCATAAACAATGTGTTTCCATCTGCAGAACTGCTGCTTACTGAATGTTTTTTGTTTTTGGCACCATTCTGAGTAAACTCTAGAGACTGTCATGTGTGAAAATCCCAGGAGATCAGCAGTTACAGAAATACTCAAACCAGCCCATTTGGCACCAACAATCATGCCATGCTCCAAATAGCTGAGATCACATTTTTCCCCATTCTGATGGTTGATGTGAACATGAAATGAAGCTCCTGACCTGCATCTGCATGATTTTATTCATCACACTGCTGCCACACGACTGGCTGATAAGATAATCGCATGAATAAGTAGGTGTACAGGCGTTCCTAATAAAGTGCTCAGTGAATGTATGTCTTGTCACCAACCCATAATCATTGAGGCCTTTTTCTGTGTTTAGCATTGTGAAGGTTACACGGTACTTTTACTGTTTTTAAAATGTTTTGCCCTTTCAAATGAAATCCATATCCTAACCTTGCATTAAAGTATTAACTAATTAAAGTAGACTAATGAACGATTATTGGGCATTTAAAAAATGAGTATGGAGCTAAAAAATGAGTGCATGCATATTAAACTTTGTCGTACTGAACCGCAATCCATCTCTGGGTGACCTTGGGCTGCAATCTCCATCTAAATGAGTCAACCATTACTTAATTGAATTTCACATGTGGCGAAATGTACTTGAGATGTACTTGCTTGCTTTCGCTCCATCCTTTTGGACACCGAGCTCCTTCATGACTTTAATTATCAGTGTGGTTACCACATTTGCCTAAATTAGTTGACATTATCAGATTATGCTCTATTGATCAGAGCCACATGCTGAGGCCCATTGATTATATCTCGACCTGTATTTGCCGTTCACTCATTTACTGAATGGAGCTCTAACTGCATTTCCTGTTCGGCTTAGTGAAGGTTATATAGACAGTGCACAAACACATCAGTGGAAAAATGGTTTTGTTTTGGACTACCCTGGTAATAATAAAGTACACACTGGAAGTTGTGTTAATCAGGTCATTGTTTGCTTTTCAGTTATCAGTGTCATATCGGATCATCAACAAAAGAGTCTCAGCAAATTCTGTCAAATACACTCCAAAAATCACATATCAAATCTGTTAGTGAATTAGTCTTAAATAAGAAGCAGGTCAAAATTACTCAGAACTGTTTTTTTTTTTCATATCTAATTTCAAGATGTTTATTATTATGAAATATTTGTATTGTTTCGATCTTTTTATCAGACTTTTTACAAAAAGCTTTGTATTTTGTGTTGTTCCATTGGCAAATTGTTTCCCCTTGTTTTTTCTTTAAATAAACCTCACAAACTTAATTGTATTTCTTGTTTACAACCGCCATTTTTATAATTTTTTTGCATTGTTGAGCTTTAAATCTCTGTAGTGTGTTTTTTTAATTATTTAAGGTTTACTTTAGGATAACCGGTACTGAGTCACTTCACACAGGCTAACCCAACCCCATACAGAGCATGAACACAGATCTGATAAGCAAACATTTGATTTAAAAAAACATAGCTGGCTACTAAAGAAACAGCAGAGATTTTGTCAGGGACTGTTTTTCCCAAAAAGCATCTGTATTTTACAATGGCCAGTTTTATTTGTTTTCATTGCATCTGCTTTTCTTCCGCTGTTCCTTTACATGTTTCTTTTTTAATCTGGAAGTGAGTCATTTAGGTATGGTAGTTTGGGGAATTTGGGCTGCTTTTTTTCCCAGAGGAGAATCCAAGTTTCTGTAAAGGCATTGACTGAGAATTGGAACTTTTATGCTACCTCTATAATTACTGTGGCAGTAACATGATAATACCGTAATGCATTTGAACACTTAGACCACATTTAAAATGACTGATTTTGAATTTACTTCTTATGTATAAATATTAGGGCTGTCAATCGATAAAAATAAATCGCAATTAATCGCAAACATAAATATTTGCTGAGAAAGCCCCTCAAATACCAATAATTCAATATTTAATGTTAATCAATATATAATATATATATATATATATATATATATATATATATATATATATATATATATATATATATATATATATTTTTTTTAAATACATATATTTTTTTAACGCATTACATTATTTAGGCACACAAGTTAAGCATTAAAAAGACAATACAAAAAGTGGCTTTAGAATGCAATATAATATTGTTCATTTTCATATTATTATATAAGCCATATTATAACATAAGCCTATCATTGGTCTACAGTTCACAGCAATCCATTTTGCAATTTAATTTGTCAGGCCGAGATTTATTATAAGGGCTTGTCAAAGGACACTTCGATGTACACCTGCATCAGACGGATGCTTTTGGAGCATCTTGTTTGCATTGCTTCATAAACATACAATTTCTAGGTTGCCGTGTCAAGTTTAACAAAGTTTGAAAATTTTAAAAACATGCCTTGAGATCACTGCCTTCAGATTTGCACTCCATAAAACTGTGTTTGTACACAAGAATGTGTTTTCATCTTGTGTTTTCTGCTCTAGGGTTTGTTATCTGTCTGTTTGAGCTGCGTATTGCCTATATAGCGAGTTTCGCTTACAGCCCCCAGGAGAAAACAGGTGATACTCCAAACTTGACCTGCTCATATGTAAGGAATATTCCTTATTATTGTCCGGGGACATGATTAATTGCGTAATTTTTTATGTATAATTTTTTACAATAATTAATCACACTGAATTAACTTGTTAAATCGACTGTCCTAATAAATAATAAAATATGAAACTAAGTGGCATCAACTAGATCAGTGGTACCCAACCCTGTTCCTGGAGACCCCCCAACACTGCACATTTTGTATTTTTGAGTCTCTAATGAGCTAATGAGTCTAATCAGATGTGTTTAATCAAAATGTGTAGTGTTGGGGGGGCCCTACAAGAACAGGGTTGAGAAACACTGAACTAGACTAAACAAACTTGAATTTTTCTCAGAGCTAGCTTTATTTCCTTTAAAGTATTTTCACCAAAAGTGTAGTTCATCACATAATAGTGAAGTGTTCTATTTCTTCGCCACTAGTGTCAACAAACAGAATTTGGTGACAACAGATTTCCCAAACATTAACTTTGTCTTCCATTGGTTGGACAAACAGATAGTCCCGCCCCAAACTCACATAATTGGATGAGCAGATGTTGCTATGCTAGGCTGTTCAGGATGTCAACAAGCACATTAATGTTTTGTTAGTGCGACAGAGCCACATTGTTTACTCGGCTCAGAGGAATCAACCCTTATAGTTGTCTCTCGATATTAAGTATTTTCATCTTTAAAATAAATGCCACATTTCTTAACTAATGCAATGAAATTCACACATTTTCAATGGACAAAGTGTCCAAATTACATGTACTTCAAATATACTATGGTATTACCATCATTTTTGTGTTCCAAAAAACTTTAAATTCAATCCCTTCCATCCATTTTAGCCTGTAATAATGTCTACCTACATCACCATCAGCTGAGGGAGCAAAATATTGGGTTAAGTGTCTTTCTGGACAATTAGGATGCTAGATTCATTAATATTTTTCCTTCCTCGTGCCCTCTTTTAAATCCATCTGAAGTACCATTATGGCTTTTCAGGCTGCTTCCTGTGGATTCTGTCCTCTTGACTCCTTCAGCCTTTAAAAATTGCCTTCACCAATGGATAGATTAGGCGGAGAAGGTTTCTGACATGAAGGGTCTTCAGAAGCTTGGGTATATGTGTGTGTGTGTGTGTGTGTGTGGGTGCTGTGTGATTAACTACAAGGCTAGCATTGCATAGTAATAATGAAAACCAGCACAGTAGACTAATTATCTAAAATCTCGAAACGTTCTCTCTTATTTTCATCTTTGCCACTCTCATGCTTTCTCTTTTTCCTTCATAAACTTATATAAACACTGTTTTCTACCTCTCTCTGCTTTTCTTTTGTTTGTTAATGTTTTTACCCCCATAACAAAATTATTTTATACCACCCAAGTGCATTGGACATGTTTACACTGAGTATGTTTACATGGGAATTTATGATAAAGCTACAGCAGGTTTTTGAATAGTCAATCTCTCTGTCGAAATATACTGTACATGACCATGCTTAATCATAAGTATAAATCATAAAAGGATATTATCCTTATAAACTGTGTGTAAAGTGTAAAAATAATGTTTAAACTGAGGAGAGATGTCGTAAATAAACAGACGATTAGGAAAATATCTGATTTGTCTATATTTTCCTAGCGATCACTGGTTTTTCACCGGTATTACTTGAATAGTTCTGCATCTGTACCTGTCATTTGCTTCAGGCTGCATATTTAATAAATATCATGCTTTCTGCCTCATTCTATGAATGGGATACTCTTGAAATCAGTAAAAGAAGCACCATGATTAAAAGTAAGATAAAGGCAGTAGACAATGTGTATTTTGTAATGTTTACATTCTGTGTTCATGGTGCTAATGCTAGCATGCTAACCATGGCATTGTGGCTATAGTATGCACCTGTTATCCTCATTTATTATATTTTATAATGGAATTTGTAAAAATAGTCCACATAAGATCATAAAAAAGGTTTTCAAAGAAAAATATTTTATGCTACTCCAAAGATGGATGTTGTGTGATATGGGCATAACTATAGCAGACAGATAAGAGTATTAGTCAGTGGGCAGAATACAGACAAACTAATAATAATTAGAGGCACATCACTAGGTGTGATTGGCTTACAGACTGCTGATCCGTCAAAAAATGAACATTTCTAGGGTTTGCCATGATAACTTTGATGCCAGCAAGACATCTCTTTCTTCTCTGCTTTGTGTTGCGTTCTACTTTCTTGATAAATACAAGTCACGTGGCACCTCTGTTGTCCGATTATTGTGTATATATGATGGATGAAGCCGAGCTACAATCGCATTATCAAGGTCTGTTAGTTCAGTGGCTCAAATATAGGCTGTCATGTTCTGTCAGACTCACATTAATAGATGCACACACAGAATGTTTTTCAGAAATTGTGTTTGTTTACTGTGTCGCAATGCATCAACATATCATCAACAATCTTACCCATTCCATATCTGTATTGCACATGCACATAGCATTGTATCAACACTGATATTGTTAAGAACATTCCATAGGGCACTCTGAGAAAGATGACACAAATACTACAGTAACCTGCAATATATCCAAATTAGTCTTGAAATATAACCGAAATAATAAAGTTACTCTGACCTGGATGCTGTTTGCTCCTTTAAGAACATGATTCGGATACAGTTAGAAAAACGCTTCAAGTTGGAAACTTTGTGGGTTGGGAAATCCAATCTGGATGCTGGTCGAATGTATGGTGGTTTGAAGGTGGAATGACATAACAACTATTCAAATTCGACATGACTAGTTGATTATTAAAAATCAGTAGTCATGAAAGTAGGGTTGCCAACATTCTACCAGCCAAATACGGGACATTCCAGCACGAAATACAATTATATTTTTCAGTGGGGCACATGGGCGCATGCATGGATTACTGAGTGGGCCAATGGGGCCAGTGGCCAGTAGCACTTGACTACCAGGGGCCCTTGACTGCCCGGGGGGGCCCTGGGCTTTAAGGTTGCGTGATCCAGTTTGGTGATCCCCCCTGCTCAAAAACCCATCGACAATGAAAATAGAACCCCCCCCCCCCACCACCACCACGCTCAACAACTTTTGGAGGGTTCCCCCCCTTGGAGAAAATTGCCCTGGGCCTTTGCAAGTCATAATCCCTACAATGGTTAAAAAGGTCAATCTAGAGCTTGTTTACATAGGAAAACAGTTGAAAAACAGCATGTAAAAATGCACATGCTCAGTATAAATGGCTGTTACGTTTAAATGAAAACATTAGTGTTTTAATAAACACTCATTTTTGCCAAAAGAACGAAGCTGCAATCAATGAAAAACAATATTTTTCTGTCAAGCTTTTTCGACCACATAATTAAGCTGTTTTTTTTGAAGCTCAATGAACCACCTTGCCATTTAAAATTTGGCTCATCATTTTGTAGACAGTATATGACTAATACAGTATTTTTGAAATAGTAAAAATCAGTAAAATTGATTTGGCCTTCCAGGGCCACTGTCTTAGTTATAGTATTAGTGCAGTTTTAAGCAACCATGTATTACATGATGGAAATGTAAGAAAATCACATCAAAGCATTTTAACTAAACATACTCTACTGTACTTTAGTACAAAAAGTGCTGCAGTTTTTCCTCACGTCATTTAGCTAAGTCTCTCTTCCAGAATGAGCACTGACACACAGTATGTAATGTAATGTAATGTCATTAATAGGTGTGTTTACTGGTGTTTTGGAATCACAATGATGAGTAACATGTATCATGCACTCCATTGTTATATGTTTGAAAAAATTATCTTGCTTCTGAAATGTGTGGAAACAGGAAATGAGTGCTGATTGTCATTCTGTCAAGTGTGGCATGCATGTAACGTTTCACAGCCGATATCTCTCACAACTCATGGTTTGTGAAACCTTCTCAGTAGTTAGGGTGTAAGATGCTAAAAGACGGGACAAACGGAATTCAAGTTTGTTCCCTTAAATTCTGGGATGGTTAGCAACACTGCATGTAACCCCTGCCAGGCAGACAGTAAAATGAACAAAAATATTGCATATGCTCAGGGACCTGAGCCATATCACGTGGCCAGAGTGGCCATTTGGTGTAAACAATCAACTAGCAACCACTAAGAACACCTTGGCAACTGGATGGCAACCACATAGCAACATGCTACAAACCACTTAAAAATATATTTGCAACTGCAGAGCAATGCACTGGCAACCATTTACAATACCATAGCATTGTGGCAACGTGTTTTGCACGTAGGCAAGTGCCACTTATTTTTCTAAATTATAATATTTCCTAAGTTATCTAATCCTAACATTTTGCTGCTATACTGTATATTGTTTTCAGTGTCCGGCATTTGCTTCCTCAACTTCTTGATTCTTTATTGATCATGAAGTAAGTGCATAACAGTATGATAAATAAATCAGTTTTCCCAGCCTTGCAACCACAAGATTTTAAAACTTGTACATTTATTATTATTATTATTATTATTTTCTTTTTTTGAGAAATAAGCATAATTAGTCATGACAGCCCCTTCCCAAATATTTCTTCTAATGCTTTAAGTAAAAACACAATAATTAAGTTTAATTGAGAGAGGGTCTTTTGTCAGGGCAGGGCTGATCATATGTTATGCTGCTGTTATCTCCAGCTCCTCTCTCAAGCATTCTATACATGCTCATTTCACTTCAATCATGCCAGTTAAGAGCTGTTAGAATGCCAGGTCCTGAAGCTTCCAGGTGTCCACACAAAACTGCAAATGTGTCTACCAGGCGGGTCCCATCCACTGGAATCTGTGGACAGTGCAACCTAAAAGGGAAGTTTGGCCTTCAACTATGTTATTTTCTGATCTGCAGATATATTTATAAGCCCTGAAAGGGTGAAGACCCTTATTGTGTTTGTTAGTGTTCTTATTATTATAATTCTTCTTCTGCCATAGATGTCTATGGCAGCCCATAAAACTGTTTGTGGGAAAGTTATGAAATTTTAGTGAATGGTTTAAACTGATAAAACAGCAAATGTGGAGCATCTAGCTCAAACGCTTTAGCACCACCAATAGGTCAAAATTTCACTCATGTTTACACTAATACTAAAACAATAAAGGCTAAAACAATAACAGTCTAGGTTACTGTTGTAATCCCTGATGGAGGGAATGAGACGTTGTATCGAATTAAGTGACAATAGGGGAATTTCTTGAAGGCCTCGGTTACCTCTGAACTTGAGAAAAGGCCAATGAGAATTTGGCAGACAGAATTTGCATGTCCCTCCCCCAGACATACGGATATAAAATCAAATCAAATCAAATCAAATCAAATCACTTTATTGTCACATGACCATATACACAATTGGAACAGTAGGTGAAAGTCTTGTGTGCAGTTTATGACAGTGACAAGACATATACCAATTTACAATAAACAACATATATACACAACACAATTTACATATCAAATGTACACATAATTACACAACACAATAATAATATACAATGTCCAGTGTGAGATAATAAGATTAATAAAGTGCAGTGCTGATGTATATTGATCGTGAGAGATCAAAAGTATAATTGCTTGGGGGAAAAAGCTGTCTGTGATACCGCCTGCCTGATGGTAGCAGTGAGAGCAGCCCATGACTCGGGTGGCTGGAGTCTCTGATGATCCTCCTAGCTTTTTTCACACACACCGCCTGTTATATATGTCCTAGAGGGAGGGAAACTCACCTCCGATGATGTGTCTGGGAGTTCTCACCACCCTTTGAAGGTCTTTGCGGTTGCACTGAGGAGCTCAGAATAAGGTTCGGCCATTACATCGTGGCCAAAGGGGGACACAACGTCTCGTTCCCTCCATCAGGGAACGGAGGTTACAACAGTAACCTAGATGTGCCCCGTCTGTCGCTCACTCAATGTTGTGTCGAATGAAGCGACACTAGGGGTCTCTATTAAATCACGGCATGCGCTGAACCACGTATGTGAGCTGCTGACGCAGGTGAGGGCAGGTAGTTGCGTGCGTGTGGAGCACCTATTCCAGTACAGAGTAATTAGTACATGTAGTGGGTCTGGTTGGGGAATTCCTCTGCTGAATTTGCGGACCAGAGGGCTAGGGAGGAAGAACATCCAGGGAGCTCGAGTTTAGTGGACTCTCCTGGGCGAAAGAGCGCAATTGATCACCTCAGTGGAGAGGAAAGGCGCTATGTGCATGCGGAACACCCGGTCAGATGTTCCACATTCCCAAGTTCTACGTGCTCGGACCTGAGAGAACACGGCACAAGACCGACTCAACCCTGAGATTGTAAAATCTCCTAAAGGTATTGGGTGTTACCCAGCCCGCTGCTCTGCAGATGTCTGCTAGGGTGCCATTGGCCAGTGACCACGAGGATGCCACACTTCTCGTCGAGTGTGCCCGAACCCGCAAGGGGGCGGCCACGCCCTGGGTGTGATAGGCCAAAGCGATGGCATCAACGACCCAGAGGGAAAGCCTCTGTTTGGAGACAGCGTTCCCTTTCCGCTGTCCACCAAAGCAGACAAAGAGCTGCTCCAAACACCTAAAGCTCTGCGTGTGGTCCACATAGGTATGCAAAGCATGCACCGGACACACTGGGTCTGCCTCCTCCTGGGGCAGCGCTTGCAGGTTCACTACCTGGTCCCTGAAGGGGTCGTAGGAACCTTGGGCACATAGCGGTGGCACATAGGGCACCTAGGACAACATGGGCGTCTGCTTGACCGGACTCCAGGCAAGTGTCACTGACAGAGAACACTTGCAGGTCCCCAACCCTCTTGATGGAGGCGAGCGCAATCAGGAAGGCCGTCTTCAAGGAGAGGGCTCTGACTGATTCTAATGGCTCAAAGGGGGGTCTCTGAAGGCCTGAAAGGACCATGAGGGGAACAGGCACGGCCTGGGAGGGTTCAGCCTCTGGGCACCTCTAAGGAACCTGATGATCAGGTCATGCTTCCCTAGGGACTTACCGTCCACTGCGTCATGGTGAGCCGATAAGGCGGCTACATAAACCTTCAAGGTGGAGGGGGACAGCCTCCCCTCCAGCCTCTCCTGCAGAAATTAGAGCACTGATCTGACTGCGCACCTCTGCAGGTCTTCAGATCGGGAAAAACACCAATTCAAGAACAAGCGCCACTTCGGGGCGTAAAGTGTATATATATGTAGAGGGAGCTCTGGCTTGGTTGATCGTGTCTACGACGGCAGGTGGAAGGCCTTCCACTTAGATCTTCCACATTCGGTCCAGGGGCCAGACATGGAGGTTCCAGAGGTCTGGGCACAGATGCCAGAGGGTGCCCCGTCCCTGATAAAGAAAGTATTTCCTCAAGGGAATTCACCAGGGAGGGGCTGTTGCGAGGAGCGTCAGATCCGAGAACCAAGTTTGTGTGGGCCAATAGGGGGAATTGTTCCTCGTCCTCCCTGAACTTGCACAGCACCCATGCAAGTAGGCTCACTAGAGGAAATGCGTACTTGCGCAGCCCCCAGGGCCGGCTGTGTGCCAGCGCGTCTATCCCAAATGGAGCCTTCGCTAGAGAGTACCAGAGTGGGCAGTGGGAGGTCTTTTGGGAAGCAAACAGGTCTACCTGTGCTTTGGCGAACCGCTCCCAAATTAGCTGGACCACGTAGGGGTGGAGCCTCCACACTCTGCTTAGCATGCCCTGTCACAACAGCGCATCCACTGCCGAGTTGAGGTTGCCCGGGATATGAGTGGCATGCAATGATCTGAGTCGCTGTTGGCTCCAAAGTAGGAGATGGCGGGAAAGTTGCGACATGAGAGGAGAGCGCACACTGCCTTGGCGATTTATGTACGCTATCGTGGTGGTGCTGTCTGAGAAAATCAAGGCGTGCTTGCCCTGAAGTAGCAGGAGAAACCTCCGCAGGGCAAGGATTACAACCAGCAACTCTAGGCAGTTGATGTGCCAACCCAGCCGTGTCCCCGTCCAGGAGCCGGCGGCAGTGTGCCCGTTGCACATGGTGCCCCAACCTTGTTTGGAGGTGTCTGTGGTGACCAGAACGAGTCGGGACACCTGCTGTAGGGGGACTTCTGTCCGCAGAAAACAGAGGTCTGTCCAGGGGTTGAAAGTCTGGCGGCAGGCGGGGTTGATGAACACACGGTATGTGCCACGGCGCCATGCCCATCTCAGGACTTGAATCTGAAACCAGTGCTGAAGCCATCTCATATGCATCAACCCCAGTGGCGCGACTGCCACAGAGGATGCCACATGGCCCAGGAGCCTCTGGTATTGTTTTAGAGGAACCGCTGTGCCTGGCTTGAATAAGGTGAGGCATTTCAGCACCGACTGCATGCGCTCATTGGTGAGGCATGCTGTCACTGAGACTGAGTCTAACTCCATGCCTAGAAAAGAGATGCCCTGAACCGGGCCAAGCTTGCTCTTTTCCAAGTTGATATGAAGCCCTAGACAGGGAGGGGCCTGAACACCTGGTCCCTGTGAGCACATAGTAACTCTCGAGAGTGAGCTAGAATGAGCCAGTCATCGAGATATTCGAGTATGTGGATGCCCACTTACCGTAGCGGGGCAAGGGCTGCCTCTTTGACCTTCGTGAAGATGCGAGGGGACAGGGACAGGCCGAAGGGGAGGACCTGGTACTGATATGCCTGGCCATCGAACGCAAACCGTAGGAAGGGTCGGTGTCGAGGCAAGATGGAGACGTGGAAGTATGCGTCTTTCAGGTCTACCGCTACAAACCAATCGAACGCAGGTAAGAATCTGTTTCTGCGTGAGCATTTTGAATGGGAGTTTGTGCAAGGCCTGTTGAGAACTTGCTGGTCCAAGATTGGTACGATGAAGTAAGGGCTGTAGAAACCCTTCTTCATCTCGCCTGGAGGGACTTCCTTGAAATATGCATACGGAGGTGGTGCGAATTCCGCCGAAACGAGAACTGAATCGCATAGCCGAGTTGGATGGTCCAGTCCAAGCCCACGCTCACAGCAGCCCGGTATATCGGCCATCTGAGCGTTAGTGTCAGACACCTGGACGCTCTCCGATGCAGCGGCGATGTCATCATCCAATTCCGGGGGCTCAAGGGAGAATGCCGGCTGGCCATGAGGCGAGCCGCACAAATCCCGAGCTTGGACAGAAGTGAGCGAGCATGTCGGGGGAGTGTGGTTTGTGGATATTTCCCCAGCGAAACCAAGCACGTAGTCATCCCCAAATTGTCTTCATTGCCAGCCGAGTCATCCTCAATCCCATGGGAAGAAGGAGCGATGCGGGGGGCGGCTGAAGGGGCATTCACCTTGAGAAAGGAGAGCCACGACCGCAACGCTGCCATGGTCATGTTCTCGCATTGAGTGCATGAAACATCCACGAACGCTGCCTCAGTGTGATCGCTGCCCAGGTACACGAGGCAGCGTCTGTGGCCGTTGGTCGGTCTTGGAGAGATATCAACTGTATCCAGGAACAACACAGAGGCGGAAGGAAGGGCATCTTCAAAAAATTGAAAAGGAAATTCAACGCCTGCTGTGTATTGCTCTTTTATGAGTGGAAACTCAAACTTTTTTTTGAGAAAATAAACTCTTTTAGGAGGGAAAACACTCTTTTAGGCAGTGAAAGCGCTGTCGAAGCACCCAAGGGCGTGGACTGCACAGCGTGCAGAGAGAGAGAACGCCAGCTGGAAATGCGCCATAAGATCCAACACAGTGCTTCTTGCCAGTAGAGGTGAGTGACCTCAGCTTGCTGCTGCACAACTGCTTGGCTCCGGAGAAAAAAATCTGACTGACAGACGCCTGCCCACTTCCCTTTATACCCGTATGTCCGGGGGCGGGACATGTAAATTCTGTCTGCCAATTTCACATTGGCCTTTTCTCAAGTTCAGAGGTACATGAGGCTCCCAAGGAAGACACCCCCTTGTGTCACTTCATTCGACACAACGTTGAGTGAGTGACAGAATGGGAACACACAAACATAAACACAGAGCAGCTGCATGTCATTCTCTCTCTCTCGAAACTATTCTATCCCTTGCACGCCCCCATCAGGCTGATTGGGGACCGGGTGTGCATTGTTCCGGCCCCGCCCTCCTCAGCTCTACACTGTTTTTCAGCATATTTTTGTACCATTTCTCCTGGGATTGTTTATCCTTCATTCACAAGTTGCACCTAATGTGAAACACCTGAAATAAAAATTAAAATTAAAATTAATTTAATATTTCAATATAGGCCTATGAATTTTAATTTATAATGATTTTAATATACTGTAATATGCAGTTATAAATATATTATGTTGTATATTTTCTTTTCCAAATCAGTTATTTATTATCACATCTTCCTGCACCTCCAACCCTGCCCTATTTTATGGTTACTGGGAATAAATAGGAATGTATCTGTGATGGAAAACAATGTGCCAGCTTTCAGGCTTTTAAAAAAAAACATTTGCTCAGAATTTGCTCTTTCACAGTTCGGGAGACTAAATGGATTTTCAATTATGTTTCATTTAGGTTTACACTTAATCTAAGATGTTTCTCCTAAATTCCTTATGAGAAATAAATATGAACACTTGAGACAATTGTTGACATACAGAAAGTGTATAGAGCTATAATATTTATATGGATAACAAAGCCCAGATAGTTTGATCTTGGAGTAACTTGTTGACATACAGTTTAAGAGTTATACAATTAGTTTCGATAGTATGGCTCAGAGAATTTCGGATTGGAAGAATTTGATGAGAAATGTTTAAGCTCATATTGAAATCTCTGACTTTTAATTGCAAACTGAAAACAGTTTGTGAGATCTCTTTTTCTCAGAATAAAAATCTTAGAAGCAGGAGATTTAAGCAAAAATCTCCTTTGATCTCCATTTAATCTCACTGCAGGGGAAACAATTAATGTGTAAAAAAAGATATCTTTTGTGATTTTTAATTCCTTTGGACTATCATGAGAGAGTAGTTTGTGCTTGTGAGCTCGTGTGTATGTGTGAATGTTTGCATTTGTGTGTTTTCTCTCTCGTCCAGACAGTAATGGCAGTGTAGTGATAACTCTGTTCCGGCTGATCCCAGCCAGTCGGATGTTTAATAATCAGAGCTCTGACATGCTTACTTCCTGCTCACACATCAGGGTCTGTGTAACACTTCCAGGAGCACTCCCCAGGCAGCAGTGGAACATGCTGGAATGTGTGTACCCCGCCACCCCCAGCCTTGCCTGAGGTTACAGCGAGACCCATCAGGGCCCGGGGCCAGCACATCTGGAATTGTACTCCAGCAGCCCTGATCACTGTCTCCACCCACCCCCCCCCCACCCCCCCATTTATGCTCATCTCCATTGAGTTTAGTTGAGCACTAAAGAAACTCTAAAAATTATGAAACCCTTCTCATTCTTCATGTTGCTATCAGTGTTCATATCTTATTTGCGGCCATCTAAATCATGTCTCTTGGATTCAATCAGGACCATATATCATATCTGTCTATTCAGCATTGAATATATTCGATGCACCCTATGATTATGTATAATCCATTCATATATATTTCCAGCATATTCATACATATATTCAAAATCAAGATTTTAGGTTATAATTTATATGATGAAAGGTTAAATTGTATATTTTTGGACTAGTTCATGTTAATTTGTCATGCAGGGTGACATTAAGTTTTTAAGCAATATGACAAATATGTAAATTCGTGACTAGTCATTTGTAGAAATCCCGCTCACCTAAGTATATAATCATTTTTAATTAAATAAGATTATGTTAACACTTTACAATAAGGTTATGTTTGTTATTATTATTTAATGCATTAGGTATCACGAACAACCAATAAACAATATATATGATTAAAGCATTTATTAATCCTGATAATGTTTGCAATTGTTAATTGTTAGTTATTTCATAATGCATTTATTAATGTTAACATATACAACATATAATTTAACAATGATAAATATATGTTAAAAATGATTATTATTTAAAATGTTATCCCCTTTTTCTCCCAGTTTGCAATGTCCAATTCCCACTACTTAGTAGGTCCTCGTGGTGGCACGGTTACTCACTTCAATCTGGGTGGCGGAGGACAAGTCTCAGTTGCCTCCAATTCTGAGACCATCAATCCACGCATCTTATCACGTGGCTCGTTGTGCATGACACCACAGAGACTCACAGCATGTGGAGGCTCATGCTATTCTTCGCGATCCATGCACAACTTACCACTCACCCCATTGAGAGCGAAAACCACTAATTGCAACCACGAGGAGGTTACCCCATGTGAAGCTACCCTCCCTAGCAACCGGGCCAATTTGTTTGCTTAGGAGACCTGGCTTGAGTCACTCAGCACACACTGGATTCGAGCTTTTGACTCCAGGGTTGGTAGTCAGCGTCAGTACTCGCTGAGCTACCTAGACTCCCGTTAAAATGATTATTAATTAAAATAGTTCATGTTAACTAATGTAGCTTATTGTACTTTATTGTACAATAATACTTATTGTATTTTTACTGTATTTCTGTATTAATAATCTTAATATGATTCTCTTTATTGCAGATTATTATGAATTCAAGATAATTTCCATGTTTGATTTGATATTTCTAAAAAAAATAACAAAACAATTTAAATGGATAGTTTTATAAAGAAATGTTATTATCCTTTTTATTAGTTTTATTTTTCAAGGTAAAAACATGCAACTGGTGGCAGGTAGTCACATTTTCACACATAGAATGGAGAACAGAAAAATGAAATTACATATTAATAAAACTTCTAGAGCTGAATGGATAATTTTATGTTTATACACAAAATCTGTGCCATCCAGACAAATGATGACGTGCCAAAATGCCATTTAACCCTCCTATTTGTCACAGTCTGTCTTCACCACATTCAAGGGCTCTTATTTTGAAGTTCTCTCCTGCACTACGTTTCCCAGAAGTCACTGCCCTGATCACTCCCTCCCTACCTGTATGTCATTCCCTCATTAAGTTCCAAGTGTGTATATATACCCTCTAGTTTTGTCAGGAGTTGTCAGTCCTTGAATTGAATTGTTATGTTTGATGTCACGCCAGCGTATGTTCCACGCCAGTGATTGTAATTAAAGGATTTAAAGTTCCTACTCCTGCGTCTCCACTTGACTCTCAGGACACCAATCGTTACACTATAATTTTTGACCCGTATTGAAAACCATTCAAAATGTATACATTCTTGATTAGTGAATAACTGTCATGTGTATTTGTTCATGTTTTGATTTCATGTCTTTTATTTTGAAATTTGTCTAGTCATGTGATTATCCTGTTCCCACCATGTTTCATGTGTTTTGTTCTCATTGGTTCCTTTGTTTATTAGTCTTGTCTTGTTATTGGTTCATGTTTCATTGTCTTGTTAGGTTGTTATCAGTTCTAGTTTGTCATTGGTTTAGTTTAATAGTCTTGTTATCTGGTTCTAGTTCTGTCTGTTCATTGGTTGTCTTGTTACCTATGTCATATATTTAAGCACTCATGTTTACCATTGTCCTTGTCTAGTATTGATGTTAGTTTGTGTAGCACTTTTGTAGTTCATGTCAAGGTAAGCCTTGCCTTTCAAGTTTGTTATGTTTTATTCATGTTTATAATTAGGGTTTTTGGTTTTCATATTGATTATTAAACTGCATTTGGGTTCTTCATCGTCTTCGTCATTGCCATGGCCAGCTACAATACGATACAATAACAGCACTAAAGACCCCCCCCTTAACAAATGTTACTGCAGTCTCAAAGTGTATAATGATAGGGGAAAAAGTGCTATATTGTAAATATTAATGGAGGAACATACTTTTAATATATATATATATATATATATTATATTTTTTTTAACTTATCTTTAAACTTCGCAAACTTTGCCTCAATTTGTATTTATTTCAATTACTTTTGGCATTTTATAATATATCAACAATATTACAACAATTTCCGATAAATTCTTTTAATAGTAAAGAGTATAAATTGAGTAAGTGCATGCCTATTTCTCAAATCTTTATTGTCGTACGATGCCGTAATGCTTATTTCTGCCATCTAATGTTTTTGGAGAAAATTACATGTAAAAGGTTTTTTACCATACGGGTGCCTTTAGCCCCATTGCACTCGATCATATAAATCTTAATCTGTGTGAACTTGAATGGAAATGACATGACCTAAAATTATCATTGCAAAACGGTGATTGCGAAAAGATTTTGCATCGTTTGTTTGCAGATGCCACTTTGCTTAACCTTGTGTGACCCCCGCATCCACATGCATGGATGTTGTATTTTGGCTCGCTATACGCAATGCATAATTTAAATGAATTTGAAACGACTGAAAACTGTTCGCAATACTCTGTCCTTAGGACATTGGGACATTAATCCCTCAAAACTTGAAAAAACATGTTAGTTATTTTGAATAACTTTCAACATGAACACATCTGTGGGCCATTTTGCTTAATTTTAATTTATATTTTATTTTGTTATCACTGTACAATAACAGTGATAACATCAGTCATTACATTAGTAAACGCATTTTCACATTGCAAATCAATGGGTTCATCCTAAAGCTAATATACGTATATAAATATTTGAGACCAGTGCAGAGAGACAGCACACTGGAGGTTAAATCATTTACTAAATAGGGAGCATCCTATAGCTTTATAGGCAGCTAAGTCCATGAGATGAGTAAATGTGATATTATTGGTTTAAGACAGCAAGGACATGCAAGAAATATGTTTATAGAAATGTGTATGAGATGCTCCCAGGACTAAGTTAACAGGTTTTAAGAACTCTTCTTAAAGGTACTTTAAATATGTAATTAATATGTAAAATTAAAATGCAATATGTACAGCTAATGTGTAAAAGCCATGACAGTATGACATTTTAAGTTGTTTACGTAGATTATTTCAACAAAAAAAAAAAGTATAAAATAATCAGTAATATGTACAATAAAATATGATAATGTACAAAATGACACCTATAGAAATTTGTATTTCATTTATTTCACTCTATTTATACATTTTCATTTATGAACTACGGTGGAAGAACACTAAATTTACAGGAATGCTCCAAATTTTGCTCAACAAATTCAAATTCAAAATTTGAATCTATTTTTATATGAAACAATATAGTGGACCATTCCTAGTGCTTTACAGTAAAATCAAAATCTTTTGATGCTATGTTTAAACATTATAATTCTACCTTTTAGAAAAATAATGCATACTTGGTCAAAAATATTACCGATATTATTTATGAAACAAAATATGTTTTGGACTAATGAAATTGTGTAGTGGGACTGTTGCATTTCTTTGAATTGTAATTTAGTAAATTCCACTTCCTTTTATTCTAATTCTAATTCAGCTTCCTGTGGGGCATGGCCAACTCAATTCATATTGCAACTCATGAATTAAGAGTTAATTCTGAAATTCTGAGTTTAAATTAGAATTAATTATGTTGATTTCTGATGTAATGTCTGTAACATCTCAAAAACATGAATTACCAACAATCCTGGAAACATAATAAAAAAAGAATAAAAAAAAAATCAATAGCTTGGTATTATTTAAAATTTCACATCTTCATATGTCAGCGGAATGTGGACATCCATTTTGAGGAAAACTATTTGCACTAGATTTTTTAATTTGCTTGTTTGTCAGGTGCTACAACTTACAAATCAAAAAGGGAAATGAGAAAAGTATGCCGCAGTCACGCTGGTGTTTCAGGAGGATAATATTTGTATCTAATGCAATTACAGTCAATGGCATTTTATAGTGTCACTTAAGTGTCCAAATACTTATTGGGGTCACTGTATCTCTCGGCTCTGAACCTTACTGAGTTTCACCCATCACCAGAGACATTGTCTGTGCACCATGTAACATCACAGCAGTGTCTCTTGTGTAATGGCAGGAAGCCACAAGGCACAGCTAAGTACTTCTGCTTGCTGTTGTTTATTTATTCTATCACTTGAAAGCACAGAATACAACAGTCAGGCACGAAGCCCCACCTGAGTGTGTGTGTGTGTGGCATTGTGCGTATGTGGATAGGCCAGTGTTGACTGTCAGACAGACCTCTGTAAACAGACGAGGAGGTGAGCTGGACGCTGCTGCCTACTGTGTGTGTGTGTGATACATGGACATAAAAATAAGATTGACAAGATGCTTACATATCAGCTCAAGTATAAGCAGTAGGTTGCCATATGATAGAGACATATGATGTTTTTAAATTGTTTTCAGAGAGGTATTATGGGAGGGAGGGATGGAGACAACAAATAGCGCTGAAGGACAGTGTTTATACTGACAATGCAAGTTTATTTGTCTATACTTCTTGTAATGCTTTTACCCGGAGAAAGATGAGTGTTGAACCCGTTGGTCAACATAAGAAACAGAGAGCCAGGTGGCAGGTGTTGATAATCCACACATTTAATGGCTGATTTGTAGTCGCAACCTCTCTTCATACATGAAAAGAGAGTAAAGTAAAAGGCACTCACTGAGCATTACAAAAAAAATTAAGAAATAAAAGGGGGTGCATCAGTACAGCAGAGCAGATCTGTAGCCATCACTCTTCACCTGTACACACCTTCTGGGCACACACACACACACACACACACACAAAGCATTACAATACCCTGCATGTAATATGCAAATGAGGAGATCTAGAGTCTTAAAGGCGCCATGCATATACAAATGTGAGTCACATTACCAACTGTTACAATCTGCGTCTGTAAATACATGTTGAAATAGTGAGGACACAGTGCTTGTGTAAGAGGTTTGTTTATGACTGATGTTTTGCACAGGAAAAGCTCACCCACTATTCTTCTGAGGAGGATGAGAAATGCAAACCATAAACTGTTTACAACTTTATCACTATCTCTGACGCGCCAGGATAAATACAGGAAAAAGGAGTCACAGGGCATATCCTCATGAGGACACATTCTGCTTTTTCTTTCTCAGTGTTTCCCTCTGCCTTATAGTCTTTTATAACCTCACACCAAGCATCATTTTAGGGAAGTGTGTACCTGCCTGAGAAAGAGGATATATATTTTTTTACTTTTACAACCAGAGAGAGCTACCATCATTGACATTTGGTCAACTTTGTCTCATTAAATCACCTAGTATAGCCAAATGATTTCCTTCCTGTGAATGACTAGTTTGAACCTCAGATGTGTATGGAAAGAGTTGTTTGTGGTTTGGACTGTCATGAATGAGAGAGAGAGAATATTAGTTCAACGATGATGTCACTACATAGTTGGTAGAAACCAAAATAGCTTGGGTCTGTTGTAATTTGTATTTATTTTTTGGTTTATTTTCATTTTTAATTTCCGTTTTTCTCCCCTCAGTAGCCTTTTAGTAGGCTCTTTAATGCAGTAAATACTTCAACACACTCAATTTGAAATTGGACAATATAGGCTTCAAATATTCTATAACATAGTACATTTAAATCATATTATTACTGGATTGATTTCATAAGCTCTGTGGTCTAAAACCAACACAGAACATGGGAAAAAAAAAAAACCCTCTTCGACACCAGTTGTATTACCGCTGGTGCTTCTGTCACTGTGAAACGTTTTTCACCCATTCTGACCTGCTCTTGAATCAAATACGCCTCCCTTTGGTTATTGAAAACAGACAACCACTGGTATTTGCAGGGTACCTTTTTCAAGCAAAGTTCTATCAGTAATTTATGGATAAAATCAACTCCCTAAAATGGCCCTTTTCTGACACCCCCCCCCCCCCCCACATCCGAAAAGCACTGGTAATCTCATTCGGTTTCCAAAAAGCCTTGGTCCGGCTCCAGGCAAAGAGCAGTTTTATAGCATCTCCTTGAGTCTTAAGACACTTTCCTTTTTTTTCATCCTCAGCAGGCTAGCGGGGGAGTTTATTATTTAAAGAGTGTTCTCCTCCACATCAAGGATACTCCAGCTCTCCTATCTGCCCTATATCTGTTCCGCTTTGATATGGGAATGTAATTTTAGGAAATTGGGGGAGAAAAGGAAGCAGCATGCTGCACTTTATGCACCCCAAACCTTCCGTGCCAAACTTTGAGTGCTTGTGTGTCTCCAGCCGGTGTGGATGATGCTAGTGCCAATACTAAGGTCTGTTTCACACTGCACATTGTTAAAAAAAAAAAAGCCAATAAAAAAATTGTAAAAAAAATTTAGAATACAAAAAAGTCTATAAAGTAAAGTTTTAGGCCATTATTGCTGCATTATATTTAACTCGGAAGGTTTGACTTTCCGAGTGCCACTTGAAGTAGTAATGTGTTCACGTTGTGTCACATTTACTGTAATTATGAGATGACAGTGGCTGTGGGTCAGGTGGTAGAGCGGTTTGGCTGCTAATCGCAGGGTTGGTGGTTCGAATCCCGGCCCACACGACTCCACATGCCGAAGTGTCCTTGGGCAAGACACTGAACCCCAAGTTGCTCCCAATGGTAGGTTAGCGCCTTGCATGGCAGCTCTGCCGCCATTGGTGTATGAATGTGTGTGTGAATGGGTGATTGGGACACAGTGTAAAGCGCTTTGGTAACCTCTGAGGTTAGAAAAAAGAGCTATATAAGTGCAGACAACTCAGAGTTTCTATTCTGAGATGTTAACATCAACAGATCATGGAATTAATTTATTTGATAACAGTTATATTGACAAAATGGATCCATGTGTGGCTATGTTGTTGATTACAGTAAAATATTTAATCAATAAATTATTTAATTCACCACTGTATGAAACTTACAACAACAACAAAATACACTCTTGGTAACAGTGGCTATAATAAAATGTTATATCAAACACGGAAATGTGTAAACTACACATAGATGTTGTCTAATTCTTTTGTTTACAACTTAGAAGACATGTATGATTTTTGACAAGTTGGAATATTGGGTACAGCTTTACATTACTGTTTAATACTTAATAGGTAACTATGCAGGAATTAATGCAGGACAAATAAGTAGTACTGCATTAACACTTCAGTCACTACTATTAACTAATATAGAAACACAATTAACTAATCAGTAAGTAATAGCGATCTGATGACTGTGGTAGTTCACTGTTTGCTAATCAATATTTACTGAATTTTATTTGACTCACTGAGGACTACTAACTAACTGTGGGTGAATAATAACTACTAATTAATTACTCGTCAAAAATTAACTCCTCAAAGTCCAATGTGTCTAAAATGTGAACAATTATACTTTTAGTGTCAATGTAATTGCATCATCAGATCAGCATATGTAGAGTATCACGACCAGTCAGCTTCTCTTATATAAAGGGATATTGTACTGTGTGTGTCCAAACTCTGGATTATTTGGCACATTTTTTAATCATTAATGATTAACTTGGACATGTTGCATAGTACAGAATGAGTCCTTCACAATAATTACTTAGAATAGAAAAGTAAAAATTGGTTAACCCTTATTGATGAGTTAAGTGTTACCACATCCATTTGAAGGAATTACTAATGATCTGGAACAGTATTCTAAAGTGAAAATCATAGTAACTAACTATTAGTTAATGATATCTAATTGTGTCCTTCCTTATGAGTTAAGGGGTATCTCGAACAGTATAATAATAATAATAATAATAATAATAATAATAATAATAATAATAATAATAATATGTTTGTTTTATATAGTGGCTTTCTTGAACCCAATGAGAGCAAATGCATGAAATACAGCAAATGGACAGATAACACATACGCTCCAAATGAAATAAATAAATAAATAATGCTTTTAAGGGATTGTGTACACAGTTGCAGTTGTGAACGAGTGCTGGTTGCCTTTGATAAATAAATAAAAAAACAGCGATTAGTATAAATTTCCACAAGCGACTTTAAATGTGTAACATTACAACGTAAAATATAACAACCAATTAAGATAAATATCAAGTATGCTGATCTCCAAAAGACTTAACCATAAAGATTTTGATTATTCATAAAATTATGTATTAAATGCTTACATGTCCATCGAGATGCTCAGACGGAGTGGCGCAAGCAGAACCACACTCTTCGTCTTCGTCAGGTTTTAGCCCCACCCTCCTGCTTAGCTCCAGCATTGAATATCACAAAGCCTGATTGGATGTGTAATTTTACTGTTTAGAGCAATCTAAACTAATTAAACTGAATTAACTCATAAGGAAGAATGCTACGAGATCTTTTTTTCTATTAATTACTAGTTAGTTACCATGATTTTCACTCTGTTATACTGTTCAAGATAACCATTAACTCATAAGGAAGGATGTAATGAGATCTCTTTAACTAATAGTGAGATACTATGATTTTGACTCTATTATACTGTTCCAGATCATTAGTAATTCCTTCATATATCTGTGGTAACACTTAACTCATTACTAAGGGTTAACTGATTTTTATTATTGTAAGAAGAACTCAAAGATTCCCCAAATTATTCAGAGTTTGGACACATACAGTACAATATCCCTTTATTTAAGGTAAGCTGACTAGTCATGATACTCTACCAGGCACTGTAGATCAGTGATTTAGAGCGGTGTTAGGTTCATAACTGATTTCTGGTTATGACACATATGGATCTCTGATGTAATTACATGTTGACACTAAAAGTATAATTTTGTGATTAGTAGTTATTATTCACCCATAGTAGTTCTCAGTGAGTCAAATAAAATTCAGTAAATATTGATTAGCGAACAGTGAACTACCACAGTCATCAGATCGCTATTACTTACTGATTAGTTAATTGTGTTTCTATATTAGTTAATAGTAGTGACTGACGTGTTAATGCAGTACTACTTATTTGTCCTGCATTAATTCCTGCATAGTTACCTATTAAGTATTAAACCGTAATTAGTGTCATTTCGACATGATGTAAATGCCACTTTTCCTGGCCAGCCCAGGAAATAGTCTCGGTCCTCGAGCCATGAGACCGAAATTGATCTGCGTTCCCAACATCAGGTCAATAGCAATTAAACGTTGCCCTAAAACCCGCCCTTAACACGCCGCCCTTGTACCAACGTCACACACCCCGCCCATTTCACAAGCAAAAAGGAAGTTCAAGCTGATGTATCATGCTATCTAGTTATCTAGAATATCAAGTTTATAATATTTGTAAACATTGGCTAGCTAGCAAGATAAGAATTGACAACTCGCCAACTGTAACTGCCATGGATGTTCCAGCACACCGTCCATGATTTCGAACAATGGAAAGTTATTTCTTTGGACACTGCTTTTGTCCATTGTGCGGATTTGTACCGTGCCCGCAATTTTATTATTTTTTTTTTTCTTGAACCTGGACCTTTTGGCAAGTTTTGCCAACTCCACCATTGACATTGACCCTGCCTCAATCACCAGTTGGCCTTATTTGGCATAAGGGTAATCGGCAGGCCAAAGGCTATTGGCCCCAAGAAAGCCCAGATGAGGAACAATGAAGCTCCGGAAGTGATAGTGGGAATGCAACTGGCCTTGGCACAGACTAGCACGCGCTCATATGGCCTGATTGTGGAAACATGTCTAAAATTGGCATAGTTAAGCCCCATTCACACATGCTATGACAGTTTTCCTTGATGTCACTAGTGGGCATTCCTACTGTTGTCGCTCTAATGTTATTTGTGAACTGTATGTCTGGCCATATCCTTTGAAAATCTGATCAAACATGAGAGGTATTGTCGATAATACTATCATTATAATTTAAAAAGGAATTTGTTTTCTTGTCACTGAAATTTTCAATTTGCTCCTCATTTGCATAAAGTTAAACTTTTCTCCATTTTCTAAAGTCGCTGGACACACCCACATTTACACGCCAATGGTCGCTGTCGCTCATGTCGCCAGCTCTCACTGAAAATGATTGAAGCCTGCATATCGTTGCATGTCTGAACTTCAATTATTAACATTAACTTTAATGCAAATAAAATACTTCACAGCCACAGTTCCTACTTTATAGGGCAATGAAGCCCAAAAGTTTGAAAAGAAAGATGTGTAAAACACAGTAAATCCTTTCTGTTGATAAAAGTAAACCTGTCGAACAAATGCTAGCATTGTATATTATTTACCCTCCACAGTTTACATTTGCGGAGACTTCCTTGTTGGCAATTGAAGACCTGCAATGATAAAGTTAGCATTGCAGTTTTGTTTCTTTGTCCACCTTTTTCCTGAAAGTGGAACTGTTCCATGATTCATAACGGATGCCTAATTAGGTTTTTCCAGTCTCCAGCGTTTACACTCGCATGAACGTATGCTTTTAATATGATTTTTAGTGTATTCATAAAAATTGGCAAATTAAAAACATGTGACTCCATATTGCCGATACAGAGTTTCGATGACCGTCTTTTGACAGTGCCTCACCTGAGTGGGTAGATGACATTTAAGCGATAGCCAGAGTATAGTTACATTAATATCTTTAACAACTTCGAGTTATGATAGCCAACAACTACACAAGTTGAGCACAAAATAATTTTACTCTACAACTAACACATATAAAATATTTTTTGTTCTCTGTCTGGATCACTTATTTTGGTAGTTTTTACATTGCTTCTCATGGAGAACCAAACCTAAAAACAGTTCAGTGGAAATCATAATCATCATGGAATAATTCAAGGAAAACTGTGGATACAACATCTTTACAGCCTCGTGCAATGGAACACCTTTATGGACAGAGATCAGACATATCATGTAGGAAAATCCCACAACCGACTGTGTATAGAACACAATGCAATATATACAATTTGAAACAGCGAGTTGCAGGTGAAAATTAACCCGACATGCTGTTGAGCATGTTCTGTTGGATCGCTGATGCTCAGTCCTGTGAAAGTCATTTTGGGCAGAATATTATCAATGCCACTGGTGGCGCTATCACACATACTGTGTTTGTTTGAGCATAACTGCAACAGCAAGCTTGTGCTTTTGTTACGTAACCGATACACTGTTAGTGTGAGAGTTGTGGCCCTTTACAGAAATTAAGTAATTTCTGGGTTACTATTGAGAATTTTCTAATTAAGGCTGCAAGTTATATAATGGTTACCCTGATATTGAGAACTACTACAAATGTGATATATTTAAATCCATATGGTAATAAATCTCCATGGAACAGAACACAAAACCTCAAAGTGTAGCTATAAATTGCTTAAATCGCTTACTTGTACTGTGTTAAACAGGCTTAACAGTGTAATACTTTGTTTTTTTTCTTCTTGCGAACATTACCTATAACACATGCCTCGGCCTGACATGATCTATAATCCTAACTTTGACCCTTGCAAAGATGGTGTTTATTATCCAAACATTCAGCAGAGAAGTCTGTTTAGATCCTCTTCCTCACAGCCACCCGCACCTCCACCGCTGCAGGCACACATGTCCAAACTTCCCTCGTTCTCCATCCAACACTAATAAACAATAGCATGTCGCTGTGGACCCTTGCTCTTCCTCCACAGAACCGGGACTATGCTGGGAATGCTGGGATGGTCAGCTAATTTGCAGCTTGCTGACAGTTTAATGGAACATCGAAAGTTGTGAGGTTTTTATCCAGTGACAGAATAATTAGTGTATCTGTGCCAGTTGTCCATTTAATTTGAGATACAGTATATGGCTTTGATGCAGACATCCATCAAAATGCTGTTTATGTGTGTGTAAAGAGCCCTTGAAATTACATGAAATCTATGTATATGCTAGCTAGTGTACTCCTAAAAGTTCTCTAAATGGCACGATCTTCACTGAGCCCCTCTGATCACTGCGAGAACAACGCTTATGGTCAGTTGTAACGCACTCCCTTTAGACATTTTATTTCCATGTTTAAAATACTTTGTTAAAATTCATTAAAGTGTATTTCTTCGTTGATGGAGATGAAAGAGTGGAATCAGAAAAAAGCGAATCGAAACACGGATCACTCGTAACTAAAGCAAACTTCAAACACTCTACTCTTCACACCACTTCTTTGACTAAATACAGGTGGTTTTCTATAGTTGTCTGGTTCCCTCTGATTTGGAGTGCAAATGGTCAGATCATGAAGGCATTCGGTGCTTTACCTTTAATACACAGTCTTGTTTTCGGCAAAAACAGCAGCTTTAAAAATATGCATTGCATTTTTATAAGATCCTTGTCCCGCACACTGTATAAACAATGGCTTCATCCACGACCTTTTCATCAGTTGCATTCTTTAAAAGCAAATGACACACAAAGTGTGTTTGTGTTTATTAGTGCATTATGAAATAAGTTCCCAGTAGCAATCTACTTCTCGCAAGAGCTGTGACGCGTTCAGAGTCAGCATGTTGAAATAGTATGGTTATAGTGCAAACTTGCGGTTTAGAGCAGCAAGTGGACAGTTGCAACGCAAAACCAAGGTCGGGAAAAGTTAATTCTGGTTGAGTACTATCTGTATACTTTATATTCATACTTCACTTTCAAACTGTTTATCACATAAGCCATAATTTTACCAGAGCTTCAAATTATCAAATATAATTTTTTTCATACAACTTTCTTTTGATAAATGATTAACCTACTAACCTATCATACTCCATGCAATTTATAAATGTAAGTTATTACTTTTAAAGAGGGCTTCGTTAATCAGGCTTTACAAACGGCTATACCTCAAATAGACTCACGGGTGGATTCTGATGGGAATATTCTTGCACCCACATTTTTGTTCAATCAAATACTTTCTACAATGAGAGTGCCCCTCTCTTTAACACCACCTAATTCTGACAACATTAGCATGTAGCAAATCTAGCTGTCATTTAAACTTAAAGCTATTGGCTTCTTAAAAAAAAAAAGAGGAGGAGCTCTTCAAAATGTTCTGCCTCCTCTTCCTGTTTTAGAGAAAATGTCAACAACGAAAACAAAACTGGGCTCGTCACACCATTTCCCTTGCACCTTTAAGTTACCAGATTTTGTGTTTGTTAATATATTATGAAAAACAAATATAAAATTATTAATATTTCACCATAATGAAGTAAAAAACTTAAACATCACTTCCCGTGCGTCATTTTAGGAACAATGTCTGAGAAAAATGATTGTGTTCGTTCCATTATGCAGCAGGATAGTTGGATAATTGTTTCCATAAAAGAGTCATAGAGTTCCAGGGAATATGTGGCTATCTCTCTAGAGAGTATCTTGAAATCATAGTGCAAATTCACTTTCATGGCTGAAATACAAAAGCCAATTTTCCTCTTCTCCTATCAGAGAGGCTTCGAGGCTGAACAATGCTACTGTTCCGAGATCTGTTCCATATGTATGCATATCACGTAGCTCAATATTTTCCAGGTCGGGTTTCACAAGGACCAATGTTAGCATACACAGTCTGCCAATATCTTTTCATTTACGTGAATTCATTTGATGGCTGCAGAGAGAAGAGATTCAAAGGCACACTTTATCTCCATTTGAGGTAATTGAATGCAGATGCAAGGCTCTCATTTGTGTAAGCATGCATTATGATGGTGATATAGAAGTTCATAACCATAACACAGATTATGAAGAGATTGTTGACCATGTGGAATACTTTTATGATGCTTTCGGGTGCTTTTTTAGCTTTGAAGTGAGTCACAATGTACTACCATTTTATAGACTACTATAAATTTGTTGTGCATACTCTGATCAGCGTGGCTGCGTAAGTGCGCTTTAGAACAGTCAATGTGTGTTCATGCCAAGGTACCAAATTGAAAAAGTGAACCATCACAAAGACCTCCTCTTCCTTGCTCGGGGGCTGTGGGCAGTATTTGCTGAAAAAATTAAAAACATAAATACACGGACATGCAATACCTTACATGCACAAGTCTTTTAGCTTAGTATTTTTAATATACTATGATTTTGGACACCAATTCTAATCCCACATATTATTTAGGATGGATAGTATGCAAATTAATTGTGACCCCTTGGAGACTAATTTAAAGGTCATGTGGCTTAAAAATAGCACATTATTGGTTACTTTAAAGACTGTCCTTTCATTTTCAACAATGTATTATGTTGTTGTTTTTTCCTGAAAAGTGGGAAAGTGTACCATAACATAAAGGAATACAGAATGATGGTAAACGCTGCAAAATTTACAAAAATGTGCAGCCTAGCAGCGGTCTAAAGCAAAGCCTTTTCTACCTTATATCAGCCTCAACATGAACAAGATTTCCCTGATTAAATGGTAATTGGTTTTTATGTGTCAAGTCTGTGAAGTTTATTCACATGACAAGTGGCAGCTGTGTGCACAGTGTAAACAAGCTAATGGAAAAATGTGCATTTAGGCAACATTTGAAACCAATTATGACAGGAAAGCTTCATTATACTGCCTAATATCCCTTAATGGTATAGAAACAACCAGAAACAAACAATTATTGTTACAATGAAACGGCTAAATGACTGTGCGAGAAGGACTTATTTGACACATTTTAGATCATAAATATTATTTTTTAACCTATGTTACACCATGATTATTATAATTATATATAAGTGTAATTACATAGTAGTAATAATGAATATTTCCCTATCTGAGCGGAATCCTTGGACCTCAGTGGACCATCAAGTAAAGCCTCAATTGTGAAACAGGTGAGTGAATGGAACACAGTGAAATCTGATCTACACAGATACATCAGCAGCTTCAGTGCTGCTCCAGTGAGAAGCAATCATTAAGAGAGTTAATGATAGAGCAAAATGCTGAGGACTCAATGAGTTTTAATAGGGAAAGAGGGCAGACTTTCCTCTCACATGAGAAATCAAAGCAGCTGCTTTTACCTTAGATGATGAAGAGTTTTCTTGTTGGGCTGGCAGTAATAAAACTAATATGGATCCACAAAAGTGGCCACACAAAAGTGACCAGCAGTAAAAAATAAAAAAAACTAATGTTTTATTCCTCCAAAAAGAGAGAAAAATCACAAATGATATCTCTTTAATATTTCTCCTAGAAGGCAATGTGATTAAACAGAACAGATTTAGACTTTTGCTTAGATCTGATGCTTTTTTTTTCTCTTGAGGCAAAAGGCTCTTGTAAACTTACATGTCTATAGAGTTTTAGAAGAGGTCTCAATAATGTTACAAATTGTGCTAAGATTTGCAAAGATGCTCCCGGTCAGCAGTGGTGAGTACTTACTGACAGTGGTCTGAGGAAGGACAAACCACAATCCGGCGAAAGGGTGTTGGGCTCCCAAGGCTCATCAAAGCTTGAGGGCAATGGATGCTATCCCATCTGGTCCAAATCAACAGAAGGTCTACTGTGGCACAAGTCACTGAAAATATTAATGATGGTTACGAGAGGAATGTGCCACAACATACAGTGCATTGTACCCTGCTGCGTAGCCAGACCGGTCAGAGTGCCCATGATGACCCCTGTCTACCGTCGAAAGTGCCTACAATGGCACGAGCGTCGGAACTGGACATTGGAGCAGTGGAAGAAGGATGCCTGGCCCAAAGAGTAACATTTTCTTTTACACCCATTGGACAGCCATATACGTGTGTGCCATTTAACTTGGGAAGTGATCGCACTAGGATGCACTGTGAGGACAAAAAAGCCAGTGGTGGGAGTGTGATGCTCTGGGCAATGCTCTGCTGGGAAACCCTTGGTCCGGCCATTCATGTGGATGTCATTTTGACATGTGCCCCTTACCTAAACATCGTTGCAGATCAGCTACACCATGTAAATGGTATTCCCAGATGTCAGTGGTCTCTTTCAGCAGGATAATGTGCCCTGCCATACTGCACACATTTTTCGGGAATGGTTTGAAGAACATGAAGAGTCCAAGGTGTTGCCCTGGCTTCCAAATTCCCCAGATCTCAATCCGATTTACCATCTGTGGGATGTGCTGAACCATCCATCCATCCATCGTCAACCGCTTATCCTGTGTACAGGGTCGCGGGATGTGCTGAACCAACAAGTCCAATTCACGGCGGATCCATCTCGCAACTTACAGGACTTGAAGGATCTGCTGCTAATGTCTTGATACCACAGGACACCTTCAGGGGTCTTGTAGAGTCCATGCTTCAGCAGGTCTTTGCTGTTTTGGCAGCACGCAGAGGACTAACACCATATTAGGCTGGTGGTCATAATGTTTTGGCACATCAGTGTATGTCAAAATGTGTTCTCCCTCGGAACTTGAGGAGAGACATTGAAAAAAAAATTTTTTATAAACTATTTTATACATGTGTATATGTACCTCTTTTGACAACACACTTTAATTTATCAAATACACCAATTTTAATTGAAATTTCACTGATATATTGTATTGAACAGTTTTATGGATGTGTACGTTTCAGAAGAATGGGCAGCTTATAAACTTCATGCTTGCAAAACAAATGGTGTTAGACTGGGCAAAACAGGTTTTGTGTATTGCTTTTGACTTTATTTTTTTTTTTCCCCAGAGATTTCAATTTTATTTTTACTGAAACTCAAACTGATTTTGAATAACATGCTACTAAATGATCACAGAATTTTCAGTTTTAAATTAAATATGAGTTTAAATTGATTAAAATAGTTAAATTTTTAAAAATATTTTTTTATCATAAGTCATTTCATATCATGCATTGAGATTATACATTCTTCATTACAACATGGACTGATTGAAATGTAGTCAGAAGATGCCCAATCCTAACCTGGCATGACATCTGTTTGTGTGACAAAACGTCACACAATAATGTTGTTAACTGGGATTAAAAAAAAAAGCCCCAAAAAATAAAACAGTAACATGCTGGCACAACACCCTGATTTTGTCTGGCCAGAGAAGTCTGGCCTGATTTTTTATTTTTTTTTACTCCGGCCTGCATGAAGGAAATTTTATACAAATTTCAGAAATCCACAAGCTGTCCTCCAGCTTTCTGATCTAATTGCCATATAGATTAAAAAAAAAAAAAAAAAGCTTATGCAAAGACAAAGCTTAGCATGATAATTATTTTGTTCTTTGTTTTATTCTATCCTAAAACACCAATAATACCCCCTGCTCAAGAGAGTGTGTGTTGTCAGCATTCGCACAAAAGCCCAGGGCATCTCACACGCCCACCATCATACTTTCACTCAAAGACCCATTAGCGCCTGGTCACTGAGCCAATATAACAGGAGCTGTAGTGGACAGTTTGACCCATTTAGCGTGCGAGTTGGAGGCTTTACACTGGGAATCATAAGAAGGGAGTGTGGATCTTCAATTTGATGAAGAATATCCATTAGCTTAGTGGAACAAAAACAAGGAGGATTGGACAATATGTATGTGTGAGATTGGGCATTCTGTCACACAACAGCATCTGAAGTGGATTATCCTCACAGTGAGTTTATTGGGGATGCCCATAAGCAAGCAGATTTCACAATAACAGTAATTTCTAAGCACTCAATAGTGAGGTGCCTTGTTATCTACTGCTTACATGGGCAACTACCTCCATTTTAGTGCGAACTGAGGGTAAATGGTCATCCCAACAAATAGTAGTGGAGAGTGAAGACCACCCACTTGATAGCCAAGCACTCCTCCTCTATGGTGCTGTACTTCATCTCCCTTATAGAGAGCTTCCGACTAATGTATAGCACAGTCAGTCCCAGGAACTGTCTCGCCTCCTATTTGGTCTTGGTTCTCGGGCAGGTCGCAATCACTGTGACCAGTATGGCCCCCAAATGCTGCATGTGCCGCTGCCAATCATTACTATAAATAATGATATCATCTAAATAGATGGCGGCATACTGTAACGGTGGCACACCCTTGTAAAAAGATTCTTTAAATTCGAAATTATTTATTTCGGGTGCCAGGTAGATTTAGTCTACCACATTCAATGGTTAGGCCGGATAGCTCAAAGGCCACCAGTTACACACAAAACAAAAGATAGAATAACCCATACAAAACAGAAGGGGTTCGAAGTAAATATTTATATTCTTCGTTTTTGATCAAAACAAACAGAAGTAGTAACATTTCACTCATGAAGTTTGGTATATTGACAGTTCACAATGAATGAAGGTTGGGTGGTGTAGGTTCACATTAATGCTTAGTCCAAGATTTCGGAAAGAGTCCACAAATGCAAATTAGTACCGCAAGAGCACGCACATTTGCATTCAAATGCAGATCGTCATTCTCAAAAACATAATCATGTAACCAAACAACAACAAAACAAAAGCGCACGCACTGTGCGTGGATTGATAAGCGATGTGCGTGTGTGTGTGTGTGTGTGTGTGTGTATGTGTGTGCAGTGGGGAGGTGTATAATGTTATGTTCATCAGTCACTGTCGTGAATGCACACCCCCAACGTTGAAGATTTCAGGGCTTGAGTTTGGTGTGAGTACCTGAGACGGCAAGGTTTTAGGGACGTTCAACGCGTGGCAGTTGATATCCGAAAGGCTCCAAAGATACGCGGCAAGAAAAACCCTCTTTGGCTCGTTCTCTCGCCGTTGACAAACTTGGAAACAGCGTGCGCTGCAGACGCTCCACACAGGTGATCCGAGTCAACCCGCTTCACCCGTAGCGTTCCTTCCACACATAACTCTTAGTAGCAAGAGGAAGATTCAAGCGTGAATGAAGATAACTTGAGCTATGACTGCTGACTGTTCCACTTCTGCCTTCTCGTTTACCGAACTCCCTTCATTTCCTTTCCGCTCCCTTTTTATACTCGTTGCTTCATCCTCTGTCTGTCTCCTGATTGGTTGGTCTCATTCATTCATACAATAATTAAGTGCGGGTTCGTCCCGAAATCGTCACATTCCCCCGCTGGGAAAAACGACCTCAAGGTTTGTGGGAGTTATATGCTTTAAAATCCCCGAATTCTGTATCTTCATCTGAGGATTCTTGAAAAAGTTCCTGGAGTCTTTGTTTACCATAGAACTCTAAATCAGCAGCGGTGGGATAGCATGGTTTCAAATTACAGACATGAGTAACTCGAACATCTTCGCCTGTAGATTCCAGAACTATTTGATAGTTAATGGGACCCATCTGCTGGAGTACCCGATATGGTCCTTTCCACTTGGGTGCCAATTTAGCACTGAAATTGTGTTGAGCTGGATTGGGGAAAGTTCCTCAGCCAAACGCGATCCTGTTCCTTGAACAGAACTTCTCGTCTGTTTTTATTGTAGTTTCGTAGTTGGCGTTTCTTCGCTCGTATGCAATTCTCTTTAGCTCTTTCCTTCAGCTGAGCTATGTGTGTTATGACATCGTAAGATGGATCAGATGGTGAGAGGTTGTTTCCTTGAGGCTGAAGCAGTTTGTCCATCGGACCTTGGAGCTTCGGCCCATTTGTAATTCGGCAGGTGACATTCCAATACTCTCTTGGACGGCAGAGTTGACAGCTAAACGAAGCTCGGGTATGTATTGGTCCCATCTCTTGTGGTTTTCCTCCAGGTAAGAGGCAATCATACATTTTAATGTGCGGTTTACTCTCTCCGTCATGTTTGTCTGTGGATGGTACGCTGTCGTCAATTTCTGTGCAATGTTCCACTTTAAACACAATTCCTTGAAAAGTGATGAGACGAATTGGGTTCCTCGATCGGATAAGATAAAGTCTGGCACACCCCAACGGGTAAGAATTTCTTTCCGGAGAATCAGAGCAATGGTTTGTGCATTTGCTTTACGCATTGGGAACATTTCCACCCACCGAGAGAAATAGTCTACACAGACTAGAAGATATTCGTGACGGTGTGGGCTGCTGCTGGGCAATGGTCCCATGATATCCACTCCCAACATTTCCATGGGTCGTGTGACAGTGATAGGTTGTAACTTGCCTGCAGGTTTTCGATTATCATACTTGTAGGTTTGACACTTCTTACAACTTTTAACATAATTCTTGACATTTGTCCACATTTTAGGCCAGAAGACAACATCCTGTAGACGCTTGTAAGTTTTAAAGATACCCCCATGTCCACTCAAAGGATCTGAACGGTAATGCTGGAGAATTTCAGGAATAAGGCTTTTAGGTAAGTACATTCGGTACTGAACTTGTCCTTTGCCCAGTTGAGTCTTGAGATACAACTTGTCTTCCACAATCTCAAATTGTTCAGGTGTATCGTGCTTGTTCTCTGCGATTCTTTTGAATTTCAGGGTCCTTATGTTGTTCTACCCATAGGTCCATTGCGGTAAGTGGAAAGTCAACTTCCTTCTTCAGGCTGGTGAACACATTGCATGCAGGTAAGTTGGTGATTCTGGAAAGGGCATCAGGTGCTGCATTTAATTTTCCTTTACTGTATTCTATGACAAAGTCAAACTTTTGTAACCGCAGGGCCCATCGGATGAGACGACCTGTGGTTTTCGTCGAGGACATTACCCACTGAAGGGCAGAGTGATCAGTCACTACTGTGAACATCCTGTACTCAAGGTAATGTTGCCATTTCTCTAACGCCCAGATGACTGCCAGACACTCTTTTTCTGTGACAGAGTAGTTCGTTTCTGCTGGGTTTAAACTTCTGCTTGCGTAAGCTATGACTTCTTCCATTCCTTGTTCCTTTCTTTGAGTTAACACAGCTCCTAAGCCTGTGTCACTAGCGTCTGTGTATACTGTGAAAGGATGCTGCAGATTTGGATGACTAAGGATGTGAGGGGAGGACAAACATATCTTGAGCTGTTCAAATGACTGTTGACATTGATCTGACCAATTAAATTTCTTCCCTTTCTTTTTCAGTTCATTAATGGGTTCTGCAATTTGTGAGAAATTTGCCACAAATCGATGGTACCATCCGGCTAGTCCAAGAAACCGCTGTACCTCTTTGAGGTTGGTAGGTACTGGATAAGACCGTATGGCCTCAACTTTGCTTGGGTCCGCCATAATACCTTGCGTACTCACAACATGCCCAAGGAACGAAATCTCTTGGAGGCAGAACTTACTCTTTTTTAAATTGACAGTCAATCCCGCTTCGTGTAGCCTGTGGAAGACAGTCTGTAGGTCTTGTAGATGCTGAGTTAGGTTTGATGAATAAATGATTATATCATCTATGTAGACAAAACACAGTTCTCCTCAGAACTTTCCCAAAACCGTCTCCATTAACCTTTGGAAGGTCGCTGGGCGTTTCTGAGCCCAAAAGGCATAACGTTAAATTGGAAGAGTCCTAAAGGAGTGATGAAAGCAGTTTTGTGTTTACTTGAGGGGTCCATAGCCACTTGCCAGTACCCACTGTTGAGGTCTACTGTGGAAAAAATGGCTGCCCCTGAAAGTGATTCAAGGATCTCTGCAATGTTTGGCAGAGGGTAAGCATCTGTTTCGGTTATGGCATTTAACTTCCGGTAATCCACACAAAATCTCATGCTCCCGTCCTTCTTGGGAACAAGAACGACCGGAGAGGCCCAACCTGAGTGTGAAGGTTCTACAATTCCTGTCTTGAGCATTTCTTCCAGTTGTTCCTTTACCAAAGCTTGCTTGACAGGAGACATGCGGTAAGGTTTCTGTTTAACGGGTACTTGTTGACTTGTGTAGATGAAATGTTGCAGAACATTAGTGCGACCAAGTTGAAGTGTGCATACTTGAGAGTTCATCTCCAGGAGTTCCTGTAGCTGATGTTTACCATCTGGAGGCAAGCAAGCTTTATTCACAGCATATTCAATCAGACTTACATCAGTGTTCTCAAAAGATGGCAATACAAGTGTGGGTTGAGGAGGTATGGCACTTAATAGGGACAAACTCCGCAGCCTGACGTTTTTTTGTCGTTGTGAGCTACTTGAAGGAACATTGGCATTTCCAGGTTGAAATGAATATTGTTCTTCTGGATTTGACTTGAAGAAGTACTGTCGGTCAATGACGTTGATTTGCATGCCACTGAAAAATATGAAGTCCAAACCCAAAACTACAGAATAGGCGAGGGCTTTGGAAGACAAGACAGCAATGGGTAACGTAAATGAATAATCGTGTAGGGAAATTTGCTGATGTATCCATCCCAAAGGTACTTCAGCTTCACCATTGGCCAGATACAGAGGCCCTAAAGTCCAAGGTTGCAGTTTATCATGTGAGGTAAGTTTTCTCCATACATTTTCATGCACCATAGTATAACTTGCTCCTGTATCTACAATAGCTTTTCCTGCCCAAACACCAATGCAGACAGGTACTACTAACTGTGGCGGAATGATAGGAGGAGGTGGTGAAGGTAAGTTTGTGGTTGTTTGCTTTTTAGGTAAGGTTGTAGCAGTTACAGCATTACTGGTTGGTTGACTACCATGTTTGTGGGGTTGAAATGTCCTTTTATTACCCAGTAGGTGCTGTTGATTCTCAGAAGTGGATGAATAATGAGGACAGTTACCCGGTGCGTGATATCCTTTACATCTCCAGCATCGGACAGAAGAGGATTTGTCAGCAGTTCTGTTGGTGGATTTTTGTACCACAACTGGAAATGATGGGTTACTCACATGAGTTCCATATTGCGGTTGTTGCTCGTAGTCTTTCTCCAGTTGATGACCCAACTTTACGAGTTCTTCCACTGTGGTGACACGGCTACGTAACTGGCTGGCCAGGTGAGGTTTTATGTTTTTGAGAATCAATTTAACCACCTCGGTTTCTGTTAAGGTTGGTTTCCACCGTTTACACAGGGCTCGATATGTGAAAGCAAAATCTCGAATTGTCTCTTTTTCTCCTTGTGTTCGAGTACGGACTCGTTCCGCCAATTCATCCTCATAATCTTCTGATAGAAAAGCAGAAAGAAAAGAAGTTTCAAATTCATCCCAAGTGGTTATTGAAGATCTGGCGACCTCCCACCAGTCTCGTGCTGTGCCATGTAGGACTGTGCGAAAAGTTGCTAAAATGTCAATGTCGGCAAGAGGGTGCAATGCTAGGAAGTCTTGACATCGTGCTAGATATAGTAGTGGGTCTGTGTCATCAGATGATCTTCCAAAGGTAGGAAAAGTCAATCTTAAATGGTCACTTTTAATGGCAGGAGTTAGATGTGTAGGACTTACTGTTGGTAGAGCGGGTACGGTAGGGGGGGGTGGTTGTAGAGGAGGACTCACTTTGCCTTTCTCGATCTTCCTTAATTGTTTTTAAACTGTTCATTTCAAGTTGAAGTTCAGTGACCTTCTTGTCCAGTTCGTTTATCTTGATATTACCTCTGGTAACTTCTGCAGAAAGTTGCTCATGATCTTTTTGCAAAATTCGCTGGGTATTCTTGATGTCCTGCTGTAACTCCAGTTGTAGTTGTTCCATCATAAAGCGGAATTCAGTACTCCATGGTAGCTTCAGTTTTTTGTAGTTTCTCTGTTAGTAGTATTCGCATGGCTTTAATTAATTGATCAGTCTCAGTTTCTTCTTGTTTTGTTGCAGTTAAGGTGGTGAAGAGTTGTTGATAGTTGGAATCCATTTTGAAGTCAAAACATCCAGTTGCCCACCAGTGTGAGAAGTTAGTAGTTTTATTTCATGGGTAAGTTCACTCACAGTCTTTTCTTGATTTTTTGTCCTTCAAATATACGATCCCAATTCCCTTGTAGTTGTGTGGTGAGATGATGTATTTCTTTTCCAGGCGTGGGAAAGAAACCAGGTAGGGAACCAGGTAAGCCATGTTGTATTTCTGGAAAAGAGGTTTCAGATGGGGTGCACAGATGCATAGGATCTAGTTCCAGCCCCCAGGATTGGCCTTGGACCCGAAGGTTATCAGTAGGTGGTGTAGAAGCAAAACGGACATTCCATTCCTGTGGAGCTTGGGGGGGCAGTATGGATGAAGAGTGGAACATGGAAGTGCTTGGCAGTTGACTGAATTGTTGCACATTTTGCTGTCGCCCTGTTAGTCCACATGGAGTAGGGATGTCCAGAGGAGAATCGATATCCACCAAAGTGGATGGAGAGGGTGGTTTTGTGGCCATAGGTATAGTGTATAGTATATATATATATTATATCAGTCAATGTATAGAATGCTGAATAAAAGTACTATCTTTCAATGGGTGTGGTGTGTATGTAAGTCACACAAAAAAACCTCACAATGTTCAATATCCCCCACAGCGATTTAACATAGGCCTAGCCTTCACATTTCCTAGCCTGAGGGATAAAAAAAAAAAGAAAAAACATAACCAAAAACAAAATAAATCAGTTCCTTTGAACACCTTTTTTCACAGAATAATAGTCACACATTTTCACAAAAAATATTCGAATTCACATTCAAAAGTCAAACAATATAACAATATAACCCCACAAGTATAAAAATATCTGAGTCTGAGTTATCTACTAAAGAACAAAAGAAAGGTTCAAGTCCCTGTTTGGGTGCCACTTATGTAACGGTGGCACACCCTTGTAAAAAGATTCTTTAAATTCGAAATTATTTATTTCGGGTGCCAGGTAGATTTAGTCTACCACATTCAATGGTTAGGCCGGATGGCTCAAAGGCCACCAGTTACACACAAAACAAAAGACAGAATAACCCATACAAAACAGAAGGGGTTCGAAGTAAATATTTATATTCTTCGTTTTTGATCAAAACAAACAGAAGTAGTAACATTTCACTCATGAAGTTTGGTATATTGACAGTTCACAATGAATGAAGGTTGGGTGGTGTAGGTTCACATTAATGCTTAGTCCAAGATTTCGGAAAGAGTCCACAAATGCAAATTAGTACCGCAAGAGCACGCACATTTGCATTCAAATGCAGATCGTCATTCTCAAAAACATAATCATGTAACCAAACAACAACAAAACAAAAGCGCACGCACTGTGCGTGGATTGAGTGAGCACGTATGGGTGTATGTGTGTTAGTACCGCAAGAGCACGCACATTTGCATTCAAATGCAGATCGTCATTCTCAAAAACATAATCATGTAACCAAACAACAACAAAACAAAAGCGCACGCACTGTGCGTGGATTGAGTAAGCACGTATGTGTGTGTGTGTGTGTGTGTGTGTGTGTGTGTGTGTGTAGTCGTGGGGAGGTGTATAATGTTATGTTCATCAGTCACTGTCGTGAATGCACACCCCCAACGTTGAAGATTTCAGGGCTTGAGTTTGGTGTGAGTACCTGAGACGGCAAGGTTTTAGGGACGATCAACGCGTGGCAGTTGATATCCGAAAGGCTCCAAAGATACGCGGCAAGAAAAACCCTCTTTGGCTCGTTCTCTCGCCGTTGACAAACTTGGAAACAGCGTGCGCTGCAGACGCTCCACACAGGTGATCCGAGTCAACCCGCTTCACCCGTAACGTTCCTTCCACACATAACTCTTAGTAGCAAGAGGAAGATTCAAGCGTGAATGAAGATAACTTGAGCTATGACTGCTGACTGTTCCACTTCTGCCTTCTCGTTTACCGAACTCCCTTCATTTCCTTTCCGCTCCCTTTTTATACTCGTTGCTTCATCCTCTGTCTGTCTCCTGATTGGTTGGTCTCATTCATTCATACAATAATTAAGTGCGGGTTCGTCCCGAAATCGTCACAATACACAGCATGTGGCCTGAGGACCCTGTCCATAAAACACTGAAACATAGCCAGGGCCCCAAACAAATGGGTCACAAATTGGTGTTAACCAAACGGTGTGGAGAAGGCAATTTTTTCACGGGACATCAGCGTTAAGGGGATCTGCTAATATCCCTTTGTTATATCCAATGTCGAGGCATTGGATAGGCATCAAATTCTGACACCGCTTTAACTTTTTTATAATCCACACAGAACAGGACTGAGCCATTGTTCTTAGGTACCAGAACCACCGGGCTGGCCCAATCACTGTGGGATTCTTCTATTACCCCCATATCAAGAATGGCCTTTACTTCTTCCTGTGCTACCTGCTTTTTGTTCTTTCATAGGGATGACTACATTCCAATACCCCTGGGGTTGTCTCGATGTGTAGTTTTATGAGATTAGTGTGGCCAGGGAGAGGCGAGAACATGTCAGAGAAATTATTTTGCAACCTGGCAACCTCTGTACATTTTGACGGCGAAAGGTGGTCTTCACAAGGAACCAGGGTGAACTGATTGGCTTTTAGATTCACCTCCAGTCCAAGCTCCTCCCTCTCCAGAACTACCGTGACCAAGGATACGGGAGCCGCCTCTCTCCATGGTTTAGTAGGTTGAGGTAGTTAATGTGACACGCCCCTATCCATACGGATAATCTTATAATCGACTTTGCCAACAAACCATGTGACCTCAAGGGGCCCTTGCCACTTTGCGAGTAATTTCGAGCTCAATGTGGTCAGCAATGCAAGTACTTTATCTTCTTGTGCAAACTCCCGTAGCCAAGTTAATTTCTCCCCTGTTATACAACCGTGTCTGACATTGTTGCACCTGTATCAAATTCTCCTGTGATAGTCGCCCCAGTGTATGGAGTTTTGCTCTCGTGTCAAGAACATATTGAATACAATTTTTGTTCTGTGAAGGTCCCTCCTCCCAATTTTCCTTCATGACACATGTACTGCAAATAGCAGGGGTTCGAGCCAATTAACCAAGTTCCAAGCATCTTTGTGCACAAACTTATGAATCCTATTCTTTAAGGTCTTATTAAATTGTTCATCCAAGCCATCCGTTTATGGTACACGCTTGTCCAAATCGATTTTATACTCAATAATTCATACAGCTGCATAGTGTACGTGACATAAATGCCGTGCCCTGATCAGTAGGATTTCTTTCATAAAAATATGGATTTGTAAGTGCGATGCTTGACAGGAGACATTGACCATCAGTCACTTCACTTGGTCAATAGCGTGCTTCAGGGTTACGTCTTCCAACTGCCCTAGCGGGAAATGCCCTACCTGGAATTCCCTAAGGGTGGGGGAGGATGACACCTCCCCTTCAAAGCGCCAGCCTGATGCGGAGCAGCCACAGACAGCCCAGGCCACGTCTCCCCAACCAGCGCTTTACACATCCCACACTGGTTTACTTTCTCACAGGACCAATCCATACACAACCCCTTCAATATTTGTTGAAAAGCCAGCTAATTAGTTCCCAAAATTAGTGGATGGTAAGGCGAGGACAAACTACAGCCTCAATATTGTGCTTTTGTCCCCATAATATTACTGTGACGGTCACTAAAGTATAATCATGAATATCCCCATTCACACACCTCACCTTCACCTGATTATTTGCCTCCAATGCCCCGTTTTGAACCAAGCATTATTGAATAGATCCACCAAGGATTGGTATGTACCCACTTTATACTCACTGGTATTTGGTACTTACCTGCTCACTTGGGGGCGTGCTGTGGGTTGTCTGGGATCTGGATCAAGGCCCCCACCTCCATTACCGGAATGCTCTTGAAAATGTCCTGGCTCTCCTGCAACTCCATCAGACCGGCCCAAGCCTTCTGCCAACACTTGTGGCAGTGGACTCCTTGACCTGGGAGGAAGAGAGGGGAGAGACGTGTTTGTGGAAGCAAAGGACCGGGGAGCCGGTCTTGGGGGAATGTTCGCCCATTTCCAGGGAAACGGAACAGAATGGAAGGAAGGAGGGGGTGGGGTGGGGGAGAGAACAGGGGAGGAGACATTAGAGGGGGTGTGCCGGCCCCGGATACACTACCAGATGGTCTTCCGCCAGCTGGATCTCTTCATATAGTGACGCTGGCCAGTGGCAATGGACCCACTCAGCCCTCCCTATCGGCACCTAGGAGATGAATTGTTCCAGCACCAACATCTCAACCTCTCTCCCCAGATGAACGCTCGGCCATGCCCTCGCCTCAACAGGGGGAAGACTGAAATCTTTAAACCAGGTGGCCAAGATTATGTTTCAAAAACACATTTCTAATCAGGAATAATATCTCACAATAATGGTCTCATAAATTTTGCTTCTTTAGCACATGCAATCATTTTATTTTTCAGGCTATTTCTAAACACACATGCTTTTTCTAGAGTCAGGGTTCCCACAGTCATGGAAAACCTGGAAATATAAGGGAATTTGTAAATTGTGGGTATCACTTTATATTTGGTATCTTAAATTACTATGTACACACATTTATTTACAGTACATACAATGTACTTCTTGTGTAACTATATGTTGTACGGGTAGGTTAAGGGGTAGGGTTAGGGTTTATATTAGGGTTAGTGTAAGGGTTGGGGTAGGGTTAGGTTTAGGATTATGGGTTAAGGCTAACAGTGTAACAGATGTAATTAAATCCAGGTACTTTAAATGTAAGAACAATACAACTACACATGTAAGGAATAATTGACAATGGACCTTAGAATTATTGAAAAATAATGCACACCTGAGGTGGAAATGCGGCCATAACGCAACGGCCATTGCACCTCAGTTGTGCAATATTTTTCAATAATTCAATGTGCTGGAGTCAATTATTCTGCATATGCTATGGTTACCACACCTTAAGGCTTCTTTCATTGTTTTTGTCCCTAAAAACTTTCTAGTGAGTGGGACTACTTTCTTCCACCACAGATTCAGTGTCTAGCATTGAGACAGCCCAAGCATTCATTGCTAGTTGTTAAATGTCACTTTTGAACTATTTAGCATTGGAGTAACAAGATAATGTGTGTGTACATCTTTGTGTTCTTGTGTATGTGTGCGAGAGATACTGGGAGAGATCATGTGTGGAATTACCTGCGTCCTGCTCTTTTCAGCAATAACATTGCTTCAAATGGCTGAGATGTAAGTTTAAATATTCTTCCCAGCAGCAGCGAGAGTCACCATTCTTGTATATGGCTTTTCTGTTGCTAATCAACTGTCTGCAGACTTGGCTCCAGAGTATGTGTATATGTGTACTGTACGTGTGAGTTTGTGTGAGAGCTAAAGAGAGGGGGAAGGGGAGCATGAGGGTTCTTCCAGTATGGATGGCTGTTTAGGGTGAAATACATTGAAACACTTTCACATTTTAAAAGTTATTTTGGATGATATAGAAACTGTTGTATTGTTGAAGATGCGGCTCTGTTTGTTACTTAATTTTACTTAACCTACAGTCTTTGTTTTATTTTGTTACTTTGCTGTGGTAGCCTGTATAGCTCTTTGAAATAACTGAAACAATTAATTGAAGTGGTTATACGTTATGCGGTCAAGGCCTGCACACACTTCATATCTGTGCATTGAAAATAATTGCACACCTTAGGACGTCTGTCAACCAATCAGAATCGGAATACAACAGACCTGTGGTATAAATGTACAAAATTAGAACATTGTATCAAATGCTTTTGTGCATAGTAGTTAAAAACACTTGCTATAAAGCAGGTCCAAATTGTGATTTCCAAGTCTGGAAAAGTCGTGAAAATTGAAAAAAAAAATCTAAAGTCATGGAAAAGTCAAAGCAATGTCTAATAGTGAAAATTGTAAAAATATCTCATTAGCTCGATAATTTTAATAATGTGTGGACGGAAACTTTCTCATAAGCCATAGTGATGTTCAAATTGTGAGCATATCGTTCTTTTGAGTCAGTTTTTGTCAATGAATATGCATTAGCAAATCAGTATAAATCAAAGTGATTTTTGAAAATACGTAGTCAGTAAAGCCTGGAAAGTTAATGGAAATGTCAAGGAATTTCAATGGTCAAAATTGGTGGCAGTAAACAAATTGTTGATTAGCTATTTTAACAGTCAGGGGTTGTTCATACTAAAAAAAAAAAGCTAGGTGCAGCGCACCAAATGAAATATAATGCAGTGTTTCGCAAAGCATTTTTACAAACAGCCTTCGAGTCCGGAACGTGCCTATGGTGCCTCCTTTTTTGAACAGAGTACATGTCACACACAGACACACAATCCATAAACTTGCCATAATCATGCACAGACTATATGAATTTGTTGTGCTTGCAATTGATCTCCAAAGAGATGTCTGGAGAATCGATTTATCTTGTTATCATGTTAGGAAGATAACCCAATCATGGCTGGCACATGATGGTGTACTGTACCGTTAGTGCCTCTGCTGATGCGACTTGTGTATGGCCTAACAAATTTGATTATAGATATTAGATAACATCTTATCTAGTGGGTCATACCTCATGTAATTCCAGAAAGGGTTCACAACCGTCTCTGGCTAAACAAAATGTCAGAGTTTTAGCTCTTTTTGGTTAGAAGACAGTGAAACGAATTGCAGTCTTTTTGCACTGCTTGTGAGGACACAATAGCTATTGACACAGAGACAAAACTATGATTACAGACTGCGTGGTTATGTAACTAAGCACAGGTTGGTGAAGGGTGTGTGATTTTGTTTGGAATGGATTTTCTTATATAAAGGCCTAAGTCGAAAGATGTTGGAAGGATGGATACTGTAGATGTCTCCAAGAAATGTCTGGGTCATATTCACCCCAGAATCAAAAGTAAAAAATATTTTTGCATAAAGAAAAGTAAGCCCCTTTGTACCTTCCCCTATTATCAGCCATGAGAGTAATGCGGAAAAAATTATATATGATTTAAATGGTAAAATACATTTGGAATGTGCAATTACGAATAAATCAATTAGTCAGACAGAAAGATATATAGATCAGTCATTTTCTATTCTATTTATCTACTTATATCTTGTTTGTTTTATCTTATTTATTTTTGCTGTTTCTTCCTTCTTAGATGGCTTTTCTGAAACTCACTGTTTGAGAGGTATTTTGGCTTGAGGTTTGACCCTTACACAGGATGATACAAACAGTCTTGTGATGGCAGATGTGTCTCTGATTTCATTGTCTGGAGTTAAAAGCACATTGTCGGACTTATTTACTGTAGTTTGGTTTCAATCTATAGGAGTGCCGCATGACATTATCTCTTGTACAAAAAACGAATGAATCAAGTAACACAAGGGGTCTTCCTGGGATGCCAATCGTATTCTCTTTGAACTTGAGAAAAGGCCAATGTCAAGTTGGCAGACAGAATTTGCATGCCCCGGACATACGGGTATAAAGGGAAGCGGGGCAGCAAGTGTCAGTCAGGATTTTACACTGAGGAGCTGAAAATAAGGTACGGCCGTTTACAGTGGTAGGTCTAGTGCTGTGGCAGAAGGGGCACAACGTCTTGTTCCCTCCCTCGGGGAACGGAGGTTACAACAGTAACCTTGACGTTCCCCTTCTGTCACTCACTCGACGTTGAGAGATCACTGAGAGATCCCAGGAGGGGAACAGGCTAGGCCGGGGAGGGTTCAGTCTCCGGGCGCCTTTCAGGAACCTGATAATCAAGTCGTGCTTACCTAGGGACCTGCCATCTACTACTTTCCAGTCCTCACGGTGGCCCGGGAAAGCATAGCGGATACCTCAGACTGAGCGAGCAGACACGAAGGTGGCAGCCCAGATGAGTCATCAGCATCAGACGGCGCTGTGACGCTCTCTGATGTAGCGGTGATTTCGTCATCCAATTCCGGGGGCTCAAGGGAGAATGCGGGCTGGCCGCGAGGCGAGCCGCACTAATCCCGAGCTCGGATGCTCGCACTGAGAACATGAACCATTCATAAAGAGAAATCAACCGCATCCAGCAACTACACAGAGGCGAAAAGACGCCTCCTGAAAAGTACGTTCAACGCCTGCTGTGTATTGCTCTTTTATGAGTGGGAACTCAAACTCTTTTACAGGAAATAAACTCATTTTAGGAGAAGAAACTTTCTTTCAGGCAATGAAAGTGCTGTCGAAGTGCTCAGGGGCATGGACTGCACAGCCTGCAGAGAGAGAGAACACCAACTGGAATGTGCCGTAGATCCAACAGCAGTGCTTATCGCCAGTGGAGGTGAGTGGAACAGTGGTGAACTCAGCTTGCTGTTGCACAACCGCTGGCCTCCGAAGAAAAATTCTGACTGACACTCGCTTCCCCGCTTCCCTTTATACCCGTATGTCTGGGGCGGGGCATGCAAATTCTGTCTGCCAACTTGACATTGGCCTTTTCTCAAGTTCAGAGGTACATCTGGCATCCCAGGAAGACCCCTTGTGTCACTTCATTCGACACAACTTCGAGTGAGTGACAGAAGGGGAACACTAACTCACCTCTTCCTGATAACTTATAAGCAGTGCTGGGTATGTTACTCAAAAGTAATTAACTAAAAATGACTAATTACTACTCTAAAATACTGACTTAAATGATTACTTCATCTGGAAAATAATTACATTACTAATTACTTTTGTGACTTTCTAACTTTCCGCTCAACTAATTCATAATATTGTTTTATTTCCTCATTGTTCATTGACTCATTAGGGGACACATGCCTTTCAGCTGTAATAAAATGCAATTTTTTTTTACATATTAACACAATTAATGTTTTAAGTACATATACATATACGTATAATATTATTTTACAAATATGTACCATAATGCACTACACTACTTTTTTGTATTGATTTAAATTACAGTAATTTTTTTTATTTTATTTTATTATATTACACCCAACACTGATAGGAGAGGACAGAGTTGTCGTTATGGGTTGTGCCTTGTTGTGAATGCGTGTGTGTTTGTGTCTGTATAGTAAATTAGAGGTCTGCAATCCCAGCCGGGCCTGATGGGACCCGAGAAACCTGCGGATTTCGGGCCGAGTTTATGAAGTATGACTTGAGGTTTGGTTCGAGTTTGTAATTGATGAAAAAATAAATTGGCCTACAACTTTTGCTCACTCATTACAGATGTGTTTGTTAGGGGCTGTTCACACCAAATGTTTTTTTGCACGTCTGCTCTGTTTTGTCATTGTTTTCCGCATCTCGTGCAGGACCACCACACTTTTTAGACAACGTGTCAAGTTAAAAAGACCTTCAAGTTTTAAAAACACATTTTGAGAGACCTGCCATCTTTTTTATTAATTGTTCTGCATCTAGCTTGTTTTTAGTGCAGGTGTTACAAAGATTCAAAGTTCTGAAGGACTAAGGAGTTCTGTCTGCAAAGAGGACTTCACATAACAGTTACATTGTTACACGTGGTTCCAGGTTGTTCTGAACCAAGCAAAGTTTTGCCACCCTTATAAGCAGTTAAAAATGTTTACTGTTACAATGCCATTACGTATGTTGCCAATGATGCTTACATAAAGCATTCATATTCAGCCTATTACAACAATACCTGCTTAAGGAAGAAATTATAAAAAGAGAATGAGGGTTTTCATGTTCGAGTTGAGTTTAAGCTTAAATTTGATGGTACTGTCCGGGTTGGGTAGGGGTAGCTACGGGTCAGGTCTGGGTTTCTTAAGGCCCTTGCAGACCTCTACAGTAAAAACAGAGTGAAGTTTCAGTAAACTAGTATCTTAGTTTCATTCAATCAATGACACTCTCACACAGACTTCTCCATAAAGGCACACAAAGTGCAGCACAACTGTTGTGGTGGGAAAACAAAGGTACAAAGACTATAGATACTGACGGAGTAATCTGATTAATGATCTTGTTGCTATAATGCTAATTTATATAATATAATTTCTGTTTGGTAGTGATAACGAAGGAGGGCAATGAAGGTCCAAAATTTCAAGCACACAATGCGAGTGCCTTAACTTTTTATGAATAAGACATTGTAACGCAGTTCAATGGAAATGAGGAGGCGAGAACCGGCTTGACGACATAAATAATATTTTAATGACAAACTTAAACAAAAGACACAAACACACATGACGGACATGTCCGTAAACGATCTCTCTCTCTCGCACCATCCTCTGCAGTCGGCCTTTATCCCTCTCCGAGACGTGATTAGCCTGATAAGGGACCAGGTGTGTAGAATCACAACCCGGCCCCGCCCTCCGCCCTGCCACACACATGTTTTTTTTTTGCAACATAAAGAACAATAGTATGATTCTGATACTGACGAAATGATGTGACATGAGTAAATTAAATAGATACAAATCGTCTATATAAAAATAAATAAAAGCTCATTAATTATTGCAGTTAATTAACAATATATTTTTTTTTTGCTTAAAATGATTATACAGTATGAATGAATGTATTATAAAATTATGTATTGTATACTTCTATTGTCATAGGGATCAAAATATACATTTGAAAGAAAATATATTTTTAAAAAACATATTAAATATACACAGGAAAAGGCAAAATACAGTGTCATATCTGTAAAAAAAAAAAGAAAACAATTATTTCCAATACATTTTCTCAATATACCTGCCATTGCCCAAAAGTGAATTTTGCAGTCTGATGGTAATAAAACATTTCTATTTCACTTTCTGCCTCTCTTTCTCTTTCTCTCTCTCATTAAACCATGCCCATATAATTACTCTGCAGCTTTAAAGATACTGATCAAAAGGTGAGTGTAAGACCTGAATGATAAGCAAAGAACATGAGGTGGCTCTTCACAGGCACAAAGACCCTTTTCTCTCAGAGGTGGAAAGGTGTTCCTCCAGCTGCCTTTCTGCGTTCCTGTGTCAGATAGCAGTGCCTGGAGGCTTCCTCTTCATCTGGGGGTTGAGGGCTCTTGCTAGGATCTTCTGGTAATGGATATGGTCTGAGACGACTGAACCCTGGCCTGTCATTAGCCATCCAGTCCTCATTAAAGTGGCTTATTGTTTGAGATAGTGCTCATATTCAGCCCTTTCACACAGAGGAGCTTTTATTTATCGGCACTGATTGGAGACTAATCCTGCAACCTTTAAACCTGAGTGAAACAGGTTACAGGAGAAAGAGTCAGATGGTGAAAACAGGATGGGGAAACAAAAGCCTGGCCAGGAGAAGAGAAGGAGGGAGCTTCAGAAAAGACAGTGTTAATAAAAATTAAGGAGTTGGTCACCTTAAAAAGTAAAATTCTGTCGTTATTCTAACTATGGATGTGCCTGAAGTCAAACATCTTATTCAGAAAGGCACAAAGAATGGCTTCAAACAAATAGCAAATTCTATAGAATAATAGAAAATTATTCATAAGTCTAATGATGATCCAACAAGCATAAGGATGTAGCAATACTTTAAATAACAAAATGTGTTTAATGTATGAATGTAAATGCACACAATATAATTTTAAGTTCAAATTGGATGGTTGAAATGCAGTCTCCATTTATTATGCAATTCTCAGAAATCTGAGCTTATCTAGAGTAATATTTGAGGCACTTCTGGTTTAAGCTCCACCCACATTTGAATGCAGATACAGATAATTTTGTCATTGAGTTATATATACAGATAATGGCTTTGCTTCACACCCCTAGTTCCAACCCATATTACTTTTTCTCTTTTATAGAACACAAAAGTTAAACTATTTAATAATTTCCTGGCCACTCTTTTCAAGATAATGAAAGATTAGGACTGGACCTTCCAAGAACCAAAATGACAAATATAAGCATCATAAAAGTTATATAAAATAGGTTAATCTGATTCATGTATGACCAAAATGTCCACACCTGGGCAAGCTGTTGTTCCCTCTTCCAGGATGTTACCATCCAAAACTTTCTCCTGTAACCTCAGTGCTTCACAAAGGATCCTAAAGGTTTGATGCAGGTGCTTCCAGACCTTGCATGTCAGCCATTTTTTCCTCATTTCTCAGTGCATCTTAGAAGAAGCCTCACAGCCTCAAAGAGGAAGAGCATGGCCTGTTTCCTGAGGGCCTTGGCTCTTCAGATGGCCATCAGACATTCGGCATGTTATGTGTAGCCGATGAGATTTATAATCCTGCACAGCTCTTTCTGCTTTCAAAGGGCTTCTGGGAGCAGGACGGCAAATTGCTTCAACATATGGAATGATTTATGTATTCACGGCACGAATGAAATAGTCTAAAAATGGCGGCAGATGATGAAACAGGATGTGAAGGGACTGAGCACCTTTAGGAGAATCCAGTGCTCCCATGTATGTCTGCTTATGACATAATGGGATCTAATGATATAGACAGGTTGGAGAGCGATTCCTTTGGTCACAGGAAACTTCTTATGTAGGGGATTGTAAGAATGTGTGTGTATTGTGTTTACTAAAGCAAACATCACTAATAAAATAACAAATGTTTGGGGTTAGAGGTTTAAAAAACCTAATCCTACAATTTAAACTTTGGCACGTAAATTGTCCCGCACTATTTTTGCTCTGGGCATAAATTACTTGTCGAATCATATGGATTATTGGGGAGAGGTGAGCCATTCATTTTCCAAGCAGTTATACTTCCCATATAAAAAATTCCATAGATTTACATTGTGTGATGGGGTGAGCAAGAGACAGAGACAGTGGGTGTGGCATCAGGCCTCAGAGACATATATTTGAAATAATAATATACATAATCCACATCCAGGTGGATGCTGCACACTGGTGGTGGTTGAGGAGATTCCCCCCTATACTATGTAAAGCGTTTTGAGTGCCTAGAAAAGCGCTATATAAATATAAGTAATTATTATTATAAAATTTTCAAAAGGGTGAATAAAATGTCCAAGGAAAATTGGTCCAAAATAAAGGGGAATCTGGCATCCTTGCAGTGAAACAGGGGCTTTGTATAGGTCGGGGAGTGCCCATGGGATGGTCTAGGACATGATCCAGCAGTTGCACACACAGTCCCCTTGGTTCAGGAACGTGAAGGGCTTCTGGGCAACCTGCCTTCACAGTGGCTGCAGCATGTTAGGAGAAGGGCAGCCCTGGCATCCTAGCCCGTACAGCGTGCATCTAACCCTTCCCTGATCCTGGACCTCGGAGAAACACCTGTGTGTGCACACATGGAGATAGAAGCCGACTTCCAGAGAAGAGACGTGCTCTACATTTTAATGGCAGCTGTGATTCGGCTATATTTACATCTGGTGTGCCTTATCATCCGCTGCCTAAACAAGGCTTTTTAAATTCCACCTTTTCTCTCTCCTACCCACTCCCATTGTGAGCCTGGCTGAAGGAAGGCCCTCAGAGGCGGGGTGATGATAATGAGAGGGAGGGACCAGTTGTTACTCCTCCCCCTCCCCCCCAATGCTTTTGTCCTAACACGGAGTCCAGAGCTGGAGGTTTACACTCTTTAGCCATCCACATGGTAATGCTACGTTCTCATCCAGGCCCTATGGTCATGTAGGGGATATCTGTCCGGGTCAGTTTACCCCCTCGGGTTAAACATGGCAGACTCAACATTAAGTGCCATTTACCCTTTTGGTGGTTGGGAGGCCATCCCCATGTATTCTCGATCCCGCTCCAAGTTTTCCATGTAACCAGTGAACGAGAGGGCGAGTGACGCCACTTGGTTCCCAACTGGGCCATCTCCGCTCACATCCATACCCGCATTCTCCACCACTGTGGCGGGGTGAGCAAGCAACAGACACAGTGGTTGTGGTAACAGGCCTCATAGAGGCGATTATTTGAAATTATAATAAACATAAATTGTACATAAAGAGGGACTAAAGTGTCTATGGGAAAAAGAGTACAAAATAAAGGGGAATCTGGCATCCTCTTGGTGAGATGGGGGTTTATGTAGGTCGAGAAGGAGCCATGGGATGGTCTAGGACATAGGCAGGGTACGGTGCTCCAGGTTCCGAGGCCAAGGGTCGGTGGCTTCTGTGATGGCCTGTCTTCCCAGGGGCCGTAGCACGTGCTGCCTTCCCTGGCATTGCATCTAACTTATGACGTCTGCACAAATGGATAGAAGCCAAGCCATGAGGGACCCAAGCCATATCCAGGGACCAGAATATCATAAAGGTTGGGGGTGGGCTGTTTTGACTTGTTGTAGTAAGCAACCACCATGTAATGTAGTAACCACATAGCAATGCCTTGGTAGCCACTCATAACAACCTAGCATCATGGCAGTAAGTTTTGTGTGGGTAACTACCACTCACTACCAAAAACTATAGTGTTACCATGTTAATACCATATTAAACCAAGTGGGCTACCAACTTAGAGCACACATTTGGGGGCCTGAGGGCACATGCCCACAAATGCTGTCTTGGTTTTCAGCTCACTAGGTTTTGCGACACTGCCAGTGCGACCAATCAGCGCATTGTTGCAGCTCGCGCTGAAAGCAAATTTGAGTGAGACCTGCAACGTTGACGCTTCTAGATTATAATGGTACGGACATCACTGCTGCTGATCATTTCCCAAACGATGCTCAGAAAAAATTTGCACCGTGAAAAAGGAACGTGTTTTCATCCATGAAACATGGTTGCACTTTTAGGCAATAAAGAAGCAGTGCCTTCAAGCTTACGGCTTGTTGTTTTTACGAGACGCGATGGGAGATTTGATGGCGGTGTTACGGCAAACTAACGGGTATTGAATGTCTGGTGTGTGGTGAATGTCTTTTGGCGCAACATAGCTTCAGTGAACTTTTTCGATGATCCAGAGGAGCTCGAGGACTTGAATCACACTTTAATCACGCTACGGCATGCACCGTGTGTTCATCACCCCTGCCTGCTGCCAGACTTTCAAACCCTGGACAGACCTCTGTTTTTTACAGATAGGAGACCCTTTTACAGCAGCTGTCCCCATGCGTTCTGGTCACCACAGATGCCTCCAAACAGGGTTGGGGCACCGTATGCAATGGGCACGCAGCCGCAGGCCTCTGGAAAGGGTCTCCGCTGCGTTGGCACATCAACTTTCTAGAGTTGCTGGCTGTACTTCTTGCCCTTCGGAGATTCCTCCCACTAGTTTGGGGCAAGCACATCTTGATCCGTTCAGACAGCTCCCCGACGGTAGCGTACATAAATTGCCAAGGCGACGTGTGCTCCCGTCACGTCACAACTCACCCGCCATCTCCTCCTTTGGAGCCAGCAGCGACTCATGTCACTGTGTGCCACTCACATCCCGGGCAGTCTCAACATGGCAGTGGACGTGCTGTAGCGACAGGGTATGCCCAGCGGAGAGTGGAGGCTCCACCCCAGTCTGTCAAGCTGATTTGGGAACGGTTCGGCAAGGCGCAGGTAGATCTGTTCGTCTCCCGAGAGACCTTCCACTGCCCACTCAGGTACTCCTGAACGGAGGCTCCCCTCTGGACAGATGCGCTGGCACACAGCTGGACCAGGGGGCTGCGCAAGTACACATTTCCCCCAGTGTGCCTTCTTGAACAGGTGCTATGCAAGGTCAGGGAGGACAAGGAACAAGTAATTCTGGTGGCCCCCTACTGGCCCTCTCGGACTTGGTTCTCAGATCTCGTGCTCTTCGCGACAGCCCCTCCCTGGTGAATTCCCCTGAGGAAGTACCTTCTTTATCAGGGACGGGGCACCCTCTGTCATCTGCGCCCAGACCTCTGGAACCTCCACATCTGGCCCCTGGATGGGATGTGGAAGATCTAAGTGGCCTACCACCTGCCTTTGTAGACATGATCAACCAAGTCAGAGCTCCCTCTACCAGGCAACTTTACGCCCTGAAGTGGCGTTTGTTCGCGAATTGGTGTTCTTCCCGGTCTGAAGACCCACAGAGGTGCGCAGTCAGGTCAGTGCTCTCATTCCTGCAGAAGAGGTTGGAGGGGAGGCTGTCCCTCTCCACCTTGAAGGTATATGTCGCCGCTATTGTGGCCCACCACGATGCAGTAGATGTCAAGTCTTTGGGTAAGCATGACTTGATTATCAGGTTGAACCCTCCCCGGCCAAGCCTGTTCCCCTCCTGGGATCTCTCAGTGGTCCTCTCGGGCCTTAAGAGATCCCCCTTCGAGCCGCTAAGGCACCTCCCTAGCAGACATATGCAGAGCAGGGGGTTGGGCAACATCCAATACATTTACGAGATTTTATAATCTCAGGGTTGAGTCGGTTTCATCCCGTGTTCTCTCAGGTCCAAGCCAGTAGAACTCGGTAACAAGGTAACAACTGACCGGGTGTACCGCTTGCATCTAGCGCCTTTTCCCTCCACTGATGTAATCTCATGTGCTCTTATCCCAGGAGATCCCACTAACTCGGCTCCCTGGATGTCTCCTCCCTAGCCCTCTGGTTCGCGAATTCAGTGGAAGAATTTATTCTTAGAAATAGGTGCTCCACAGGTCGGGCCCCCATGTGGACTTATCCCCTGGTGTGTATTTTCCACGGTACGGTCCCTTTGCGAATGGACCCGTGTCTCCCTTGGGCAGCCCCCACTGCCCCCCGGTCGCCCCTCAATAGGTAGGATCTACCACCGTGTCATTCTCCACATGTGGCCTGAAAACCCATGTGATGTATTTCACCACTCTCTTCCTCCCCCAGCCTGGGCAGGTGTGGTCTCCGCCGGGTCATTTCCCCCTGAAAAAATAGGAATTGCAAAAGAACGCCTTCCCCGATGCGTTAAGCATTAAGACGGCTTGCTCCCATGCTTGGCATGTCGCCTTGTTCCCCCCATATCGGGGTGTATGGAACAAGAAGGTTATGACGATTTTATGGGGCGTTGGGGAAGGGTACGTGCAGTCTGACACGGCCAGTCGCTTTGGCACGCAACTGCCTGCCCGCACCTGCATCAGCAGTGCACATACTTATATAGCGCCTTTTTAACCTTAGTGGGTTACACTGCATCTCATTCACACACAAATGACGGCAGAGCTGCCATGCAAGATGCTAGCCTGCCATTGAGAGCAACTTGGGGTTTAGTGTCCTGCCCAAGTACACTTCGGCATGTGGAGTTGTGTTGGCCGGGAATTGAACCGCCAGCCCTGCGATTAGTGGACAACCCATTCTACCACCACAGCTGCCCACATTCTCTTGGAAAAAAATTAACATTCAGAAAACACCCAGCTTACATTTTCCCGTGTTGCGCAAATACATGGATTGGCTTCTTTCAGCTCGTTGTTGAAAATGCATTTTTGCATATTTTGGGCATTTGCGCTGACAGACAGGATAACAGAGCGCATGACATCATTGCCATGGTAACCAGACACATTTCAGCTGATTTGCTGAAGAATCAAATTAATGTATCATCAAACAACGTGCGACACAACAAAATTTATTTTCTTCTCTGCAAACAATACCAGAGACAATAGCGAGAAGAACAATTAGGAATTTAAGAAGAAAACAATCAGTGACTTACCAAAAACCAGGACAGTCCTGTGTAATAAAACGGGACTTCTGGTCACCCAATCTATATTTAAATTATAAACAAAACATTTTCCTGCTCAAAATAACTTAATATTTCACTGTTAATTTTATTGTGGAAAAAACTGTAAAAGAACACATTTTAAGCATCTCATCAATGCTTTTAATATAGAAAATCAATAAATAGGTGCTGTTTTTCAGAGACGCAGTCTTTAGCAATAACAATTTTTTTCTCAGAATATTTAAAAAGTTCCAGTTAATTCATCAATGACCAGTTTAAGTTGACAACACTTCATGGACCACAATAGACTACAGAAGCCTACATGTGTGCATACATTACGCCTAAAAAGACTTATATCTATGGTGGCCGACAGAGCTCAACGTGCTGCAACCTAAAGAAGACGCATGCAAATAGAAAAAAACGCATGCAAATAAAAAAACACCCGCAAATTAAGAAAACATCTTCATCAGTTTCACAACACACGTGTGCTCCAAATACTCACAACCCAACAAAATACAGAAACGCGCTGCAAAAGCTCACAACACAAAGAAATACAGAAACGCGCTGCAAAACTTCACAACATAACCAAATATAGAAACACGCTGCAAGTAATACAGACCACAACGGAAATGTTTCCGGGGGAACCAAATAAGTGACGAACCCGGCTGGGACGTGCTTATTGCACGTGAGCATCCCTATGCCCTACTCCCTTCGAAGGGCAGACGGCAGAGCTCTTCAAGTGGGACTTTGGAGTGAGCATGGCACTAGTGTGCCATTTATGTAGCCGTTTGGAACGCACTTGATGAAGGGAGCAATGAAAGACAACTTCCAACGTAATTATTTTCACCTGGGATGTTCCCATGACAACGCAGCACGTTGTCCATCAGCTGAATAGCTGTTCTGAGGACAGAAATATAATGCTGTTAACATAACGGTTGCAAATAAATTTATTTTTACTTTACAAAAAAACTGTTAAAATCTGCGTTTTATATATCCGTTATATATCTGTGTGTCAGTGTCTCAACTTTAAAACATTGGACCCTACATTACCTACACCTTCTTATGAAAATTTTCTTTATGAAAATTTAAACATAACATGAAACAATTTGTATAGTGTAAGAGCCATGGAGAGAATGGCTCTGGTGTAACTGATGTAAAGATTAATATCTTTCCTTCATGTTCTTCTTCTCTATCTTTTTTTATTTGTATTAGTTTTCAGCTCATTGTTCTTTTCTCATTTCTGATGACATTGAACATATTGTTAATATGTTTTGTATATTGTATACAAGTTGTATGTCATAAAAAAATTAATCTCTGTATGTTTTGTGGAATTTAAAAAATAAAAATAAAATAAAATAAAGTAGAATTTTGAGCTGTAAGCAAAGAGTAGAAGAACTATAAAAAAGTATAATATTACAATATAATATTATAATATTATTTCTATATACAATATTATTTTAATATTATAGTTTATTTATAAAAAAAAAATATAGGCTTTCACTTCTTGTCAATATCAGTTCTTTGCTGTAAGCGCGTCCCAGCCGGGTTCGTCACTTATTTGGTTCCCCGGAAACATTTCCGTTGTGGTCTGTGTTACTTGCAGCGCGTTTCTGTATTTGGTTGTGTTGTGAGTATTTGGAGCACACGTGTGCTGTGAAACTGATGAAGATGTTTTCTTAATTTGCGGGTGTTTTTTTCTATTTGCATGCGTCTTCTTTAGGTTGCAGCACGTTGAGCTCTCTCGGCCACCGTATATATCACTTCTAAAGACATGGATCTTAATAGACCATTATTATGACTATTTTTCTGAATTTTTATTTTGATATGATGTTTTAGTAAACTGTGAGAGACATGACGTGGGTGACTTGACTTAATGAAGCTTTTAACAATGATGAAACCTTGATGCGAGCACTGTCTTGGCTGCACAAACGCCGTGTGCGATTTTACCAGTTGTCAGGTCCCGTGCCGTGCAAAACTGCCTTGTAGTTTCTAGTAAATTGGCTACATACCTGTCTTTTATGTGTTCGTCATGCCAGCCACCACGGTAATCAGTGTTATACAGCAGTCTCCGTAGTAACATTCAAGCGTCTTGATTGACTGAGTGTGTATACTAAACACGGTGAAACAAAATCTGGCTACGAATATGACATCAAATGACTTGTAAAGTAAAAAGCAAAGCAAGCATAAAAAGCTTCATTAACAGTTCTATGTTAACTTGGTATTGCACTTATAAGCAAATTGCAATCAAACACTTTTATTTTAAGTTAAAAAAATAAATAAAAAATTTACATTTTAAAAACATTGAGGCCTTAAGTGTTTCTCTTGTATAACTGGCTTCAAGCTTGTAAAGGAATTATTCAAGAGCCAGTAATTAAATAGAGAACAGAGTAAAAAGTGCTTTAAGTTTTTTTTTTTTTTTGCAACAGTAGTAATTAAACATTAAAAAAATGATCATATAAAAAAGGTACTTAAATGCAAAATGAAACTACTTAAATACTTGACACTCTATACTGTTTGATAAATCTATATTAATACTGATTTGATGCAGTAAGAATGCCTGAATGTCTTTAACAGACAGCATGCATCTTATATACATTTAGACATCGCACAAATCGAATATTTTGAAGAATGTGTCCCATCTGTTTATACATTAATGGCTGTGTTTGCTTTAATATCTCGTCAAGATTTAATCCTGTCTGTTTATACTGGTTAACTCATTAACAGCTATGTTTACATTAAGAGGGGTATTTTGATTAAAAACAGTTCAGAGTCTCATGCAGAAGTGGTGCATTCATCACTTCTGACACAACGCATGGGCAGACACATGCATGTGAGCATTTGAAAGCAGCCGGCTGTGATCAAACAGCGCACGGATCATTTTTTTAGCATCGGTGGCATTTAAAATATTGAACTGAACAGAGATTCTGTCACATTCCTAGCTAATCATGGCTGCACCCTGCAGTTAGTAAAGCACTGTACTGGACAAAGGTCTTTGGCCGTTGCGTTTTAGTTTATTCAGCGTCTCGTGCATGCCGGAGCGCTGTGCTTTGAAGATGCCATAAAAAGTTTATCAACATTTAAAAGCATTTCTTGAACTGAATTTTAATTAACATTTGACCACCTTACAAATGCATGCCATGGGAACGTTGATAGAAATTGGAGAATCTTTGTCATTTAGAAATGAGATCACGTGGGTGTCTGAATCTTGATCGCAATCTTTTAACGATTAATCGTGCAGCTCTAGTGGACAGACTTTGGTTTATTTGAAAGTGAGGGAGAAACGTCCCTCTTACCCCTTGCGTATTCTATGGCCATGGTACCATGGTAATGCCATATTTTTCTGAATATGTTTCATGTTAGTACCATTTTATTCTTTAAAGTACCTTTTGAATACATGTAAATACCATGGCACATCAATGGAGTTATCATTCAGTAGCATGGTATATATTAAAGTACCATGGCATTACCATCTGATACATCCACTTTGTTTGTAATGGTTGATTGTAGGTATGTGTGATGCCATGGCTGAGTATGTTTAAGGAGCAGTTACTCTGTGACTGAACATATAATGAGCCAGGTTTTTTATAATACTGCCATCTGTAATCTGTCTGATAGGAAATCAGTCTTGCTCTCTCTCTCTCTCTCTCTCTCTCTCTCTCTCTCTCTCTCTCTCTGTCTGTCTCTTTTCCTCTCTCCTTCTCTTCCTAATTGAGCCATTTTATGGGCCAGCAATAATGACCATGTAACCAGATTTTTATGTGCACATTCACTGTTTATAGCTACAGTACTGCATTACATTATGTTTCTGGAATGCAGTAGGTTTCATGCCACCCTCCAACACAGATTTGATTATGGATTTCATTATGTTACATGTACACAAAAATGTCCATCTGTGCAAATGGAAAACCAGGAGCTTGGGGTGGGCTACTAGGGCTTGAGTCCCGAATGTTTTTTGTGAAGCCCCGGGTGTTTTTATCATTTTGGATGCCCAAAGTACCATTATTCCAAGTATCAAGTCAACAGTGTTCTACATATTCTATATTATCCTTGTGTGACCCCGCATCCACATCACTCAAAAAAATATTTGTGCCTATTTTTAAGATGTATCCATTTCAATTTAATAACAAATCTAATTGAATTGCCTAATCTATAACAAAATAAAATGTACAAATCTTAAAAAATGCTAGTTTCAGTAATTACATTAGCAATGCATAATTTAATTTCACTTATACTGATTGATCTCAGTTCTCACACTCTGGGCTGTAAGTAAAGGGTTAAACTTTCGACATATGGAGTCATGTGACAAAACAATATGGCGCCGACTACAGCAGACTTGGTCTTTGGGAGAAACACCAACAAAACTACATCTGGAAAGCAACCTGATTCAGTCAGGACCACTTCCATCCAATGACTACTTCACTTCAGCACTTGAACGAATATTTTATTCACTTATAGATAATTGAAGCAATCTGTTGGCGTTGGCAGTATGGTTCTGATCTGGTCAAACTCTCCGTCCATCCATGCAGTCATGTATGTACAGAGCAGGGAATGCAACAAATAGGAGTGGTGGTGGCGTAGTGGGCTAAAGCACATAACTGGTAATCAGAAGGTCGCTGGTTCGATCCCCACAGCCACCACCATTGTGTCCTTGAGCAAGGCACTTAACTCCAGGTTGCTCCGGGGATTTGTCCGTGTAATAAGTGCACTGTAAGTTGCTTTGGATAAAAGCGTCTGCCAAATGCATAAATGTAACAAATAAACTGACGCTAGTGCTTGATTTAAATTTTTACATTGAAAACTCTAGTTTCATCCATTTTTTTAATTTGTGATTTATTGCAAAATGCCATGCTGCTAAACACAATGTGCAATATAATGGACAATAGCACTATTTTCCCCTAAAAAATCCTATATTTACTGTTGGGAGCAAGGGAGCATCCTATATCTTTCCTATGCAGCTAAGTGCATTCATTCCTAACATCCGGCCAAATGTTCAATTTCAGGCTGCATATGATGTTTGGACCACTCAGCATGTTTGGCAGACATGGGACAATAGTAATCAGAACATAGATTCAGAATTTATAATTAATAATTTGATTTTAACTTGTTTGGCAGTGATTGGATGATGCTGACCATTACTTGTATCAGAATTAATTATGCAAAATTCAGATTGGTAAAATGCACTTGTTTGTTTGACAGTGCAATGAGAGAACACTGAGATTTGTTGGCAACGTAAAAAAACAAAACCTTGTAACATAAAAGTAAAATCAAGTCAAATAACTTTTATTTTTAAAGTTATTATTTGTGCTTCTCCGTATGCACATTATTTTCTTTACAGAAAATTTGCCGTCATGTCTGTAATGTCTCAAAAACATGAATAACCAACACTCCTGGAAACACAATAAACAACTTGATTAAAAAAAATCGGACTTTATATAGTTTTATATTATTTAGAATTTCAGAACTTAATCCAGCTGTCCACATATGAGGACATCCATTTTTAGGAAAACTATTTGCTCTTCTTTCTTTCTTTCTTTTTTTTTTTGCACGTTTCTTAGGTGCTACTAGTTACAAACCAAAAAGGGGAATGAAAAATGCACTCAGCAGTCAGGCTTGGGTCACAGGAGCGGTATTGATAATACAAAATACTAAATTTCGAACCCATGCCCTGTCTTACTGGTGTTTTCCAGCAATAATGTGCACACATGAAAGAAGAATGCTTGTGACTCGAACTTTTGGCAGTATGTGTGAACATTCAAAATCCGGTATTTGTGAGATATTGGAAACTGTGTTGACTTAGACCTTTCATATCTAAAATTATTTAAATATATACACTTGTCACAGTTTGTCTGAAGGACTCTTATTTTGAAGTTTTCTCCTGCACAAAGTTTCCCAGAATCCACTGCCCTAATCACTTAATTTGTTCATCATTATACCCACCTGTATGCCATTCTCTCATTAGTTTCCATGTGTATAAAAACCTTCTAGTTTTGTTCATGATTTGTCAGTTCTTGTATTGTGATGTTTGAAGTGCTATGGTGTGCTAGTTTAGATTTAGTGTTTGTTCCAGTTTGTTATTAAAGGATTTAAAGATTCTACTCCTGTGTCTCCTCTCTTCCTCTCCTTGGACACCAAACGTTCCAACCCTGAAAGTAAATCTACGAGTTAGGACAAACTCTTTTAATAAGACATGATGCCATGAACTCGCAAACTTTGGCAAATCCAGCAACTTTTTTTTTTTCTTTCCTATTTTAACTTTGAAACACATATAAATCTTGTGCACAATATCTTTTGAACTACAAAAAGCCAAAAGGGATAAAAATAGTTTTAATCATGTTTTAAAGTATAGTGTCATGCAACCTTTGCTTCTGAGATAATCTGAGACAAAAGCTAAAGGTGCTGTAAGCCATTTCAGCCGTTCTATTAGCTATGCCCCCTCTTTCCAAAACCCCACACTCCAAAGATACTACAGGTGAAACTCGAAAAATTAGAATATCGTGCAAAAGTTCATTAATTTCAGTAATTCAACTTAAAAGGTGAAACTAATATATTATATAGACTCATTACAAGCAAAGTAAGATATTTCAAGCCTTTATTTGATATAATTTTGATGATTATGGCTTACAGCTTATGAAAACCCCAAATTCAGAATCTCAGAAAATTAGAATATTGTGAAAAGGTTCAGTATTGTAGGCTCAAAGTGTCACACTCTAATCAGCTAAACACCTGCAAAGGGTTCCTGAGCCTTTAAATGGTCTCTCAGTCTGGTTCAGTTGAATTCACAATCATGGGGAAGACTGCTGACCTGACAGTTGTGCAGAAAACCATCATTGACACCCTCCACAAGGAGGGAAAGCCTCAAAAGGTAATTGCAAAAGAAGTTGGATGTTCTCAAAGTGCTGTATCAAAGCACATTAATAGAAAGTTAAGTGGAAGGGAAAAGTGTGGAAGAAAAAGGTGCACAAGCAGCAGGGATGACCGTGAGCCTGGAGAGGATTGTCAGGAAAAGGCCATTCAAATGTGTGGGGAGCTTCACAAGGAGTGGACTGAGGCTGGAGTTACTGCATCAAGAGCCACCACACACAGACGGGTCCTGGACATGGGCTTCAAATGTCAAACGCCTTACCTGGGCTAAAGAAAAAAAGAACTGGTCTGTTGCTCAGTGGTCCAAAGTCCTCTTTTCTGATGAGAGCAAATTTTGCATCTCATTTGGAAACCAAGGTCCCAGAGTCTGGAGGAAGAATGGAGAGGCACACAATCCAAGATGCTTGAAGTCCAGTGTGAAGTTTCCACAGTCTGTGTTGGTTTGGGGAGCCATGTCATCGGCTGGTGTTGGTCCACTGTGCTTTATTAAGTCCAGAGTCAACACAGCCGTCTACCGGGACATTTTAGAGCACTTCATGCTTCCTTCAGCAGACAAGCTTTATGGAGATGCTGACTTCATTTTCCAGCAGGACTTGGCACCTGCCCACACTGCCAAAAGTACCAAAACCTGGTTCAATGACCATGGTATTACTGTGCTTGATTGGCCAGCAAACTCGCTTGACCTGAACCCCATAGAGAATCTATGGGGCATTGCCAAGAGAAAGATGAGAGACATGAGACCAAACAATGCAGAAGAGCTGAAGGCCGCTATTGAAGCATCTTGGTCTTCCATAACACCTCAGCAGTGCCACAGGCTGATAGCATCCATGCCACGCGCATTGAGGCAGTAATTAATGCAAAAGGGGCCCAAACCAAGTACTGAGTACATATGCATGATTAGACTTTTCAGAGGGCCGACATTTCTGTATTTAAAATCTTTTTTTTTATTGATTTCATGTAATATTCTAATTTTCTGAGATTCTGAATTTGGGGTTTTCATAAGCTGTAAGCCATAATCATCAAAATTATATCAAATAAAGGCTTGAAATATCTTACTTTGCTTGTAATGAGTCTATATAATATATTAGTTTCACCTTTTAAGTTGAATTACTGAAATTAATGAACTTTTGCATGATATTCAAATTTTTCGAGTTTCACCTGTAAATGAGCTTTATTAAGACTGACATCATGCAGAAACGGTTGTTAAAAAACAAAGCAGCAAAATAGCGCCATCAACTGACAACATAAAGAACAACATGGCATAAAATGGCAGTAAGCCTCAATAATTTGCTGCAACTACGATACTATGAGAATGCACAAAATGATTGACAGGTTGAAATTGTGAGAGACTGCGGCCCGCAGACACATTTTGGTTTGCTGTATACAGAGTCTAGATCTGTCACAGAGACCGGTGAGATATCTCACAACACCTTTTTTCAGTAATATTTTTCAGAGAGTAGGAACATTTTTGCATAAATTTCCATGAAAAAAAAATCCCTTACAACACCTTTAATGGGAAATATTGAGCAGGGTGGCCAATGGCCGAAATATACAATATTCATATATAATATACAGTATAAATATATGCATTAAACAATCTGTTGACAACCAAGGAGATGAAATGACATGACCACTTTTTAAACACATATTTAATCAAGATTCACTAAACAATTGAAAATAGAATTTGTTTATTGAAAACAATTCCATTGACCATCATCCGTAGATCAGTAGATTTTGGAACTGACATTATGGGCAACTAACATTTCTGTTAATTCTGTAACAATCTCAGTATGTCCAAATATATGGGCTTCCATCTTAAAAATCTCTTATAATGTTGAACTGTTATAGAGTATCAATTGCAAAGAAGTTTCACATTATTTAACAACATACTTATACGTATTGTGTATCCAAGCGTATGTCAAGGAAACCTTAACTCCTACCAGATACAGCCCATCCAAGCTCCCTCTGCCTGCAGGCCGTTTTCTGTGAGCATTTATTTGTGCTGATAGGTCAGCAGTAAGGGAAGATGATATCTAATCACCTGCTCCTGTTAGTCACAGAGATGGTCTATGTGTATTCATTCTGAGGAACTCAACCATACTCGTAAGGAGCCATAGGCAGGTGACAATAAGGAGGAGAGGGGTCTGCTATTGTTTAGGCCAGAGAATACACAAGTGAGCAGTTGATATGACATGCCAAGCAGTGGCAGCAGTGTCCTGCAGTGTGACATGCAATGCACTATCTAAAATCCTTTTTATGTAGTTTTTGTCCTCTTTCAATTGAATATTTGCACTTGAATTTGTTACACCACAGGGCTAGGTATAGTTTGTGCAGAAATGATAATTCTCTTATCATTTATTCACCCTCATACCGTCTCAAACTCGCACGACTTTCTAAGTGGAACAGTGTTTACCTCCACCAAAATTGATACTTTCGAAAATGCTCTCAATAACGTAAGGAAACAGAAAACTGTGTTTTAACCAAAATTGTATTAGTGTGGTTGTGTCCACAGACGCAAAACACATTGTCACCATATCACTGTGTAGCACAGGGATTGGTATTTTTCTGTTAGTTTATAAAATACTGGTTTAATTAATTTTGTTCCTTCCTTTTTATTTTTTATGTTCAACCATTTTATTATAGCAAACATTTTATTAAAGGCACTATTGCCCATTAACATGACTGTATTCGTGATATAGCAGTTTCAAGTGTCTTAATGCTTAAATATATCGCAATTTTGTAACCATTTTTTTCTGCATTTGATAAGCAAACTAATTATTTCAGTTGTTCAGGTACCCTTTTTCCAGAACATTACTGTTGAATTGTGTTGTCTGCCTGTAATACAGTTGAAACAATAAAAATAATGCAACAAATGTTTCCTCTTTTGAAAGGAAAAAAAGAAAGAAAAACAGGCAAACAACCCCAAACTGCTTTAATGATTTGTCCGCCCATAGCTCTGTGATCTCCGCTGTTTACACAAGGCAGTGGCATTTTGAGTGAGTTGCACTTGTGTCAAATTGCCAAGACAAAATAGAAAGTCAGGCGAGCATGTGTTTCTGATGAAGCATGTACAGGACACGTCAAGGTAAAGGCCAGCTATTTTACATGCCTCAGCAATGTAACGTGGTCATGTTACTGTTTTATAGGTCTGTGGACAGGGAGATAATTAAGCGAAGGGGAGAGGGATGGAGTTGAAAATGACTCTGTCAGTTCTGTTGGGTTTCTGTGAAAGTGAAAATATGGTTTCGTTTTCCACAACTATTGGACAGTCACGTCCTCCATATGTCCACATTAGATTCAGTCCATCACAGTCCAGAAAACATACTCATCTGACTAAAGACTCAAAGGGGATTTGTAGGGCTGTGTTACTTTTGATATGACTGAGAGGGGATTTGTGCGGTCAGACTGTCTCAGAGTGTTTACTTTTTGGCACTGAATGCGGATATGCCACATCCTGCATGTGTCCACCCATGTCTTAATTGGACACACACACACACACACACACACACACACACACACACACACACACACACACACACACACACACACACGAGTAACACTTAAATGGACCATCTCCCACAGGACAATATAACAGCATAAGGCATTGCATTATTCTGCTCAGACACTCCGATCTGCTGAACACAATTTACTAAATAAGCAATAGACATGTAGATGCCAGAACCCAAAACAAACACTTCTCGCTGTCCTCTATGGGTATATGGGGACAGTTTACTTATGCGGTTTTAATTTGTCCAGTATTTGCATCACAAAAGAAATATTTGTATGATAGTGGCAAGATATTTATAATAATTTATTTTGCATTATTGAAAAATGTGCTGAATGCTTCTCATTTATTTTCATTGGTCTTAATATATATATATATATATATATATATATATATATATATATATATATATATATATATATATATATATATATATTATTTATTTATTTATTTTTATTTTTTGCAATGTCCCTCAATGTCTTTTTAACCCTCTATTTTTTCTTCTTTTTTTCTAAATAAACTTGTGAGGCTTGATTTCTGAACAATATGCCTGGATCATGGCATTATGAAACAGTAATCACAAATCAACATGCATTACCAGATTAAGGACAAGTGTGCTGTGACTGTCCCATGTCAGTACATTTATTGTCAACTGCTTCGGCTTATCTTGTATGATCTCTTATTTATCTTTTGCTTTATTTACATATTCTCTCTCTCTCCTGCTCCTCCTCCTCCTCCATCTGTCTCTTATGTTTCTTGCCTTCTCTAAAGATTTCGGAGACATTGTTCATGAGCTAAAAAGAAGGAAAGGCCACACAAGGATTATGTCTCCACTCTTAAAGCCGTGTTTATATAGTGGTAGGCTAAGAGACTGCAGATCTGAGAGTGGAGCCAGAGCAGTGAGATCAGGATGCTGTCTGCCACTTACTGAGACTAAATGATTTCCTCCAAACTGATGATTTCTACTGGGAAATCTAACCCCGCTTGCAAAATTGCTTCCGGAAAAAAGTTTGTATAGGATGAATAATTATTCCCTGAACCTAAAGAGATTTTTTACATTTGGCTCTATTAAATGTTTCTATTGATTTTGAATCTGATAGTTTAAGCCTGAAAACAAATTTTTTAAGCAAAAAAATTGAAGAAATACAAAAACTGAAAAATATTTAATTAAGTGCAAAAGATATATGAACACTTACCAATTTTTACCTGACCTGACCTTTAAAATTTGTTTTTTTTGTTGTCATAATCTAATGCATTCATGTTTTTATTATTATTATTATTATTATTTCCTCCCATTTTCTCACCAATTTGGAATGCCCAATTCCCAATGCGCTCTAAGTCCTCGTGGTGGCGTAGTGACTCAATCCGGGTGGAGGAGGATGAATCTTAGTTGCCTCCACATCTGAGACCCTCAATCCGCGTATCTTATCACGTGGCTTGTACCACAGAGACGTAGCACGTGTGGAGGCCCACGCTATTCTCCGCGGTATCCACGCAAAACTCACCATGCTCCACACCGAGAGCGAGAACCACACATTATCGCAACCATGCGGATGGTTACTCCTTGTGACTCTAACTCTCCCTAGCAGCCAGGCCAATTTGGTTGCTTAGGAGACCTGGCTGGAGTCACTCAGCACACTCGCGACTTCAGGGGTGGTAGTCAATACTCGCTGAGCTACCCAGGCCCCTAATGCATTCATGTCGATTCAGTGATATTAAATAATACTTTTGAAAAAGTAACCAGTTAATTTAGATGAGCATACTAAATATATATATATATATATATTATTTTTTTTGTTTATGCAAAAATTTGACTGATTCTGGAATGGGTCTGTAAACTTATTAAAACAACTGCATAATTGCATGTTCATTGTGCAGGTTATTGATTAAACAGTTCTAAGATATTTGCATGCTTATGTGGGTGTTTGGTAATGTTTTATAATGAAAAAGTTAACATGACATTTTTCTGCCAAATATTAGTGCTGATACCTGACCTTAGACAGTGAACCGAAAACTCCCATCATTTTTTTCTGTCAAGTTTTTGGGGAGTGTGTATTTTTATTCATCGCTTACTAGACGTGAGTGACTAAACATTTGTGAGGGTGGACAGAAGAGCGAATGATAGATAGTGATTGTGTGTGTGTGTGCTACACAGCTGGGTCTGAGTAATACCTGGCAATGAGTAACTAGTCTCAAATGATTACATCTCTTTCACACTGAAATGGATTCATCATTCGCGTTGTCACCTCTGCGGTGCAGCGTTCCTTTTTTTTAGATGTTCCCTCAGTCACTAACAACTATTTGTTACCACATGGCTGACTGAGTCTGTAAAGTAAGGGATGGTTTCATTTTGCATGTGTTCTTGTACACTGATCCGAGACCCATCCGTTAGCCTTTAGTTAAAGCTAAGGGTAGAATACAGCAGTGGTTCTCAACTGATGGGTCGTGACCAAAACAGGGTCACAGGTCTGTACCGATAGGGTCAAAAACAGTGAAAAAACTTCTGGTGATAATTTGAGGCAAATTGTTTAGTTTTGTTTGCTGAAAATTTACCATGTATTGACTGACACTGTGAATTTGGTCGAAAGTTGAACTGCTAAAATTCAAATCACTGCCCCCAGTGGTCGAAGCTGGAAGTGTTGTTGAACGTATGGGCAAGACTGAGCTCTAGTTTCTGGGTGAATTGTCCACAGATTTGCGCCAAAGCGAGTTGTAAAGCAAGTTGTTTTAAGTTGTAAATGATGTGATACAGTGAAGAGGAATGCATATTTGCATTCGCGACTCGAGAACCCTAACCCTACACCTAATCATCAGTGAAGTAAAAATGTAATTCAAGAGTGAAAGTGCAACCTCCGAATCACTCTCACCATTGTTTGTGTGAATGCGATTGCTTCCTGGTTCCCATGGAACAAAACCTGTGTCTCGGAAATAGCTCACGCAATACGTTATCAGTAGTAATACAGGGGAATGTGTTCACGCTGTAATTGATGCAAAAATGTCTAATGGGGTATGGCGCTTGGCAGTAATTCGGCTGAATGGGGTTGATTTCATGTTACACGAACTTTTAAAGGCAACATGTAGATTTCCCACGTGATCATGTTTCACAAATGTTCCATACATTTTTGCATCCAAATCAATCTAAATAATAATAGCCCTCATCCTTGAAAACCACGAACACAACTATGCAAGGTAAAGTATGACCCAAACCACATTAAATAAGTGTCGAAACTGTTATAAATATGGTTTGTGCCGACCATGGGTCGTACTTGGGGTGGGTTACTAGGGCTCAAGCCCCAAAATCTTTGTTGAGCCCTGAATGTTTCTATCATCTTGGAAGTCCAAAGTATGACATGATTCCACATATTCTACAGTATTGGTAATACCAAATACTAATTCAATTTGGTATCCATTCCCTGTCTTACTGGCGGCTGTATTCCAGCAATCATGTGCGTGCATGCAATAAGAGCACTCGTGACTCGAGATCACGGCAGTATGTGTGAACCGTCAAAATCTGGTTTTGGTGAGATATTTGGAACTGTGTTGACTTTGTCCATCAGGATGGAATAAGTACCAAATATTTAGACATTTACCCTGAGAACAAAGAGACTAGCAACTTTTTTTTAGCCTACTGTAGGGGCTTTCAAAGTCTTAAACTGTAAGCCCCCCAACACAAAATGTACAAGATCCAACCCCCCCCCCAGTTTTGTACGAGAACAAAGGAAATCCACATACAAGTGGGGAGATTTTATTCATTCACTCTGGCGCAAACAGTGTATGGATGAGCTCTTGCATGATATGCATTCGTTCATGACATTTAATAGTATTATAACACCATAAAGCTACAGTCTATTAAGGTGGACTATTGTCCTTTAAGCTACTAATTTTCATTCATCTTGACAATACATTTTTGTATTAATGCATCTTTTGATTTTACTTGGTGAATTTATCATCATTCTCTGAGCCTCCCCTGACATGTTCTGGCATCCCCCTGGGGAGTCGTGCCTCCCAGTTTGAAAACTGTGGGCCTACAGTATTTATAGCCTGCTAACTTCTAAACTAACTTAGAAACAGACAAATATTGTATAAAATGTGCATTGAATTACGGAACGCAGAAAGGGATAACAAGTCTGGTTTTAATCACTAATCACGTTTTGCAGTTTAGTGTAATGTAGCTTTAGTTTTTTTACGTATTTGAGGCTGAGACATAAGTTAATGGGACCTTTTTTTTTAGTTTTATTAATATTTAAAGTTTTATTTTATATAAACAAAACCCCACAGATTTAACATTTAAACTTTTCTTAGAAAGTGTATTAGATTCCAATGTTTAATCAAAGTATGGCCCCATACGTATCAGAGGTCTGGGCTAAGCCCGAATATCCACTGACCATAGAACCGCCCCTGGAGCCAACCACAATGTGTTTTGTGCAGTGAATTATTGGCTGTTGATAGCATGAAGCCATCAAAATCAAAAGACATTTATAAACCAAGCTCTCAAACTATAAAAAAATCCATTAGCTTCTATCATGAATGAATGAACGTTATATTCATATAGCGCTTTTCTGACAGTACACTCAAAGCACTTTACATACTGAACAGAGGACTCTCCTAACCCACCACCAGTGTGCAGCATCCACCTGGATGATGTGAATGCAGCCATAGTGCAGCAGTATATTCATCACACACCAGCTGTTGGTGGAGTACACTGATGTAGCCAATTCAGGGATGGGGATTATTAGGAGGCTATGTTTGATAAAGGCCAATAGGGGGAATTTGGCTAGGACATCGAGGTTACACCTCTAGTCTTTGCGAGAAGTACAAAGGGATTTTTAATGATTTCTAATTTTACAGTATAGTGTCCCCGTCACTATACTGGGGTGTTAGGACCCACACAGACCAACGGGGTGGGGGTGGGGGGCTTCACTAAAACCTCTTCATGGAATTTTTATGATCAACCAATAATAAATATACATTACAATGTTTATATTAAGGAAAAATTTTACTTTTGTATTTTTTTGGGTTGCCACTTGATATCCAAAGTAAAATCTTGGTCCTGAAGCAAAACCAGTTGAGAACCACTAGAGAACAGGTTCATGAGGTTCCCTATAGGTCAGTGCACAGGGGAGACAGTGACCGATTTTCACACACTTCTTCCTCATATGTTGTAAATAATGACCTCTTGAGACACGCAGGCATGAGGTTAATGAAAAACTATGAGAAGGGGCTTCCCATGGGAGCAGGAGATTTCAAGGATGTTTTGGTATTACTCCATATTGTTTTCTTTGAACATCTTATTTACACATTGAATGTAAGGTCACAGACATGAGCAATTTGCTCTCACTCTTTGGTCAGTTTCTCCTCCCACCAATTTTTCTTCTTCATGGTTAATCATCTGTATGAAATCACTTTACGCTCATGGGATGTGTGTGTGCAAGTGTTTGTGTGTGTCAGTGTTTGTAAGTGAATTTGTGTCCATAATCATGTGCATATCCAACTATTTTTTAATAGATTTTCTGTTTGGGACCATATTCATTGGGTAAAGGGGAATGTTTATTGGAGTCTATGCTGACCCAGAGGAAAATGTATTGCTCAGATGTTGCTCTTTCATAGCCCAGGAGACTTAATGGAGTTCTCAGGAATGCTTCCTTTAGATATTAACTTTGTCTCTGATATTTCAACTAAAATTCCTCTGGAGAAATAAGAAAAGAAACAAAAAAGACTATTGTTGGCATAACAGTGTACAGCTATAAATGTAATGTTGATAGCATAGCCTACATAAATTGGTTTGAAGAATTTGTGGAGGAATCGGTGACTCTTGATATAAGACGTTTACATTTTAACGAATTGGAGCGTTGGGAGATTGTTGAGATATCTTCTGAAACTCAAGAGGAGATATATGTTGGATTACAGACATAAAGGTATTTCCTCAACAGATATGAATCTTTGAAGCATGACGCTAAATCAGAATTCTCCTATTGCTCTTCAAATTTCTGTCTAACCTGTTGAAAAAACAGCATATGTGTTGTTCCGGATGATGATGCCCAGCATGGAATGCTAGTATGCTGGTGTCCCTACTGCATTCTTAACTAGCGTAGGAAGCCTCATCAGAAAGGCCATCCTGGTTGACCCAAACTTTTTGGCTGGTGAACAACATGGCTATGCTGGCCCATCAGCTAGACCATCAACAAGCCAACTCTAACCAACATAAACCAGCCTAGACCTGCTTGGAAATGTATACTGGTTTATACTGTATTTTCAGCAAGTTTGGAGAAACAACAGAGATATTTTCTTGCCTATGGGCAAAGAAATGTGGATGTGGGGTGTTTCATCTTTATTTCTCAATTCCTCCTCGACACATCCTGACAGCTCCTCTCCTCATTCTCTTCCTGGCGATGGGCTGCCTATACATCTGGAACTGGGCATGTTCACAACGCCTCCTCTCTGGTTTTGTGCTTTCAGTTGATTATATTACCCGCTCTGAGTTCTTTCTCTTGTCTGAGGGGGAGGAAAACAGAAGTATGTGTGCCGGGGTCAAGTGGTGATTGCTGATGTTGTCTCCTCTAAACATATGTTTAGTCCTTGCTGAGCATATGCAGTTCCCCCACAGTTTGGTAACTATTAAGGGACTTCCTAAGTCAGTTCCGGAGTCAGGTCTCTGAGGACAAGAAGTAGGGGGGTTTAGAGTGACGTTTGGGGGGGTTTAATGAGAGAATGGGGAACAGGGTAGTTAGGGCAGGTTGGATACGGTGAATTGTTGAGCAGAGTGGGCTTGGGCAATTTTTCACTTTAACTAGTGAACTAGTCCAGAAAAGTAGTTGATGAGTCGTCTAGTTGGTGAGTCAATGTTTACTTTATATAAATGACTCTCCATTCGGATGAAACCAACACGATGACAAAGAAAATCAACATGTTGCTTCCAAAACAAATCATGTATCCTGAAATCAACCCCATTCTGCCGATTTACTAACAAGTGACAACTCCAATTAGACATTTTTGAATCAATTAAAATGTGATCACTTTTCCATCTATTGCTACTGGTAGCACGTTAAGCGAGCATCCTCTGAGACATGAGTTCTGGTCCCATGGAAACCACTAAGTTATCGCATTAACATAAACAATGGTGAGCGTGATTCGGAGGTTGTATTTTTTACTCTAAAATTGCATTTTTACTCTACTGATGGTTAGAGGCTTGGGTTAGGGCTTATAGTAATTAAAATATGCATTCCTGTTAAATATATTACATAATTTACAACTAAAATATAACTTGCTTTTGGCACCACTCTGTGGACATTTCACCCAGAAACTGAATCTCTCACATCCCTTTATGTTCAACTACACTTCCAGTGGGGGGCAGTGATTCAAATTTCGGGAAACATAGACCGTTTTAAGCAGTATAACTTGTAACTTTGTTTTTATGTTTGCTGTTTCTGGTTTAACACTGCATTAAGTAAATGCTCTGGTTTACTTTAAAATAAAGCATTATGCATAATTCTGAATATACAGTTCTGTACCAAAGTCTTACAATGAAGGCACATACTATGCTTCACAAAAACATTTATCTTAAGATGGTTATTTATATTTTCAGCTTTAGTGTGTCAATAGGAAATATAGATTTTAGACTCAAAAACATTTCTTCTGCAAATAGAAAAGATTAGAACAGAATAACAGGGAGCCCTGCAACAGATGGCATGGCCCCCACAGAGCCCTCCACTGAACATCGAGTCAGTCTGAGATTATATAAAGAGACAATTGAGACAGCTGAAATAGTTAGAAGAACAGTGGCAAATTCTACAAGAAACTTGGAACATCTTATCTGCCAACTACCAAGAAAAACTGTGTCCAGGTGTACCTAGGAGAATTGGGGCTGTTTTGAAGGCAAAGGTGGCCACACCAAATATTGATTTAGCTTTTTTATGTTTACTGGACTTTGTATGACATTAATTGATCAATGAAAACTATGTATTATTTTTGAAGACATCCTCACTATGCAACATTTTTCCCAAGTGCCTAAAACTTTTGCACAGTACTGTATATCTGGCTGTTACAGGTAACATACATGCAGCTACATTGGGACACAATTTGTGGACAGAACAAGCGCAATTGAACTCAAGTGATCCACAACTAGTTCCCACAAACCCAAGTTGTTGACTCCTGGCAGAACTAATTTAATAGTTAACTCATCAACAAGTCGGTGCAACCCATAGAGCAGAGAACTTTATTAGGAACATTATGTTCCTAATAAAGTGTCCGACGTGGTCTTCTGCTGTTGTAGACCATCCAACTCAAGGTTCGACGTGCATATTAAGATGCTGTTCTGCTCACTAAAATTGTGCAGGGGTTACTTGAGTTACCATAGCCTTTCTGTCAGCTCGAACCAGTCTGGTAAATCTCCGTTGACCTCTCTCATCAACAAGGCATTTCCGTCTGCAGATCTGCCACTCACAGTATGTTTTTTGTTTTTGGCATCATTCTAAGTAAACTCTAGAGACAGTTGTGTATGGAAAATCCCTGGAGATCAGCAGTTACAGAAATACTCAAACCAGCATGTCTGGCACCAAAAATCATGCCATGGTCAAAAATCACTGAGATCACATATTTTCCCCATTCTGATGGTTAATGTGAACATTAACTGAAGCTCCTGACCCATATCTGCCTGGATTTATGCATTGCACTGCTGCCACATGATTGAATAAGTAGGTGTACAGGTATTCCTAGTAAAATGTTCAGTGAGTGTAGATTTCTTGCTTGGTGCTACAATTCAGGTAGGGGTATTGTTATCTGGGCTACTGCCTCGGCCTTGGGCAATCTCACGCAAGTAGGGCTTAGACAGGAAGTGTGTTATGATACAGGCTCTGCCCATCCAAGGACGAGCTGTGAACTTCACATGCAATGTGAAGGGCCACTGGGCCCAGCGTTCAACCCTCAGGGCAGAGGAGTCTAAGAGGAAATGAAAGGATCATTTAACGTGGGACAGGCAAGGCTAGGGGAGGAGGGGAAAGAAGGGCAAAGTCACAGACACCCATCCCAGCCATGAACAAAGACAAACAAACAGCAAAAAAAATCATTAAATCAACGCCTGAGGCTGCACAGGGTTTTCCGCCAGGACCATTTCGCATAGCATTATTGTGTATCTGAGAGGAATCTCACAGGGGCTTTTGGTAAACAAACTGGAGCCAGCCCATCCTCATCTTGTTCTTGTTTGGAGTAAAAGGTTGCAGTCTGGAATCTCCAGGGCCTGATCCTTAAATGGCTGTAAAAGAGATGAGTGAATAAATGGTGCTCATGATCAGTGTATGTGGTGTAGTGTTGTGCTATTTCAAGGCTTAAAGTTGGATGAATCCCAATGACCAAAAACTGGATATTTCACATCATATCGACAGACTATGGGCAGTACTGTAGTAACACGCTAGTTGACCATTACACTCTCTTCTATGATAGAGCTGTGAAGGTTATCTCAGTAAATCACACAACAGCCCTTCCATGATAAAATGACAGAGAAAGGACCTCTTAATACTATTTGATGTATTAAACAAGCCCAGATGGGACTTGTAATAGAAATCAGGTATTCTTCAGCCTATGTGTTGCATTTAAATTACCACAGAAGTATGTCAAGCCTTAACTATCACCAAAACACAGAATGAGACATTTTTGTCTGCAAGCGCTCTTCGTGTGGAGTTCAAAGTGACACTTGATGCTTGATGCTAGCGTTGATGCCCTAACGCGAATCATGAAAGCGGCTGCATGATTGATGCAGGAAAGTGGATAGCCACAATCTAATGGCAGGTTGTGGAGAATTTAAGAGATGTAATGCCCATTGCAATGTAAATACAACCTATGTGGGTAATAGTTCTTTCAGTTAATCAAGGTCACAGTTAGACCTTGGAAAATGTTTAATATTACTTGAATTGGTGCTATTTTAGTGCATTTCTATCTTTATATTGTTGAATGCTTTGTTTGGAAAATTTTAATAAAGCATTATATTGTTACATTTTGTTTTCTTTCCTAAGATGTTTATAAATGCATTTTTAAAGGAAAAGAAGAAAATATAGTGTAAAATTTGAGCACTTTTTGTGATTAATTGTGATTAACTACAAAAATATTGCGATTAATTGCAATTTAAAACAATTATTGTCTGACAGTACTAATTGTTATATAAAATAACTGTTCAGACTAACAGCTAGAATAACGTGGCTGGAGTATCTTTCTAGTGCAACTCAATTAGAAACAGGGTGGTAATGTACATTGCATTGGGTGCTTGAAGTTTAGACAAATTTGTTGGTTATGATAGGAGCCAGTTTAAATCTAATTTTGGATTAATTAAGAGATTTGTTGCTGTTTTGAAAACTGTACATTCAGGGACATTCTCTGACCCCTATCCTCTGACGTTACTGGTTCAAGATCAGTGGTTTTTAAGGTTAGGGTTCGATTTTTCCAGAACCAAACCACCTTTAGAGGAAACAGGACAGAAGGGGCCAAATGAAGGGTTAAAATCACCCAGAGTGTGATGTTTGTGCAAAGAGTTACAGCTCATCCTGCAGACTGGGACATTTTCATTCTAGAATTAATGAATTTCAGAATGAATATTTATCTCTATGATATAATCAACCCTGGAGGTAACAATGTTTTAAAAATGCATTATTTAATATTTAACACAATACAGTCTCTCCTCCAGGTCAACTGCTGCAAAAAACAATTATTTTCTTTTGACTACAATAAGTGTATGAAAAAGTGACATCTCAATCCAGACATCTCCTCGGGGTGCTCTATCAGAGTCCCCCCACGCACACACAGAATATACATAGAGTTCAGTGCATGTCCTCATTTCTTTCTTTTCAACTCCTATCTGTCCCTGATTAGAGATGCTCTCCATAGCTGTAGATATGAATGCCATGTGTGTGGAATACCTAGGTAAAGAGTGTCAAAGCATGGCACAGATGCTATTCAGATACAGATGCCAGTGCTGAGGTGTGATGCAATTTGTGGAGATTGAGAAACCTGAGTCTGTTTAATCATGCAAAGGCCTGTTTTTTGCTCTTTCATTGCTCAGGAGACATAATGGAGTTATATTTAATTTGTGTTTACACTTGCTCCTAAATAAAAGAAGGAGAAATAAATATATATACAAGTGAGACCATTGCTGAAATACAGAAGGGACGGATCTAGGATCAGTATATATTCGGGGCTTAACCCAGACAACTGTTGAACAATAAGGGGCCATCTTTTGATGAAATATAATAATATAATACACTTTATAACAAGTGTTTGAATGTTGCATCTGTGAGATGTCATCTATGTAGTAAATCTTTAAATTTTACTGAAACTAAAACTTACTACCTTTTGTCTCGGCTTTAGAATCACTATGTACTTTAAAATATTATTTAAAAAAGGTACGGTTACTGTTGTAACCTCAAGTCTCTACAGCCCTTCTGTAGTTACTATGGTGATTAACAAACACCTTATGTAAAAAGCAGATTTTTACAGCGTCAGAAGGCTAATATCAAGTCCATACATTTTTTTTTACTGTAAATTTAACAGATTTTTAAACAGTAAAATGTACAGGATGTTCTGTAATGTTGTTTACATTTTTACTGTATTTTTTACATAATTATTCTGGCAACCACAGCTGCAAGCTTTTTTTTTGTAAAAACAACAGGATTTTTTTTACAGTGCATATATAAATATTTGGTACTTACTGCATCTGGATGGACCAACTCAACACAGTTTGAAATATCTCACGAACAGACATGCACAGCCGCAATCACGCATCGCAAACGCTCTTCCTGCATGCGCGCACATACATCTTTCTTGAAGGCCTCGGTTACCTATGAACTTGAGAAAAAGGCCAATGAGAAATTGGCAGATAGAATTTGCAGGACCCCTCGCCTCCGGACCCACGACTGCTGTCCCCCGGCTGGCCGGTTCTGATGAGTCAAGAGGATGCATACGCAGGACCTCCTCCTCAGTCACTATCCCGCCCTCTGCCAGGAGCACGGAGCAAGGTAAGTGCTTAGAGTCTTTTCTCAGCACCAAAGCCTCGAGACGTGTTTTTGCCAGACTTTCAACCCCTGGACAGACCTCTGTTTTCTGCGGACAGGAATCCCCCTACAGCAGGTGTCCCGAAGCGTTTTGGTCACCAAAGACGCCTCTAAGCGTGGTTGGGGCACAGTGTTCAATGGGCACGCAGCCACTGGCTTTTGAACGGGGCCCCGGCTGGGTTGGCACATCAACTGCCTAGAGTTGCTGGCTATAATTATTGTCTCTCCCGCTACTTTGGGGCAAGCACGTCTTGATCCGTTCAGACAGCACCACCGCGATAGCGTACATAAATCGTCAAGGCGGCGTGCACTCTCGTCAAATATCGTAACTCGCCTCCTTTGGAGCCAGTAGCGTCTCAGGTCAACACGACAGCAGACGCGCTGTCTCGACAGGGCACGCTCAGCGGAGAGTGGAGGCTCCACCCCCAGGCAGTAAAGATGATTTGGGAGCGGTTCGGCCTGTTCGCTTCCCAAGAGACCTCCCACTGCTCGCTCTGGTACTCCCTAACGGAGGATCCCCTCGGGATAGACGGGCTGGCACACAGCTGGCCCCAGGAGCTGTGCAAGTACGCATTTCCCCCAGTGAGCCTACTTGCACGGGTGCTGTGCAAGGTCAGAGAAGACGAGTAAAATGTCACTTTAGTGGCCCCCTATTGGCCCACGTGGACATGGTTCTTGGATCTCACGCTCCTCACGACAGCCCCTTCCTGACAAATTCCCCTGAGGAAGGACTTTCTTTCTCAGGGACGGGGCACCCTCTGGCATCCACGACCAGACCTCTGGAACCTACATGTCTGGTCCCTGGATGGGATGCGGAAGATCTAAGTGGTCTACCACCTGCTGTCGTAGATGTGATCAACCAAGCCAGAGCTCCCTCTAGCCGGCAGCTTTACACCCTGAAGTGGCATTTGTTCACAAATTGGTGTTCTTCCCGATCTGAAGACCCGCAGAGATGCACAGTCGGGTCAGTGTTATCATTTCTGCAGGAGAGGCTGGAGGGAAGACTGTCTCCCTCCACCTTGAAGGTTTATGTAGCCGCTATATCGGCTCACCATGATGCAGTGGACAGTAAGTCCTTAATGAAGCACAACCTGATCATCAGGTTCCTCAGAGGCGCCCGGAGGCTGAACCCTCCCAGGCCATGCCTGTTCCTCTCATGGGATCTCTCCGTGGTCCTTGCAGGCCTTCAGAGACCCCCCTTCGAACTGCTAGAATCAGTAAAGCTCAGAGCCCTCTCCTTGAAGATGGCCCTCCTGATAACGTTCGCTTCCATCAAGATGGTTGGGGACCTGCAAGCATTCTCTGTCAGCGACATTTGCCTGGAGTTCGGTCTGGCAGACGCCCATGTCATCCCAAGACCTCGACCAGGCTATGTGCCCAAGGTTCCTACAAACCCCTTCAGGGACCAATACCTTCACAAGATTTTACAATCTCAGGGTTGAGTCTGTTTCGTCCCGTGTTCTCTCTGGTCCGAGCACGTAGAACTCGGGAATATGGAACATCTGACCGGGTGTTCCGTTTGCACATAGCGCCTTCCCGTCCACTGAGGCGATCATGTGCACTCTTTCTCCCAGGAGAGTCCACTAAACTCGCACTCCCTGGATGTAATTCCTCCCTAGCCATCTGGTCAGCAAATTCCTGACCAGACCCACTACGGGCACTAATTACTCTGTACTGGAATAGGTGCTCCACAGGGTTGGCCTTCATGGATTAATACTCCTGTGTGTATTTTCCATGGTACGGTCCCTTGGGCAGTCCCCTCTCCCCCCGGTCGCTGTGTTTGTAGCAACTCCACCCTCGCAGCAGGTAGGATCTACCACCGTGCCACATCCATATGTGGCCTGAAAACCCATGTGACATATTTGCCACATTTAACCTCCCTCCAGCCTGGGCAGGATGTGGTCTCCGCAGTGTCTTTTCCCCCTGAAAGAATAGGAGTTGGAAAAGAACGTCCCAGCTGCTTTAACTTTATGCAAGAAATATATAGAGAGAAAAGGTGCGTCTTGGCACGTCGCTTCCCCCTCGGGATGCCGGAAACCTAAAAAGTTTATGACATTTTTATAAGCCGTTGGGGAAGGGTACGTGCAGTCTGACGCAGCCTGCTGCTTTGGCATGCAACTGCATGCCTGCACCTGTTTCAGCAGCTCATGTACACTGTTCAGCGCATGGCATGATTAAATAGAGACCCCTAGTGTCGCTTCATTCGACACAATGTTGAGTGAGTGACAGATGGGGAACATCTAGGTTACTATTGTAACCTTCGTTCCCTGATGGAGGGATCGAGACATTGTGTCCCCCCGGCTATGACACTGGACCGAGTCACTGTAACGGCCGAACCTTATTCTCGGCTCCACAGTACAAAACCTGAATGAACAGATGCACAATTCCCTGCTTTTATACCCGTATGTCCAGAGGAGAGATATGCAAATTATGTCTGCCAATTTCTCATTGGCCTTTTCTCAAGTTCAGAGGTAACTGAGGCCTTCAAGAAAGACCCCTAGTGTCGCTTCATTCGACACACCGTCTCGTTCCCTCCATCAGGAAATGGAGGTTACAATAGTAACCTAGATGTTATTGTTACTGTAGGAACACATATATCATTGATTAACATATACTGTATTAGTTAATATTAAAATACATGGTTTAAAAATGTAAATATGTTTTAGTATCAACTGGAACAGAACAGAAGCACACTGCTAGACACTGGTACTTCTAACATCACTACAAGATGAAAAAACATTCTGGGCTTAAACATTTGTGGTTTAAGCCTTGGTAGCCCAACCCTAGTGTTGCCCATGACAAGTTCCAAGAGGTCCGGTCTCTACATTTCCTTCCCATTAAAGGTCCAGACAATAACTTACATGGTGTCAGTAGTCAGTATACTGTAGCTATGAAATGACATAAGGAATGCTTAATCAATTTGATGAAATCGATATTATAAATTTACAATTTGGCAGCAATAGTACTTTGTAAAATAAAAAATTTAAATCCATACAGTTTCATCAAAATTAGGCAAGGATTGTGACATAGAGAAAAAAGCCAAAGTAGTGAGTTTTGGGAATATTCTACCAAAAGATTAAAATATTTCAATTAGTTAATCAACCGAGTGCACTTTGTTATAAATACTGAAAGATAAAATCAACTGTTTGTTTTGATGCTGAATGACAGCAATCCTGTATTTGTGTTTGAATATTTTTAGATACCTAAGGGGAATAACAGGCCTTGTGACAAAAAAATAAATGATTACGGGGGTTCAGGGGTATCCCTTAAGAGACAATTTGGACAATGTAAATTATATTTACCTTAAAGTAAAAATCTACCAACAACAAACAGCCTTATGAACCTGATTGGATAGGACGCGGATGTCGTCACAAGACTAATTTGCATAAATGCACGCAATTGGATAGGACGCAGCCCCGGGCTGGTGTTTATTCTCTACTGTTTGAACCTTACCCTAACCAAACAGCAAGAGCTTTCCTCATAAATATTAATGATTCATCCCTGTCATCCTGCATTTCAGAAATCCCTAGCATTGAGCTGTTATGATTTTTCCTATAATTTTTTCTATGAGTATCTGAGCACAGCAATGTTTTTCTCTCTTCCAAAACTCTAGAGGAGACATGTGAAATTACTTGGGGCAAGAATGAAAATCTAAGAAGCAAGAGACTTGAACATAAGCTGCCATTTGCCCACCATATCATCCCATTGCTTTCTTGGAGCAATAATTTAGATATTAGAGAGATCTACTTTTGTGATTTTCTTTCCAATTAGTTTTGCCCCTTATACACACTCATACTGCTTTCAGAGCAGCTGTGCAAATGCAACTGGCACTGACTGAACCAGCTGTCCTGTACTCCCATCCAGGGAATAAAAGATAAGGACTATTAAATGATCTTAAATGAAGTGTACGCGCATGCTACTCCTCATTTAGAAAAATCCATTCCTCTAATTTGTTACATCCATGTTCCTCATGGCTCCATCATTTCTGCTCATTAATCCCCATTATATCCATCAAAGAACACTTGACCATTGTTGTATATTGAGATATACATAACATCGTGTACTCTTTTTTTTTTTTTTTTTTTTTTATAATAACTTAATGGGGACATATTATACCCCTTTTTACACAATGTAATAGTGTCTCAGGTGTCCCCAGAATGTATCTGTCAAGTTTCAGCTCAAAATACCTCACATATCGTTTATTCTACCATGCCTCTTTACCCGTTTTATAGCCCTGTTCCACACAGGCTGTTTTAGTGTGTGTAGCTTTAAATGCAAAGGAGCTGCTGCTCCCCTCACCCCTTTATGGAAGTGGGCTGTGCCATTTCCTGCTGGTGCTATGGATACCCAAGCGACAACAAACTTATAAATAACACGGAGAACACACTAAGTCTGTCTTACTGTATTGTGCATAACAACGGTCCAGTAATGCAATATGAAAAACAGCTATAGTTGTTGAAAATTCCACTATTGTTTCATAATTGTTTTTTCGTGCAACGAGCAAACAAGCAAATTCAGAAAGCCAAATTTCAAACATTAAAAAAGTATAAAGTGCAAAACTTAAGACTTGCAAATCTAAAGTTGGGTCACAGAGAGTTTGTATCGATCCATCCTTTGAACCGCTTTGAAGCAAATTCAGCCTTGTGTTGACCATCATTGATGAAGCAGTCCGAGTTAGCACAAGCAGCTCTAGCAAGGAGAAAAATATGGAGGACTGTGCGATGCTCGCTCAGGTTTTAATGAGGGCAGATCTAAGCTACTCGGGCAGATCTCTTTGCCAGCCATTGGTGTTACCGTTCCCCTTTTGACATCATAAGGGGCTTTAAACCTGAATGGCTCATTCAGAGACACTGTTTTTTTTTTTTAAAGGGGATGGTATTTTACCATATTTTGTGGTTGTCTACAAACATTGGAGACATAATTATGTTCCAAAAAAATTTAAAAGTGGATTTTGCATAATATGTCCCCTTAAAGACCCTCATTGGCTCTCAAAAGACATTTGAATTCTACCACACAGACAGCAGATGCCCCAACACAAGCAGGCCACAGCAGCCACATCATGTGTCTTAACTTTACGCAAGCGGAGGTGACAGAGCAGGCAGCTGGCCGCATGCCGTCAGCCACCCCTGGGGATCTGTGAGGAGGGTGTATGCTGTCGCAGATGTAGCCCACCTGATGTACCTCATCCCATCCACACATGCAGAGCACCGAGGTGTGGGAAACTGTCTCATTTGCCAGTACCTTTCATTGATGATGATGGAATGGACTACAAAATGGCACATGTTGGTGCAAAAATTACACGCTTCAGCTTTAAATATTTAAATTCAACATCAAATCCCATTTTCAACCCATTTTCTGTATCTTCTGTAATCTAAAACAGTATATTCATTAGGAGAAATGTAGGTGCTACAATACAGGTTAACACAGTCAATTTTGATTTCATGTTGACTCCACAATATTTTTTTAAGAAATTAAATCTTACCCTTAATTTACTTATAAACTGCAACGTAAACAGAGACATTGAATATAAAGAGGACTCCATGAGGTAAAATAAGATGGCCCATATAGTATCCGTGCATGTATATATATAGTATCCAATATGTTTTGTTATTGAAAACTGTCAGGGCGTGTGTGTTAACAGACCGCCAACGAATGTGGAATAAATGCGAGCCATGTGGATGAGTTGATTCTGAGTAGTGCATAGCATTTGGTTGGGCAGGCTGTCACCTGATTTTACGGCTGGGGTTGGGGATGCGCGTGGGTCACCAGATGTCCTGTATCTCTCTCAGATGTCACTCTGATTCTGATGTGTCAGTTTCTCTCTGTATTACAGCCATGCAAGCACGCATGACAGAAGGCCCTGTCTAAATATTTATCTCGCTCGAGAGGTGATGTGGATTTAAAATGTGAGCATCACAATAACAAAATGACAAGATTAGTTTAAACTAATACATAATTTTTCAAATCCTCTTAAGATAACAATGTGAATGAAATGGCAGAAGATAGACTGAGGCCGCAAATAAGTGAATTCATGCAATAGGGATGTGCACAAAGCCAAGTACCTTATTTGGAAAGGCACGAATAATAACTTCAAAACGAATAACGGATTCATCCGAATAATATAAAAAATATTTGTTTGACTGATTATTCAAGAAGCACAAGGATAAAGCAAAATTTTAAATAAACATATCCAAAATTACAACAAATAAAAAAAAAATAAAGTGTAAACCTTATGATTGAAAATGCGCACGTTGAGATTTCAGATCGGATGGTCACGGTCTCGACTCCGTTTACGGTCTCTGCTAATTGTTCACGTCTAGAGCTTGTCAAGTGTAACATTAACTAAGATTCAACATCATATACACTTACTTCTTGAAATGTCAAGTTAATGTATCACATGATTCACATGTGATTCCCATGTTTTTATATATAGCCTAAACCTGTGTGCAACGTTAAATTCCTGACCTGAAGTGAGCTCATTTATCCGTCTCTTAAAGTTGGCCACATTTATATTCACAGCAGCGGTTAAGAGTATTAACAGGCTAAGACTTTATTCCAAAAAATAAATTAATAAATAAAATAGTATAAATACTCCATAAAGTTTTAAATGCTTTATAAGAGTATTCATCTATTAGGAATATTCCTCCTTATGTAAAATGAAGAAACTGAAACATGCTCTGTCTTTTTTCTTCTTCTTTAAGCTGTGCTAAATTTGAAAATGTTAAGTTCTTGAACTCTGGAAAGGCACTATATCAATTATTATTATAATTATTATTAGCCTATTATTACTATTATTATTATTATTTACCTAAATAACTGTGTCCTATTGTAAAAAATTCCTGATAGACTTACGGGACTTTCACCTGTTTGTAGGCTATATTGATTTTATTTTAATTTCTTTTCATGTTTGAATTTTTATTAATTATTCACTGCTAAATGTGTGTTTGCCATTTCACATTTTGCTTGACAACTCATGTGTAATAATGTTGTTATACAACAGACAAACAAAAATTCTGTATCATACAGAAATTCATATTTGAAATACCAGGAGAAACCACAACATATTCCACAATAAATGTAGACTACAAATTCAGCTTCATCTGGTAAGAAAAATAATATAATTTCTTTTAAATAATAATTGTATAATGCTAAAGCTTATTATTATAATTATTATTATTATAATAATTATAATAATAATAATAATAATAAGCTACACAACATGTGGTGCTGGCGAGAGTGCCCTAAGGTGTAAGAAAGGAAGAGGAGATGAGGAGCCAATATACTGGATGGACAATTTTCATGCACGGCATCAAGTTATTGACTTTTTTCCTTCTTTCTCTGATTGTAATTTTTACAGTTCTCTGCAACAATCATCCCACAACTTTGTTGTTACCAACTAGTCCACAAATAACTTTTATTTGTTTTCTTATTAATTTATCTGTTCATCCAATATTGACCAACCATTTTATGCATTTATTATTATTAGCCTTTTTGGTTACAAATTAATACAAATAAAACCTATACTGATATTAAACGAGCATAAAGTGTAGCTATAGGTGTTTAAAATGTATCAGGAGTAATTTCGCATTTGTCCTGCAGGTGTCTGCATAAGTCTGTGTCCTTATGATGCTCTTAGCGCTGTACGATTACTCAAGCACTCGTTAATCTATGAGCATTTTCCAAGTACTTCTTAAGTTACAATTCTTTTGGGAAATGGGGCCAAGGTTAGTTGTAGCTAATCAACATGTTTACAGCTAACTACCTCAATAATAACACATTCGATTTTAATGGTACAGACATTTGAAGGTAACTCTATTGCCCCCTTTTTTTATCACTTCAGTAGCATGTGAAGCCAGTGTCAAACTAGCAGGGGTTTCTGTTGATTTTCTGGTGTGAGCTTCATTTACACAATCACTGGCCAGTTGGAGGGAGATTGAGTACATATTAGCATATGCCGATGGGAGGTTATTAATCCTTTGACCATCACATCACAAACTCCCAAAACAACATCAAGCTAAGTTTAACACTCCCCACCCAAATCAAGTTATTCTGAGTCTTCTAGTGTGGTATGTATTGGACAAGCATTAGCATCTGCATTTGCATTCATTTTAGGGTTCTTCACATAATGAACATATCAACCTTTGAATCAGAATCAGAATAAGCTTTACTGCCATGTATCCTTACACACACAAGGAATTTGTCATGGTGACAGAAGCTTGAAGTGCACAGAGAATGCAACCATATATACATACATGCAAACATATACATTTAAACATATACACATATTGTGACATAAAAATAAAAATAAAATATAACAGATAAATAAAAAGAGAAATATACAATAGAGAAATAATGTTAATAAAATGTTTTATATTTTATATGCAGATATACAGTTATGTGCAGGTGATGTAATGTATTGAAGAAGATATAGAATATGTTAAACAATCTAAATGAAATATAGATATGAGTAGGAATGAATGGATTGAATATTGCATATGGTTGTATTGACAAAAAGGAAAGCATTTGGGGGCAGTTTTAATAGTTCATGAGGGGGATGGCCTGAGGGAAGGAACTGTTCCTGTGTCTGGCTGTTCTGGTGCTCAGTGCTCTGTAGTGCCAGCCAGAGGGCAACTGAACAAAAAGGAAGTGTGCTGGGTGAATGGGGTCAAGAGTGATTTTACCAGCCCTTTTTGTCACCCTGGATGTGTACTGTTCTAGCAGGGTGGGTAGGGGACCTGTCAGTAATCTTTTCAGCAGTCTGAACTATCCTTTGAAGTCTTCTGATATCTGACTTGGTAGCTGAACCTTCCAGACAGTTATAGAACTGCAGAGGACAGACTCGATGACTGCTGAGTAGAACTGTATCAGCAGCACCTGTGGCAGGTTGAACTTCCTCAGCTGGCGAAGGATGTACAACCTCTGCAGGGCCTTTTCAAAATGTAGTCTATGTGGGTCTCCCACTTCAGGTCCTGTGAAATGGTAGTGCCCAGGAACCTGAATGACCCCACTTCAGCCACAGTGCTGTTCAGAATGGTGAGCAGGGTTAATGCTGTGGTGTTCCTCCTAAAGTCTACTCTAATCTCCACTGTTTTAAGCATGATCAGCTCCAGGTTGTTTTGACTGCACCAGACAGCAAACTGTTCAACCTCCCTTCTGTATGCAGACTCATCGGACATCTTGGATCTTCAGAGCTTAACAGAGCTATCATTGGCAGTGCAGTCGTTTGTGTAAAGTCTTGACATCTTGGGTATCAGGCTTTAATCAGTGAAGTCCCCTCTTTTCCTGAGAAGTTGATTAGAAGGTGTTATGACCACATAGCAACTGATTTATGGTTCCTCCCACCCCTTGTATAGATGAATGGCACTGTGGGGGTTAATTGGGTCTGTGCTGGGGGTGGAACTGCTATACAGTAAACACTACATTTGGTGTATGATTTGAGATGAAAGACCCAATCACTACTAAGACCCGGTACACATGGATGTTTAGATTAGTAAAAGGGTGGGCTGTTTCTGTGCTATGGTTGCAGAGGAAGTAGGCTTGTCCTTTGGGTACAGTAAAAAAGGTTTCTAAATAAAACATACTCCCTGACCAAGTGAGGGAATTCTCATGCCATTGGAGCTATGGCAAAGTCTGAGTCACTAATGCATCAGCATCTAGCCAGCCCATGCCATCAACGCGGTGACCACAACATACATGAATCTTCCCAGTCGCACATATTTGTTAGTGTTACTGTACACAAACACATTGTAAATACACACTTCCACACCTACACATCAGATTGCACCACAACCAGTCCGTCCTATCACGGCCTGGTCTGTTTGACAATTTGATATTTTTTTTTCAACTCTCCCTCTATCTTTACACATTTTATAAATTACCACTTCCTGTGTCTGAGTGTCACTCAACACTGTATATATGCACAGTGCAGGCTGAAACATCATATTAACAGTTAGCACTGGTTAACACACCCAGCTATGAGTAATGTCTTTCACAAGATACCAACAACTTTTCTCACATTGAACATCCGGCTCTTTTTCTCATAGAAAGAGTGAAACAATACATCAGAGGTTCTCAACGGGGGCTATGCTGCCCCCAGTGGGTGTTCAAAGGTTGTCAGGGGGTGCTGAGAGCAAATTAGTAGAGAGAGGGTTGTTAGGTTAACTTTATCAGTCAAGTTAATCAAATCTATTGTCAAGTTCCTGTTTGCATTCAAATGTTTATCTATACTCCATTATATGGGTTGGTATGCATTTGTACCGCGGTTCATCTGATTCTGAAGTCTAGCGACATATCTGAAGTATCTGGTTTAGCAGCGTCAAATAGACAACCTCCGTTAGTGCACCTATATGGCTCTGTAGGTGTATACAGCTCAGTGGTCCGAGCAGTGCGGGGGCAAAGCAGGTGCATTTTTACTCATAGACCGGTCAAAACAGTAAGAAGTGAGATGCAGAAACCCTTTGAATTCTGGAGAGAATTCTACATGACCACCCTTGAATTTACTATAGTAACACTAACTGTACTTTAGGCTAAATCGATTCGTAATGCATATTATCATATCACTACTTTAGCTCTATTCAATTTGTCATAGGCTAAATTAGAGGAGTGAGGGAATTTTTGTAACAACTTTTAAATGTTTATACTTTGTATTTATTGTGTTTACATGTGTTTAGTCTAGGCCTACTGTTTGTAATTACAAAAATGCCATAATTTGTTTTATAGAAATCATGTTACATCTAAACATGGTAGTGAAGAAGATCCATGCTTCCATGTGCTTACTATGGTCTTGTTACAAATACCACTGTTAAAACTATAAAAAAAAATAATAATATACATTTACATTTTCATTAGGGCAAATGTAAAATACACTTTTTTAGGATGAAAATATTTTTGTTTGAGTGTAAGAAAATATAACTGAACCACTGCACTACACGATACTACTCTCTCTAGAAGTTAACACTACTCTCTTTCTTTGAACTGAAAACAAAGTTTTGGGATTTTCATTCACAGAATTACAGGAATAGCCTAGTTCAACCTTGAAAAAATCTGTCATTATTTACTCACCATAAAGCCATCCCAAACAATATGAATTTCTTTCTTCTTTGGAACAAAAGAGGAGAAATTGTGAAGAATGTACTGACCACTTTTTTACAAGAAAACCAACAAAATGACAGAAAAGGTCCATAACAATAAAATACATAAAATATAAAATAAATTATTCAATATGAATTTGTGTGATTTTATTTAAATTCTTTTGAGGCAATAGCCTTATGTGAGGAACAGACTGAATTTATTATTCACTGACAATTTAAAATCTTGACAAGCTCTGTTTGCATCCGTCATGGATCTTGTGACATCATAAACAATCACAAATAATCATCAATCCTGTCTTTAAAAGGCTTTAAAAGGCCACCGAAGCAACAGACGGGGAGAGAGAGTCAGGGACAAAGAGACCTGAAGTTGTGAAGCTAAAGTGTATAGTCTGTCGTGAAGCTAAAGTGTATAGTCTGCCGTGAAGCTAAAGTATATGGTCTGTAGTGAAGCTAAAGTGTATAGTCTGTCGTGAAGCTAAAGTGTATAGTCTGCCGTGAAGCTAAAGTGTATAGTCTGCCGTGAAGCTAAAGTATATGGTCTGTAGTGAAGCTAAAGTGTATAGTCTGTAGTGAAGCTAAAGTATATGGTCTGTAGTGAAGCTAAAGTATATGGTCTGTAGTGAAGCTAAAGTATATGGTCTGTAGTGAAGCTAAAGTATATGGTCTGTAGTGAAGCTAAAGTATATGGTCTGTCGTGAAGCTAAAGTGTATAGTCTGCCGTGAAGCTAAAGTATATGGTCTGTAGTGAAGCTAAAGTATATGGTCTGTAGTGAAGCTAAAGTATATGGTCTGTCGTGAAGCTAAAGTATATGGTCTGTAGTGAAGCTAAAGTGTATAGTCTGTCGTGAAGCTAAAGTATATGGTCTGTAGTGAAGCTAAAAGTATATGGTCTGTAGTGAAGCTAAAGTATATGGTCTGTAGTGAAGCTAAAGTGTATAGTCTGCCGTGAAGCTAAAGTATATGGTCTGTAGTGAAGCTAAAGTATATGGTCTGTAGTGAAGCTAAAGTATATGGTCTGTCGTGAAGCTATAGTGTATGGTCTGTTGTGAAGCTAAAGTGTATGGTCTGCCGTGAAGCTAAAGTATATGGTCTGTCGTGAAGCTAAAGTGTATAGTCTGTCGTGAAGCTAAAGTGTATAGTCTGTCGTGAAGCTAAAGTGTATGGTCTGCCGTGAAGCTAAAGTGTATGGTCTGTAGTGAAGCTAAAGTGTATGGTCTGTCGTGAAGCTAAAGTGTATAGTCTGCCGTGAAGCTAAAGTATATGGTCTGCCGTGAAGCTAAAGTGTATAGTCTGTCGTGAAGCTAAAGTGTATAGTCTGCCGTGAAGCTAAAGTGTATAGTCTGCCGTGAAGCTAAAGTGTATAGTCTGCCGTGAAGCTAAAGTGTATGGTCTGCCGTGAAGCTAAAGTGTATGGTCTGTCGTGAAGCTAAAGTGCATAGTCTGCCGTGAAGCTAAAGTGCATAGTCTGTCCTGAAGCTAAAGTGCATAGTCTGTCCTGAAGCTAAAGTGCATAGTCTGTCCTGAAGCTAAAGTGTATATTCTGTTGTGAAGCTGAAAGCCAGTGCTCTCTTGTGAAGCTGAAAAGCCAAAGACTGAGTTTGTTATTCTGAAAAACCATTAAAACCTGACTTACCTGGACTATCACCCCACTTCCCACTCCCTTCCTTATTCCTGGAACTTTCTACATGGAGAGGGTCCCCTCATAGGGGTAGCCATGTTAGGATTACACGATCAGCCAAATACTACTCACAATATCTCAGTAAACATCCTGTTATTTAACACTTTCACTCATTGATTAAGTAATCATGGCTGACTGTGAATAGTCAATTTCTACAATGGCATTTGAAAATGAAAACTATTGATTTTAAACAATGCAGCATCCAAGCCATCAAGTGTCAGTGTAAGTCCAAGATGACACAAAGACAAAAGTTCACGAATATACAGTTCAGCTTCTAGGAGTGTCATTAAGCTATCTATGACCCTACTGCCTTAATGTACAGTGAGCACTGTGATCCTGAGAACATAATCTTCATTAGAATACCACCCTAACCAAGTAATGCATTTCAAAAATGAAAATAAAACATCAAGCTAAACAAATCACCCTAATCATGCACGGGTCTCAGATGCAAAAACTACAAATGGGAGGTCAAGTAACTCCACAGCAGACAAAAACAACTTTCTATCTTTATGTCTGGTCTCTGTCTGTCTTCTCATCTCACTTAATGAAGCATCTCAACTCTTGCACCGTGTGTTAACCTGAATTTGACATATCTCACATAGTCCCACAGCCTCTTCCGCACTGTTCTCGTTACCGCAGATCTCTGGTAGGATGTAGTGTGTAATTGGATACAGATGTTACCATGGCGGCTCTTGCTAGACTGTTGTTTTAGCCTAGGCAAAGCACTTTCCTACATACCAGCCTGACCTCCCTTTGAAACGCTCCCAAAATTACATGCCTTTGTAGCATTTTATGGGATCTTCTGATGTGCAGTGACCAAAACAGAAAGGTGAAGTCATTTTTGTGTGTGTGTGTGTGTGTGTGTGGGGGGTCTAGGTTTACACCAGGTGTAACCGTAGGTCCCGTCCTCCTCCTTTTTCTAATAGCTGAACAGTTAATACAGCTAATGCTGATATTATTGCTGTTTATATTCCGCTTATGTAAGGGAACGCCACAGATCTTCTGTCTGAGAACACGTCTTTGTTGCTTACGCTGAAAACTGACAGATAATACAAGAACAATAATCTAAGAACATTAAAGATATGTCAGTCTTTTTCAAAATATGTGCTGCCTTTAAAAGATCTGTGGACTCACATAAATGTTTCCCAGTTAATTTACTTAGTAGTTTTGTCTTTTAATAAGCCATTCTGCCATAACTAGAGCTGTTAAAATTAACGCGTGTGGCTTGCATGTGATTAATTTAAAATATTTAATGTTAATATATGTACATTTTTCTATTTTTTTAAGCTTTTCTGGCCCATGCTACACAGCCAAACACAGACCCCTTGACATACACAAACCAGCCTGGATCAGCATGGAAGTCAGTTCTGGTTTATGCTGGTCTTTTCAGCAGGAAAGCTTTCCATGTCCTTTTACTCTCTGATAATGTACCCATAATGTTGAGATGGTTGCCAGCGAGAAGCAAATCTGCTTTTCCTTCTGTGGATTAAATAAATGTGTATTTGTTTCAGTGTATTTTTTTCCCTCTTTTTCCTCAAGAATGTCTCATTTACACTTAGACAATGATTGGAAGATGAAACCAGACAAATGTATTTTTAAAAGTGATGAAAATAAGAAGAGAGATGAGAATGTTGATGATTGAGGGGGATTGTTCTGTGTCCACGGTCATGGGCCGTTTCCCGGTTGTGTGAGTTCGGGGGGGTCAGCATTTGTAACAGAGGCTTGTTGTGAGAGCATGAGGAGCAGCGTGAAAGTAGGAACACTGGCCATTCATCAGCACACCAGCCAGACACCGTCAGAGTAGTCACTACTGAAACAGTGTGTAATTATATGGGGAGAACAGGATGTGTTGCGGATCCAGTGCTTCTATGACGCTGCTTTGTCTGAAAGCGAGAGCTCCATATGCTGAGGTTACCTCATCTCTTTCCCCCATGTTCTCTTAAATGTCACAGGTGTGGAAAGCTCTTAGAGTACACGTACATCTCAAGGCATCACAGATTTGGTAGATTTGGTCATTTCATATTTAGATTTTGGTAATTTGTCTGGTGAAAAAGTGCTAAAACAACAATGACTTTTAATCACTTTCACACCAATCATGAGTAAAAGGGCAGATAATCAGTTTAGAGACACTTATTTTTTGCCCTGTTCCTCACACAATTTTATCTAATGACATTAAAACACTTATACTATAGTGCATGACTTGCCAGGCGATACATTTGACTTTGCATTACATATCAAATACATTTATAAGCTTCATATACAATTGAGTTGCGTGGTAGCTCAACTGATGAGCGTTGCACTGGCAATGCAAAGGACCGGGGTGCCGAAGAGCATGCAAGTTGACCCTTGAGCCAAAAGTGTCATACAAGAACCACAAAATGTCACATTTGCTTTTGATGATGCTATCGGTTAGGTTTAGGTTTAAGATTTAGGGTAGGGTGGTAGGTTTTGTAAAAGCTTCACTGTTCCCACTAATCATAGTCTCTGACGCTCATTGTTAGCATTCTGCATATACTGTAGCAGTGGTTCTTAACTTGGTTTTGTATTATTTACTTTGGACATCAATTGGTGACGCAACCTTTAAGCTCTGAAGGTGTTTTTAAAGATTTCCTGTTTCAGTGGCATGCCCAAAATTAAAGGCTTATAACTCTATTTTTTGGTATAATTTTAAAGAAATCTTTTCAAATTTTCTAATGATTTTGATAAATTATGGGACTCTGATGCCAAGAAATTGTAGAAAAATCACACAAAAGTTTTTTTCTCTTATTTTTCTGATTTGACATACATCTCAGGGTGTAAATAAGGTAGTTAAAAAAAAAACAATAAAAAAAAAAACAATAAAATGGCTTTTGTTTTGTTCCCAGTCATTTCACCTGTAACTGAGCTAAATATTGTGTTGATACGACAAATCAAAATATCCAAAAATGTCTCCAAGTATCCATAAGCTTCTCCAAACAAATAAAAAATAATAATTGTACATACTAAATACACATGAAAATTCAGTGATGACTAAAGGTTTGCTCTCTCTCCAAAGCATGCAAACATGAGTAACAAGATCTCATTTACTTCAACTCTCTGTCACTTTAGCCATCATTAAATCTGTGTTATGTACTTGGCACCATCTCCTGGTTGCCATATGTAATTAGAGTAAATTATCCTCTCTGCCCATATTTGGATGACCATCACCTCTGGCTGCAGCGAACTGACTCCTAATATGACCTGTTTAGCTTTCCATGACTCTGGATGATGTACTTCATAATTGTCAATTAAGTCATCTGATCATTGCACATTGTGCTTTGTGCGGCTTATCTAATGATCTATGTATCCGATTATGTTGTGTGTGGTCTCGTTTTAACTAGAATACCCTCCTCTATGTCAGTGGTTCTCGCCCTTTTCTGACACATCCAATTTAAGTCTTGGAGTCTTGACTAACAAGCTGATGAGTTGAATGAAGTGTTTTTGATTCAAAATGTGCAGTGTTGAGGGGCCTCCAGGACAGGTTTGAGAACCACTGCTCCAAGTAATAATATGTGTTATAATATTTCATATTATATGTTCTGTCCTCCCCCTGTTTACATGTACTGTAACATGTATGTCAAAGACATGTACTTAGCTATTGCTCGCTTAGCTATTCTACTATTTGAGAGTTTTCCAACGACATATGACTCATTGCTGTTGTTCAGTGCAAAATTATTAATAAATTATCAAAACGGAACAGCTTTCAATGTGCTTTCAAATTTCAAAGCACTTGTTCAGTTTTGGCTATATTGCCTACATGCATTGCAAAGCACAGTTCCAAGCTTGAAAATTATACCTATTTTGTGTTGGTTAAGGGTAAATACTGTTAAGATAAAGTTAACTATTCTGTAAACACGTAAACATTAACAGATGTGTGATTTGCCTAACACATGGAACAAACACAGGACCAAATATTATATTAGTATTAGCCACATTAACATATGTCAGATAAATCTGCACCACAATACTGCCCTACAAAACAAAAAGGCAGTAACTGCATTTTTGGTCAAAAATGAGTTATCATTTTCATGACATTCAAGGCATCCTTTGTTATGTGACAAAACATCTTATCTCAAATGTGTGTCGTTTTGGAGAAAAATGGTAGTCGTTTGTACAGTAACTGCAAAAAGCCCTAGTGAAACAAAGCAAGAGTACAGTAACATCCATTACTGTATTCTTGTTATGTTTTACCTAACAAAAAATAACCGTGTTGCTGCGCAGTGAAGTTACTGTTTCCATGGTGAACACACACAGCTGACTTCGCGGCATCCTCACGGGACGGTTTTAACATTTGCGATTTCACACTTCTTTCACAAAGCCGGGGAAAGAAGATGGTCGAAATGGCATTGAAAAGAAAATACCCGGAGAATGGTAAGTAACAGTGACAGATTAAACATTTAGAGGCTAGGCTATCACAATATAAACACCTGTCAGCCACCAGGGCGGGACTTCCTCTCAGAGGTCCATTCAGATAGCATTATGCTAATTGACAGGCGATGTTTTAAATAGCTTTGCTTACCTGCCCCTGATCCTCCCTGCTCCTAGCTGTAACTTTATCCTCTGTAACTTCACATCATCGCCGATGCCATGTCATCATTTTGTTGTTCATGTCACAAAGTTATAATCCAACCAGCGGTGGAAAAATATTCAATAACTAGAAAAGCATGTGGTCCTATTCAAAATAAATTTTCCCAATTTGGGCCTTGACACAGCTTAGCAATGTGAGACTTTAAGCAGCCGTTTCAGCATCAGAACAGCTTCTGGGTGGAAAATATTGACCTAAAATGGTCAAATTAGTTTGGGTTTGGTATATCCATGTTCAGGAAAACAAATGGTTCCAATTATTTCAAATACAGTGTATAACACACCCAGAGCCCAAGTTGTGGCAAAATAGTTTTTGGAGAATCTGTAGTTACCGCCTTTTTCCTTGGTATGGTGCCACGTTTTTGGTAAGTAATACAAAGCAAGAATACAGTAACTGCAAAATAGGGGTAAAATATCAAATTAAATATGAGGATTGATATGTACAAAGAATAAGCTAATATAAAGTAACAAAACAGCCACATGTCCAATAATCTACCTACAACTACTTAGGCTGGATGACAGGATAACTTTAAAGTCATTTTTCTCAGTTCTGCACTCTGCGTAGTTACTGCCTTTTTGCTTTGTAGGGCAGAATAGCATAGTTTGATTGGGCACACGATGACAAAAGAAATTGGAAGTGTCCAAAGCAACTTACTGTATATTGCATCAGAGACTATTTAGCCTGAGACAGACCACTGTTATTAAAATGATTGAGATAAATTGGAATGCCAAATGGATATAGAAAAGTCTTGCCTTAGAGGTAAAAGAGCCAATCAACTTTTAAATACAGACATCACCTGTCAGTCATCTAGAGCATGTGCATTCACATTAGCTGAACCAGCCTAAACAATTTTGTTTTTTAGTGTGATCTGTGCTGAAGACGAACAATTTAGGATACCATTGTTGTCAGATTTTACTGCTGATTTAAAATATGTTCTTTAATCATACTCTTGACCAAGCATTTTGGAGATTTCTGTCTTTCCCCATTCAAGTAGAAAGGAGGTGTTCTTTTATGCTGATTGTTTAAATGCCCAGCCTGCGCGTGAGCATTACAAAAATGGCCGCCGAGTGGATTGACTTGTGAGTGGATTAACTTGTCTTGAAAGTTATTTTGATTGCATTAAAGATTTTATAATTTTATATTTTATATTTACATTTTATAAACACCAGTCCATGTGTTCCCCAATAATCAAACCGTTGTACTTTGTATTGGTCTACAATGCTCTATCAGCGGAGCTACAGGATCTATTTTGTTTTCTACCTACATACAACTAAATGGTTAACTGCATTTTATTATTTGCATTAAGCATTGTTTCATCCTTGTTGTCCAAAACCCTTTCAGACCAGACCTTGCAAGCCTTTTTTGGGTTGCAATATAACAGTTGAGAACTACTGCCAGATAACACACCTCCTCGGATGTGTCTGTGAAACTTCATCTAATGAATATGATATCTGGTTCACCGTCTGTCGCTCACTTCGACGTTGTGTCAAATGAAGCGACACTAGGGGACTTCTTTGAAGGCCTCAGTTACCACTGAACTTGAGAAAAGGCAAATGAGAAATTGGCAGACAGAATTTGCAGACATACGGGTATAAAAGGAGGGAACTGTGCGTTTGTCCATTCAGATTTTTTCTTCGGAGCTGAGCGGTTATGTGATCAATGAGCTGAAGTCACTTACTGTTCCACTCATCTCTGTAGAGCGTATAATGTTGGATCTACGGCACATATATACGGCTTTCTCCTTCTCTGCATGGCAGTGCAGCTTTGCACCTGGGCGCATCGACAGTGCTTCTAAAGAGAATATTTTTTGTAAAAGAGTTTAATTTCTCTAAAAGAGCAATACACAGCTGCCGTTGAACGTCCTTTTCAGGACGCGTCTTTATAAAGAGGCCCTTCTGCCCCTGTGTAGTTCCTGGATATGGCCGATTTTTCTCCACTCCTGATGGTCACAGACACTGCCTCGTGTGTCTGGGCAGCAATCACACCGAGGCAGCATTTGTGGATGGTTCATGTTCTCACTGCGAGAACCTCACCATGGCAATGTTGTGGTCACAGCATTCCTTCTTGAAGAGGAACGCCACTTCAGGGAGGCGATTTGGGGATGGCAGCGGGCTCGGTTCCGCCCCTCCAGCACGCTAGTTGACTTCCGTCCAAGCTCAAGGTGAGAGCGGCTCACCTCACGGCCAGTCTGCTTACTCCTCGGAGAGAGTTATGGCATCTGACGCGGAAGAGTCAACTGGACTGCCACCTTCGGTTCGGCACGCCCAGTCTGAGGCTGATGCCCAGATGGCCAACATGCTTGCCCGGTCTGCCATCAGCGTGGGGTTGGACTGGAACCCTCCATCCTCCCCACAGCCTTCACAGCTAGACGATTGTTCCCTCGGGTCCGAGCGGCGCTCACAGCCACCCCCCCCAGGTTCCTTTCTTCCCGGAGGTGCATGATGAGCTGACGAGGTCGTGGAAGGCACCTTTCACTGCCCACTACTGACATCCTCACTCATCCCCTCTCACTACCCTCGACGGTGGGGCAGCCCATGGGTACTTGGAGGTTGGGATCACCCGGTTCTCCTTCCAGGGCCTGTAGGATGTCATCATCACTGACCTCAAAAGCTTACAGTGCCGCTGGACAGGCCACCTCCACCCTGCATGCCATGGCCCTCCTTTAAGTTCACCAGGCCAAGGCACACAGATATCTGCTCGTGGGTAGTCCTGACCACAATGTGTTGCAGGAACTGTGCTCAGCAACCGACCTCGCCCTCAGGGCCACGAAGGTCACAGCACGGACACTCGGGCAGGCAATGGCCACCCTCGTGGTCCAGGAGCATCATCTCTGGCTGAACCTGGTCGAGATGCGGGAAGTGGAAAAAGCTTGCTTCCTCAACACCCCAGTATCCCATTTCGGTCTAATTTGTGACAACGTGGAGGACTTTGCCCAGCAGTTCTCAGCGGTGAAGAAACAGACGGAGGCCATTTCCCACATCATGCCCCGCTGCTGCACCAGTGCGAGCCATGCTCCGTCTGCTCGCTGAGGGCATCCTCCTGTGGCTTCCAGACGTCAGGCATCTCTGCCCCATCCTGGGCCCAGCTCTCAGCCCCATCGTCGAGCGCCCCGCAGGAAGCACACGCCCCCCGTCTCACGAACGTTCTTGAGGACCCGGAAGGCTACCAAGCATTCCTGAGACATACGACCCAGGGAACAAGATGTTTGTTCCGGAGCTGGTAGACAGACCACTCCTTCCCCCAGTAGAGGGCTGGGAGGAGAATCTTCTTTTTTCTTTTCTTTGCTGCACACCCATCGGGCCCAGGTACCCACATTTTCAATATTAGAACAATTTCCTCTTTCCCTGGGTCACCTGGCCCACAAATGCCGTTCTCACGGCAACCCGGTGCTACACTCCAGCAGTCCCGGCACCCAGGACGCGGACCTCACACATCCGGCCCCACGACTGCTGCCCCCCGGCCGGCCGTTTCTGACGAGTCCAGAGGGCGCCTGCACGGGACTTCCTCCTCAGTCACTAAGCTAGGCGATTCAGTTCGCCAGGCCCCCGCCCCCTTTTGGGGACCTCCGACTTATCTCGGTGCACGGCAAAGACGCCAACACCCTGCGTGCGGAGATTGTGACCCTTATACTCAAATATGCGATAGAGCCTGTCCCTCCAGCCGAAATGAAGAAGGGTTTCTACAGCCCATACTTCATTGTACTCAAGAAAGGTGGTGGCTTAGGACCAATCTTGGACTTGCAAGTTTTCAACCGGACCTTGCACAAACTCCCGTTCAAAATGCTCACACAAAGACACATTCTAAATTGCATCCGGCATCAAGATTGGTTCGCAGCGGTAGACCTGAAGGACGTGTACTTCGACGTCTTTATCTTGCCTCGACACGACCCTTCCTGCGGTTCGCGTTCGACGGCCAGATGTATCATGTCCCTGTCCCCTTGCATCTTCATGAAGGTTGCAGAGGCAGCCCTTGCCCCGCTAAGGGAAGTGGGCTTCTGCAAACTCAATTACCTCGATGACTGGCTCATCCTAACCCACTCTCGAGAGTTACTGTGTGCCCACAGGGGGTGGCAAGTGTTCCCAAGGGTTAGGGTGCTGTGTCCAACGGGCACGCAGCCGCTGCTCCTGGACGGTGCCCTGGCTGGGTTGGCACATCAACTGCCTAAAGTTGCTGGCTGTAATACTTGCCCTGCGGAGGTTTCTCCTGCTAACACAGGGCAATCAGCACCTGTCCCCTCCACTGATGCAAACACCTGCACTTTTATCCCAGGAGATCCCACTAACTCGGCTCCCTGGATGACTCCCACGAATTCCCCGACCAGATCCACTACGGGTACTAAAATTACTCTGTACTGAAATAGGTGCTCCTCAGGATGAGCCCTTGTGTGGATTAATCCCCCTGTGTGAATTTTACGCGGTACAGTCCCCCTACGGGCAGACCCGCGTCTCCCTTGGGCAGTCCCCGCTGCCCCCCAGTCGCCGTGTTTGTAGCAACTCCTCCCTCGCAGTAGGTAGGATCTACCACCACGCCATTCACACATGTGGCCTGAAAACCCATGCGATGTATTCCGCCACTCTTTACCTCCCTCCAGCCTGGGCAGGTGGTGGTCTCCACAGGGTCTTTTCCCCCTGAGAGGCCCAGCCGCTTTAACTCTATGCGAGAAACATAGAGAGAGAAAAGGCACGACTGGTGCGGCCTGCTCCCAGGCTTGGCACCTCACTTTGTTCCCCCCTTCGGGGTGCTGGGAACCTAAAAATTTATGACCATTTTTATGTGGCGTTGGGGAAGGGTATGTGCAGTCTGATGCAGCCTGTCGCCTTGGCACGCAACTGACTGCCCGCATCTGCATCAGCAGCGCACGTACACTGTTCAGCACATGGCATGATTGAACAGGGACCCCTAGTGACGCTTAATTCGACACAACATCGAAGTGGGCAACAGATGGGGAACGTCTAGGTTACTGTTGTAACCTCCGTTCCCTGATGGAGGGAACGAGACATTGTGTTCCCCCGGCCACAATGCTGAACCGAGCCACTGTTATGGCCGAAAACTTATTCTCGGCTCCTCACTGCAAAACCTGAATGGATGGAAGCATGATTCCCTCCTTTTATACCCGTATGTCTGGTGGAACGACATGCAAATTCTGTCTGCCAATTTCTCATTGGCCTTTTCTCAAGTTCAGAGGTAACCGAGCCCTTCAAAGAAGTCCCCTAGTGTCGCTTCATTCGACACAACGTCTCATTCCCTCCATCAGGGAACAGAGGTTACGACAGTAACCTAGACATTTTGTTTCTTATATACTGGCCAAGAACTTTTATTTTTATTTCTCTTTATTCTACCAACTACAGTGTAATTTTGCATCTCTCCATTCTCTGTTTGCACTCACTTCTGTAGCAAGTCATGTGCTATGTTAAGTGACAGCTCTTATCCTCAGGCAGGGTGAGGGAACAGACCTCCTAAACCATTAGAACATATGCTTTCATCTCTCTCTCTCTCTCTTTTACACTATCTTTCTCCCCTCTCTCATACACCTTAAACCAAAAAGCATTTGCTCTATTTCCTGTTAAATGCTACAGGCACAAACGACATAGCACTGTACATGTTGGTTTATAATCAGAATGTTCAACAGTGCACTCATTCTTGAATTGGACAGACCAGCATGTAGACCTCTCTGATCTGTGTGTTAATCTGGGATGAGGTAGGTTACAGAATAACTGACAGCTGTAAATAGAGCAACAAACAAAATCTAGAGAAAACATTAAAGTGCTGATGTCCCAGAGGAAACGTTTGCTTTTTTGTTGCTCAGGAATTCTCATTTATGTTTAATGTTAGACATTTTTTTTCTTACTACAAGTGTAAAGTTCAGATAATTTGGTCTCAGAATAATCTTGTCAAATCTGAGCACAGTGTGAGACATTAATGAGATCTGAAAAGTCTAGAGGAGAAACATTTGAGCAAACTAGGGTCTTTTCTTAGGGGAAATATCTGAGATGCAGGAGATTTAAGTAAAGGTCTCCATTTGTTCTTCATTTAATCTGCCCAGGAGAAGCGATTTGAGATATTTATACATTTTTAATTTTTTCTCCCAATTTGCCATACCTAATTCCCAATGTGCTTTTAAATCCTTGTGGTGGTGTAGTGATTTGCCTCAATTCCACCATGGGGTTCACTGTATTTGGGTCATTCCTACAATTCGGTTTTGAAACCTTTGAAAAATAAAACATACTTTTACAAGTATTTTCATGTTTCATCATTACAGGGACATGTTAAAGATTGTATTAGTCATACTGATCCAGCTAAATTACCAAACAATTCAGATGTCCATCCAGTTAAATGGACGTAAGTCCAGAAGTGTTACATGATCATTAATCTTTATTCTTTTTAACAAGACGATCGATGTTGTAATCGGGTGAAATTAAACAATGTAAATACCACAAACACTTGTACAGAGGACTTAAATATCACAGATTTTTAGGAATGACCCTTGTTTACAGATGCTAGAGGCTTTATATTGAAAAACAGCAGGGACGGACGCAAAAATGCAATCAGTGCGAACGTCCACTACTAACCTTAAACTAAAGAAGAAAAAAAGGGAGCAGAAATGCTTGAAATGAAAATAGTGTATTTTTTCTTGAATTGGTATTGTTGTTTTGGCAGTAAATAATGTTTATCTCAAGGGAAATGTAAGAAAATCACATTAAGCATTTTAACAAAACCTGTACTACTGTACCATTATTTTATTTACAGGACATTTGTCAACATATGCTTTGCTTATTCATTTTACTGATACTGCTTCAATGTGAGAGTGTCTCCTTGTCTCCTCACTACCATTAATTCCTCGAGTCATTGACGGCAGTTGTCAGAGGTGGGAAAGGGTAGAATTCAAGTGATAATGCACAAATTACAACAAAGAACCTGCAGTTTTTAAAGGGAAAACTAACACGACAGTAGATTATGAACTTCTGAAGCAGCAAAACAAGTGGGTATACCAAGGGTATACGCAAATATTGATCCTTAGATGTTGTTATACACAAACAGCCCTGGGAAAAAGTTAGCATTCGGTGTATATGTGCGTACTATTTCCTCTTTTGTAAGTCGCTTTGGATAAAAGCGTCTGCCAAATGAATACATGTAAATGTAAATATAAATATATGGCCCTGACTACACCACTGCCCTGTTGAGACTCTATGAGCCCAAAGAAAACTAAAGCTTTGACTTCAGAACTCAGACCAAATAATCTTTTTTTTAAAGCTGTGTTTTATAAATATTTCGGTGTTCAAAATTACTCATATCCCAGATTAATACACAGCTACAATGAATATGTAATTTATGATTAATTGTCTAGAAAATTGGAAAGCTGTTTGAAAAAAAAAAAAAGTATATTTTTGCAATTCTATTCAATGGCACAGAAATACACACTTTACTTCATTTCATATTTTAATCTTTTTTTTATTTTGCATTGCAGTAAAAATATCTAAGCATGCTTTAGATGTTAGGTCTGGGGTTAGAGTTACAGTAGGGTTATTTATAACAATATAGATTTACTTCAAAAGAAATAAAAACCATATTATATTTATGCTTGTTTTTTTCTCCAGAAAATATGTTATGAATTACAAAACAGATTTTTTTTTTCTTCTTCTTAATTTAAACATAAATATAACAACATTTTATGAAGTTTATGCTTAAAACAAGAAAAAATGTCAGTGGTGTATTGGAGGCTCTCTGAAAAAGTCTTATTATTACCTTCAAGTGAATCATGTTTTAATTATTATTATTTTATTTTTTACATTTATACTGGAAATCAAGAAAACAATTTGATAAGTAATACTACTACTAATAATAATACATATTATTATTAATCATAATAATTCTTGATTATTGAGCTTTCAGAGTGAGATTTGGTTTAATGAACTTAGGAATACATGGCACACCTGGTCAGTAATTTACAGAATTCACTGTAATGCATATATAACAATTTAATTTATGGAACAGCGCAATTAAAACAAATAAAGAACATTTTCAAAAGGAGAGGCGTATTTTCCTCTTCATGTTTTAAAACATTTCTAAATTAGATGGCTTGGTCACGCACAGCTGCAGTGTTTTGGTTCAGTGGCTCAGTTAAACAATCTTAACTTTGGAATCCAGTTGAAGTGGGGAGGATATATCACCATGTTACAACACAAAGAGGTGACCAGCCTGTTTCACATCATAAATACTGTTACGCTCAAAGGTTTGTCTGTTGAGAGAACTCTACACTTACAGAAGCAATAAACAATGTAAACTCTTGTATAGATGATAAAATGAGTTCTAATATGTATATATTTTTAGGAATATCAAAGCAAAACCATTCACACCTTAAGGGGAGAGTTTTCCAAGCAATCTCTCCCTTTCTTTTTCTGTTCCCTGTGGGGGTGTTGTTTATAGAGCATTATAATTTATAACTGTATGGAGTGGATTTATTTTCAGCGCTGAGGCTCGCCAGCAGGGCGCCAGGCTGCAATCAGAGGAATCAGTGCACTATGAGCCCTACTGAATGGAAAGTATTATCATAGGCCACAAATGGACACTGTTTCCCCTCAAACAGTTCCCCTGGATGCTTCCCCAAGCGTGCTTCTCTTTCATTCATCTTTTCTGTTAGCAACCCCCTCCCCTCCTCCCTCCACCTTAAGGCCTCGTGAAGAAGTTCTTCGTTCTTCTCTCAGCCAAAAAGAAGTTCAAAACAGCTGAGCAACAGCATACTGTTTGCAAACATTCAGACACCGTCCAAACTGCTGGGGGAGGCGTTTAGAGGAGCATGTAAATATGTAGATACACAAGACAACATGAACAATTGTACAGATGTAGGTAAGTTTGCACCAGCTCGCCAGTAACTCTGCATGCCGGTATGTTCATGTTGACTAATCTTACTGAAGAACGTAAACACAATTATCAAAATACTCAAAATAGGTGGAGCTTTAGGTAATGGCCGCCTGCAGGATTTAGTCTGAGGGTACGCACAGAAATCTACCTAGAGGTCTGCACGGGCCTCTGTGTGGCCCGACCCTACCAACCCGAACGATACTGTCAGATTTTAAGCCAGAACCAGACCCAAAATAGCTTACTATCTAAATTCTTCTCTTAGTATCGTCTCCTAGTATAGCTGTATTTTATGTAAGCATATAGGCAACATACTTAACAGTACTGGAACAGTAAACATACATAGTTTCAACAAGGCACAGCAGCCCCTCACTGGAGCAAAAGGGTGAAAAATGCATTGCCTTACCGTTTATTTGCTGAAACTTCACTTGGTGCAGAACAATCTGGAATAATATGAAACGATGCAACAGTCCCCTCTACGCAGCCTGGACTTGTTTAGAATGTAGAATCTTTGTGACAACTGCGCTAAAAACAATCTAGATGCAGCGCAACGAATGACATTTTGAAAATGTTAAGTTCTTTTTAACTTTAACTTGTGTTTATACAGTGCCGATCCCTCATGAGACGCTGAAGAAAAAGTGAGATGCTGTGAAAATGTCAAATGGGAAAACAGAACAGACGTGCGCAAAAACACATTCGGTGTGTAGTGTCCCTAACTTGTCCGTTCATGCGTGTCTGTGTGTAAGAGCGCGAAACAAGATTGGCAGGCCTGTTTATTTTTTCATTAATTACAAACCTGAACCCAACCCGAAACATGTCGGGTTCTCGGGTCCCATTTGGTTGCAGACCTCTAAATCTGCCTAATAACCCTTATATCTAGGGGGGTCCGGGGGAACGCTCCCCCGAAGCAGTCAATTCTGGTGACTTTAGGATAAGCATTTATATATTTCCTCATGTATAATTAGCATTCATGTATTTATTGGCTAAAGCATTTCTGCCGGTAACTGTTCAGACAAACAGCCCCTTGTTCACATGACACAGCACTAGCTGAAGTTTCTCAAAGTTCAAAAAGACAAAAATACTTTTGTTTCAGTTGACTGTAGTTAAATTTATACTGTATCCAGTGATGTTTGTTTTCTGTATTCATAAATATCCCAACACTGTTTTACTGTGTGAGAAACTGCTCCAAATGATTCAGTGAAAGAGCGCTCTGAACGAATTGTACTGTATCACAAAATTATTCAGACCGGTTTGAAAGCCCATTTGGCCAATTCACTGAAAAGAACCTACTCAAAATAATTATTCATTCTCAAATTGGGCATTGCTAGTTCTTTTAAACAGCCAACAGAAATACGGGACACGTGATTGGTGAAATATTCTGAGAGTAAATATTACTTACACAGTGTTTTCAGCCGTACAGCTGCAGGTGCCACTGCTTTAGGTCACACCTACGATGCACGACATTGGTAGGTGTGACCTAAAGCTCCACCTATTTTGAGGCAGTCAGCTAATTTCATTTATGTGGCAATTTAATGTAACTGACCAATGGCAATAAGAAGTTGTTTAGCAGCCAGTTAAAAATTTTCCTCAAAGTTTGGTGGTCGAGCTGTTATCAGCCTCCACAACAAACTTCAAAATTATGTCATACCAATTTGTTCTTCGATTTTGTATATGTAATGGGGCCTGTTTTGACATGAACACTTAGCATATACGAACAGTCGGATTCTAAGCCTTTCAAATTTTACTCCATTTGACTGTGCATGCATAATCAGGTGGTTGGCGCATATGCAATTCAACTGATATGAGATACTGGACTATTTATCTTCAGGAGTTTAGACCCATTAATATGTCTTTATAACCTTCAGACCATTAGTGTAGTCTAGGGCATATGCCATATGCCCACCTATCTTTTTTAGGATTTTGCGTAATCCCATGTAATATAAGTGATGATGTGTATTGCAGCCAGAACAATGAGAAAAATGATGACCGTCTTCAAATGCGATGCTGCAGCACCGTTGAGTGAATTGTGATTTTCTTTTCATTTTAAAGTGTACAGAGATTCTCTCTAAATGTGCACGGAGTTGTGGTAGGCGGGAGCACAACTGATGGCACAAGCAAGACAGACAGTTCGACTAAACTGATCCACCAATCGGAATGTCCATTTCAGACGTGATTTGATATTTGCTAACAAATCGTATTTTCTGTTTCAGTAAGGGGTGGGACATTTCCAGCATCTAATGCTGATGCACAAACATCCCTGGAGTAACCATAATTTGCGCTGTAAATGTATTTCCCTGCTAAACATAAATATATATTATTTGATGCTCTTCGCAGATGGTGGTCAACTGTGTCCTGTAATGTAGGCTATATATGGTAATAAAATATAGCGTGTTAACATGAACATTACTTAACAGTTTATTTCATATTATGCATGTATATGTTTATTAATTAATAAACAATTTGATGAAAGGAACATTTAATGACACCTAATAATTTAAATAAATATTTAACATCAAATTACCATATGTTCCATACCAAATTACCATGGTTCTTAGTAGTGTACTGTACACCATGCCAGCGAGAAACTTTACATTTTGTAAACAGGGGCCTGTTGCATAAGCATAGCCAGTAACTTAAGACTTCGTCTAACAATTAGTCTGACTAGCTAAAGATGCCATAGAATGTCAGTTGCATAAAACAATCTCACAGTTGTTGGTAAGACAGTCTAATTCCTATTGGATTGTGGGAAAAATAAGACACTGAACAGATAAAAAAAAAATTCATTCGCTGAAAATGTTTGCTTGTCAGAGGATTACAATGCTTCAAAATGTATACACCCCCCACCTTAAAGAAAAAACATATTGTTACCATTGTAGAAGTTAAAGTCTACAAAATCCCCTTTCTGCCCTTCAACAGAAGCCCCCACTGGCTCAGCTTACAGTTATTTTCCATGGTAACATTGGATGTAAACAAAAGTTAGCCTAGGGGTCTGCTGTCTTACATTTCAGTCTTAAATTAGGCCGATCTACATATATAAGCAACTGACTGAAAAAGACCAAAATATTAGACGACTAACTAGTAAGACTAGTCTAAAAACGTTTTATGCAACCGGCCCCTGATATACATTTAGTCATGTTTTTTTTATTGCCTTGTTTTTATGGAAATATATATTTCTCACACATTTTACATATGTAATGTAAAAAATTTAAATATACGAGTCCATCATAAATTCACAGTATGCCCACCTCTTCAGACACTAATATTCCACTGCTTCAGACTCAAGCCATACAAATGCAGGTCTCTCCTGACCTCCTCAAATACATGCTCTTGTCATGCACTGTTGTTGTTTCTACCTTCATCTCCTGTTGTTTACTGGCGATTACATCTTCTTGCACTTCTTTGTGTTGCTACAGTGTGGACCCCCTAATTAGTGGAAATAATTTCAGTCGCATGCACATATTACGCATTCAGGGTACACGCAGTTAGACAAATCTAGCAGCACACGTTCGGTGCTGGAGCACTCTGCTGATGATGAAGTTTACATCACGTTTCCTGTACGCAGACGCCTAGTGAACACATCTAACCGATGTATACTTTGGGCTTTAGATCAGGCCTCACCACCACGCTCTCTTTCTCATTCTACTAACACTCAAGTGAATGTGATCAGCTATGCCATTACATGGTTATTGACAGACAGACAGACAGATCGATCAGTCTTTACAACCAGTCATAGAATTCACTGTTAAATGTGGTTATAAGTGTAACTCGGTAATTTTATGCTCCTTATTCAATTAACAGGATGGTAGTCACCCTGTATGCAATTTTATGTTGTGTTATGTTGCTACACTTACAACAGCATTGAGACTTAAGGGCTTTGAATATTTAGACCACTGTTGCCATCTGTGTAAACAGCTGAATGGAATAGAGTTTAACTGCGCATGATGTACCATAACAACAGTGAGAATGAAATCACGGCTGAATGGAAGTGAAAAGAATCCATGCATCTCAAATCACAACCCTCACTCTGTGAATATAAGCCTGTGTGTTGTTGTGCCTTGCGACATTGTTTTATTACATGTATGATGTGAGCTAAATAGGTTTATTTTTTAAGGAATCACTCACTTTTTAAGATTTGTTTAAAAACCAAGTTCGAATCCAGGGCGTGCTCAATGACTCCAGTCAGGCTTCCTAAACAATCAATTGGCCCGGTAGCTAGGGTGGGTAGAGTCATGTTGGGTTAACCTCCTTGTGGTCACTATAATGTGTTTCTCTCTCTTGATGGGGCAAGTGGTGATTTGTGTGTGAATGCCACAGAGAATAGTGTGAAGCCTCCACAAGTGCTAGGTCTCCGCTCAACAAGCCACGTGATAAGATGCGCGGATTGACGGTCTCGGACGCGGAGGCAACTGAGATTCATCCTCCGCCACCCTGATTGAGACAAGTCACTCCGCCACCACGATGACCTAGAGCGCATTGGGAATTGGGCATTCCAAATTGTGGGAAAAAAGGATTTGATTAAAAACTAGTTTACTTATAGCTTTCTCTGTGATTAACCTATCAAAAACAGTTACAAACATCACAATTGCAATTTAGATTAAATCACAAGCATGTTTATAGTGTAAAAAGACACATTTATAATGCTACACTACTCAGATGCCTTGGTTTGTATGTAAAGTATGTCAACAATGTATGTACAGGTAAACAATACTGGAATCATTGAATTTTCGTAATGTTGCCTTTTTAGTGACCTTTGCCACATACAGTGTTGCCTAAAAGTTCTGAAGCAGAGAGTGTGGTGAGAGCATTTTATCCTTTATTCTCCCTTTTAACTTCCCCTCCCCTCCATCTATCTTTTTGCCCCTAGCACTGTTTTCACCCCACATAATGGGGGAGTTTCTGTCCATAAATCTTGATTTGTTCTGTGACTGCCTGATTGGCCAGACCTGTATTTTGTCATGGCTTAACAGCAGCCTTGCCATGCTTCAAGATGCCCCCTTTTGGCAGTACGGCCCATCCTCACAACCCCAAAGCCAGAGTAATGATATTTAAACACTGAAGGCCATTAGCAAGACCTATAACTCAGGTCCCAGTTCTCCACCACTTAGTTGTAGATTGGGATGTAGACAATCTCCACCATCTTTGTTCTCTTTTTGCCCTGTGGTCTCATCAGTAGGATGAAAGGAGGAAGGATAAAGCAGTTAGGGAGACCCCCTTTTGGCAAATTTGTAACTAAGTTAAGAGAGCAAAACATACTATTGTCTCACTTATAGGACCCTTCCTATACAGCTCACAAAACATTATGGTGTAAGAGGTGTGTCTGAGTTTAAGCATTGCTGTTGCACTTGTTTTTGCTAACTGGAAACGGTTTAAGGATTTGTGAAACTACATATTTTTTAAAATCGATTAGTTGGTGGGTTCTCTGAAAAATAAGTCAGCCCTGTATATTTATACTGGTTCAGGGTCATGTTCGTCTGAAACTGATCAGACATTACTTAAGGAGTTTCTCTTGCATTCTACAACAACTGGAGAGAGTGGAACAGAATGCATTAAAAAGGAATTATAACAAAGTAAAAAGCTAAAAAAAAAATGTTAAGAGTAATGTTAAAAATGCAACACTCATTGCATTCACAACTGTGCAATACATCTGCATGAGTATATAGACTGCCAAATAAAAATAATTTGAAGTGCGACAGTAATTGTGTTGAAATGTATTGTTGATGGTGGTGGATTTGTAGCAAAAAACATATGTTTATACCTTGGGTCTGTTGAATGCTTTATTCTGATTGGTTGCCAGATGTTCTAAGGTGTGCAATTATTTTCCAGTAAATGCACTGCTATGAAGTATTTCCAGGTCTTGACCGCATAACGGTTCTATAATCACATCCCCAAATAATTGTAGTTATCTCAAAGAGCTGTACAGGCTACAACAGCAAAATAACCATATAAAAAACATTTACCAAATATATTCCAATAGAATGTATATAAGAATATAGATGCGCATTAAAAAAGTTATTATGTAATGGTTTTTGCATATTTAAATTTTTTGCATTAATTATCTACTAGCCAGTTGGTGGATGACTACTCAACCGCTCAACCATTTTGACTCTTGCACATAGAATAAAATGGTTGCATTGCAATAATTATAAATATTGTAGTATTGTAGTAATATTTTGATTAGATTAAGTAGGATTCAATAAAGCAGACACAAACTGTCACAATGCAATCAATCGCAATTCAAAAGCATGCAGAGCGATCAATACATTATAGACATGAGATTAGGAGGAGCATCTGTGTAGGAGGAGCATCTCCCCTTGCGATTGATGTAGATCAGTGATTTAGAGGCAAGAGGGAGATTTGCTTAATTTAGAGTAAGTGTAGTCATCCGTTATAGACCTGACCCAATGTTTTCTTAAAGTCTTTAACCCGAAACTCTTTGATGAAGACCTTATACTGACATTAAGATGGCCCCTGCTTAGATGAAATGCCAGCTGCGTGTCAAGGGTCATTTGAAAGTGATTGTGACCCTCTTGTGGACCCAAGAGTGCCACACCACCTCTGTTGCTGTAATTAATGCATTGAGTTTCTATGGACTTTGATGAACCACTTTCCTCTTTCTGTTTTTGTGCTGGAGAAACCAGTAATGGTTGTGGGTTGGAACTAGAATACTTTATGGACTGTGAAAAATAACGCTCACACACCCACAACAAAGGAACGGCTTCAGAAAGCCACAAGTACCATAATTGATTTTCCTGAAAGTTTTTTTTTTTTTTTTTTGCGGTTGTAAATATACATGTAAATGTGTGTGTGTGTGTGTGTGTGTGTGTATATATATATATATATATATATATATATATATATACTGTATGTATGGGTAATAGACAAATGGTCTTGGACATAAACCTTTTTTTTTTTTTTTTTTTTTTATATATATATATTTAAGAGAAAATTTATGTTTTTAGATTTGGTTCATCATTTGTTTTAAGTTTTTCACTTTGTCATCTTTTTGATTTCACTAGTTCATTTAAATGTTCCTGTGGTGTGACAAATACATTTTTAAAATGAATTATTTTTTGCTATATATATATATATATATATATATATAGATATATGAGGTCATGAAAACTTTTTGAAAATAGTGTTTGAAGTAGTTTTAGATGGAGTTTTGCATGTCACACCACGGGACAGTTTAACACGAGTGGCTAACAATTTACAGCTAACAATTAGCATTTGACCTTCAAGTCCCTTGATGTAATTTGTATTATCTACATACATTTAAAACCATTTAAGAATAACTTTTTTAAACGCAAAACAATTGTTAGAAGTAACACAATAAGAGCATTACACCACAGGACAAAGATTTCGGTAACACTTTACTAAAGGCTTAATTTGTTAATGCTTTAGGTATCATGCACAAACAATAAACAATGAACAATATTTTTAAACAGCATTTAATAAACTTGTTTAATTTTAATTGCTAAAAACACAATTGGTCATTGTAAGTTCATGTTATTTCATATTGCACTACCTAATGTTTACATATACAACTTTAATTTAAAAAATGTGTTAGTAAATGTTGAATATATCATTAACCAAGATATTATTTTTTTTTTTTTTTAAAGTATAGTTCATTGTTATTCATGTTAACAAATATGAGTTAACTAATATGTAACAAATTAAACATTATCATAAAGTGGTTCCATGATTTCTTTAAAATAGCATGGGAGGCAAAACTCTCTTCAAAACTGTCCTGGTCTGATTGGTTTACTGTAGGTCCCATGTCAATTCAATAAGTGTTCCATAAAAATGTTATATCTAAAAATCAGGCTTTGTAGACACTTATCTTGAGGCAAATAAACTATTGTACCACAATCTTTTATTAATCATATTTTCAGCAAGTGTCATCTTTTATGAATATATGATGAATCCATTGTTTTTGTATTTATTTTAGCAAAATAATTATTTTAAGCTGTTTAAAACTGGGGATGCATTAGGTAAGGCGGTATTTCCTTATTCCACTCAAAATTGCATTATGAAATCGAGGCATATATGTACATCTCATGCAATCTAACAAAACTAACTATGCATATCTAACATACAATCTAAATATACTTGAGGGTTTCTGCTAAATAAAATCTTCAAAAGTTTCATAATGTAATGTACAATCACTGTTAACTAGTAAAAGAATGATTAGGTCAAGTTTAGTCAGACATATTTGTGTGCTTTGTGTCAACAGCAAGCACAATATGTGTCAGCTAATCAAACATGAAATATCTCTTAGATCTCATGTCCCTAGTCCGAGAGATTTAGATGGAAAAATCTTGATGCCATGGCCCTTAATATTGAAGCAGATGTATTGGAATATAATCCAGTAATCTGCAGCCTGCAGAGGAAGAGGGAAAATCACTTTTAAAACATAAATGCAACTAATGACCTCTTTTCCCATGGACAGCTTAAGACGGCACAGTCCGCAATCCAGAGCACTGGAAATACTGTATATTAATGGATTGTATAGTTACTGTAGAGTCCAGGATATCAAATGTTAGGGAAAAGGAAACAAGGCATAAAACTAAAAATAATGTGGAAAGAAAGAAAGAAAGGAAAAATATATAAAGGGTACACTGTAAAACCAAGTTACTTGAACAATATATGCTGGGATCTGGCAAATCAGAAACATTGTTCAATATTAAATAGTTTGTTTAGACAAGCTAGTTGGGACAAAATTTAGGGTGATATTGTTTGTCTAAAATGTGTGTAGATTTAATAATTTACATTTCACAGTATTGAAGATTTTGCGATAAATGATGCTGCGTTAACTGACACTGATTTTATTCAACATAGGTCTTTGAGTTGATTTGGCAAATACGCTTGTTAAAGGTGCTGTAAGCGATTTTAGCCGTTGTAGAATTTCCATAAAATGAGCCTTTGGATTAGCCACACCCCCTGGTTCCAAAAACCCACTCTCCAAAGAGACCAAATGAGCTTTATTTAGGCTGATGTCGAGCAGAAATGGTTGTCAAAAACAACAGTAGTAAATAGCACCCTCAATGGACAACTGTTATGCGCAAAAAAGCATAAAAATGGCATTAAGCCTCAATAATTCGCTGCAAATACAATACTATGAGAATGTGCAAAGCGATTGACAGGTAGAGATTAAAACCATCAATGTAATTCAACATAATGGACATAATATGTGAGGATTGTTGTTTATAGTTAAGGGCTTATAAAGGGGTTCATTAATGAGTAATAATATCATGTATTAATGCATTATAAATCATTAATATGCTTTTATATCAACATGAACAAAAAGGGCAACTTTCATCCAATACCTTCCAAAAAAGTTAAACATTTGAACTTTCATGTTATAAATGCATAATAAATACACTTACCCCCCAGTAATAATGTACAGTTTTGCTCTTATGGAAAGAAATTGGTTCTTTTATTCACCAAAGTTGCATTCAACTGATCACAATGTATAGTCAGGGCATAAATAATGTGAAAAATTACGATTACAATTTGAAATACATTTTAGTTATTCAAAGAGTTCTCAAAAAATCCCCAACGTGCAGCAATGAGAGCTTTGCAGATCGTTGCCATTCCAGCTGTCAGTTTGTCCAGATACTCATGTTATATTTCACCCCACACTTCCTGTAGCACTTCCTGTAGTCATAGATGTGTCTGTCTTGTCAGGCAATTCTCGCGCACCTTACAGTCTAGCTGATCCCACAAAAGCTCAATGGGGTTAAGATCCATAACACTCTTTTCCAGTTATCTGTTGTCCAATGTCTGTTTCTTTGCCCACTCGAACCTTTTATTTTTGTTTTTCTGTTTCAAAAGTGGCTTTTTCTTTGCAATTCTTCCCATAAGTCTGCACCCTGACTCTTCTCTTTACTGTTGTACATGAAACTGGTGTTGAGCGGGTAGAATTCAATGAAGCTGTCAGCTGAGGACATGTGAGGCATCCATTTCTCAAACTAGAGACTCTGATGTACTTATTCTCTTGTTTATTTGTACATCTGAACTTCCACATCTCTTTCTGTCCTTGTTAGAGCCAGTTGTCCTTTGTCTTTGAACACTATAGTGTACACCTTTGAATGAAATCTTCATTTTTTTTTTGGCAATTTCAAGCATTGTATAGCTTTCATTCCTCAAAACATTGATTGATGACCTTTTGACCATTGACCATTTTTGACCTAATATTGACCTCAAGACATGCCAGTCTATTGCATACTGTGGCAACTCCAAAAAAAAAAACCACAAAGACAATGTTAAGCTTCATTTAATGAACCAAATATCTTTTGATATAATGGAAAGTTATTTTCTAGTACCAAATTATCAATTTAGCATGATTACTCAAGGATAAGGTGTTGGAGTGATGGCTGCTGGAAATGGGGTCTGTCTAGATTTGATCAAAAATATTTTTTTTCAAATAGTGATGGTGCTGTTTTTTTACATCAGTAATGTCCTGAATATACTTTGTGATCAGTTGAATGCCACTTTGGTAAATTAAAGTACCAATATCCTTCCGACACAGCAAAATCTGTTCATTATTCCAAACTTTTGGCTGCCAGTGTATGCCTTCCAGCTGTGAAGATGCTCTCAATATCCAAACACCTCAGAATTTGAAGATAATAAGAGCCACACAGAAATCACATTAGCTAGGTTAGCTAAAATTTATTAATATTAAAATGAGTTAAAATGAGATCCGTGGCCCTCATCATTTGGCTGGAGCAGGAATAGCTGCCAATACTGACACAATTTGTGCATTATTGATGGTATGGCATAGAAATCCCCTGGTTTGTATGGTTTGCAAATGTGAACTGTACTATATTAGCCAGGACATCCTGTATGTTGTTCCGTTCCCTATTGAAGCTGAAAGAATAAATATAAAAAAAGAGTTGTTCTACATTAACAGCTCATTTTCTGTCCTCTTGGTAGGGTGCAGTTTAGATTTTTCTTTTCCTTGGATATAATAACAGCTACAACCAGTACTCAATATATTACTCAAACATGTTGTTTTCATTTAAGGCATAATTTAAAGTTTTACAGATCATATTGATTTTACCTTTATATGTGCTCTTGTTGTAATCCAGAAGTAATGAAAAATAATCATATTCAATTACTTTCATATTGCTTTAATTGGATTATGTCACTGATTACATTTATTGTTTAGTAATAAGTAATATGTAATGGATTACATTAAAAAGTAACCCTCCCAACCCTGTATACTACACATTGAAATACATGGGCTAATATAATGTTAAATAAGTGTGATTAAGTTTTTATAACTTTTGAGGTAAAATGACTCATTGAACAATATTACTTGAAAGTCACCCTTCTTATTTATGCTGTTTTAAACACATATGAATGATTTATAATGTAATTGTGAATGAATAATTAGTAATTAATTATCCCTTTTATTAACCATTGACAAAGGGAACATTAGTTTAAGTGCTTACAAAAATATTTTTGAAATTAACTTTTGAAATTATTAAATTCTGTAGTAATGTAATATTACTTTAATGAATGATGGATTGGTAACAAACTTAAATGAAAGGAATACAATGAATAACAAACTTCAAGCCTTTACTGCAGGTGTTATTAAGATTAATGTGGTTAATAACTTTATGGGAAGGAGGATGCTGTGTTTTGGTGGGGGCTGCACTGCGATTGGCCGGGCACATGCGATCCAGTCCACAGATCAAAAGAGGCCACTTGATGAACGACTGGACAGAGAGTGGCAGAAGAGGGAGAGTTCTGCTGCTCCTCACTTTGAATCATTGATCAAGGTCATTCTCAGTTCATTAATTCTGTCTGGAGAGGGCCTGCCCTCACTTTGTCATGCTACACACACACACACACACACACACACACACTTACACAAAGCAAATAATTGATACCTAGTTTTGTGAAACATTGAGTATGTTTACATGGGCAGTTTAATCAAAATACTACATCTCTCACTCTCATCTTGTGTTGTCTCACAACATTATCCTTTGTGCTTATGGTGATGTCTGAAGGCAGAAGACGACGCTTTTTGCTCCAGGATTGTTCTAGCTATACAAGCTCTGCTTTGCTTCACTTTCATCCGTATAAACTTAGTATAAAGCATAATAATACCGTTTAGACTGAGGAGAGATGTGGTGAATAAATAGAGGATTAAGAAAATATCTGGTTTGTCAATATTTTCTAGCAGTTGCTGGTAATTTTATAGGTTTGTTGTCTGTATGTCAGGTGTTGTCGCTGGACCTGTTATTTGCTTCAGGCTGCATATTTAATAAAAATCATGCTTTCTGGAATCCACATGAGATCAGTAAAAGAAGCTGTTTTTAACACTCAATGATAATTAAAAGTAAGATAAATGCAACAGATGCTATTTCTAATGTTTACACACTGCATTCATGGCGCTAATGCTAGCGCGCTAACCTTGGCCATAGTATCGCCTGTTAACCTCTTTTGTTGTATTTTATGGTGGAATGTATGAAAATAGTCCACGTAAGATCATGAAAAAGTTTTATTTTATAGTTGATTTATATATATATATATATATATATATATATATATATATATATTAATCATTTAAATTCTACTCTCCACCTCACACAATGCTATTGTATGCCGCAAGGGAGCACATCGGATGCAGCGCATCACCCTTTGGACTACTTTTTTTCTGAATTTTGCAATTTTTCAGAACATATTTTTGTGATTAAATTGATCTGCCTGTTACATGTTTTATATGCTTAATAAACAGGTATGGTTAGGTTTAGGAGTAGGTGTGGGATTAGCAGCTGTAAAATATATAGAAATGAATATATTGTACCACAAATTATTGCTACATGTGATTGGGACTACTTGTTACATGTTTTTATATTGTGGTAATGTGGTTATATTTAGTGGTTGGGGTTAAGGGATCTAAAATATAAAATAAAATATAAAACAGTAAAAATATACAAATATATTTATCAACAATTAGTGTATTCAAATATAGTTGTAATGGATTCATCAATATTAAAAATGTCTAAAGCTGTAAATACGTAAAATTCCATTTTTACCTTTACATTTTATATGCTTTCAAACGTCTATATTGTATGTTGTACGTTGTATTGTACGTCCTAACATGTACGTTTAAATGGTATAAATATTAACGTACAAATAACTACATATATTAATGAGATTAGTCTGGAAATACTTTTTAACCTGAAACAGCATCTAAAAATGTGACGTTCCTGCACAAGAAGCAGGTAAAACAGAGAGATGCAGTGCAATGATCCAAAGCATCCATCTACTGTAGTGCATGTTTACATAAAAAAATTATAATAAAAAAAATAGACAGACATAAAAATGTATTCAGTGTAAACGGCCCCTACTGTAAGTAGTCAGCAACTCCACACAGCCACAAAAAATACTAGGGTAAACTACACAAGATAAGTGACTCCACAAGTGCTAAAGAGTTTAATTTTATCACAAAATGTCATCTTATGAATACATATGCTGCCTTAGAAATGGGCCAAAACGAGCTACCTGAAAAGCCAGCATTAAATGTTACCTAACTTTTGAACGGCCTTCACCCCAGGAGTGTGCATGATGGTAAAATGCTGTCTTGACAGGCAGCTCTAAAGATTTTGAAACAAAGTGATCTTGCCACTGTTGTTTCCATTTACCAGCAGCAGCTCAGTTCAAACAGAGAAAAGTCTTTGAATGTGTTGTAATTTAAAACTAAATTGTTGTCCCCCCAGGACTCTTTGATAGTCGATAGGAATGCATTCGTGTGCTAGTATATTTTAAGTCACATATGCATGGTTTGAAGAAAGGCTGGGAACCACAGTTCTGTTGTACTCATAGCCAGAGCCACATTGTACATGTAGTGCAGGCACAGAACTGGGTAGCCCAGCCTTGATTATAAAGACGAGCACCAGGCTCCTTCTGTAATGAGCTACAAGGCCCATGCATCACCGTTTGCCTCTGCCAAAACGGAAAACTAGACACAAGATGTTTGCCGCCGGCCCCTTAACTTGCCTTTTACCCCCTGTTCAGCTTCTCTATATGCAGAGAGCTTCAAATGAAAAACATAGCCTGTTACTATGCATGCTGGTAGCCTGGGGCCGAGAGCGCACTGAGTGAAATGTCAAGAAGAAACAACTTAATGTGCATTAGAGACTGGAAGCTGATCTAGATGCCCTATGCAGCAGGCGCCACAGTAGGGGGTGTTTAGTGGTCATGACTGACAAACACACACACACACACACACACACACACACACACACACACACACACACACACACACACACACACACACACACACACAAGAACTTACACACAGCTCATTTAATTTGTTAAAAAACAGGGGCTAAAATTGTTGCATTTCCTTCTTGGTTAGGTTCGCTTTCACAAGGCTACATTTCAAAGTCTATCAAAACAGTGTTAATAAAAGTCACATGTGAGCAGACTGTCCCCTTCTTGATTAGAATGTTTTTGTGCTTTTCCGGAATTTAGCTCATACTGTACATCGATAAATCAGTTCAAATGATATAGGCCTACCTGTAAAAGAAATTGCCAACCAGTAAAAATGATAGAGTATTGTTTATGTCATGGTTATGCAAAACATTGCTGCATGATGCAGAATGCATATTCCAGTCAGATGTTGCACTGCATATTAAAATCCGGCACTAGGATGGATATGCGTTGTAAAATGTACATAATGATTATTTTTATCCATCATTAGTTGCTTTTACATTATTTCTGCATTGAAAAGTGCCTGTTCTCACGGTCATAGAGCTCTCTCTCTCTCTCTCTCTCTCTCTCTCTCATGCACACAAACACACACACACATACAAACAGCAGAAAGAGGGCTTTGTGTCTTGACCCGTGTCTGTTCGACTGCTATCCAAAAGAGAGAAGGGATCATACTAAAATGACCTTTTTAGGAATTTAGACTCCTATTTTATGTTTTGATTATTAATTAAAGTGATGTGCTGACCTAAAGATTTCTTCTCCACATGTCCATCAGGTATGCTCATGGTTTTTATAGGGATATTATTTGGTTCATTGGTCTACTGGGTTGAATTGCATTCTCACCACAAGCGAGTCGCTCCAAAGTTTTTTTTGCAATCGGACCACGACTACCTCGTCCAGGTGGTCTCAGTAGGGCTGGGTTTTGACCCAGATTCACAAGCTCTTGATTTGATTCCGATTTCAATTCAATAATGATTCATATGGGTATATTCCAGGTATAATGTCCCTTTTGCTTACATATTGAAAACATTCTCTCCCAGCTAATGCTCTTAATTATACAGGGGACCTTCTAAATAGGGATATGAAAATATTTACTTTACTAAATTATATTTTATTAGTTTTTCATTTTGTTCACATTTTAGCTTTTAAAGGTGCACTCAGTAACTTCTGACTTTGTGTCATCTTGTACTTACACTGACATCTAGAGGCTTGGATGCAGCATCATTTAAAATCAATAGTTTTCAGTTTCAGATGCCATTGTAGAAATGTAGTATTCACAGTCAGTCATGGTGACTTTAATCAATGTGCGATATTGTCAAATAACAGGACGGTTACTGAGATTAAGCAAGTAGTATTCGGCTGGTCATGTGATTGAAACATGGCCGCCCCCGTGTGCGGACCCTCTCCATGTAGAATAAAACAGCTTTTATAAGGATACTGATATGACAGGAGTCTTCATTTAAATGTGAGTAGTAATAATTGTATATATATATATTGCAAAATTACAGTTCATGTCTTTAGGTGTTAAACTTTTTTAATGAGGAAAAAATGACTGAGTGCACCTTTTAAAATGAACAAATTCATGTATTCAATCAATAAATAAGATATTCTTTTTTGTTTCATGTTTATTGTTAAATTGCATAAATTGTACTTTTAAGAAGTGTTTACATTGATTTGTTGATCACGCACAAAAAAACTGGTATTTCCGTAAAGAGCGTCTGTAGATAAGTGCATGTTAAGTAAAAAAAAAAAGATTAAAATGGCTTTACCTCATCCTTATTAGAATTAAATGTTTCTTTTTTGTTGTTTTTGATCAACAACTGACTGTAGAGAACAGAAAGGACAATAAAAGAGACATTATTCATTGACAAATTGGTGTTGTCTTTTGACACACACAGAATAATTTTACTCTCAACACACAGTGAAAGGATCTCACTGATGTATACTCCACTACTATACTGCACAATGACTGATGAGTGAAATCTAAACATTTACCAGCCGGTTGCCAATAAACATTTTAGTCACATAGCACAAAATCTGGTTGCACATGTGAGTGATTTCCTCTCATTGTGAAGAAGATTGCGCATAGAGTAAAAGATTGATCTCGGAAATTTTGAATCAATATCGAGATTGTTTAAATGAAGATTGTGATGCATTGAAAAATCTATATTTTTACCCACCCTTAGGACTCGGAAGGATTGTTTTGGTGCAGATTCGAGTGTGACTGCCATAATTATACTATATATGCCTAAACAAACCAAACTAAGGGAGAAAATGCACCAGGTTCCGAAACAAATGCTCCAAATGAGCCAGGTGTGAAAACGCTCTTAAGCCCTAGATATTCTTCCATTTTTACCCGAACGCTAAAGAATTACTAAGCAGTTAAAAAAACATTTTTCCTTTGGTTATATTTTATGATGCCTAGGGCACCAAGTTAGACAGTTCCGTCAGTGGTGCCCCCTCAAAAGTATCAAAAAAGGTGCATGGCAACTAAGAGCACACTCAAGGAAGACCCAGTTTGTAATCCCAGACACAGTCACAACTCAAACGTACAAAATGCACAACATTCCTCTCCTCTTGAGGATCCACTCTCTCCTGCCCCAAATTCTGGGACCACAAAGATTAATTAAAGATGATCCCCTGTTAGTATACACATGCCATTTAGTCATGTATGAGAGGAATCCTGACCCAGTAATTATACAGATCAGACAACTGTACAAATAAAGACTTTTTTATATATATAATTAATGCTACACTACAGCTGTCAAACATAAGCAACAATGGAGATTAGGGACACTCTCTCAAGGATTGGCGACAGTCAATATAAACAGCCTCACAGTTCTCATGGAGTCACTCTTGTGTCTGTTTTAAGAGGAAAATTTTCACTTCATCTTGTGTACAGTAAGTGTACTAAATGAAAATCGCAAAATTAAAAAATGTTTATATGAAGCTCAGGTTTAGGGGGAAAAGTTAATGTTAAGTCCCCACCTTGTGTGTGTGTGTGTGTGTGTGTGGTGCTGTGTTTTCCTCTCCAACAGGGAATCCTGGCACTGCATGGTTTTGAACATGCAATGGCTCTCATGAATAATTGAATTGAATGCAAACTTGGCTAAACTCACAAGAGCGCATTGAGCCAATTCAAATGAATTCAGTTTGCTAATGTGTAATATGGGAAGACTTGTTTATATTTTAGTCTCTCTTTTTATGTAACCTCTATCTGCAAATTTACCCTCCCACCATTGTTATTGCCCCACCCAACAACTAATTACCATTGCCAGACCCCCATCATAATAATAACATCATGCAAAATGCCAATGATCTTTAAGCACAGTCTATTGTTGTAGTATTACATCATTATGCATCAACATTGTCTCACATACAAGGTTTCTGTGAACATTAATCCTCATTAATCCGCAGCCAGACGGATAAAACTATAGTGTAACAAAGGTATTCTGCATTACTGTCAATCTCTATGAACATTTATGATTTAAATACCTTTCACCACATGTACAATTGATTTCATGAATTCACACATTTCTGAAGAAGACTGATATTCAGTTAGCAGTTACCTCTAATGTATCTGGCTAACAATGTTGTCTCATTTAAATCTGGAAACACACTAAAACATGAGGGTGTGTGATTTTTAGGTGGTTATTATGCAAATGAGGCCACATCCTCATCAGTGCTTCATGAAAGCTGTCAGAGTAAATTAGGGATAAACACATCTTCAGCCCCAGCTGTCACCTCTTAGTGAGGCGTCTGCCAGACTGGAGTGTCTTTGGGAAATAGATGGAAGCTGTCCCGGCACGGCCTTGTAGAGCAGAGCTTAACCTCAACACTGCACTGTCGATTAATTTTGCATATCTTTATGGAGACAATGGTGGGCAACTGAAAGCGGGGTGGGGGCTGGATCTACTTTCTTCTTGGCTATCAATCTATTTTATCCATCCATCCATTCATACAGTAAAAAAATTGTTTTTGGCAGGACACCACGAAGGAAGCTGCTGCTTTACAACAAAAACATTGCTGCGCACCTGAAGTTTGAGCACCTTGACACTCCACAACGCTACTGGGAAAATGTTTTGTGGACTGATAAAACTAAGGTTTAATTGTTTGCGAAGAACACGCAGCACCCTGTATGGTCTAAAAATGGCACTGCATACCATCATGAAAACATCATCCCAACAGTGAAGTACAGTGGAGGGAGCATTATGATTTGGGGCTGCTTTGTTGCTTACACTGTTTAGAATTTAGTTTTCCCTCTGAACAAAGAATGAATAAGAATTGTGTTTGCATATATGACTTATGAAGATGAGATCACATTTTATGACCAATTAATGCAGAAAACCAGCTAATTCACATCCTTTTTTTGCCACTGTATCTTGAAATTAGGATTTGTATTACAGTAATTAGCAGGACATCTTTATTTAAACAAGATTTCAAACAAATAAATTGATTAATTAATTTTTTTTGTGAGTCCCTATTCCCCAGTCCAGCTTGTAGATGCATATGTTTTTAGATGTGAGTTAGAGTGTTTGTGTATATGCACTGTATATACACAAATCTCACTGAAGGGTTAAAGTGATCCATGACTATCTCTCAGCTTTAGAGCGTCTTAATCTGCGAGCTTGATTATGTTCTTTCAGACTGCACTCGACTGATCCAGACCCCTTCACTCCTCCGCTCAGGCGCATTAGTGGCACTCTGCCCAGGTAAATCTTCAAGGAAATCACACAGGAGACAGAATGGTGACAATCGGTCAGAGGGATGAGGTGGACTGTGTGCCGGACACATTATGTGAGAGCTTATTTCACCCCCTAAGCCATATACTGTGGCCAGATTCACTGCACTCCGCCCACAGATTACTGTCATGAGGATATTAAAAATATTTGCCAAGAATCCTTCATCTCCTGATGCAAAGGAACATTCCACTGAGCTGGGATTTTGCCCTTGTTCAAGCCAGGTTGCTGTTGCACTAAAATATTCTCCTGCCTCTAATCGCAAACCTTGTCATAGCCACCAGACATTTCTTGACTTCCCATCTCAAATTATTTTGTTCTTTGGTAAAATAATTGTATACTATCACCATGTTCCCAGTGAACTTACTGTAAAGATGACCAGTGTTACTGCCTACACCACTTTAAAGGGGTAATATTCTTTAAACACTTTAAAGGAGTTTTACAGTATTTGAACTTGTAGAATGTAAACAAAGTTCCTTTCAATTCCAGAAAGACATCTATAGTATTTAAACCAAGCTGAAAAAATGACTAATTTCTACAACTTTTTGATGTCACGCAGGTGAGCGCATTAACACATGACCACCCTGATATGCAACAATGCCTATTAAAAAAATATTCATAAACATCAGAAGCAGAGGATGCTATTATTATATAAATATTGTTTCTCATTGTACATGTAAAAAGGGCATTTACATTTTCTTAAAGGCATAGCACAAAAAATGTTGTTTCAAATTATATGACCTCTTTAAGACTGTATTTACCTTTGATGTTTCCAGAGGCCAATCCATGACCCTTGTGACTCCTACCATTAACAACCTACATTTAGTATACGATCTAGAACACAATAGGACATATCTCAAGTCACTTAAAAGTAAGGATGGTGTATTTGATCCAGTGAAGACAACTGCAATGTTAAAAAGAATGGATGGAACAAACAGGGCTGTTTGGTAATCATGGTCCTCTGGGTTCACATCTGATTTAGCTTCCTCCACCATATTCCTAATTATAACCATAAATAAATACATTTCGGTAGATAATGTCTACGGCACCAGTTAAAAACCCACAAAGTGCTCAATCAGCCACAGGCCAGTTTGGGGCATCAGCAATGGTGGCACATTAGGAAAAAGTGCCTGTTTAATGCCTGACAGGCTGCTCAGATTTTAAGGCTGGTAAGGTTGGGGTTATGTCGGTAATGTAGGTAAGGCTATATTGGCAAGGTCAGAGTTAAATGGGTAAGTTTAGGCCCAGATATACTCCATGAGAAATCGAAGAACGAACAGGTGTGATATAATTTAGAACAAAATCTGGCCAAGAACACTGTATGTTTGTCATATCATCATATCTACTGAAATACTTTCAAGTGCCCATTCACTCATGTGGCATCTGCAGTGAAAGCCATTTACACATCTGCCCAAAGTAAGATAAGCCTATCATCATTCTTTTGTTGTTATTCTGCACATTAACACTTTTATACACTGATATTTGCAACAGTTTCAGTGCCATCATAAATTGCAATAATAGAGTGTAATCGGTGCATATTATGGCCACATACTGTATAGCATGTTACCACATTAGCGTCATGAATTCACAGTGCAAACAAGATAAATTAAACATTTTCTACTGCATATATATTACTTTAAATCATCCAGAGTGTTTAAAACATTATCTTTTACTGACCTCATGTGAATTCTACTCATAGAATGAGGCATAAAGTCATTGATAATGTCACATTAGTTACGGTTTTACTGAGCATTCTCATATTGAAATTGACTTCTAAATGACTCCTACAGCAGTGTGTCGGGGGTCTGAATGTTTGCAAACAGTATACTGTTGCTACCTCTGAACGAAGAACAAAGAACTTTTACGAAAGTATATTGGGGCCTTAAGGCTTAAATGGGCAAGGTTACAGTTATAGGTAAGATTAATGTTATATTGTTAAAGTTAGGATAAATAAAGGGTTATATTAATATGGTAAGTGTTATATGGGTAAGGTAGGAGCTATATGGGAAAGTTTTGGTTTGTATGGCTAATAAGGTTTGTGGGTAAAGTTAGTGCTATACGAGTTAGTTTAGAATTATGAGATTATTCAGAAGAGTGCCTCCATAACACTACACTGTTCCGGGTATCGTGTTGGGTCGTCCACCAGAACCAACACAAAGTGATGCCTGCGTGCTGACCATTCTAATGGCCTGACGTGGTCCATCCCAACTCTGTCAAAGGGAACCTTGATCAACGGAAGAGGGTGCAATGGCACATTTGGAGTGGCCGGCGGATTCACCAGCTGACATTCACAGCATGCCGCACACCACCGGCTCACAGCCCCGCGAAGGCCCGGCCAATAGAAATGGGCCATGAGATGGCTTAGTGTTTTCCCCTGTCCCAAGTGACCTGCCATCAGACTATGATGAGCCACCTGGAACAATATTTCCTGACAGCTCCATGGTAATAACAACTGGATTGTATCTTCTTTTGTCCTGCATCACACAATACTACAGATAATTTATAATTGAAAAATACATATATGTGAGTGCAATGCACGGCTGAAGGTGCTGACTCTCACTTGGTGAAACGAGTGCTTAAGAGTCTCATCTTGCATCTGCTCCAGAGGAGCTTGAATTCCCCTAAGGTCGGCTTCCCCCTCCCTTACGCCATCCTGACGTGGAGCTGACGTAGCTGGCTCCAGCTCCGCCTCCCCATCAGGGCATTGCACACCCCACACTGTCCCATTGTATTACAGGACCCATCCACACACAACCCCTTTAACAATTCGGGAAAACCTGGCCAATTATTCCCCAAAATTAGTGGATGGATGAGGCGGGAACTAACCACAGCCTCAATGTTATGCTTTTGACCCTAAAATAGAATAGTGATGATCACTGCAGGATAATCATAAATATCTCATAAAACACCTCACCTTCTCCCGGCACGATCAGGGGCGGCCTGTGGAGTGTCAGGGTCCTGGATAAACATCACAACCTCCTTCACCAGGCACTGTTCGTGGATGTGTCCCGGCTCTCAGCAAATCCAACAGTCCAGCCCAAAACTCACTCACTCATGGTCCTCCACCAACTGCACTGCTTCATCCAGCGACGCCGGTCAGTGTCACTTGACACACTCCGCAGTTCCTTTCGGTAGTAGGGAGACAAATTGTTCCAGTACTAAAAGATTGATGACACCCCTGACTTTGTTAGGCTCCTCAGCCAGCACCCACCGCCAGCAAGCATCATGGAGCTGTTGAGCGAAGGCAAACGGCGGCCGATGCTCTTCAGGACTGCGGCTGACCCGCTGCAGGATGGCTTTCTTCAGCTCAGGCTACCTTAGGATGTTGTCGACCGGGAGTTGTTGGGCAATGAGTTGGGCCTCCCCAGTCTGCAGCAGTAGGAGGTGGACTGTCCATTGCGCCTGCTGCCATTCTAGAACTTGGGCCGTGTGCTCAAAGAGCTCCAGAAAGGCCTCCGGGTCATCTTGCGCCCCCATCTTCACCAGCATCACATGGCCCCCCCTCCACCCCACCCCAGGGTACCAAGCTCCACAATGCCTGTCGGACCTCTTCTTGGCCACGAAGGTGCACCTTGAAGCACTGTTTCTACTTCGCACGAAGATCCATGAGGGCCTGGTTTTGAGCTTGGTGGATGCTGGCGAGGAATCGGAACAATTTCTCCAGTGGTGAAGATGACTACATTGCAGTGTACCCTTCCTCCTTATCTTGGGTTTCGGCATCAGTGTAACAAGTATGTAATTTGAATCAAAAGGAGGAAGTGGAAGACAGGGATTCCCACACAGGAATGTCCTTATATTGAAACATAAAACCACGAGGAGGTTAACCCAACATGACTCTACACACCCTAGCAACCGGGCCAATTGGTTGCTTAGGACTGGAGGCACACGCTGGATTCAAACTTGCGACTCCAGGTGTGGTAGTCAGCGTCTTTACTTGCTGAACTACCCAGGCTCCTGATTGGACTGTCTTTTACCTTCCCCGCCTCTCACTATGAACATGAAAACGGTAATTAGTCACAATTAATCTCAGGTGGGTGTCCTTACAGCTTTCTCTCTCCCCAGATGGGCGCTCGACCACGCCCTCATCTCCACATAAACATTTTACAGTGTATACAGTTAATACAAAATCTTGCATGTCAAGGACAGCCAATGTTTAGTGTAGATTTGTCAAGAGGTGGTCTGTGTTCAGAAGCTCCAGGCAATCAGGGAATTGAAAACACTCACATGCACACATATGATCAAACAGTGCTGTAACATTAATGAGCATGTTAGGAATGTACAAAACTATTTCAGGAACCGAAATATGTAATCAACTGCTGGAGGCATTCTGTCATAAGCAAATCCATGCTTGTGTATTTTTGAATTCACAAGCATGCCAAAAACAATAGCAAGCTCCTTTGAGAAAAAGAACATGAGATACTTAGATTTCCAGGAATTCTTGCACAGTCTGTGAAGTATTCTGTGTTACTCTGAAATATAAAATGTCCAATTCTACATTTAAGCCCAAGCATGTAATTGCATTACCATGCAGTTTTGGGTACGACACACTAACTGGAAGTGTGCATGTGTTTGTGTGATTTTTCGTACAAGCTTGTGAGTTGACAGGTAGCCTTGGGCAGTGGTGTTGGCAGAGAGAGCCAAAGTAATGCATATAGGGTCCCTGGGTCGGTGGGACCCTATGCAAAAACATAAAAATGGTCACGGTGAATGTCGGGGAGTGCAGAGAAGGGTTTGATCCATAGGCGGGGTCTGTTGATTGCACTCATTCCCTCCCGCAGCTCAGCGTCGCTTGTGTGTAGACTGTATCACTGTATTACTACAGTTGTATTGTAGTAACCATTTTTTGGCAGAAACCATAGTTTAATGCAATCAACCATGGTGTTACTACAGTACTAAGGTGGTAATATAGTAATCATGTTTAAATTTGTGGTTACTTTAATTTTACTACAACATTCCATGGTGAAATTGTGGTTACTGTAGTAAAACCAAGGTCATTTTCTTTCTAAAGGAAGGTTAGGTTTAGGGTTAAGGGGCTGTTGTACGGTGTCTGTGGGACAATGCAATACATTGGCGCAAATAGTATCTATCATTATTTGCACAAGGGTTGAGGTGCAAATAATATCTTCCACTATTTTCACTCTGGTGTAAACAGCATACACCATTATTTGCACCAGGGTGCAGATAGCATCTGCCATTTTTTCCCACACACATACACATATTAATTGCAAGCCTGACACATAGTGATGTCAACCGACCAGCACAACTTAATAAAACTGTTGTGTAGCAACTAAAAAAGAATGGAAACACTGAGAAGTATACTTAAACTTACAACTTGGCAATTTGAAGCAATGTTTCTGCTGATAAGAGCCACAAACACAGGTAATCACACACACAATCTCTCTGTTTTCTTTCATTCTTTCCCTCATGCACATACACACACTCATGTTGGTCTACCTATCATTATGAGGACTTTTCATAGACATAATGACTTTTATACTGTACAAACTATAGATTCTATCCCCTAATCCTAACCATACCCCTAAACCTAACCCTCAGAGAAAACTTTCTGCATTTTTAGATTTTCAATAAAACATTGTTTAGTATGATTTTTAAGCGATTTAAATTATGGGGACACTAGAGATGTCCTCATAAATCACATTTGTAGCATAATACCCTTGTAATTACCAGTTTGTAACTTAAAAAATTGTCCTCGTAAATTACATAAACACACACACGCGCGCGCACACACACACACACACACACACACACACACATGTTGGAGCGGCTATCCTTATGAGGACTCTCCATAGACATAATGATTTTTATACTTTACAAACTATAGATTCTATCCCCTAACCCTCAAAGAAAATGTACACATTTCGACATTTTCAAAAAAAACATTGTTTTGAATGTTTTTTATGTTTTTTTATGTAATTTTTTTAAAGTATAATCAAGGCTTTGAACTTGAGTGTATATAAAACAGTGTGAGTGAGACACAGGTCACTAGTTTAATAAATAAGTAATTATTGAAATTGTAACATACAATATGTGGAATATATTGCAACTCCTGAGCAGTTTGCTTATAGATTAATTGGGTTAAAATAAAAAGTTCAGTCTACATCACAGCATGGTGGGTCAGAGGTTAACCGTGACAAAAGACTTTGGCAGAGTGTATTTCTTCATACACTGTATAAAGGCCTAAATGAGAAATGCTGTAATATCAGAGCAGACATCAAGCCTTACATGTCTGATTTGGCTGTGACGGACGACTTCATTTTGGAGCAGATCACTAAATCTGTTAAAGAAGAAGCATCGAGACAGAAAATGTTAGGTACGGTACCAAAACACAAGCTCTTGACTGTTAGTTCCTCCCAGTCACAAGAGGAGAGTGAGAAAAATAATGACATGCTCCACAGAAGAGTAGAGAAGTTAGGGCAAATCGAACTGTTTAATGGAATCCACTGCTCACGTTTCTGCTCTCACCAAGAACCTTGAAAAAAATGATTGAGCCAGGTGTCAAATGTTAATGTTCCAGATAAACCTGATAACAAACGCAGATGTGATGACTGTGTCCAGCTCGGAAATCAGGACTGCTGCCATTGCTTCCGCTGCAGCCAGTCAGGACACTGCGTGCCTACTCAAAACCCAGCAAAGTCAGCTCTGACAAAGAGTAAACAACACAAAAGTTGAGCATGTGTATATTTTAGTTAACTATGGTGAGTTAACTATGGTGAGTATGGTGAGAAAAAAATCCTGCTGTGTGTTTTGTGACTGCTTCTGGCTCATTTGACAAAAGTAAGAGTGGGGAAAAAACTTTCCGTTGTGGATCTTTACACCTGTGATTTCAGGAATTTTCAATGGTGCAGTACATGCCTGTTTGTCTGGCCACTGAGAGTCTCTCACCTAGCTGCTAAATAATAGATATGATACTGATAAATATTACAGCAACTCAAACCTCTGCATGCATTTCACTGCATTTTCATCCCCCTACACAAGAATGTGGGGAATGCAAGATTAATTTTTTATTAGTTCGAAGTATTGACTTTGAGTGAGATGTTTTGTGGCGCATGGCTCATGGGCCATGACTGGTGTTGAAGTCAAAGTAGTTTTGTGTTCATAAATAATTTGTTAGCCAGGCATGTCAACAACTATATTGAGTGCTTGACTCCCAATTTTTTATTTCTTTTTAAACTAAGGAATCATCTTGGGGTCAGATGGTTAATGCCATCATTGTCTCGTAGATATTTAAAATACAGCGAGAACCATTCTACTGAAATACCCAAGCCTACAGCAAGGAGGTCTGTAATACCTGGAGAAAGCCATCTGTTAACATTGCTATTCATCTCAATGGCAGTTGCTCAGCTGGCGAAAATCATGCTAAAATTTCCCTTCTTTGCTAATGGCACTCATTTCTGGACACAACGTTTTTGAGTCAATCACTTGAAACCTTATTTACAAGTTCACTGTTTCATATAACCCTTGAGTGCACTAAGGTAAACGGTCTGTCCATTCTGTCCATAAAGGAGGAGCTCGAGCACAAATCCCCCACCCCTGGACTATCTGACTACAGCAAGAAACAGAAAGACAGTTTTAAAATAATAACTGATATAGGTGTTATGAACTATAGAAATGAGGCATGCTTTGCATGGGACTGGCCCTCACAAAATCTGCAATTACACAACTACTTACAAAGCTACTTTTTGAGTTACTGTCAATGGCGATGGTTTTCACCTAAAAACTTTGTTTGAAACTACGGAAACAGCACAGATTTTAACATGAACACGCAATGAGGTTCTCTAATAGCAAGGACATCAAGATTTTCACTAAAAATGACTTTCCAGTTGTTTTTCACCATATTGTATGGCTTCAGAAGACTTGGAATATGATGCAAGTCACATGGACTTTTTACTGTCACCTTTGGGTCCTTTTTAAGCTATAAGTAGATTCACTATCAACTGTATTTTATTAAAATGACTGACTGGCATATTCATTAAGTTTTACTGCTGTTTTCTGCATGAGAATGAAAGTCAAACAATAAACTTTGAGAGATTAGTTATTTATTTATTTATTTATTGTGAACCATTCCTTTAAATAGCTAATGGGCTTTAGTTACTTGACAGCCATTAACCATGCTACTTGTACTTGATAGTCAGAGGAAGGTGGACTAATTCCAAATGGCATTTCTGGGGCCCCCAAGGGACACTTTTTCGAATGATCATTCCAAACGAAAGTGAGCAACTTAATCTCTTCATGAAGAGATATTACCTGGGATTGTAACCCTTTGAAACCCAACTGGAAATATTCCTTACATTTTTATAATCTTTCATGTTTGTCTTTACCATGTGCTACATGAAGAGACAGTACACAAGTTTAAATTTGTACATTTGTATTAAAGACACAAAGAGGCTATATTTCACACAAAAGTTGTAGTTATTACAATCTTAATGGCTATAAGCATTTATTTAGCTACTATGTTATCAAGGTATCATTCCAAATAAAGTTGTAGTACTGTAGATGCGTTCTTGGAGGGTGTACCATATAAGAAAGTAAGGTTCTGCTCCCTTCAGAGTACCCAATTCAACAATTCAACACATAGGAGTACACAAGGATGTATACAGTACAGTATATGACCTTAAAGCTAACAGACATCCAATTTTGATTTCATGTGGGCTATAATATACTTTGTATATGTACAATAATTTATTCAAAAGGCTTGGTGCAAAACAACACTAGGTCCATTATATACAGCATGAGGACTGTAACATTTAACTCATCAGTTGCCTTGCATATGCTCTTAGCTTACTGAAACATAACACAACAATAATAATGAGTGTAGCTTTGCAGGGGAAGCCCTTATGGAGATTGATGAGGTTCTGAGCGCTGACGGGGGTGCAGGAGGGTTTACTCAGAGATACCTTTAAGGTCTGGAAGTAGCCAGCACCCATTTGGGCTAAATTGGGAGGCTGTGCGTGTGCCATATCACAGCTTTATCACATAGAGCTGTCAAGGAGAATGGCATAGTGCAAGACAGGGTCAACTTCTCTCCATCCTTTCTACCATAAAGCTGAAATGGGAACCAGACGCTAGTGTATGTATTCGAATACGAGTGTGTGTTTGGTAGGAAAGGAAGGTTTTGGGGTCAGCAGCTGTTAGTGGACATTCCTTCACCCCTTCACTGCTACCAACAACCCCACCCCCACCCCCAACCCCCAACCTCCCTTCTCAAAAACAATACAGCTATTTTAGCATAGTAAATAGATTCCCCTGCTGCAGGTGGGGATGGGACCTGGCCCTAAGGCTGACCAGACTTTCTCCAGGTGGAGATGTTTAGCATCAATCCTAACGGCACTACTCACACTTCCGTTTCCTATAAGGTAACCAGATCAACTGGGACACGCAGGCAGAGTCGGACTGCTCTGGTTATTAAATAAGAGAGGAACTATGTAAGACAAAGTGACCATTCTTGCAAGGCTCCCCACAGAAAAGAAAAATCTCAATGCGATCTTGTTAATATCTCAATAGTTACTTCTAGACTGCAATGAGATGAAATGGAGACTTGTACTTAAGTGTCCTGCTTCTCTGTTTTTTCTCCTGAGAAAACCTTCACACGAGAGTCTAGAGTTTCTGTTGAGATCTCAACAATGACTCGGAATGTAATCACATTTCTCAAGACACCAAAGAATCCAATCAAATGTCAGATATTTCAACATGAACTTTAACAATTTTCATCAAATTGTCCAAGACCAAATTAACTGGGCTATGCTATCCACATTAATTTTATAGCTCTATACTCTTACTGTATGTACACAATTTTCCTAATTGTTTTTTGTTGTTGTTGTTGTCCTAAATACGTTTTTAATTATCATGAATTTAAGAAAATATTATATTCAAATAAAACATAACTGAGAACTCAATTAAGTCACGGGAGCTACGAAAGATAAACGTCTATGAAATAAAAATTCTATGGAAGAGCAATAAATATTTCAACTGAGCTACTTAAACCTAATTTTCATGATATTTGTGAGGCCCAGCTATAGACGATTCCATTTTGTATAAGGCTTAAAACGTGAAAGGTAATATCTTCAAAAGGCAAAATGCCTGATATATATAGCCCCTCTTTTGAGGTGGAAATTTCGGTATGTTGGATGGAATACATGGATAAGTTAATGCAAGGTTCCTGTTACCTAAAGCTAGATTTGCAGCGATTTGATATGTGAGAATTTGGCAAAGATGTATTATGGGAAGTCAGAACTGTAATGCAGAAGTTGATTCAAGACTACTGTGTTCCCACCAATATATTCCTTCTTTATGAGTCTATGTACTAATAGTGATATATTAGGCCTCAATAAAACACTGGCTCTCCTTGCTCGTGTTACTAAGCTTTTCATACCTTACCCCAGTGGTTAGAAAGAGCTACCCTCTGAAGTTCACTTATTTCAGTGCAGTGTCAGTGTCAGTGTTTTCATGACATACACTGACTTGAATTTGGTTATACAGGGGATTGGAGTTTCCATCCTAAGATGAAGACAAATCAAATTTGAAATACACCCGTTTTAATTCTGCTCAGTTTTAAATGACTGTATGTTTTCTCATGCCAGGCATAGTTAAGCCTGTGTATTACATGATTGTGTTTAATATGTGAAACATAAATGTAAACACAACTTAAGTCTGTGGCACTAGAGTAAATCTGATAAAAGCGGAAGGTTTCCTGTATAATGCCTCATTGTTGAATTCAGTGAGGCTTGGAAGATATCCACATATACACAATTATAAAGTATGTGACCACAGGCTGCTGTATGTGTAACTTTGAGTAGAGGTCCTTGACAGTCAATTCCTCTGAATAGTGAATTTTCAGTGCGCTCATTGTGTCTTGTTGACTGCCATGTAATGTAATTGGCTTAATCATGGCAGGAAAAGGAACAAATGAAGTAATCTAACACTACCTCCTCCACCAGCAGCCCTCAGGCCTCGCCCTCACCTTTGTAGCCCAGGGTCATGACCTCAAAGCTGTATCACAAAGCTCAACAGTACCACTGGTGAAATGTCAGGTGTGTAACTGAAGGACATTTACAATAGCCTTTGCAAACAAATATGGTTTGTGTATAATGCATATTTATGCCACGTGAAGTGCTTATGAAATTGACATGGTTTAAATTAGCAAACAGAGATAAAATACTTTTTGACCTCTGCTGTAGTCTTAATTCTCATTTGCCCTTTGACCAATTTAAACTTGATGCATTACTATTAGGTATGAGATGGGATTTAACATAAATGCGAATGAGATTTGAGAGCTATGGTGGATGTCAACAATTTTGGTGAATAGTATTAGTGACATACATTGTGTTATTGTAAACATACAAAGCAATTCTTTGGCTTTAGAAAAGTTGAAATATATCACACAAGTCTACAGTACAAGGATTTCTATTTTTTATGGATTTTTGGCTGAGCTATTTCTTTAAAACAAGAGCACAGGAGAGATGAGAATGTCCAGTGTCCCAGTGTGACCTCTGCCTTGACCCAACACCCAGCAGGATTCCAATTGACTTTATTGAATCTCTGTGAGTCATGTGGATATATTGTCACCGTTTACCATATTTGATGCCTAAACAACCTAATTGTCCACAGACTGGAATACTGCTGCCTTTTGAATGTTTAGAACTCTAAATATTTGTATTAGACTGCTTAATTTCTCTTTTCCATTTTCTATTTACATGGTGGGTAGGCACCAAGAATGATTAATTTAAACAAAATTTAGAGCTAATCCAGCATTCGTTGATACAAGGTGTGTTTCAAAATATGGTTTTAATTACGGTTTTAAATATGAAAATTTGAACCTGTTATTAAACTTTAATTACATTTTGTCCACCATGATGGATTTGCAAAATTGTCTCTTCCATATGAAGATCATGCAGGTAAAATAAATAAAATTTTACATTTTCTACTTTCGTTATAAACCACTTCATAGCTGTAACATGATTAATGTTAATCTACACTCACTGAGCACTTTGGTCTTAATAAAGTGCCTGACTTGGTCTTCTGCTGTTGTAGCCCATCCAAGGTTCAACATGTTGCATTCTGAGATGCTATTCGTTCACTACAATTGTACAGAGGGGTTATCTGAGTTACCATAGCCTTTCTGTAAGCTCGAACCAGTCCGGGCTGCATTTCCCAAAACATTGTAAGCTTAAGTTGATTGTAGAGACCATTGGCACCAATGGTTTCTACGATCTACTTAGGCTTATGGTACTTTTGTGAAACGCAGTACTGGCCATGCTCCATTGACCTCTCATCAAAAAGGAGTTTCTGTCCACAGAACTGCCACTCACTGGATGTTTTTTTTTTTTGGCACCATTCTGAGTAAACTCTAGAGACTGTTGTGTGTGTAAATCCAGGAGATCAGCAGTTACAGAAATACTCAATCAGCCCATCTGGCACCAACAATCATGCCATGGTAGAAATCACTGAGATCAAAAATGTTCCCCCATTCTGATGATTGATGTGAACATTAACTGAAGCTCCTGACCTGTATCTGCATGATTTAATGCCCTGCACTTCTGCAACAAAATTGGCTGATTAGATAATCACATGAATAAGTAGGTGTACAGGTGTTCCATTAAGTGTTCAGTGACTGCAGATTTAGTGTAACATTGCTAAGCTAGTTAGGACCCCTGGAGGGAACAACAGCAAACCAGCATGCTGAATGCCTCCATCTACAACTCAACACATGCTATGCAGGTCTCTTCAGCAGAAAGAATACACATAATGGAGAAATTCTAAAGTTAGCCATTGCAACACAAACAACTATATTTTTTCACTTTTCTGATGAAAATGGTCTAGCCATTTTATCTGCTTGCCTATTCCCAACAGATGTTAGGTAGTTGGGGGTGGTTGCCACGGCATTGCTATGTACCTGCTAAGGTGCTCAGAGAGGTTTTTGCAATCTTGTCTCATAGAATGAACGTTACTGTAACTGAATTTTTGCAAACTGAATTTTAAGTGTGGTATTCTTTTGATGCAGTTTCCTGTTGGAATTAACACTAGAGGCGCTACAACTTTGTGTTTTATTAACTTTCACACAAATCATGAGTAAAACAGCTGATTATGACTTTATAAACACTTATTTTTCACTCTATTACTCACACATTGCTATGTTATGAAATCAAAACAATTTTTCTATAATGTATCATTCGAAAAACATTAAATTTACGGGATTAGTTTGCGGGATTCGGAGGGCTGAGGCTTGAGCCCAGCCAAGCACACAAGCTGACACGCGAGATGAAAGTGCCATAAAAATGACAAAATGATGTGGTATCTTCCAAAAATGTGCTTTTATATTTCACATTTGATTTTAGATCAGTAAGGTTTAGGTATTGATTAAGGATAAGGATGTCTGTTTTGTTTACATATAATTTTAATTTAGGACAGTATCGGTTAGGTGTAGGTGTTGGTTAATGGTAAGGGTGTCTGATTTGTTTATCTCTCATTTATTTTTAGGTTAAAGTTGTAGGTTAGGGAGGTATGTTTTACTCATTAAAACCTCTAACATCCGCCTTCAAATCTTGTCTGATTACGACACCACTTTACTCGCTTTTGGCGCCCTCCACTGGACATTTCACTGGAAAACTGCAGTGAAATATGTAATGAAGCACAGAATTTCATTTAGCAAATATAATCACATAATTTTCATGAGATCAGGCAGGATTTTTTGTGCCTTGCCATGCTGTTGCTGTTGTGTGGCTGCTTAAGCATTACATAAGTCAAAAGAGCGTACAAGTCTTCATGATATTCTGTTACCTAGATACAGATACGTTTTTTGCGACGCGTAAATCATCGATCCAACTTGGTCTCATAGAATCACGTTACTATACCTACATTTTTTCAAAAGGCGCTACAACAAGAGTTACTTTTAGTCATTTTCACACAAATCACAAGTAAAATGGCAGATTATTAATTTATGAACCCTCACACAGCAATATCTTATGACATCTAAGCACTTTTACTAATATGAATAACTTGGAAGGCCAAATTGCACGGTAGCTAGTGTGATGCAAAGACTGTGGTAAGAGTCTTAAAGAGAATGCAAAACAATGCCTTACATGGTTGTTTGAGAAATTGCGTTCTCCATCTAACATTTGCTTTTATGACACTAGTGGTTAGGATTAGGTTTAAGGTTTGGGGTTGGGAGGTTGATTGTGTTGATTTAAAACTTGATAAAACTGTTTTGGAGAAGAAGGAAACGGGTAATATTTAGCAAAGAATTTTCCACAGTGACATAATTGTCATCAGATCAGTCTGGTCCAATCACTTTGAAAATAGTACACATCTCATCAACAATACATAAGATTTTAGGTACCATTAATTTTCGTTGCACAGACGGTGAGTTGTGAGTTATGATTCAAAGTTCAATACTTAAATGTAGGGGTTTGTTCAAATCTCTCACCCTATGAGCAATAGGTTTGCTTTCCTTAGTTGTGTGCTTAAAAATGCCTCAGTAATTAGTGGCAGGACTGATGTAAGTGCAGCTCTAAATGCCATGTGAATAAACTCCAGGCTCCAGACAGCAGGGCTGAGAGGTTACTGCTCTTAGATTTGGAGTCTGCCCTGGAGCCAATCCTCTGTATGTTTACTGCCTCTCCGGAACCGTCCTCCCACTTTCAGTCTTTTATTTCCTCTCTATCTTTCCTAAAGCAACACAATGCTGTTTATCTGTGCACAGTCAACCTGACCAGAACCAATGAAGCTAAAGGAGTCAGCCACAGCACCAACATCTCTACAAATAACAGCAGACAGCTCATAAGAGTGTAAACGCCACACTGGATATATTATACTGATAGAGACTGATGGGAGCTCTTAATCCAAATATTTGACTCCTAAGTGCATTGTGGAGAGCTTTGAGGTCTGCCAGGAAAGCACTTTAAGAGGATCTCGCTCGTTTTGCTCAGGCACGAATAAGACTGCTATTGAGGACAGTATGCAGTTGAGATAGCGCTCCATCAGCTTGTGCCTTGCTCAGGAGTTTTATAGGCTATTTGAAAATGGTTTATGATGCTCTATTGGTTCTCAGCTATTCCAAATATTTCATTGAGTTGCAAGAGTGACATTCAATGAGTTAGTCACAGCCCTGATTTTGGGTGTGATGAAAAAAAGAATGCAATCAGATTGTTGCCACAACTTGATAAAAGCAATTTTGGGGATTATTACCTTAAAATTTGAAACATTGTGGCTCTGTGGTGCTATCAAAATATTGATCTGTTTGTTTGAGCATCCTGACCAGTCTAACATAGCAACATTCTCTCAACCAATGGTGTGAGTTTGCAGCAAGACAATCTTTTTGTTTGGCCAATTGAAGACAAGGGGGAGTGTTCTGGAAAATCAGTTTGAAAACAGTCATCAGTAATGCTTGCTTTAGCAGGGCACCACTATTACTATTGCTCTAGACTTCATATAGGGTTTTTCAAAAAATGTTTAGAAGACCTGAGCGACCTTGAAATGGCCAGACGACTGGGTCAGAGAATCTCTGAAATGGCAAGGCTTGTGTGGTGCTCACAGTCAGCAGTGGTGACTTCCTACTGACAGTGGTCCGAGGAGGGACAAACCACAATCCGGTGACAGGATGTAGGGTGCCCAAGGCTCATCGATGCACGAGGGCTATCCCTTCTGGTCCAAACAGACAGAAGGTCTACTGTGGCACAAGTCACAGAAAATTTCAATGTTGTTTATGGGAGGAATGTGTCACAACACTAGCACCCTGCTGCATATGGGGCTGCATAGCCACAGACTGGTCAGAATGCACATGATGACCCCTGTCCACCGTCAAAAGCGCATACTTTAACATCTACCTAAACCATGTGTAATGTAAAAGAAAACAGGACTCATCAGACCAGGCTGCCTTCTTTTAGATGACAAGACGGTGGAGGGAGAGTGATGCTCTAGTAATGTTCTGCCGGGAAACCCTGGGTCCGGACATTCATGTGGACATCAATTCGTGCCACCTACCGAAACATTGTTGCAGACCAGGTACACCCTTTCATGACAATGCTATTCCCTGATGGCTCCACCTCACAATTTACATGACTTGAAATATCTGCTGCTAATGTCTTAGTTCCAGACACCACAGGACACCTGCAGGGGTCTTGTAGAATCCATGCCTTGGCGGGTTGGCACTGTTTTGGTGGCACGCAGAGGACCAACAGCATATTAGGAGTATAAGCAATCAGGTGTACGTTATTCGCCCAGTGAGCAAAATACTGGGTGAAAAAAATCCCATAGTTTTAACACTGGAAAGTTATCATATCTCTGGATCAAAGTGGCCAAGCAGTCTGTCATATAGCAAGTGTATAGCAACTGCTTGCCACACCCTAGCAACCTAGTATAGCAGTATGCTCCAGCCATATCTCAGAACAGAACAGAACATCGTGGAGACATAGGGGTTGGCTCTTTCCACTTGGGACAGTGTACTGAGACCATTGGTAGGGCATTTTGGTGGTGAGTTTTACCACGGCACACAGCTCTCAATTGTCCTTTAGAAAATGTAATCTAGTTATTTTCACAATTTCGTTAATGTGACAGTGAACTTTGCTTTTGGCGCAGGAACTTCACATTTAACTTGTTTTTATCAGCCTCACCAAACCCATCACTCTGTTTCTTGATATCCCCTTCTTTCTGAGCATGTGTGAATTTCATGGTATATGCAATAACAAATTTGCCATTTATTTGATGAATGTCTTAGGTTTTTAGCACGTGTGTCTCAACCACTTGTTATTAAAGTTGAAATATACATTGGACATTACTCTTGCTTTTTTCCATTTTTACACTTCACAAACCAAAACTAATGTTTGATGAAGGATATGGATTATGGTCAGCTAATATGTCGTTTGAGATCTGTATTTGTCTGAATTTAGAAACTCTTCTTATTCTTTTCCAATTCTTGACACATATTTGTTCTTTCTCTGTACTACAAATGCTCACACAACAATGCTTTTTATGTGTTTAAAACACTTTTAAGCAGTTAAGTCTTTCCTAAGCATTAAGGATTTGTTACAAGGTGAGTTAAAGACTATGGCTAACAGCGAACTGGGGCCAAATATGTTGCTGGAATTCTTTCTCTCAGGACTGTTTGGACAGATCTTGTCTCACTAATATCTGTTGGCTCAACAGATAGAATAGTGAAAACCTGCAGTGAATTAGTTTCTTAATAGCTCCCTGGTTGTGCTGGGATGTGATATCTTTGAGTACTAATGCTTTTATCAGCTCATCTTAATAAATGCTCGCCATTTTGACTGCATTATTTGATTTATCTTTGCAATACTGCAAAATAAAACAAGAGAAAGTGACTTAAGGCGGGTGCACACTGTACGATTTTGTCCACAATTCTGCCGTCTGAGACAAATCTCAGGAATCCTAAAGGATTTCTCTCGTCGCAGGGCAAAATCGTCAATCTTACAGCGTTCAGTGTGACATCTTCATTGTCCGATTAATAGCCTTTGCGATGATCTTCAGCCTCCGATGAAGTTTGGGCAGTGTCTGAAATTTAGCATCGCAGCCATATAGTGTGACTGCTATTAAGATGGCCAGATTAGATATCCCGCTCATCTCTCGCACCAGAAAGAAACCTTCTCTGCGTTTGCACAACCACAGCAACATTTGTGCCCGGTTATCACTCTACTCAAGCACTTTCAAGGTTTTAATTTTTATTTTCTATAAAATGTTTTGATAATAAATAAGCAGAAAATACTTGGAGAAAAGTGTAACACGTCAGCAATATGAAAGCATTATTCTCTGAATTAAATATTAAATTAAAATGATCATGCATTTTCTTTACAATGTTTTTTTAATTACTTTTGTACTTTTAACAAATGTACTTTAAATGTCTGTAAACTTCTTTTAATAAATAAATTAAAATAGAAAGATTGAACAATTTATATTGGTAAGTATTTATGGGACGTTTTAATCCAAATCAGAAAATACAAATTGAATACAATTATAGAAATCTACGTAATGTTTGTGCATCATCCATAGGGAATTTGCAAGCATGATATATTATCATCCTTTATTAATTCTTGAAACATTGAGTGGCCTATAGGTTACTAATCTAAAAGAGTAGAAAGACGTACTATAACCCACCTTTTTTGTTTTCTACAGTGTGAAAGGTGAAGTTTGTAATTTTCGGGGCCACATGAATATTTGCTTGTGGTAGCTCATTATTACTGTAGGCTACCTCCACATTCATGCTCATTCTTAACATCTGTAATTTTCTTTATTTGTGATCAGGCTGTCTTATTATAGGCCTATTATAGGCCTAAATGTTAGCCTATGCTCATGATGGAGTGGTATTGGAACAACAGAAATGCTAATGTCCTGACTTTAAGAGGGAGAAAAACATGCTCCTCCTCGGTGGGCAAATTTCACCATTTCGCTTCTATTCCGCAACACTCCCGTAACGTGAGTCAAATTCACTGATTGGGACTATTGGGACAACAGTCAGCTACGATGTATATTGTGCTGTCTGACATAATGTTGCACAGTGTGCCATGGTGATATCAATGAGTTCATATCTTACAGTCTGACAAGCAACAATTGTAAAGGACTATTATAAATCGTACAGTGTGAACCCGCCTTTACTTAACAGCCCATGTTGATTCCCACTATGGAATAAAGCTATGTTAAACCATAGTAGATATTCTGAGTCTACAAAGATTTATTGGCATGATTGTTCACATTTAGTCCCTGCAGGTGTTCAGCTGTCATATACATGTATGCTCCAATTTCTCTCACTTATGTCTCACTATTTCTAGCTGTGCAGATAGCAAACAACTTGGGGCTTTAAAGTGGTCCTCTCCATGCCCACTGTAGAGTGGTGTATTGCTAATGGTATGTACTGTATGGATTGTGTATTTTTATTTTCTCTTCAGTGATGTTATTAGCACAGCAGAAGTGTACAGAGGGCACTCACATCAGCTTCTGCAATAAATATTGATACAGTATGAGAGATGGGGGAATGAGCCAATGTGTGCAGGACAGAAAGTAAACTTCTGAACTGGTAATGTCAATGTTAATGTTGCAATTAAGGAACATGTCTACTGATTGGGATGATAGTAAATTTGATATTTTACATTAAGAGCACATGCTATGGGAAGACTGGGTCACTAACAAATGTGAGTGCATTGTATCTCCTACCACTTTTATGCTGATGACACTCAAATCTACTTACAGGTTAAACGGAATGATCATAATACAATATAATCTCTTCTAGCTTGCTTGGAGGGAATAAAAGGTTTGCTAACCAAATTGTTTTTGTTTCTGAATTAAGTTAAGACAGAAGTGATTGTCTTTGGTCCAACAGATAATTTTGATGTCAGTAATGCTGATTGTGGAAATCTCAATGCCTCAAGTATGGAACCTGGGTTTCCAGTTTGATAGCCTGCTAAAATTTGACAAACATATTAGTGCTGTCATAGGTTCCAGTTTCTTTCAGCTATTTCTACTCTCTAAAGTTAAACCCTTTTTGTCTGAGAAAACATTAGAGATAGCAGTTCATGCTTTCATCCCTTCTCATCTGGACTACTGTAATTCTCTTTATTGCGGAATTTCCAAAACTCTTATTGCTTGTCTCCAATTAGTTCAAAATTCAGCAGCAAAAATTTCTAAAAGGAGGTCGGAAGTATGATCATGTTACCCCCATTTTAAAATCAGTATTATATTTTCACCTTCTATATCTGTTTTTTTAGTCTTCTCTTAAAACTGATCTCTTTTCACTGGCTTTTAATTGTCCTGACATGTTTTTGCACACGTCTGTTCTGTTTTCCCATTGTTTAATCACATGCTGGACGAATATCTTTGACATTTGCACCGCGTCTCGCACAGGACCGGCACTGTTTAAAAACCACGTCAAGTTAATAAGAACTTCACATTTTCAAAAACGCATATTGAGACACCTGTTTCATACTTAATTTTTGTATTATTGTTTTAGAACTCATCTGCCCCCTTTTCCATTCACTATCATTGTATGAAAAAAGGCAGCATGAACATTCCTCACAATATCTCATAATACATAAGTAAAAAAGTAAAAAGTGTTAATATAAGTAAAAATACAGAGAATAAATCTTTACTGACCAGTGGGTTTAAGTCGTTCCAATAAATCATACTCAACCAAAAGCCTTGCTTTAGATTCCACCACAAAATATGTTTTGCTTCATTTCAAACAGTGGAAACAATTTTTGTTTAATCAATGTGGTTTTGCATCCTTCTGTGGCTCCTCTGCACTTTTAATTTCCCCTTCCTTCAAGGCTTGTTGCAGAGGCATTATATGCATGATATGTGAACATTGTATTAAATATTTCAGTGGTTGTCTGCCTGGCCCGTGCTGACCTGCCAAACATGTGACGCTCGCTGGAGATGCCCCATCACCTCACATCAGCCAGCTGGCTGGAAGCAGTGGTTGTCACTCTCTCTTCTTTCTTTGTTTCTCATCCCCTCTCTTTTGTTTTTTCCCACTCACACTTCCTTTGATTTAGTTCAACACAGTGGATCTGTAGGGGTCATGGAGGGGAGAATACAATCAGTGCACATATAAACAATATAAATAGTTTCTACTGCACATGCATGTACTTGTTTATAATATCTTCTGTTTTCAATTGCTTCCTGTAAAAATTCTGTTGTGATTTCAAAGTAAATTTTAGCAAGTTGTATCATGGTTATTTATGTTGAATCTTTGATCCAAGATGGCGGCGCAGTAGCATGCAGCGACCACTCCGGATACAAAATGGTGCTATTTTTTGTCACTTAGCCTGACTTTTACGGCACATGGACATCGGAGAAACCCGTGTTCGTGTCTACCATCTCCAGACACTGCTAAAATAAAAGATTCATGCAACAACCAAGCGTCATAAGCGGTGTGCGAGGGAGCGAAAGCACGGCAAGAGGGCGGGGCTTCATGCTAGGCTAAAAACAAACCCTAGCCGGCCGGCTCTCCTGTCTATCCTGCTCTCAAATGTTTGCTCCCTGGAAAATAAACTGGACTACATCCGACTCCATCAGACTACGCAGCATGAGCTTAGAAACTGCTGTGTCTTTGTTTTCACGGAGACCTGGCTCAGCGACAGAGTTCCGGATGCCGCCATTCAGCTAGACAGGCTCGCCTCGTTTCGTGCCGACAGAAATGCAGCTCTGTGCGGTAAGACTTGTGTGTTTACATCAACACGGAATGGTGCAATAACGCTATGCTAGTCTCTAGTTACTGCTCATCGCTGGTGGAGCTTGTGACTGTTAGATGCAGACCTTTTTATTTACCACGGGAATTCACCACTGTTATTATAACCAGAGTTTACATTCCCCCAGCACTAACGCTAAGGAAGCGCTCGGTGAACTGTATGGGGCTAATTAAACTGCAGAATGCTCACCCTGACGGACTGTTTATTGTCGCCAGAGATTTCAACCATGCGAATCTCATAACAGTGCTCCCATGCCCAGAGAATCCACAGTCACTTTCAGGACAGCAGCGACACCCAGCACATGTGGCAGGGCATCCAGGCCATCACCAACTACAGGACAACATCAGTTGCCTGTGACAAAGATGCCTCCCTTCCAGATGCGCTGAAGAATTCTACGCTCGGTTTGAGGCGCAGAAACGACGTGGTGGCGAGGAAGACCACCCCTCCTTCCAATGACCAGGTGCTCTGTCTTACCACGGCTGATGTGAGGAAAACTCTATGTAGAGTCAACCCATGGAAGGCTGTTAGACCACACAACATTCCTGGCAGGGTGCTCAGAGGATGTGCAGACCAGCTGGCAGATGTCCTTACCGAAATCTTCAACATCTCTCTGAGCAGCGCCGTCGTTCCAACGTGCTTCAAGACCACCACCATCATCCCCATGCCAAAGAAGTCTTCAGTGTCCTGCCTTAACAACTACCGTCCTGTCGCACTCACACCCATCATCATGAACTGCTTCGAGAGGCTCGTCATGAGGCAGATTATGACCCAGCTGCCCCCTCACTAGACCCACTGCAGTTTGCGTATCGTACCAACCATTCAACAGACGACGCCATTGCCACCACCCTCCATCTGGCCCTCACCCACCTAGATAAAAAGGACTCATACGTTTGAATGCTGTTCATAGACTTCAGCTCAGCATTCAACACAATCATTCCTCAGCACCTGATTGCCTGCTGGGCCTGGACACCTCCCTCTGCAACTGGATCCTGGACTTCCTGACTGGGAGACCTCAATCAGTCTGGATCGGGAACAGCATATCCACCACCACCACCACCACACTGAGCACTGGGGCCCCCCAGGGCTGTGTGCTCAGTCCACTGCTGTTCACTCTGCTGACTCACGACTGTGCAGCAATGCACAGCTCGAACCACATCATTAAGGTCACTGATGACACGACCGTGGTGGGTCTCATCAGCAAGAACGACGAGTCAGCATACAGAGAGGAGGTGCAGCGGCTAACGGACTGGTGTAGAGCTAACAACCATCTCTGAATGTCGACAAAACAAAAGAGATGGTTGTTGACTTTAGGAGAGCACAGAGTGACAACTCTCCGCTGAACATAGACGGCTCCTCTGTGGAGATCGTTAAGAGCACCAAATTCCTTGATGTTCACCTGGCGGAGAACCTCACCTGGTCCCTCAACACCAGCTCTATTGCCAAGAAAGCCCAGCAGCGTCTCTACTTTCTTCAAAGGCTGAGGAAAGCACATCTCCCACCCCCATCCTCACTACATTTTATAGAGGGACTATTGAGAGCATCCTGAGCATCTGCATCATTGCCTGGTTTGGGACTTGCACCGTTTCGGACGGCAAAGCCCAGCAGAGGATAGAGAGGACAGCTGAGAAGATCATCGGGGTCTCTCTTCCCTCCATCAAAGACATTTACAAGAAACACTGTATCCGCAAAGCAACCAGCATTGTGGATGACCCGACACACCCCTCACACAAACTCTTCATCCTCCTGCCATCTGGCAAGAGGTACCGAAGCATTCGGGCCCTCACGGCCAGACTGTGTAACAGCTTCTTCCCCCAAGCCATCAGACTCCTCAATACTCAGAGAGTGGACTGACACACACAAACATGTCCTGAGTTGCACATTAATTATTGTCACTTTATAACTGGCTGCTACCTCAATAACTGCTATGTCCATAGAACACTATCTCATAGTATGTTATGTTTACATTTGGCATTTTTAGAAACTGTCATCTTTTTTCACTACTGTGTACTGGTCGGCGCTGCAATGTCTCTCATTGTGCCTATTGTCCTGTTCATTTTTAGTAATTTATTGTACTGTCCCGTACTTTGCACGTGCACTTTATATAGGTATGTTATTTAGTCTGTGTAGTCTCATGTGGTTCTGGGTTTGTCCTATGTTGTTTTATGTAGCACCAAGGTCCTGGAGGAACGTTGTCTCGTTTCACTGTGTACTGTACTAACTGTATATGGTTGAACGACAATAAAAAACACTTGACTTGACTTGAATGGCATGGAGTCTTAACATCACTAAAGAAACATATAGAAGTGTTCCTTTTTGTCCTTTTGTGTTTGTGCGGTAATTCGTTGCCACCAAGAAAACAACTCATACTCTAAAATTTGTAAATAACATTAAATCATGCAACAACAAAACATTTATATTATTTTAAATCAAGGGTTTATTTGCTATTCAGAATCATCTATTTGCCTCCCAAACACAAAAGCTTTTTTTAAGCATTTAGGCTGTTGCCTGGTGACCAGCACAAACAAAAAATGTAATACCATGCTTTTATTTAGATGGTACCATGGTAATACCTTGCAATACCTAGTACCTTGGAGTACTATGTGATTACCATGCAAATTCAGTAACACAGTATATATAATAGTGTCACAGTATTCCCATTTCATACCATCAAAGTACCAGTGTGTTGCCACAGTACCTTTTTTAGCTGCTATTTGAGCAGCCTTAGAGATCCAAATGTGAAAGAACCTTCCAATGTCTTTCTTTCCACTATTCATGAATTAATTGGGGTGGGTTGTTTTAGGTCCTTCTTCAATAACTTTAAAACCCACACACTGATATTCACAGGCCTGGATAGTATCCTCCACTAACATTGCTCTCTACAAGAACTTATGAATAAATAAATGAATCTGCAAATGGTACCATGTAATATGCATCCCTGCATTGCTCAATATTTCATTCATTTAATAACTGTTTGGTTAGTCTGCTGAATGTTTAGCAAAGGGAAAGGAAGCATAGGGTTCACAAATTATTTCACTCTTCTAATATCTTGTTTTACACTGCATTACATTCAACATACATAATTGTTAGTTTACATTACAAATGTATGATACATTTTTCAGAGACATTACTATGTAGCAATAGTAATAACAATGTAACAACATGCAATTACACATCTATTACACAATATAACACAAAAATTTTAATATAATGGTTTTAGTGAGCTGAAAAGAATAGCTCACTTCTAGATGAGGACAGTGAGTATCTTGCTGTGATTGTATTTGTCCTGGACGGCAATTTACAGCTATGCTTTCAGGCAGCTGAGGTGGTGAGATAAGGTACAGTGTGACTTTTTCTCTCTTTTAGCATTAGATCTGTCTGTGCTCTTCCTCTTAAAATACTTGGCTGGACTGGGACGCCCCATCCCTCTCCTGTCTGTCCAGTTGAAAGCTTCAATGCCAAGTGCAACTCATCAATGTGACTAGCCGAGGAGAGCAACAGAGAGCTAATAGGTGGTCCTCTGTCCACTAGCATCAGGCTAACTCCGGCAGACGTTCAATGCAACCCAAAAAGGTTAACATATGCAAAATGGAGTGTGCTGGGAATTCAATAGCTTTATGTTGAATATAGGTTAGAGGGTCGACCTCATGGCCGAGGTTCATATGGAGCCCATGGCAGGGTGTCTCTATGACATCAAAAGTACCCCTGCTTTGAGCAGTTAACAGACGGAAGTTAGCACACATTGTTGTAAGTGTTCCATTTATAATGTGAGAGCCTTGAGATATTGTGTGACCGCTTGCTGGCGTGATGTTGAGTGTATGTTGAGCAAGGCATGGCGCCTTTCAGTCCTCAAGAGAGGAGAGGAGGTCACAAGGGTCAAGTTTAGAGGCACGGAACTCTGGGTCTATTTTTGTTACATCAGGAACTGACAGTCACTTATTTTGAGAGATTGCATAAAGGAGAATTGGAATGATTGCATATTAACATAATAAGCCCCACTTATATATACACAATGACAGTTTATCAGTTCATAAACACCTACTATTTGCCCTGTTCATCACACAATGCTATCTCATGAAATCAAAACACATTTATTATACTGTATGACTTTTACTTTTACGAATTTGCCGTTGCTCATCTGATTGAGTATTGCACTTGTGATGCAAATGATCGGAATACATGTTTTATGACACGTTGCTTTTTATGACACTATTGGTTGGGTTTAGGTTTAAGGTTTAGGGTAGGGAAGTATGTTTTGTTGATTTAAAACTCGATAAAGTATTAACCTTAAAAACCTCATCTGTTTTAAATCTCACAATTGCTTTTTATGACAATATCAGTCAGGTTTATGTTTAAGGTTTAGGGTAGGTAGGCTTGTTTTGTTCATTTAAAACTCGATAGAGTATTAACCTGATAGGGATACTTCACCCCAAAATTTAAATGTTATCATCATTTACTCATCCCACATCCCAGACGTGAATGACTTTCTTTATTCTGCTGAAAAATGTACTTAAATATGTATCTGTTTCTCACCCATGCCTGTCATATCACTTCTAAAGACATGGAGTAAACCACTCAAGTCATATGGATGACTTTTATGTTGCCTTTATATGCTTTTTGGAGCTTCAAAGTTATGTCCACCATTCACTTGCATTTTATGGACCAACAGAGCAGAGATATTCCTCTTAAAATCTTAATTTGTGTTCTGCAGAAAAAAGTAATTCAATGTAAATGATGAGAGAATTTTCATTTTTGGGTGAACTATTCCTTTAAAAGCCTCGTCTATTTGGAGCAAATATGCCTTACGTTCTTCGTTCTTTTCAAATATAAAACAATATGTAATACATGCTTTAAAAGGTTAAATAAACATTTAAACAAGCAGAATGCTCTTGAGTTCAAATCTTAGAATTAATTTAATATAATTTCACATCTCTTTCCTCCAATGTGGACTATAAATGACAGCAACGATCCAATACAAGAGTATGCACCAACTGTGATCATCTGAGAAGACACTTAAAGCATCTATGATAGGGTTTTGCCATTTAAAGCTCTGAGCTTAGAGGCACCTTGGTCGAATCCTGCCACGTTCTCATGAAAGTTTGATCTTGAAATTTTGGCGCTTGCTGATCTGACACCAATGTGCGCTGAACCCATGGCAAAGTGCTGCCGGCCAGACAGACAGTGTGTCGGAAGACTGAATGGTACACTCTCCTCTGTCTGTTCTCTCTAAGCTGACAACATCAGAACTGTTTTAACAGGGCTTTAATGGCCTGACTGTGGCGCTCCTCTGAGGCCCCAGAGTAATTGTGAACTTCACCTCTCTCTGATGGGAGATGACATGCCCTCCTTTTTTCCATGCACACACACTCATGCTAACACCAACCATCAAACACTCTTTATGCATACTAGATATGTTCAAAACTACATATTTTCAAAATAGGCTAATAATAATAATAAAGAAATTGTTAACATCAAAAACCAATGACAACAAGTAATTTGTTTGGAGGTCTAGCTGACCATCCTGACCCATCCCTACTGCGCACATTTACATTCTGTCATACTGTTACTTGCAGAAGGATGAAGTGGCCTGAGTAGCCTTCCATGGGGAGAATGACTGGCTGCTTGTGGATGTGCTCATTAGCAGGATGAGATATAATTTTGTTTTCACGGGGGAATGCCACACACACACACACACACACACACACACATACACGCATACACGCATGCACGCACGCACTTCCCTGAGGGCCCACAGAGCCCAAAGCTTAGCACTTACTTGCTGTCTCTCTGGCCCTGTTGTTCCCCAAAGAAAAGTGAGATGAAGAAAAAGAAAGACAGAATGGAAAAGAAAGAGGATGAAGATGCAAGTTAAGTCATCCATCCATATTGGTAAAGAAACCCTCATTTCATTCAGTGGAACACAAAAAGAGATATTTTGAAGAATGTACCAGTCGCTCTTTTCCATAAAAGTACATTTAATGGGGGTGGGAGCTTCAAGCTACAAAAATACTCCATACCAAGGTTATTATTATAGTTTCACATTTTTTAATTAGTTTTAGTTGATTTCACTTTGTGATTGTTATTAATTAATTTTATTCAGCTGTCATCGATGTTAGTTTAATTAGGTTTAGTTTCACCTTATTCTAAGGGGCTGCCAACACATTAACTGAGACTACTAAAAGGAATGTTCCGGGTTCAGTCAGTGGTGGAAAGCGTACTGATGTTTTTTTCCTTAAGTGAAAGTACTGCTACTGAAGAAATAATTCATTTGAGTACAAGTAGAAGTACTGAGAAATATTATGACTCAAATAAGATTAAATAAGTAGTTTGCTGAAACCTACTCAAGTATTTATGTTACAAGTTACTTTATGAAAATAATATTATATATAGTATATTATATATATATATATATATATATATATATATATATATATATATATATATATATATATATTTTAACACAAAGACATTTTTGTTCTTGAAAGAAATTAATGCTTCTTTCATCAAGAATGCATTAAATTTATCAAAAATATTGCCAAAATCATTAATTGCAAATTATTTTTATTGTGTGAAATAATAGTTTTAAGTGATATTTCTTACATTTTTTCTTTACCCGTGATGGCAAACATATACGGTGTCACCTATTCCTTACAAAAACATTCTAAGGTGATAATTTAGTACTAAATAAAATTTCCTTAGAACAATTGAAATCACAAAACAGTGGGTTTTTCCCCCATTTATTGAGGTATTGTGTTCTTACAAGTTGCTTTACACTTGCAAGTCAAATTCTGAAAAAAGAAACATTCCTCATGAAATTCTATTTTCTCCTTAAGTCTATAGTTTTAGAGAGTTAAAGGCTAGTCCATGCATTACTGTTTTGAAAAAAGAATCTCTAACCAGTATAGAGAGGGAAGTGGATGCCAGATGCACAACAAAAAGTAAATCACAGTCTCTAGTTTGTGATACAGACTACTCACAGGTCAAGTCAAGTCATTTTTATTTGTATAACGCCTTTCACAACACACATAATTTCAAAGCAGCTTTACAGAATATCAGGCATTAACAGAAGATACAACTGTAATGTCTATAATGTCGATGAGTCATCATTGTGCAGTTTGATAAAATACGATTGTGAATTGTGTTTAAAAATAAGTAATTAAATAATACTTGTATTAATAACCCCAGTGAGCAAGCCGAAGGCGACTGTGGTAAGGAACACAAAACTCCATAAGATGTTGATTAATGGAGAAAAATAACCTTGGGAGAAACCAGACTTACTGTGGGGGCCAGTTCCCCTCTGACTAACATCATGAATATAATGCCAATATTACTTATGAATAGTGCAAGTCATGGTTTAGGTACTAAACTAGCAGCTACTAAATGCCAAAGACCTACATTGCTGCAAGAGGATTCTTGGACAAACAAACATTTTAAGAATACAACATTTATTCAAATATAAATAGCCATTTGTAACATTCTAAATGTCTCTAAATCGTCTCTAAACTACATAATGTGCATTGTGACTGAAACACATTCCTATGTCAGGTTTATTCTCATTCATGTATGCACAAGTATTTTGGCTATTAAGTTAACATACTGTACAAAACTAATAAAATGCAATATCATAGAGGAAATTTATCCTCTATATGATATTGCAGCAATTATCCAGATATGGAATGAGATTATTAAGCAAATTGTTATCAACTCCTACATGCCATCTGAATAAAATAAGGCAAAAATGAACATTTCACACTGTGTTTAGTGAGAGATATGATTGATGCACACAATAAAAGTGGTTGTTCTGTATTTGTATTATTGTATTACAGTTGTAATTATAAAGTGTTAATTAACATTATGTTTATTTAACATATTGAGATATTATTATTAAGTAAATTGGAGCATTTTGTTACATTATGTTTTGTGATTTCTCATACCTTCTTTAGGTAAGATCCATCCCTTGTGCACTTTTGGCCTCTAGTGGGTGAGGCTTTTCAGGCAGATAAACAGCAGCACAGAGCAGGGAAATTACAGCACAGTGAGCGAGTGTGTTACCTGCTAGGACAGTTTATTTTGAACAAGAGGGGTGAATGGTTACGTAATTTAACGTGGGAGTACAATACTTAACTGATGCGGATTGATAGAAGTGGAGAGCCCGTCTGTGCACACGAGGGTGCGAGGACCCGGATGGCGGGAAAAAAAAGAATGTTCAGTTTAAAGTCGTAGCGTGAACATTTTTTGCCTCCATATTTTGAATTTGGGGGATATCCCCACATATGTCAAACTACATTGTGTTAATGTTTGACAGTTAAAACATTGCCTACCTTAAAAACTAGTAAAGTCTGATCAGTGGTTAAACATGTTCAGATGGTTCTCTCGTACCCGAATGAACGGCTCCTTTCCAGAATAAGATGAAATGCACAGAAATTCACAGTTCTTGTATAGTGACAGGGCAGAAGGTCTTGAAGAAACTAGAGAATAGAGGACACCGGCGTCAGATTATGAGAGCTGCTGCGCTCATGATGCTGTTCCCTGCGGGCTTCCGTCATGCTGCACACAGCGTGTTTTAGTTTATAAACAGATTTAGCAGTTATAACTTCCTCTTCCCAAAAATTCAGAAATATAATGTTTGTTTTTTTTTTGTACTTTGAAATTGTGGTGAAGAATAACTGTAGCGAAGTTGAATACTTAGTATTAGTAAAAGTAAACGTACTATTATTTATTTATACTTAAAATGTAGACAATTTGGAAAATGTACTCAAGTACTGGAACAAAAGTAGTTGTAATTCATTACTTTCAAACTCTGGGTTTAGTACAAGTTAAGCTCAATCAACAGCATTTGTGGCATAATGTTGATTACATTTTTGGAGGGTTTAAAGGCAGAAATGTGAAGCTTATAATTTTATAAAATCACTTGCATTATGTCTTCTGTTAAAAATGGTGTTATTTGAGCTGTAAAGTTGTTTATATAATATTTTTAACAGTCATTTTAAGGTTTTAGGTTTTGTTTACATTACATCGTCATGGTAATGAAGTTGTAAAGTCAGTTATAACTTTACACAGAAAAGGTGTAAACAAAAAAGTCAAATTTAAGCTAAACTTGTAATAAACCCAGAACATTCCTTTAAATATGTATATATATATATATATATATATATATATATATATATATATATATATATATATATATATATATGCTGTCAAGTTGCACTTGCAATGCAAAATTAAAACTAGTATTGCTTGCCTATGCAAAAATTGCCAATACTATAAAACATGAGCATTAATAAAATAATTATGCTTTCTTTAGCAAACACCATTAAACATTTCAAAAGTGAAGATGTTGTGAAATTAATTTCATTTATTGAAAGGTTAACATTACTTAAAACCTCACAGGACACTTCAAATAAATAAGGCTTTGTTCAGACTGCCACTAAAAATCAGATATTTTGCATATCCAGATTGTATCCAGATGATTTTTTGATAGCCTGGACTCCAAAAAAAAACACATGTAATCAGATTTTTCTGAATCTGATTCAAACCACATCAGGGGGGTGTTTTCAAATGCAATTGAAATCCGATTTTTTCAGATGCGTCTCAGTCCGGACGCTCTTGCTGCTCAATTCGGATTTCAAATGGTCTTTTGTGTCACGCTTAACGTGACTCACAACAATGACGTCAAAAATCAGTGACTGCAGCATGGAACATCACAATATTTACCAGTCTCCTCCATCGCTGAGTGTTTCTTGTGCGACGGAGGAGTTCTGTACCATGACTGGACAGGGCACTTATTTGTAGGGCGAGATGATGCACCTCCCGCATCTGTTTTGAAAGCATCGTCACGTGGGTACTCCTATGTCGTTACCAAAGCAACCCATACAGATAGTTTGGTTACGTCTGAATGCGCAAATCTGATTTGATCACTTGCAATTAATAGTGCGGACAGTCTACCTGAAAAGATCTGATTTGAGAAAAAATCTGATTTGCCTGCAGTCTGAACATAGCCTAAGTTAGGTCAAATGGGTTCAGCTGACGTCAGGAGCTACTCTACAATACGTGTCTTTTTATCACCTTTCGGTGTCGTGCACACACATACAAACTTACTCTCTCTCTCTCTCCCTCTGTGTGTCTTTGCACATGCAACACACACACAACCCTCACCACTAACACACGTATACACACACACACACACACACACACACACACACACACATGCCGAGAGAGAGCGCCTGCAGCAGTGTGTGGAGTAGACACTTCTTCCTCTCACTGGAGCTCATGTGCACAGAGTGTGAGTAATCTGCCATGATGCACTCCCGAGAGGCAGTGAGTGTCCTTTGCATTCAGACACTGCAACTCAAGTCTTTACATCAACCAACACCCCCGCCCCCCCCACCCCCATCAGAAACAGTTTCACACCACAAAACCTCTAGTTTATAATGACTGCACACTATAAACACATTGCAGTGCAAAGTGGTGCGTAATTGAATTATGTGTCAGACAGAGAACATACCTTTAGTTCAACACACTCTCTTAATGACACGTTCCTACAGTGACATTTTGCATATTTCACCAAAATGTTCTCCTTGGTTCGTTGCCTGCATCACTAAAACATTATGATGCTGTATTCAGTTCATTTCATAGGATGTCAATGCAAGGCTACATTTTAAAATGAAATGAAAGTATAAATCATAACACTTAAACTTGACACATTTTAACATATAACAAATGTGACTGAATATCTTAGCAAACTTGTCATGCAAACTTATCCATAACATCATAAAATCTGTCCATAACTGATTATTGGGGGTGTGACTTGTCCCCCTCAAAGTATATTGTGGTTACGACCCAGTATGTGTTACACGTTTGGCTGCAGTTTCCCAGTGAAATGTCCAGCGAGGGGCGCTAAAAGCAAGTAAAATGTTGTTGTTATCAGACAAGGTTTGTAAGGTGAAACGTACCTCCCTATCCTAAAACGTATTTATAGTGTCTTAAAAAAACAATTGACATGAAATGCAGATTTACTGAAGCAACCACATCATTTTGTGTCGCTCCTATGGCACTTTTGCTTCACTTTCACTTTCTTTCTAGAGTCCTTGGCTGAATTTGAGGTTCAGCCTCCTAGTCCAACGCAGTCCAACGCAGGTGAGCTAAAGCGGAAGTTAATCACATTGGAATAATTGTGTATATCTAGGTGGATCTTTAATACAAGCTTTAAAATGTATAATTTGTCTAATGACATTATAGTTAAATGTGTTTGATATCATAACATAGCAGTGTGAGAGTATTAGAGTGAAATAGTCTGTGATTTGTGTGAAAGTGAATAAAACGCACAGTTGTTGTAGCAGCTCTAGTGATAATTTCACCAGAAAACTGCAGTGATCATAGAAAGAGGCACATAAAACTCAGTTTAGTAACATAAAACTTTCATTCTATGAAACTAGGTTGTTTAAACCCATTTGGTCAATATGCCCCATAGACTCACTTTGAAACAACGTAACATGCACTAAAGACGTAACAAAGCTTATTACACATTCTGGCTGCTGCATTAGGCCTCAATCATAGTCACATGCACGTTTTTCAAACAGTGATGTTTATTAAATGAGTCGCCGGATGGGACCCATCAGCTTCAATTTAAGCACCGAAGTCTCTAAGCAAATCTATCAGCCGTGATTGGCGAGAGAAAGCAATCAGAGGGGTGGCCAGAAGCCAAAAGTTCAAACTCTCATGAACTTAACTGCTTGGCAGGATCATTTTTTCCTGTCCCTCTTGTGCCCCCCACCCCCTCCCAAAGAGGAAATGAGTGTCATCCACCAGAGATCTAGCTCTCATGCCTGTGATTTATCTTCTCTTCTCTTCTCTGATCTGACACATTACAGAAGTAAAATGAATTGTGAATGCTGTTTCACGTTGACTGGAGTGCTTTTGAAACATATGTTGTGTGTGTGCATGTCTGAAAGAGTCAGACAGTAGAAGTGTTTGTTTGTGACACGTCCCTCATGCTCAACTGCTGATGATAATTAAAACGGGTCTCATATACTCCCTGTTCTGTGGAATTATGAAATGTGATTGGCTGTTAATGGTCAATAGCTCTGTGATTATAGATCTAATCAGATGCATATGCACCTAATAACCATCAACTGCATTCATGCTGACCTTTGATTTACAATGTACTAGTGTTTATTTACTGTCAAGGATATTTGCTTGCACATTTGTTGATCATTTTTAAACTCCCAGATGAATTCTGCTAAACATTGCCTTGAAATATGCTGTTATAGAAAAGTCATGGTTCAGTCCTGCCAGCATTTCACTTGGGCAACAGCAACTGTGTCTGAAAACAATTGTTGTAAAACTGTTTCTAACACTTGTTAAACCAGAATCAAAGTGAGCATTATGACAATTCTACTTGCACTCTTGTACTCAACCTATTTCAGAGACACTGGGGCGAAGATGCTCTCAATGCTCTCACATGCTTAGTGAACATATTACTTTACACTGTAATTGTTTTGTTACACCATACGACTCTAGTAGTTTAATATATGTCTTCTAAGCGATGCAAGAACTTGGAGTGAGAAACAGAGTGAGAATCGATATTTCAATCCTTTTTTTTTACAATAAATCTCAGATTTATTGTAAAAAGGCCTTAAATATTGGTCTGTTTCTCACCCACACCTATTATATCACTTCTGAAAACATAGATTTAACCACTGGAGACTTATGGATTACTTTCATGTGGCTTTTATGTGATTTATGGAGCTTCAAAGTTCTGACCACCATTCACTTGCATTGTATGGACCTACAGAGCTGAAAAATACTTCTAAAAATCTTCGTTTGTGTTCAGCAGAAGAAAGAAAGTCATACACATCTAAGATGAAATGAGGGTGAGTAAATGATGAGAGGATTTGCATTATTGAGTGAACTATTCTTTATTAATTTCTACATACAGTATACTTGTAATTTTTTCTTTACATTGAAAGTTGTATATGTTCCATGCAGGCCTAAATATTACTTCAAATGAATTAATATTAGTTATATTAAAATAGAAGAACTTTATTTAAATGTAGAAATTAGCCAAAATCATAATGCAGGCATTCAGCATATAAACTGACAGTTCTGGAAACATCTGGAATCACGCAGTTACTGTAATCATGATAAGTATTTTAATAAACTTACACTCCTAGTTTCTGAAGTTTCTGAATACTGTCTTATACAAAGCTCTAAAATATACCTAATACTTTCACTAAAGACAAAAATAACTTTATTATAAACTGTTACTGACTTTTTATCTACTGCCATTGAAATATTATCTATTACCTGTAATATATGTCTGTCTGTCTCACACCCATCTGTTATATTTACAGACACCAGACACTAAAATGCTTTGAACCTCTGACCTCTGAACTCCACTTGAACCTCCAGTTTTAAAGAAAAAACAAAGCAGAGAAGTTCAAATTGTATGTTTACTTGAGCAAGTGTCTGTGGTTGCAATAAATTGGGCTAATCTGCCTGTATGACATGTTCACAGAGTGAAATGTGTCCTACTGCTCTAGACCTAATGTACTTAAACAATGGTATCTTATACCAGTTCCAGGCTGGAATGTGCTCCCTGGAGCAGCAACACATGGTGCATTAAGACTGAAGAATGACTCATTTAACTATACTCTTACTATGTGAATTAAATTTGCCCAAAAACAACCCCACTCATTGCAGCAATTGATTGGAGAAATGCGTGGGAATCATGGTCCAAGTGTTTCACATAGATTTTTTAAAGCAGGGACCTGAATCGTGCATCATAAGCAAATAAAACTTAATAGCTAGTGTGTTGTGCCAGTACAACATTTTATTCACTAAGAGGGGACAATTCTCAGCTTTAGGCATTTTTGGAAGCTATCTTACAATTAAATACATGAATTATCCATACAAAACAAACATGCTTTACAAGCCAATAGGGGACTTTGATTTTCTTGGTTCTACATCTTTTACTGGTCCTGGAGAAACATTCCTATTAAACAAATATAGTCCTAACCATATTCCTTTTCCTTTTCCTAACCCTATAACCTTTACCCTAACCCTAAAATTAAAGGGCCGATAGGTTGACAAGTTTGTTGCTCAAGTCCTAACCCAAACCTAACTTGAAACCTAAAATAGGTAAAACTTTACAACAATGTACCCTTTGATGAGGGTTTACAAAGGGGTTCATTGAAGACTAATAAGTCATTTACAAATGCATTATATATCAGTTACATGCAGTTATAGCAACATACATAAAAAGGGCAACTTTCAGCCAATACTTGTCAAATAGTGAGCATTTTATCTTACATGTTATAAATGCTTAATTCTTTTCATACTTTTATTAATTAAAAACATAAGATGCCCTAATTCATGATTTCTGTCACTAGTATAGTGAGATTAAAAGGAGGGATTATGTAATTTTACTACAGTCCACATTTTTTTTATATTAATTACTGTTATGCAGTGTTTCCCAACCACTGTGCTGCGTGTGAAAACATCACAAAATAAATAAAAAAAAATTCCAGAATGTAGGCTGCAGATTTTTTTATCATCTGAAAGGTCCTGCAATTTATATTCCGAAGCGATTTAGATACATAACTTATATGTAACTAATGTCGGCTGGTCAAACACATGCACCGAAACAGATGAAAAACATGGAGAAGGTGTAGAGATGGTAGAAGCATTTTAAAGTTGCCAATTCAGAATATTTAGCCTTTACAATGTATTTTATGCAACCATTTTAAATATTTTGTCCATTATAACATTATTGTTCTAAAAAAACTGTAGTCTGCTGTCAAACGCATCTCCTCCATAAAATGATGCTTCATCAAAATACATTAATTCAGTGAACCGAACATTTAATTTATTGCAAAGAGCGTTGAAAATATTAGAAATATCCACAGTCACTAACGTTAATGAATGAATAGAATACAACAGGTGTACTTTTTTACTCACAGACTAAAAGCGGTTTATTTTTGTACAGCATAGAGTTACATATCAGTTTCATGCACAGACCTTAGCAGGGACAGGGGCTGAAGGAAATGGAGAGAGTGGGAAGAGAGTGGGGTCTGGGTAGCTCAGTAGTAAAAGATGCTGGCTACTACCCATGGGGTTCACTAGTTGAAATCCCAGGGCGTGCTGAGTGACTCCAGCCAGGTTTCAGTTGCTAGGGAGGGTAGAGTCACATGGGGTAACCTTCTCGCGATCGCTTTAATGTGGTTTGTTCTCGGTGGGGCGAGTGGTGAGTTGGCGTGAAGCCTCCACACGCGCTATGTCTCTGTGGCAACGTGCTCAACAAGCAATGTGATAAGATGAGAGGGTTGACGTGGCTTGGAGAGCCACTACACAACCACGAGGACTTAAAAGCGCATTGGGCATTCCAAATTGGGGGGAAAAGTGGGAAAAAAAGAGAGAGTGGGAAGAGAAATCGGTCCGCGACTTGAAATGGAAACCGTTTTGCTGCCCGCTTCAGCCTGTCAGCCTGATTGTGCTTTAGCATGCACTCTTAAAGGCATCTCCGCTTAAATCTCCCCTCGACCAAAAGGGTACCTTTAGATTTATGAAGGGCACCTTTAGATTTGTGTTCTTGCGCTCCTGTAGCCCCCTTCTGTGTATGTCAGTGTCACAGATGTTATGAACAGATGCTCAATGGGATTGAGATTCGGGCTCTTCGCTGGCCATGGCAGAACACTGACATTCCAGTCTTGCAGGAAATCATGCACAGAACGAGCAGTATGGCTGGTGGAATTGTCATGCTGGAGGGTCATATCAGAATGAACCTGCAGGAAGATTACCACACAAGGGAGGAGGATGTCTTCCCTGTTCCGCACAGCATTGAATTTGCCTGCAAAGCTCAGTCCGATGATGCTTTGTGACACACTGCCCCAGGCCATGATGGACCTTCCACCTCCAAATCGTTCCCGCTCCAGAGTACAGGCATTGGTGTAACGCTCATTCCTTCGACGATAAACATGAGTCCAACCATCACCCCTGGTGAGACAAACCCGTGACTCATCAGTGAAGAGCAATTTTTGCACATGTCTGGTAAGGACCTGCCTTACAACAGGCCTACAAGCCCTCAGTCCAACCTCTCTCAACCTGTTGCTTTTGCAAGAATTAATTTGCAAGAACAAATCTATAAGAATAAGAATTAGAATGAGCTTTATTGCCAAGTGTTCTCACATACACACAGAACATTACAGTGAGATTACAGTTTTTTTTTTGGTGATAGGAGAAATACGTTCACACAGAACATTACAGTGAGACACAGAATATAAAACAAAGTAGGAGTATAAATAGACATACAAATAATAGGACATATAAATGGATGGCATATGTACAATTGGTAATGTATGTGCTGTGCAAGGTAGGGGTATGTACAGTTATTGAATAAAATATATTAATTTACATATGTACATGAGATATGTATTTACATTATTGCACTATGGGGGTGTTCTGAGGCAGTTTAACTGTTCATGAGGAAAATGGCCTGAGGGTAAAAACTTTTCTTGTGCCTGGATGTCCAGAGCTCAGTCAACAGTTCAAAGATGGAGTGGGCAGGGTGTGTGGGGTCCAGAGTGATTCTACCTACATGTTTCCTCACACTGAGGATGTATATATAGATCTTGGAGAATTGGTAGGGAGGCACCAATAATCCTCTCATCAATCCGTTGTAGTTTAATTCTCTCTGATTTGGTGGCTGAACCAAACCAGACAGTTATAGGTGTACACAGGACAGACTCATTGACAGCCGTGTAGAACTGTGTCAGCAACTCCTGTGGTACGTTTAACTTCCTCAGCTGGTGGAGGAAGTACAACCTCTGCTGAGTCTTCTTTACAATGGAGACTATTTGGGTGTCCAACTTCAGGTCCTGAGAGATGGTAGAGCCCAGGGACCTGAATGACTCAAGGGGGGAGTGCGGGTGGATTTCTCCATAAGTCCACTATCATCTCCACCTTGTTGAGCGTATTCAGCTCAAGGTTGTTGTGACCGCACCGGACAGGCCTGATGGTGGAGCATTTGAAGCAGTAGGTAACTTCACACTGCTCCAGTGATCTATTGAAGATCTGTGTGAAGATGGGGGCCAGTTGGTCAGCGCAGACTTTCAGACAGGCAGGTGAAACACCTTCTGGGCCAGAAGCTTTCCTAGTCTTTTGTTTCCGAAAGACCCGGCACACATCCTCCTCACAGATCATAAGTGCAGATTGAGTAGCAGGAGGGGGTTTCTAGGAGGTGTTGTGTGTGTGTGTGAAGTAAAGTGAAGATCAGAGTGGTGGAGGGGTGTGAGACTGGGCTTTTCGACCAGCAGTAAAATGCATTCAGTTCATCAGCCATTAGTTGACTCTCTACAGAGCGAGGGGGAGGTTTATTTTATTTGATACTTTCTTTTCAGAATAGCTTCTTTTAACCACTCTGAATTCCTTAGTAAGTGTGTTCTTGGCCTGGTTGTACAATGTTTTATCCCCACCTCTGTAATCATCCTCTTTGGCATTACGAAGCTGTCTGAGTTTTCCTGTAAACCATGATTTATCATTATTGAATGATAAAAATTGAATGGTAGGGATGCACATATCCTCGCAGAAACTGATATATGATGTCACAGTAACTGTGAGCTCATCCAGGTATGTGTCTGCAGCCTAAAAAACACTCCAATCAGTGCAGTCAAAGCAGGCTTGTAGTTCCAGCTCTGCTTCATTGGTCCATCTCTGTACAATACTTATACAGGCTTAGATGATTTTAGTTTCTGCTTGTTGGTTGGGAGAAGATGAACCAGAAAGTGATCAGAGAGTCCTAAAGCTGCACATGGAACAGAGTGATATATATCTTTTACAGTGTTCCATTATATTTAATTCTCTGATGTGTTGTGTGGTTTGTATTTTGGCAGTTCATGGGTGAGCTTAGCTTTATTAAAATTTCCCAGAATAATGATAAGTGAGTCTGGGTGTTGTTGCTCTGTGTCTGTGACGTGATCAGCCAGCTGTTGCAATGCTGCGTTCACACATGCTTGTGATGGGATATAAACACTCACCAGAATAAACGAGGAGCACCTTTAAATTAGGACAGCACATCTTCTTCAACGCTGTTACATCTGTACACCAACTGGAAAATATGAAATGTTTTGGTTTTTCATTACCCAATTAACACTCTTGTCACCTGTGATCTCATTATACAGCGTACCTATGTTTCTTGCATTTTTTGCATAGCTGAATTTCAAATATTATGAGTAAACATGCTGCTAAGACAGACAAAAAACATGGGAAAGTTCTATTGATAATACTATTATATAATAATATATAATAATACTATTGATGATGGGTATGTGGGATAGTGGGATATTGGTGTGCCCTGGGATTTTATTAATAGCAAAAAGCGTGCGTGTCACTTTCCTTTTTATGTTAATGTCAAAAGAATGGTTTTACCTAATCCTAGTTACCTAAAGTCCTCTGCAAAAACACGTTTCAGTTCTTCATGCTCATTCCCAGCCTATATCATGTAATAAAAACTGACGACCATTAAAAATACTGAATTTTAATATATATAGGTCTCTAATGTTGGTAAATCCTCAATAAGCTCTTCACAGGTGTCCACTTTACATTAAGGTGCATTTTTTAGGTTACTAATGTTGAATAAATATTATTAAGCATTTATAACATGTTAGGTAAAATATTAGCAATATTGGTAACACTTTACAATACAGGTGCATTAATAAGCATTAATTCATACTTAACTAATATACAGATAATATTGAGTTAATGTATGACTCAAGATTAATTAATCCACTATGACACATTTAATTAATAGCAATTCATATATGACCTAATATATTAATCAGACAGACTCTTTATTAGTTGCTGATGTGGCAATCATTAATGAATGGCATAGTTAATCATGACTCAAACTTTAATTCAAAATGATCTCTGCATTAGTTAAGCATTAATTAATACCTGTATTGTAAAGTGTTACCAATATTGCTAACTATTCGGCAGGTATTGCTTGAAAGTCATATGTATGTTGTTATAATCGCATATCAATGATTTATATTGCAAGTATAAATTAATTATTAGACATTAATGAACTGCCTTTATAAACCCTTAACAAAGTGAATGTTAAGGCAAAGTGTTATCCTAATCTGATATTACAGAGGATAAAACAAGAACAAGATGCAGGAACATGTCCTATTTCCTGAGCAAAATCAGAATAAGCATACAGACAGGGATAATGGGCACAATAAACCAAAACACTGTGATCAGGACCCCAACATGAAATGCTTATTACACGGCTACTACCAAATAAATAAATAAGTGGTCATAAAATATCGATTTGAGTTGAAACTCTTTCATTATATGAGAAGAAAGAGACAGCAAAGCTAGACATGAAGAGGCATCAAAAGTAGCACAGCTACGAGGGAAATTGGTTGCCTGGGACAATGTTCAGTTATACAATGCAGAGTTTAGTTTTATTATACAAAGTTTTTGATTACAAAATGCTGGGATTGACCAATCGGAATCGAGTATTCGAGAGAGCCATATACAGTAATTTAAAACTACAATCAATCATGCACACACAGGGTTGTGAAGAAAGTGTGTGTGTATGTATTATAGAATGAAGAGTCCATTCACTTTATATGCACATTGTATCCAGTAAGCCTAAAGATACCCCCTGTGACACAGTCTGTATTATTGTGACCTGTAGTCAATGTGTTAAGCTGAGAATGTTTGGCACATTGTAGGCCTAATATAAACAGACATTCGTTTCCAGGTCATTGTAAGGTCAAAGTGCAGTCCTCGTTCACAAACGAAATCTGATAGTCTGTTGTATATATCAACACAGAACAGCTGTAGAGACACATATATCAATATCAGAGTGTGTATGTATGTTTAACTAATACATATGTGTGTGTGTGTGCGCTAAGGCATAATCAAATGCTGATGAACTGAATGCTTGAAGATTTCCCTGGTACACATGGATGGCCTCAGAACACCATGTCATGCCAAAGCTTTTATTTTTCTGGTCACAAAAATGGGCTGTTGCTTGTTTGTTGACCTATCTGCATGTTCTATGTCCTCCTGCTGGGCCATTTGTTTGTATGTTCCTGCATACACCAACTTTTCTATTGTTTAAAGCTCATCCACCCCACGGATTGCAGATAGCACTATAGAAAGTGAGTTTGAGGATATATTCTATAGGAGGGACACAGTTCTATAGGAGCCAGATCTCATGTCTGGACGAAACATTACAAGTGCAGAAAAGCAAGGAGAAAGGCCCAGGGAGCCATTAAACACATATTTTCCTCTGCATTTCTAAAATCTTCACTCTTTCCTGTCTATCCTGCACTGAAAAGAATGACGAGTAAGATTTACTGAAGTTTTTGCACTTTTCTAAGTACATTTTCATGGTATAAAATTAAGTTAAATCTTAATTTCAAGACATAACATTGATTGAAGTGTGAGAGTAAATTTAACTTAAACATTTCAATAACTTACAAATATTATGTACATGGTATTTAAATAAGCTATAGTATTTAAAATTAAAATGAAAATTTTACCAGAACAATCCAAATTTAAACTATTATTATTAACATATTAGATTATGTACCTCATGATATATGAAAGCTTTCCACAAGAAAGCTCAATGCATACTATAGACTATTATACAACATCACCTTGCATTACTTGCAATGCGATCACAATATGAAGGTGCATACCCAGACCTGAACAATTTTAACAGATTATTTTCTGACCATGAACAAATAATTTTGAGTAGAAAATGAACTTCAGGCTTACCAAAACAAGACGATACCAAATGTAACAGAAAACAACAATACAAATTTTGTAAACACTGAAACCATGTAAGCTCATTAATAATTAAGCATGATGTGTGCTGGGAACACCAGCTTCGAATAGTTATGTAAAGTATATAGCTGAAATTTACTCAGTGAATAAATATAACAAGGTTTTCTACTTCAGGATTGCTACACGATGATTAACAACATATGTAGTATTTACTTATTATATTGAAGTTCATGCTTAATATAACTTATTTAATGTAGAAAGTACTTTTCTGCTATATTTACTTCACAACAAAAAACATTTTTCCCAGTGTATAGGTGAACTGCGAAAACAAGAATTATCTGAGCTCTTCTATAAAACTGAATAAAGTCAAGTCAAATCAAGTGGTTTTTATTGTCGTTTCAACCATATACAGTTAGTACAGTACACAGCGAAACGAGACAAGGTTCCTCCAGGACCATGGTGCTACATAAAACAACATAGGACAAACCCAGAACCACACGAGACCACACAGACTAAATAACATACCTTTGTAAAGTGCATGTGCAAACGTGTGCAAAAAGTATGGGACAGTACAAAAAATTACTAACAGTGAACAGAACAATAGACATAGTACGGGACAGTGCAGCGCGTGCACACAGTCTGGCCGTGAGGGCCTGAATGCCAGACGGCAGGAGGGTGAAAAGTTTGTGTGAGGGGTGTGTGGGGTCATCCACAATGCTGGTTGCTTTGCGGATGCAGTGTTTTTTGTAAATGTCTTTGATGGAGGGAAGAGAGCCCCTGATGATCTTCTCAGCTGTCCTCACTATCCTCTGCAGGGCTTTGCGTTCCGAAACGGTGCAGGTCCCAAACCAGGCAGTGATTCAGCTGCTCAGGATGCTCGAAATAGTCCCTCTATAAAATGTAGTGAGGATGGGGGGTGGGAGATGTGCTTTCCTCTGCCTTTGAAGAAAGTAGAGACGCTGCTGGGCTTTCCTGGTAATAGAGCTGGTGTTGAAGGACCAGGTGAGGTTCTCCGCCAGGTGAACACCAAGGAATTTGGTGCTCTTGATGATCTCCACAGAGGAGCCGTCGATGTTCAGCGGAGAGTGGTCACTCTGTACTCTCCTAAAGTCAACAACCATCTCTTTTGTTTTGTCGACATTCAGAGACAAGTTATTGGCTCTACACCAGTCCGTTAGCCGCTGCACCTCCTCTCTGTATTCTGACTTGTCGTTCTTGCTGAGGAGACCCACCACGGTCGTGTCATCTGCGAACTTGATGATGTGATTCGAGGTGTGCATTGCTGCACAGTCGTGAGTAAGCATAGTGAACAGCAGTAGACTGAGCACACAGCCCTAGGGGGCCCCAGTGCTCAGTGTGGTGGTGGAGATGATGTTCCCGATCCGGACTGACTGAGGTCTCCCAGTCAGGAAGTCCAGGATCCAGTTGCAGAGGGAGGTGTCCAGGCCCAGCAGGTTCAGCTTTCCAATCAGGTGCTGAGGAATGATTGTGTTGAATGCTGAGCTGAAGTCTATGAACAGCATTCGAAAGTATGAGTCCTTTTTATCTAGGTGGGTGAGGGCCAAATGGAGGGTGGTGGCGATGGCATTGTCTGTTGAACGGTTTGGACGATACGCAAACTGCAGTGGGTCTAGTGAGGGGGCAGCTGGGTCTTAATGTGCCTCATGATGAGCCTCTCGAAGCACTTCATGATGATGGGTGTGAGTGCGACGGGACGGTAGTCGTTGAGGCGGGACACTGAAGACTTCTTTGGCATAGGGACGATGGTGGTGGCCTTGAAGCAGGTTGGAACAATGTTGAAGATATCGGTAAGAACATCTGCCAGCTGGTCTGCACATTCTCTGAGCACTCTGCCAGAAATGTTGTCTGGTCTTGCCTTCCGTGGGTTGACTCTACGTAGAGTTTTCCTCACATCAGCCGTGGTAAGACAGAGCACCTGGTCGTTGGGAGGAGGGGTGTTCTTCCTCGCCACCACGTCGTTCTGCACTTCAAACCGAACATAGAAGTCGTTTAGCACATCTTGAAGGGAGGCATCTTTGTCCTGTAGTTGGTGATGGCCTGGATGCCATGCCATATGCACAGCATGTCACCGCTGTCCTGGAAGTGACTGTGGATTCTCTGGCCGTGTGCGCGCTTTGCCTCTCTTATGGCCCGGGACAGTTTGGCCCTCGCTGTTCTTAGGGCTGCCTTGTCACCTGCTCTGAAGGCGGAGTCTCTGATCCTCAGCAACACGTGCACCTCCGCAGCCATCCACGGCTTCTGGTTGGAGTATGTGGTGATGGTCTTGGAGAAAGTGACATCATCAATGCACTTGCTGATTTAGCTGGTCACTGATGCAGTGTTTTCCTCCAAGTTGGTAGAGTCGCCATATGTTGCAGCCTCCCTGAACATTTGCCAGTCAGTACAATCAAAACAGTCTTGAAGAGTAGAGATGGCTCCTGCTGGCCAGGTTTTCACCTGCTTCTGAAGTGGTTTTGTGCATCTGACGAGCGGTCTGTATGCTGGAATTAGCATAACAGAGATGTGGTCTGAGTAGTCGAGGTGGAGGCGGGGCTCCGCCCGGTACGCACCTGGGATGTTTGTGTAAACAAGATCAAGCACGTTCGTCCCTCTCGTTGCAAATTCTCTGTCGCTGAGCCACGCCTCCTTGAAAACAAAGATGCAGCAGTCTCTAAACTCTTGTTGCGTAGCCTGCTGGAGTCGGATGTACTCCAGTTTATTGTCCAGGGAGCAAACATTTGAGAGCAGGATAGACTGGAGAGCCGGCTGGCTAGGGTTTGTTTTTAGCCTAGCATGGACCCTCGCCCTCTTGCTGCGCTTCCGCTTCCTCGCACACTGCTTACGACGTCCTCTCCCCCGGCCACCGGCATCAGACGACGCCGAGGACTGGAGGCCTGGTCTCCGCAGCAAGCCGAGTTCACGTAGCGCCTTCTGTAGGTCATCATGCAGCTTGGTTGTTGCATGAATCCTATATTTGAGCAGTGTCTGGTGATGGTAAACACGAACACTGGTTACTCCGATGTCCTTGTGCCACAAAAGTTGCGTTATTTAACAAAAATAACACCATTTTGGATTCGGCATGGCCGCTGCGTGCTACCGTGCCGCCATCTTGGTCCTCTGCTAAAACTGCTGACATTGAACAAATTTACCAAACAGTAGTGTAGTCTAGAGCATATGCAAGCATATGCCATATGCTCACCTATTTTTTCTGAGGATTTTGCATTTGCTCACCTAAAATGAGTGTTGATAATGGACATATCAAAGGCAGCCAGATCAATGAGCTGGCATTTCAAAAATACTGAGGTGATGCAGCAGCACTCTTGAGTGTAATGTGGATTTTTTTTACTTTAAAAAGTATACAGAGATTCTCCCTTCAAGTACACAGGAGGCAAGACTCAGGAGCTCTGACCTGAAGGCATGAGCAAAATAGACAGTTTATCTAAGCTGAAAATCCCCAAATACTTAACGCCCTGTTTGGGCCACTGCAAGAATCCTGGCTAGAAAGCCATTACTGAAAAGTGTGCTGTCAGAGACAAAGCTTTGTACCCTGAGAACTTAGAAAAATAATTAATAATTCTGCAGAGGCAAGACATAGATCTAGTAGGGTCAGAGACAAATAATAAAAAATAATCTCTGTAAAGCAGAAGCTTATGCGTCACGCCTCCCACTGCTACCCCTGGAAAATCATTCCAATTTCTTATCGTGGCTTCTAATGGTTCCAGGGCAAGACAGAACAATAATGGGGAAAGAGGGCAACCCTGCCAGGTGCTCCATTTCAGAGTAAAATAATCTGAAATTAATACATTTGTTTGTACCGCTGCAACAGGGTGTCTATAAAGTAACTTAATCCAACAAATAAATGTTCTCCCTAACCCATACATGATTCTGTATAAACTTCTAACAAAAGTGGAGCCAATTCTGAAGCATAAGATCTAAAATATTCAGCGGCAAAACCATCTGGCCCTGGAACCTCGTCAAGCTCCTCCAAGGTTATCTCAGAATCAAGATAATTTTTTTACTCAGTCATCAATTTAGGGAGTTCTAATGTTTTTTTTCTAATATCTTCATCAGTAGACGAAGACGTGGAACTACAAATATCAAGATAGAACTCGAATTTGATTTGAAAGCAGTAGCCTTGACCGTCCAAGAGCCAGCGTCAGTAGCCTCGACCATCCAAGAGCCAGCGCCAGTAGCCTCGACCGTCCCAGAGCCAGCGCCAGTAGCCATGACCGTCCAAGAGCCAGTGCCGGTAGCCATGACCATCCAAGAGCCAGCGCCCCTCGAGCCTTCCACGGCTCTGCCTCTCGAGCCTCCCGAGCCTTCCAGGGCTCCGCCTCCCGAGCCTCCCAGGGCTCCGCCTCTCAAGTCTCTTGAGTCTTCCAGGGCTCCTCCTCCCGAGCCTCCCAGGGCGCCACCTCTCAAGTCTCTTGAGTCTTCCAGGGCTCCTCCTCCCGAGCCTCCCAGGGCTCCGCCTCTCAAGTCGAGTGGTGGAGTGGTGGTGGCGTAGTGGCTAAAGCACTGGGCTGTTAATCAGAAGGTCACAGGTTCTAACCCCACAGCCACCACCATTGTGTCCTTGAGCAAGGCACTTAACTCCAGGTTGCTCCGGGGGGATTGTCCCTGTAATAACTGCACTGTAAGTCGCTTTGGATAAAAGCGTCTGCCAAATGCATAAATGTAAATGTAAATGTAAAGTCTCTCGAGTATTCCAGGGCTCCTCCTCCCGAGCCTCCCAGGGCTCCACCTCTCAAGTCTCTTGAGCCTCCCAGGGCTCCTCTCGAGCCACTGGGAGCCTATTTTGTTTTTTTGGGTTTGTTTTCTGGATCGTCTGGAATCCAATCCTTTTGAGGGGGGATTATGTCACGATTTCCTTGTTGTCTGCCCCGTGTTTTCCATGTCACCATCACGATCGTTCCCGGTCCTTCACACTCTATCACGATTCCTTGGTTGTCTGTCCCGTGTTTTCCATGTCACCGTCACGATTGTTTCCGGTCCTCTACACTCTGTCATTGTTCGCACCTGAATGTCGTTTGTTATCTTCCTGTGTTGTTGTATATAACCCTGTTTGTTTCTCCATTCCCCTGTCTGTCTTTGATGTATGTGGATGCCTGTTTTCCGTGTTTTCCATCGTTGTTTTCCCCGCCTGTTAACTCTTTGTATGCCTTCCGTGTTTTTGTTTTACTTTTTCCCATTGTGGATGTTTCCTTTGTTCGTGTTTTTTCGTGTTGCCCTTTTATTTCAATAAAGTCCCGCTGCACTTAGATCCTCGCCCCTCGTCTGCCTTCCTGCTCACCCACACTCATAACACCAGCAGCTTGCAACATCCCTTCAAGATCTATAAAAAAGCCCTGATCATCAGCGTTAGGTGCGTAAATATTAGCCAAAATCAGACTTTGCCCCTGAATTTCTCCTAAAACAACAATGACTCTTCCTAATTTATCTTTATTATGTTTCAGACATTTGAATTGTAGATATTTAATTATCAGTATAATGACTCCCCTACTCTTAATTGAGACAGCACTAAAGAAAAATGTCCACCTCATATCTTACCTAATTGTTCAGCTTCCTTTGAGGAAAGATGTGTTTCTTGAAGAAACACTATATGATATTTCTTACGCTTAAGAAAATAAATAATCTTCCTTCTTTTTATGGGGTGTCCCAACCCATTCACATTCCAAGTGGAGAGAGATAAAACATTTTGTGTCAAAAACAAGATTATATAGACCACATTCCCCATTAGTGCAACAATCAAACCCCGAACTTCCTCCCGAACAAAACAAACAGAAAAAAGAAAACGTGCGCATGACAGTGCCAACTGGCGTCAATCCCTCTAAACTCAAAAGGTCCATGCACAGCCCCCACGACAACTTTGACATGAGTCTGGTGCTTGTGCACATATCTTATGAGACAAAATTACATGATGAAAATACTTTGTAAAACAGACCCCAGTCAACAGGCAGAATAAACTCAAAGAACATGTAGATTCATTCACAGAACTCTCTCGAAGGTGAGTTTCTCCACAAAACAAATTCCAGCTGATATTAAGCTGTTCAGTTTCCTCGGACAGACAAACAAGTGTTCAGTGAGCCGGCTGTTCTGAGTGCAGCAGATGATGAAATTATTCTAATGTCCATTAAAATTATTCCACAAAAAACAAACTCCAGCCAACAGGAGGCATAAGCACAGAGATCAAACAGATTTATCCACAACTGTCCACAACAGCAGTGTAAATCCACAAAATCAGCTCCAGCCGCTAGGCGGAACCAGCACGAAAAGAAACAAAACAGACATCCCGGTTCCTCGTATGATCAAGTGCCAAACTCACACAGAAGCCGCGGCAAAAAAAAAAAACCACCATGACTTGCGGTCATCCATAGTGTCCATTTTAAATCTGGCCGGGAACTTCAGTGTAAAAACGATCTTCCGTCAATACAAACCTTTCTTGAAGGAAGTGTCATTCCACAAAACAAACTCCAGTCGCTAGGCGGAGCCAACGCAAAAAGAAACAAAAATGGCGCCCAGCTTCCTCAGACAATCAAGTCTCTCAACAGCGAGTCAGTCAACTTATATAAGAAACATTAAATCGCTTACTCACTCCAATGTATTTATGAAGGAGACTGCCAGTTTGGGACAGGTAAATTATTTGCTGCATTCCCTGGTGTTTATTCTCAGTTTGGCCAGAAACATCAGTGCAAAAGCGATCTTGCATTCCTTGATCAGATCGCATTTCTCTCTTGTCGAATTCGCAAAGTCCGGGAACAAGAAAATATTGTGATTCTTCCAAGAAAGCTTTCCTTTGCTCCTCGCCTGGTGCAACACAAGATATTTATCTCAGAAATTTGGCCAGAATTGATCGGGGCCTGTTTCCCTCAGCCAATCTACAAACTGGGACTCTGTGAGCTCGCTCAATTTCCAGTTTATGGCCTGTTATGTCTCATTTAGAGGAAGAGCTTGTCAAGGAATTAAACCATATCTCTGCCTTCTTCATGCTCAGGAATTCCAACAATCCGTATGTTAATCCTTCGGCTCATATTTTGGAGATATTCCAGTTTTTCCAAAATGTGTTCCAAGTCTATTTTGGACGCGAGTGGTTAGCGGATAATTCCCTTTCCGATGACTCCAGATAATTGATCCTTTTCTCAACATCTGCCACTTTGTGACCAAACGACGTATTACAGCGAGATACTCCAAGTCAGCAACAACCTTCGTCAGCATTACCGAGATGTTGGACAGTTGACGCTGAATTTCTTCTCCCGACGTGCGTTCCAAATCGAGACCCCGGCTCCCAGGGCCACCAGAGGCCTCAGATTGAACAAATAAGTGTCTTTTAATGTCTCCAGAGTCTGAGAATTTGTACTTCTTTGCCAGGTTTATCTCAAATAGCAAGTATGTGACTGGGTGTATCAAATCTCACCAGATTATAACATGAAAATAATAAAAAAACTAGCAAAGTGCTCAGAGCTCGTGGATCACACGTCTGCTTCTCGCATGGCGTCACGTGGCTCCCATATTTCCCATATTTATACAGTATATTTTAACACAAATTATGCTATTAAACTGATAATAAACTGAAAATATTGACTGAAGCCATGCTAGATTTTGAAGATGCTCTTCGCAGATGCTAGCCAAATTAACCGAGTTGTCCTATAATTATATCAAATATAATTATTGACATTGTAGTTTTTTCTCTTGTGATATATCAGATCGTTTCAATGTATATTTCTTAGTATGAAAACATTTGACATGGAAACAGAGAACAGAACACATTATGTCGAGAAATAAAACAATACTTAATAATTATGGATAGTTAATTTATAATAGCATGAATAATACTTACAATACTTAACACATGATTATGTATTACTTTATGTATTAGTTTAGTACTACATAAAATTATAAAGTGTTTCCCATGTTACTAGTAATAATTAATTATTACTAGTAACATAGTCAAATTAAACTGATATTTGTTTTAATGTGGTAAATGTATAATCTATTTCATACCATGGTTTTTAATAGTGTGCATAATTCTTTACTACCCTGACACTGCAGAAAAAACAAATATTTTATATATTATCATATAGAACTATAATTACTTAAGACCTTAACATTGTGCAACTCTGCATACACATGCATGGACATTGTATTTTGGCTTCCCTATATACAATGCATAATTCAAATGAATTTAAAATGACTGATCTCAGTTCAGGAGATTCTGGGCTGTCAGTAAAGGGTTAAACTTTTGAGACCAGTGCAGACAGACAGCACGCTGGATGTTAAGTCATTCACTAAATAGGGAGCAAGGGGACATCCTATAGCTCTCTATGCAGCTAAGTGCATTCAATCCAAACTTCCTATCAAAAGTTCAGTTTTAGGCTGTAGATGATGTTTAGACCAATCGACATGTTTGGCAGACATGGGACAATGGTGATCAGTACATAGATTCAGAATTTATCATGTATAATTTTTATTTTAACATGGTTGGCAATGATTGGCTGAAGCTGGCCATTACTTTGAAACAGAATTACTTATGTTAATTTCTGATGTAACGTATGTAACATCTCAAAAACACGAATAACCAACACTTTCCCAATGCATCGACAAGTACCAGAACTCACTGATTAATCAACCACTTCTCTAAAACTGCAGCAAAAGTTTAAATACATTATAAAGTGAGCATTGTTTGTACTTCCATACTCCAAGAGACTGTTTCTCCCAATGCATGTTCCTCCACATTGTTTCTCCATCCATCGCCCAGTCAGGCAGTGAATCAGCACTTCAGCTGTTTCTCTATAAAATGAAAACTCCACTCATCTGTGAGTGCTGCAGACAGACATGTTTGCGTTCGGAGATCTCTTGTATTATTGGGTCTTTTGGGGAGTATAATTAATCCCAGTCCCAATACAGACTCTGTCTAATACTGTTTCCTGTGTTCCTGTCTCGACTATGAAGTGGCTCACCCAAAATGCACGCACACATATGATTCAGCCGAGGTCAGCTTTATTATGGAAGCATTCGATGGGCTGAAGTGGGTACATTCCGGAACCCAAGGCCAGCTGTTTTGGTGCCCTGCTCGGCCTCCTAATTGGGCCTTATGTTTGAGTGTCCCCTGGTAGAGTGAATTAGAGGTCCTTGTGTTGTTGTACAGGAGCCAAAGACCTGTGTGAGCGTATGTGTGTGTGTTTATCTGGGCTTGCGATCTAATTATTGGACATAATTGCTTGAACCTGGCTTTGGTTACAGACAGGCACTTTTGTTAGATCTCTCTCTCCCTCTCTCTCTCTCTCTCTCTCTGTCAGTCTCTGCATCTTGCAGTCTCTAACATCCCATACTGCTGTGAAAGGAAGCATTTGTCTGATCTCTAGTGTAAGCATAGTTATAAAGTTGTAGAAAGGTCCCCATCTGAATTTCAGACCCAGCTCATAGACATCACAGTGTCTACCCTGCCTCCTGACAAGGAGCATTTGAAATGAACCATCTTTAATCTTTAACTAGTGTCTAAAAGGATAAGAATGAATGAATATTAGAAATAGACCCAAATGTATCAAAAGTAGTCCATACACCTCATGCATTATGTTCAAAGTCTTCTGAAGGCATACAATAGGTTTGGTGAGAAAGAACCTGAAATGTATTTCATTTTTCGGTGAAAATCTTGACATCGCTACACGTTCACGTGTGCATCGAGGTTCTGTCATAGCGCTCATGGACTACTTTTATGATCATTTTTGACCTTTTTTAAAGCTTTAAAGTGAGTCACTATCAACTGCCGTTGTATTGGAAAGACCAGTGTTGGGTTACATCCGATGACAAAGTAATTAGTTACTGTAATTAATTATTTTTAGCCCAAAAGTAGTGTAACATATTACATTTTAAATTCTTGTAATTAGATTACAGTTACTAAATTTTTTCTAAATATTTCCTAAATATTAATGTATGAATTATGTTCATATGTTCTTCTGTTTGTGTTTCAGTAACAACTGAACAACATGTGACAATAGAAGACAAGGAAATATAGACAATATTTTGAACTCGTTGACTAGGGTGTTATGCATGGCTGCCAGGGCATTACTGTGTGGTTGCTAAGGTGTTCTGTATGGTTTTCAGAGCATTGATATGCTGTTGTTAAGGTGTAGCACAAACTTTTCTGTACAAGTTGTGCACCAAAGTTTAATACTTAGACTTAGGAACTTTGAAAAAACTCCAACCTTATGTATGAGCAATAGTACAACTGATGCTTGCCCGAGCAGTCAACACTAATGATATAGATTTCTGTCTGTACTGTAGATCTGTCCTCAGTTTGTGTATTCTCTTTGTCTTTAACCAGTGATTTTAATGCTTTTCTTTTCATTTTATATATGTTCAATTACTGTGCCACATGTCTTTGAAGACTCTTGTGTGAATGAACATTGCGTGCTCCTCAAATTAAGCATGGTTTTTACAAGATCATGGAGATTTATGAGTACTCTGGCATGAGGTTTGTGGAAACACAGATGCATCTCTCTTTGTCTCCTCCTCTGGGGTGCATTTCCCAAAAGTATCGTTAGCGAACTATGGTCGCAAGTTTCATCGTTACCAGCATAGTTCAACGATTTTGCATTTCCCGAAACCGTAGTTCCAACGAACATTCGCAAACAACGTCACAAAGTTGTGTAGCTGGAACTACTGCTCTCAACCTGTGGTTAGAAGCATAGTTCCTTGTTAGTTTGTGGTGTTGACATCATTGATTTGGCAGAAGCTGGAGTGTGTCCTATTCAGACTTATCACCCCTATGCCCTATTGCTTTCAAAGACTTCACCATCCACTTTGAGAGATTTGAAAAGGTTCACGTTGTGGTGCTCTAAGTTATTTTTTTTATGGAAATTCAGTTTGAAACTATATCTTCCAGCTTGACTGTCACAATTGTTCTCCTTTCGAAGTGCCCTCCACATTATTTATGACATTTGGAACACAGGATTGGCTTCGTTCTCATGTAGAAAGGGTTATTTTATTAATTATGAGCAAATATCTTTGTTAAAACATTATCCAAAGATACATTTCACAGATGGCTACATATGTAAAGAAAAAACCATATGCATGTTAATGGTTCTCACTGATATAAAACATTTTCTGTACTGTACATACAATATATGCAACATAGCTGCAGTACTTTGAGTATAGTGTCTGAAAAGTGTTATGTATATGTAAAATTCATTCATTTACATATTTCAAAATATTAAGCTTTCATATACGTAAAACATAATTTCCCAAATCACAGTGTAATTTTATATAGCCAATATGCTCAAATAAATGAACAATAATTGTAACTGAATTCTGTTTGGGATAACATGTCTTTGTAAGTGGTTTTGTGTTCATTGTGAGGTGTTCACAGAAGTAGAATATAATATAATATTTACATTTACATTTATGCATTTGGCAGACGCTTTTATCCAAAGCGACTTACAGTGCACTTATTACAGGGACAATCCCCGCAACCTGGATTAAGTGTCTTGCTCAAGGACACAATGGTGGTGGTTGTGGGGATCGAACCAGCGACCTTCTGATTACCAGTTATGTGCTTTAGTCCACTACGCCACCACCACCCATTTTTTAATATGGAATATTCTCAATAGGCTATTTTATTTTTTTGCAGGGGAAAAAACATAGACCAAAGTAGGAAACTGCACAAAATGTTTATTAACACAAGTTATGTCAGTCAGATTAAATAATAGAAAATACAGTCACCAAACTGTATTTAAAAATGAAAAAAGTCACCAAACATTTTCTGAATTAAATGTCTCTGACTTCAGATCCTCCAGGATGCATTGTGCCTTGATGTGTGTTCAGTGGATCATCTTCATGTTGCGTGATCCGCAGCTGCTTTCGGGTCCTTGAATAACTTATAACATGTGAGTAAGGGCAGCAGGTGGACTTTCTGTTGCCCTCTTAGGGTAAGATGGCAGAGTGCATAGTATGCATGTAGGGAGCAGCGGTACTGTCAGTAGCAGCAGCATGTTCTTCATCATCATCAGCACCAGCATGACCCCCTCTTCCTCCTCAAGAAGTTGAATACATTTCCGTGACTGCAATGTTGTAACTGGATTTTGAGGAGTTTTGGGGAAAGACAGCGTGGTGGTCATAAGCTGTAACAGCAAAGGTGTTACTGCTTTCACAGCCTTGCTGAGCTAAGAACTGCACTGCTAGACTTAAGGCGTAGATTCTTCTTGTGACCCTCTGAAGGTGTGGTTTCATAACCTGCAGCAATTCAATGATCTTGGTCCTTGGAAACGAAATTTGTCCTTATGTACGTAGGCATTTATATACACTACTTGACTTTTGCGCTGCCTTCTGTGCTCAAGCTGTAGGATTCTTTGTAAAGCTGCCATTGTTGAGCATTTGATACACAAATATAGACTGTATTTATTAGGAGATTTAATAAACCTGCTACTGATTCGTGGGATGGGGGACTGAGGAATGGATAGAAACAATCATCTAAATTAACTAGCTAAATGTTTCATCAATGAATTCTTGTTTCAGTGTTTGAATTCAATGTTTCATCAATGAATTCTTAATAGGACACTGCTTAATTTGATTATCAATTTATTGTATTCATCTGTTAATGGGTTTTTGGTTTTAAAATGGGCTGCTTTCATGATGTGGCTTGGGGAAATGAGAAGTAAGGCCTCGCTTAAGAATTGTTTGATGATTTAAGTAAACGATGTGTTTTGGGTCATGTTTGGCTTATATTATCATGGCTATTATCTTGTGTGTTGAAAAAATCTTTACATGACCAGCTTTAGTTACTTGACTGTAGCAGTGTATGTGATGGTGGGTCATCACCACTGCAAAACAATACAGATTTGTATTTCATTCCATACATAGGATTCTTAATCACACTTACAGGTTATCATTTATTTATGAAATTATTCTGGTAGTTGATAAAGAAGTAATGACATTGCATTTCATTATTCACACAATAATTGCTTACATTTGATCTGGCATTCCAATAACACTGTGATATACCAAATCACAAGCATCACCTATTATGTGCTCATTTCTACATGTTAAACTGCTGGATGAATTCCCAGTGTATTAGAAAACTGAAAACACATGTTAAAAAAATACAGAGTGTTTTTGGTCATCACATGGAACATTATATTTTGTATTTCAATTCAGATTGGAAAGGGTTTTAACTTCTCTGTAACTGAAAAGCAACTTGAAATTTGTATATTTGTTGCCATGCAGCATCACACAACTTCACCAGAGCCCCATTTGACATACCCAGTCTGTATCTTTCACTCCATATATATTTAATTATATATCTTTCATTGTGTCAAGAATCAAAGTGGCGTTCTAATTGGGTTTTGAAGAGTGCGCATATGATTTGTGCTCTAGTGTGGTAAAGTGAGGTAAGCTCAATGCTGCAAGAGTTCACGTTGAAAACAAAGACATGCACCAGCAACAGAGGAAATGTGAAAATAAAGTGAAACAATGGAGAACAGAAAGAGTCTGACATCAGGCTCATTCTTTGTGTCATTGAGTCATGGCTGCACCAACTGGCGAATGCACTTCCTCTGACAGTCGTGGATTCCTGTGCTTGGCTTCAATCTGTGTTTGTTGTAGCCAAAACACTGGCAACATGAAGACTCTCTTTGTTTCAACAAACATGTACTGTATAAGTGCACCAACATTTACTGTTTAAACACACTGACTTTGTCATTGATAAAACCTTGTGACTCCACATAGGACACAAAAATCACAGATGAGATCTAAATGTTTTGAGATTCAATAAGAGATAGGTTAATGCTGCTGTTGTTTATGCAAGACAGCAACAAGATTAAATTGAGAAGAAATGGAAACTTTTGCTTACGTCTCATTGCGAGAAGATATGTGACCTCTTGGGAATTCAAAGGATGCATATTTCAAAGCTGTGTATTTTTATTGTTGCTGGAATGTTAGTGGATGGGACAGTATATTCTAACATTTTGAATCTAATATTATTTGTTATTTGTGATTTTTTATTTAATCCAGAAGCCCTCGTGCTTGAAATCATATCTTGGACCATTGCTATGTCCAAAATAATTTCACATGTTTAAAGCCTAGCGAGACCAGGACTATATACTACCTTCCCGTGCTATCGGAATCGTCGTAAATATGAGTTTCCTATATGGTAGTTGCACATGAACACCAGAGATAATTCTGATACCGGAGTTTCCGAGATGGGAGACATAAACTTTCAACATGGTGAAGGGGGTGCACAATTTCTCTAGTGAATGATATGTTTTATTATTCTTAATGCAGCTACATTGTTATCACTTGCTGTTTCAGTCATACACGTTTACATACAGTATACCAGTAACAATTTGATAAATATTGTACATTTTTAAACTGTGAAAACAGCATGTACAGTATTACATTACGTCAGCAAGCTACGGAATGAATATAAGAGTTCCCCAAGAAATATGCAGGACTAAACCTGTTGAACCTACATGTTCACATTCTGTCACTCACTCGACATTATGTCGATGTAGTGACACTAGGGGTCACTCTTGGGAGCCCAAAAACACCTTAAAATCTTTGAGAAAAGGCCAATAGGAATTGGCGTGTAGAATTTGCATGCCATTCCCCCGGATATACGGATATAAAAGGGAGCTGGAATGCAGAGTTGATTCAGAATTTTTCTTAGGAGCCGAGCGGTTGTGTATCAGCGAGCTGAATCCACTGCTGTTCCAATTAACCTCTAAAGTAGCGTTTGCTGTTGGATATAAGGCGCATTCCAGCAGCTTTCTCTCCATCTGCACGCTTAGTGCAGAGCAACGCACCTGGGTGCTTCGACAGTGCTAAAAGAGTGTATTTCTCCTCTAAAGAGTTATATTTCCTCTATTAGAGCAAACACGTTGACATTGAAAGTCTTTTTAAAGACGCCTTTTTGTCTCTGTGTAGTTCCTGGGTGCAGTCATTACCTCTCCGCCTCTGACAGCCACGATTGCTGCCTTAAGTGTCTGGGCAGTAATCACGTTGAGGAAGCATGACAATGTCAACGTTGTGGTTGTGGCTTTCCTTCTTCTGGAGAACAGCCACTTCAGCTGTTTCTACCTTCGGGTATGAGGCCACCCTGGTTGACGTTGAAGGTGATTCGAGGGCTTCTATGGGTACGGTTCCGCCGGGTAATCCCTGTGGATCACTCATTCCCCGGTATGCTCGTTTGCTCCCGTCCAGTTCTGGTATGAGACAGGCAGCTTGCCTAATGCCAGTCTAATGACTCTTTTGGAGCTCGCAGGTTGGATGAGATGTCGATCACTGCATCAGAGATCACCTTGGGGATGTCAGATGCCAAGGACTTGGCGCCTTCAGGTGTGCCAGCGGCCAACGCGGAGCTGACAACCAATGCTTGACCGGGCCACCACATGATGACTGGTTCTTCGGGTCAGCGCACCACTTGCAGCCACACCCCCCTCCAATCCCCTTGTTCCCAGAGGTGCATGATGAGCTGACGAGGTCATGGAAGGCACCATTCACTGCCCGAACCTGATACTTCAGCGAGCCCTCTCTCACTACACATTGATGACAGAGCAGCTGAGGGTTATGCCACAATTTCCCAGGTGGATAAGGCGATCGAAGCACACCTGGCGGAGTCACACGACACTCCCTTCTCGAGCCTGTAGGACTACCTCATCTCTGGCAACAAAAGACTACAGTGCTGCCAGTCAGGCCACTTCCGCCCTGCACGCATTGGCCCTCTACACAACATGAACTATGTGCTACAAGAACTGTGCGTGGCGACCAATCTCACCCTCCCTGCAACAAAGGTCACGGTGCGCACATTGCAGACGATGTCCACTCTCGTGGTCCAGGAGCGCCACCTGTGGCTAAAATTGTTTGAGATGAGGTACGCGGAACAACCACGTTTCCTCTTCTCAGCCATCTCCCAGCTTGGCCTTTTCGGTGACACAGTCAAGAACTTTGCCCAGCAGTTCTCTGGACAGTGGTCGAAGCACCTCCACCCAAGCCTGAACCAAGCTCAAGGTTGCGGCATAGAGCCCCCCACAGGAGAGCGACAACCCCGCCTATCGAACCTCCGCTAAGACCGCCAAAAGAGTTCCTAGGTGCCCCTGAGTCGGAAGACCTGAGGAAGGAGACTACATCACCATGGCGACCAGACACCAAGCGTACGCAGCCAGGGACTCCCCACCTTCTCCACCTTCAGGTGCACCGCTGCACAACATAAACCACACCCCCGGCCAGCTGGTGGCGCCAGTCTCGAGGAGGCCCAAGATGCTCTCCTCCTCAGTCACTGGCCTGCCTTACGTTGGGCGCGCAGAGCAAGGTAAGTGCTTTGAGAACTCCCTTAGCGCAGCCGCCTCGGATTGAAGCATCGCTCCCTGACGTGGCATTCCCTCCCGTCGCGCTGATTGGCCAGAACCATCCGACTCGGCTATGCGATTCAATTCACGGTCCACCCCGGTTCACGTTAGTGAAGGACAAGCATGCCGCCATCCTACGTGCAGAGATCACGGGCCTTCTGCAGAAGGGCTCGATAGAGCCTATCCCTCCAGCCATGGTGACGCAAGTATTTTACAGCCCTTACTTCATCATTCCGAAGAAGGGCGGCTGGGTTGGTTCATGGCAGTAGACCTGAAGGATGCGTACTTTCACGTCTCGATTTTACCTCGACACAGATCCTTACTACGGTTAGTGTTCGACGGTCATGTGTATCAGTACAAGGTCCTCCCCTTCGGCCTGTCCCTGTCCCCTCGCGTCTTCACGAAGGTCACAGAGGCAGCCCTTGCCCTGTTAAGGGAAGTGGGCATTTGCATACTCAATTACCTCAACAATTGGCTGATTATAGCGTACTCTCAAAAGTTACAGTGTGCACACAGGGACCTGGTGCTCACGCACCTCAGCAAACGCTTGCCCTGGTTCAGAGCATCTCTTTTCTCGGTATGGAGTTAGACTCAGTCTCAATGTTAGCACACCTCACAAGCGAGCGCACGCAGTCAGTGCTGAACTGCCTGAACTTGTCCAGACGGAGAACAGCAGTTCCACTGAAATACTTTCAGAGTCTCCTGGGGCATATGGCATCTTCAGCGGCGGTCACGGCGCTTGGGTTGATGCATGTGAGACCGCTACTGCACTGGCTTCAGACTTGAGTCCCAAGGTACGCATGGTGCTGCAGCACACATATGCCACCACCTATTCATCCCTTGGATAGACCTTGCATTCCTGCGGGCTGGAGTCACCCAACAGCAAATGTCCAGGTCCAAATGTCCCAAATGTCCAAACGACAGACTCCTCCAAGTCAGACTGAGGCGCCGTGTGCAATGGGCACGCAGCCACCAGTTCCGGGACAGGACCATGCCTATGTTGGCACTTCAACTGCCTCAAGTTGCTGATAGTACAGCTTGCCCTGTGGAGGCTATTGCCATTGATCCAGGGCAAGCACCTGTTGGTCCGGATGGACAACATGGCAACAGTAGCTTATATAAACCACCAAGGAGGTTTACGCTCTCGTCGCATGTCACAACTTGCCCGTCACCTCCTCTGGAGTCAGCGGGCCACACACTTCCTCGGCAACCTAAACGTCACATTGGACGCGTTAATGCCTTCCCCGGCACATTTTAAGAGCATTTAAAGGCCCCAGCTGAGTCTAATACTCTGTGGACAGAAAACTTAGAGAGAAAAGGCAGCGTCGAGTGCGTGACAGAAGGGGAATGTCTCAGTTACAGTTGCACACCCTAATAATATGTTAATAATCTGACTGGTTCAGAGTTGGAATAAAATGTAAACAAATCCAATTGAGCTTGATCCAAATTAAATTTTTAACCGACTGAAAGAGGAGGTGCAGATCTTAAATAATTAGTTTGATTGCCATGTAAAACTCTGAATCAGATTACATTCACAATGAGATTAAAAAATATCTTGTGAAGGACAACTCTCGTATGCCAATCTTTGTTACATATTCTCATCTAGAGGTGACTGTTTGGCATGAGGCTAATATGATTACGCATTATTTTGGCATGCTCCTTCTAATAATCTTGTGTTAAAGGTACTGCAAGATAAGTAAGCCACTCTGGAACTTTGGCTGCCCTGTGAATGCACACAATGATTGACAGGCAGAAAGTGTTTTTCAAATTATTCTGATTGGCTAAAAAAATTATCTGAATAATATTTTTTCTTGGAGTGGATTTTCTTATTGTTTTTCTGTGTTAAATCGCTCCGTGGTTAGAAGCACAGACTCACTCTCCCACTGTCTTTCTCATGATAAAACTAGGGCATGTCCACAGAGACTGCAGTCATTCTCTTTCTCTTTTGGAGAGGAGAAATTATCTATGACACCTTTAGGTTGTTGGTAGCCAGTTTGGCAGCAGACTATGTGTCACCTCCAGTCTTTACACATGAACACCCTTTAGCTTGGCCTTATTTGGCACCGAACAGGCACACATACACAGTGTGTCAGATGCAACCTCAATTAACAGAGGAGAGGAGAGCCCCCTAATCCCCCAGTAATAACTTTCTGTTTTACTTATTTTGTTATCAATACACCCATATAAAATCTGCTCACTATTCCTTTTTCATTACCACTGACAGTTACATATTCCATACTGCCTCTTAGTTTTGCACAAGATGTCCCTGGATGAAGGATGAGTCTGGGCTGTGGTTGTCATTGGATCCCACAGGCTGGGCTCAGATGGGGTGGCCAGGGTCCTGAGAACATAGATGTGAAGATGTGATGGCAGGCTGGAGATCCCTGAGGGTGCGTGGGGAAGGTATTAGAGACGGAGGGGCTGTACCAGGTCAAACCGCTTCAGCTATTTCCATCTCTCTCATGCCCACAAGATTTTCCAGCCACACTTGAGGGTGTTGTGTGTAATCTATGTGCTACTAGTGGCACCAAAAAGAATTGCCGATAAAAACAATTTCAAACAATGATGGCAAACAAAACAGAGTTCTAAATGAATGTTTGGGAGTAGTAGCCTACAAATAAATGTTCTCTTGCTGTAATGTGAGTCAATGTGTGTTTTTATGTCCAAGATGTGTTTATAAAGGGATGAGTCTGGCTCTGTGTAGTACTCATATTTTCATGGTCTTAGTCTTGTCATGGACTCGTGAGCAATTTGACTCGGTCTTCACTCGAACTCGAACAAGTGTGTACTCGGACTTAACCCAGAGTTCAGTCAAGTCCCTTATCAAATAATATACAGTGAAAGCTTGGAATTATCAGACATACATTTTTTACTGACAGTATCAGAGATCTTGACGTGTGTCCCACATTTCAGTCTGCTGTGTTGAATCAGAACTAGTAATGCCCAGTTCACGAATAAATTATTCAGTTCATTTCAGCGAATTGGCCAAACAGGTTAGCAAAAAGGTCTGAATCAATTGTGTATTCAGTCTGATTATTTCAGGCTGCTGTCTCACTGAATCATTTGCAGAAGTTCTCACTCATTAAAACAGCATCAGGATATTTTAGAAAATGGAAAATAATCGAATTGTTGGATAAAGTGAATATTTACCAACAGGCAACCAAAGGCTGCTTTTTTGAGAGGTAACTCTTTGAAACTTCCACTGGGGTTGTGTCTTGTTAATAAGGGGCTGTTCACACCAAATGCATTGTTGCGTCAACCCATGCTATACAGATTAAAATCTCAGCTTTAACTTAAGGCAGCAGATCCAGGTAAGTTGTGGCTCTAATGATAATGTGGGCTTTTCTGTGTAATGTGATGGTCATTTTCAGGGTGATTCTGTAACTGGGCTCTTATGGCATCAGTTTTTAAGTGTACATTTTTAAATCAGTGCAGCAATATACCAGTGCGCTATGTCCCGTGTCCTGCATGTCATGAGCAGTATTTACACATTTCCTGGAAACTATTGCCACTTCTTCAGGCTGATTAACTGAATAAATCCATGTAAGCATCCAAGTTAAGTGTAAATAAATGGCTTTTGCTCTGCCGGTCACGTGATTGACAACTGGAGAATGAACATACAGCAATTTAAGGGCATGCACAGCGAGGGGTGAGAGACGCACTCGTGATAAATGTGCGGGCACAAGACAATCATATGGTGAAGAGAGTGGCTGTGTCTGAAATCGTTCACTCATTAAATCATTCACTTATTCACTATTTCCTATATAGTGAATGGCAGTAAGTGCACTATATCTCAACAGTGAGTGAATTCAGACGCTGACGTATACACCGAGCGTCGGAGCTCTTGAGCTGTCACAGAAACAACGTCACATATGAACTTTTAAAATACTTGGGCTTACTTGTTAATCTTATTAAATAATATATTAATAGATTATATCTCCATTCTGTTTTTCAGGAGTGATGGAAGCAGTAAACTCCCAGCTTGTGAGTCTTCCCCGCGGTCGAATGTACACTAGAAATTGGAGTGCATTGCGGGTAACAATGAGTGAACAAAAGTAGGGAATGAGTTGCTCCCTCAGAATTTAGATACTCCTACACAAGGGCGATCACCCGAAATAGTGCACTATATAGTGGATAGGGGCAGTTTCAGACACAGCAAGTGTTCTGTGACCAGGGCTGGTTCCCTACGTGCATACTCTTTGAATAGAGAGCAGTGGTACTGCAGTATAGCACTAATGATCTAAATCCTTTTGACACTGAAAAATGTAACTACACTGAAATAAGAATCCATGCAGGACTTTAAAAGCTATGTTATAGTGAAAGTAAGCATTAATAAAGAATAATCTTGCTTTGGTTTATATTTCAGCATTATATATCCTTGAGGGACATTTTCACTTTTTCATCGTAATAATTACTACAAATGTTCCCAAACCTCTCTTATTGACAAATTCATCCATATCTGACAAGATATCTTAGTTCATAAGGAAAGTTCACCCAAAAATTTAAATTCTCTCATCATTTACTCACTATCTTTTACTAGAAGAATGTCTAGGAAAAAAATGGCAAATATTGATCTGTTTCTCAACCACACCTATCATCACTTCTGAAGATATGGATTTAACTACTGAAGTCTTATGGATTACTTTTATGCTGTTTGTATGTGCTTTTTGGACCATAAAACTTTTGGCACCCATTCACTTGCATTGTATGGGCCTGAGCTGAGATATTCTTCTAAAAAGCTTTGTGTTCTGCAGAAGAAAGGAAGTAATTCATATCTGGGAAGGCATGAGGGTGAGTAAATGATGAGAGAATTTTCAAGTTTGGGTGAACTATCCCATTAAAGTGATAGCTCAGCCATAATTTAATATTCTGACATCATTTCCCAACTCTCATGTTGTTCCAAACACGTATGATTTTCTGTATTCTGTGGAACACAAAAGATGTTAGACCATTCACTTTCAAAATATATATAGATACAAAAACACATTCACTGAAAGTAAATAATGACTCAAGCAAACATTCTGCCTAATATCTTCTTTTAGTGTTGCATGGAAGAAAGAATGTCATACAGGTTTGAAACAACATGATGGTGAATGATGAAAGAATTTCCATGAATAATAATAATAATAATAAAAATAATTCTGTAATACATGTTAAATGTGTATTATGTAATGGAATATATGGGAGTAAATGTCTATTATGTCCATATTACTCATAACTTGAGTACTCATTTAATTGGATACTTACTCTAATTCAAGTAATTATTTATGTTAGTACTTTTACTTCTATTAGTAATAATGGTTTTTAAAGAAATTGTAATTTTACTTGAGTACAGTTTTTGGCTATTCTACCCACCTCTGCATTTGTAAGACATCTATTTACATTGTTTGCTCATCTGCAATACATCTATAAGGCGTATGTCAATAAGTATGTCTTGGATGTCAATAAGATCCAACACCCGGCCCCTAATCAGGCTAATTAGCCCTCAAGAGGGATAAGGGCTGACCGAAGATGGCAGTGCGACAGAGAGAGAGATTTACGGACAGTTGTCCGACACCTGTGTGTGTGTTTGTATTTTTGGTTAAGTTTATAATTAGAATATTATTTATATTGTCAAGCCGGTTCTCGCCTCCTCCTTTCCCTTTAACCACTTTACAAAGACATTCAGCAAATGTCTTTGATTGTAAATCTGATCTTTTTAAGATGTTTAGCAGATATTAGATGCTTTCTAGATGAAAAGATCTTAAACAGACATATCGGAGACATAGGGTAAGATGGGGGAAGATGCCCCTTGCGGTAAGATGAATGGTTTCAGAAAAAAATAAGATTCTGTGCATACCCCGAGATTAAATCTTGCTGGCAAAAGTAAGCAAAAATGTTTACTTGACTTACAATGAATGAAATACAGTAGTGCAACTAAGAAAGTTATTAACAAATTGAATGTAAATATTTAGATTCACTTTCTGTGTAAACATTGACATATTTAATGCATTATTTATTGTTTTTAGTCCCGTTTTAGTTATAGTACAGTAATGCTGTATTTTAAGTCAGCTGAATAAAGAGTCAATAATTCTTTAAACTATTTATTTAAAACATTCATTAAAAAAACTCTTAGTCTCAGCATTTACTGGCCTTGGTCTCACCTCAGACTTGACCTACTCTGGTCTTGGACATGGATGAGCTGGTCTTGACTACAACACTGGAGTTTGAGGCACTGTGGTCTCTTGAGTTTACACAATTGTGAGGATATTATAGTCTCTGGCTTTGACATTGAGCTCCGTATGAGACTGCTGGACACACCCCTCCACCACTTTTGGGATAATAACTTGGTATACTTTAAGGTACATTCAAGTACCATGCATAAATAATGTATTATGTAAACCATGGTATATAGCCCCCAAAAGGTATTTGGACGGTTAAATACAATTAAAACATTTAGTATATTTCAGTCACAATTAACCCTTAAAAGTATACCTTGGGTCTTTAGAGACCCGGACCTCATTGTTATTCCTTAATCTATCTTTTATAACTAGTGTAACACACACACACCAAAAAATATTCAAAATGTATGATTATCTCATATCTATTCAAGTTAACTATCACAGGATATCTATTTCTTTGTTTGTTATAAGAGAAATTAGTACTATATTCATACAAATAAACACTATATCACATAGATTTTCTGTGTCAATATCAACAGTGGTGAATTATCAGTTTTCCATATGAAATATGATACAGCTTTATAGGGTTAACATTTGCCGATATGAAACACACACCTACACTCACTGTGCACTCTCTTAAGAACATTATGGTCCTAATGAAGTGCCTGACATGGTTTTCTGCTGTTGTAGCCCATCAGCCTCAAGGTTCGATATGTTGTGCATTCTGAGATACTGTTCTGCTCACTACAATTGTACAGAGTGGTTATCTGAGTTACCGTAGACTTTCTGTCAACTCAAACCAGTCTGGCCATTCTCCATTGACCTCGCTCATCAACAAGGCATTTCCATCTGCAGAACTGCCACTCATTGGATGTTTTTTTGTTTTGTTTTTGGCACCATTCTGAGAAAACTCTAAAGACTGATGTGCATGAAAATCACAGGAGATCAGCAGTTACAGAAAAACTCAAACCATCCCTTATGGCACCAACAATCATGCCACAGTAAAAATAACCAAGATAAAAAAATTCCCCATTCTGATGGTTGATGAGAATGTTAACTGAAGCTCTTGGCCCTTATATGCATGATTGTATGTACTGCACTTCTGCCACATGATTGGCTGATTAGATAATTGAATGAATAAGTAGGTGTACAGGTGTTCCTAATAAAGTACTCAGTGAGTGTTTTGCCAAAACTTGCTACAGTACTTTTTGTAAGAGACAGCTGCTCTATCTAGCACAGATTGCTGTTTTGTATGTCTGAATGGTTCATAATCTGAAAGTTCTGAGTTTACACAAAGAGGAAAGTGTAAAGACTTGGAAACTCATTCCAGAAATTGTTTGTGTACTAGGAGGCGTTGAGCTTCCTGCGTCCAGTTGCTTGTACAAATATACACATACACTCTCATGCACATACAAACAATATCAATGAATAAATTACTTTGGTGGTATAACAGTGACTGCTATGATTTTTAAGAAGGATACATCATCAGTGCTAGAGATAACCAGCATGACACACACACACACACACACATATTAAAACACACACACAGCTAGATGAACATCCCACAGCAGTCAATTGCGCTTCCGTGGATATAAGCACAGCTCCAGTTTCAATAATCTTTTATGCATTTTATAATGCTTATGCTAATAAAAGTTATCATAAATGGATATATATGTTTACTCTGATGAAATATATGTAGGTTCTTTCTGAACTATCTCCAAAACAAGTTTTAACTTTATTCAATAGGCCTGTGTGACTATGCCGGACATCTAACAGGTTGATAAATACACATCCTCATGTTTAACACTTTTACACCTGAGAAATGTGGCATATAAAAATGATAACTACCATGAGACATTGGTCCACATACAGTAAGTTATACTATTTGACAATTTCATCATATTCAATATTCAAACGTATAAAAAAAATTTTTTGCTGGTTTTTGCTGTAACTGGTTTTCGAGTTACATACTGTAAGTCAAAATAAGTTCAAAGACATAATTTTAGTAGTATAACACATTCATTTTAATTCACTAATCCTTTCACAAACAAGTAGCCCTATGTGCTGTGGTGGTGGAGATGGGGTCCGGTTCATCCGATCTTACATGGTGGTATAAAATCTTTGTTAGATCATTTTAGACCTCATATCTGTCACAACGATTTCACTTTGGAAAGAAAAAACAGAACTTTTCGATCCAAGTTTGTGCAATTCTATCGGAAAAAAGTTCAAATCAACCAAGAACAACTGTGGGGTAAGTGGGTATAATTAGAGCACATGCAATAACAATTATGGTGATCCATGAAATATCATAAATTTGGTCAAATCCTGAGTTTGTCCTGATCCACTGATTCTGATGGAATTTTAAAGGAGCCCAAATCTCAAATAATCTTTCGGAAACTGGGTGTTTCGACCCCACAAACAGCACATTGTGTGCATTTTCAGCTAAATGAAAGTGAATTGTCCACTGAAAGGTCTTTTCTGTGATGCCAAAAGAACCTGTAAGTGCTAGGGCAGAGTGTTTGCTTGTAAGCAGTAACTACATCTATTGGAAATGTGTGGAAATATGTCTTCTGTGTGTTTGTAGTAGCTATAGCTTAGAGACAAAACTGTCCCCTGAAGTTAGCTAAATATGGCAAAACCTCCCTTTTGGGACATTTGGGGAAATCCTCATTTGGAATAAAATAAAATAAAATTGGTAAATATAGTAATATTATTATATCTTAAAGTCATGGTTCTATGAATTTTCCATTATTTTCCCAGTTGTTTGTGATTGCAAAATAAAGCTGAGAGATTGCACACACACACAAAGCAATTTTTATCTGATTAAAAATATTAGAGATGAGCATAAATAGAAAAACATATTTGTATTGTGTAAATTTCCATGTTTTTTAGGAAACTATTTTTATTTCCGTTATTTTTCAGGCCTGGAATTCACAATGTGAAAATTGCCTGGCATTTCCAGGTTTTCCATGACCATAGAAACACTGTTAATTCCAGATATGAGAAATGTTTGCTTGAAGGATTGGGTTAGGGTTAGTCTTTATAGCATTTATAATTAGCTGTCTATAAATAACAATGGAAATCTATGGTATGTTCACATTTAGATAGTAAGCCCACGTGTGTATTGATATGTTGGCTCTCAAGAGAAGGGCATAGCTCTGTAGCATTGGGTGTAAAATCATGTACAGTATGTGTTTGTTGAATGCATGTTTGGGTGTGTGTGTTTGTGAATTGAAATGTGTGTACATATTTGTGCGTCTGTGTTTATGTGTGTGTGTGTGTGTGTGTGTGTGTGTGTGTGTGTGTGTGTAGACAGGTTGTAGTGGAAAGGACGCCAGACTGTCTCCAGACGTGCTGTAGAACTGCATGAGAAACTGATCATAAATCAACTCACATTAAAGAGAGACCGCCAACCTGCCTCTGCACTCACTAAACCTACTTTAACCCAGTCCAGAGCCGACCCAGCCTGAAATTATTATTAATGGGCAACATCCTACATGTTAGACATTTTCACACAAAATTTGAACTTGCATGTAGGCATTATACATCCACATTCAGAATAGACATTTTTATCTTTGAAACTTTGTGAATGACAAATATCTGCCCTCCTTACATCCAAAACTATAGACACCATAGCAATTTTAACAAGATGTCACAAACATGTTGTGTAAGATCAAATAAGAGCCCTTAGCTTACTGTGAACACTATGTCTGAACCAGGCACAATGGGATAATCCTACAAGCAATAAAAGCCATAGATTCCATGTTAATCTCAGTTGTTTGTCCTAACCAGCCATGACTTCTACATTTTGTCAGATACTTGGTTTCTATTTCTGTTGCATTGTGTTGGTACCCTCATTCAAAATGAAATCTGATTGTTCTAAAATCCTGCTCCACATAGCTATATTAGTTCTGATTATGTCATGCCATGCAGCATTTACACTTTCAGTGTGGATGGACAATTTACTTGTCACTGGAAACTTCATGTCATGCCTCATTAGGACATGGTGTAACAGTTAATGCAAACATATTCTGGATGAAGCCAAGCCTCAATCACATTATATAGGTCTTTTTGTTTGCCTTAAAAAAAAGTCGGACTTATGCATTTAATTTTGAAAACACCAAGTATTGTGACCCATTTGATATTAGGTGTCTTTAACTACTATGTACTTTAGCATTTGATACAATGCACATATTATATACATATATGTTGTTGCACTGTACTACATTAAAATACCTGTATTTAATTACATGTGTAGAGACACTGATAAAATTACACCTAATCCTAAATCTAACCCTAACCGTAAACCTAGCCGTACCTCAGTAGCAGCAAATGTGAATCTTGTGAACATTTTCCAGAACAACATGTAGTTACAAAATAAGTACAATGCACTGTATGTAATTCAATGTTAGTACTGTACATTGTAGTTCAAGACTAATATAAAGTAGGATGAAGTCTTTTAGTCTGATTAAAACACACTTTTTGTGCTTGTAAATGTACTGACTGTCATTATTATATTCAGAAGCTGAATATAGACAGCAGCTTCCTTAAAAAATCAATAAATTCTAATTTCAGTCAGGACCACTCTGTTTAAAATTATTTGAATTTATTTGAAAGAACTCTTGCAATAGTTTGTTGTTGGCAGCAGGCTTCCGCTCTGAGGGGTTCAGCTTCAATACTAGACAATTTGGCATACATTGGCCAGATTGACCAGATTTATTTATTTATTTATTTGAGCTAGTCACATAAACAGACAATAGAGATACAGAACGATTATGATTCAGGACAAGATTGAAACAATAATGTAGTCTGTATGTTAAAATGATAGTTATCTCTCCTTAGGCAATTCATACGAAATGCTCAGGTGGGCATAGCACAAGGAGGAGTTGGGGGAGGAGGTGGGATAGCAGATGTCTGTTGACAGACTGGTGAGTGTGTGTTTGGATGAGTTTATATGTCATGGCTGATTGGTAGTGGGTGGAGTTGACAGATCAGTTGAGAGTCAGCTGATGCTGGCTAGCAAATTGTGGTCTGCCTGAATTACGCTTAAGCTCCATTCGATTGTTCAAGCTATATTTCAGTCAGGACAACTAGTTTGTTGTTGGCAGCAGGCTACAGCTCTGATGGACTCAGTATTTATACAAAATCATTTGGTTTACCTCACTGAGGCAGAAACCCCAAACACAATGATGTAGTATATCTGGTTCCAAATTGGTTTGGGGGTCGCGGCTCCCTGATGGGGCTGAAAAGGTGCCGTGCCTTTGAACTAGAGGGGCGCAGCTCCTTTAACTTGGCAGAGGTTCATTGGAATGTATATGCATGCTTTGATTCAGGACCATGGAAGAGAGAGGACAGTGATCAGAATTAGTTTGGGATATGGTTACAAAACATATTTTCTTTCTTTGTCTGACTTGGAATGTTTGAGAAGAATTTCAAAATAGTTGGGCTTCAGTAAGAAATCAGCCATAGTGAGGTCTTTTGAAGGGTTAACATTTTTAGAGCATGGAACCAAGCATCTTATGTTGAATTGGATCCCTGATATTAGTGCTTTAATGGATGAAGGCTGTAATTTCTTAGATTCAAAACAATGGATGAAGGCACACACTGTGAGAACATTGGCTGGTATTGTGGCAACTGAGTTGGAAGTAAGAGAAATAAGACCAAGAATAACCATTCGCTTTTAAATGTAAATTTTGACAAACTCAATCTCATATAGTCGAGGATTGTTTGGTTGAAGGAAGGGCAGGGGAGGCCTGCAGTGGAAGCAGCTGGGCATAGTTGTCTGAATTCCTTGAAATTGAATCGAGATAGGAAGTCAGCAATTTGAATGTCTAGGCCTGTAGGTGCACTGCTCACATGGTGAAATTGCCCAGCACGCATGCCCAGGTTAGATGTCTGACGAATTTCTTAACAAATGGAACAGAAGAGCGTCCTTGTTGATAATGTTAATGGTAGCTTCATTATCAAAATACACTATGATTTGCTTTTGATTTGAATAACTGTAACTACTATAAACTACTAATTGTAACTATGTACAATTCTAATTAGGCAGTGAACTGGACATCGGATGGCACATTTTGTATTTTATTGGCCAGGTATCAGCAAACCACTGGTCCTTTAATATTCCTCCGTAACCTGTAGAGGGAGCTGGGTCGGTGAAGAATTGTAGGTTGAGAGAAGATTCATAACTGTGATCGAAAAAAGAAATGCCATTCCATAAATTATAAATGTTTGCCCAAAACCTTAGGTCAGATCTATATCTAAAGTGACTAAATCATGAAGATTGTTGACTGATTTAGAAATGTTAAGTAGTCTAGATATAAAGGAACGACCCTGTGGGATGATCCTCATGGCAAATTTGAGGGGGCCTAAGAGAGAAAGAAACTCTCGTTTGAAGTCTCTGATGCGGTTTAATTTATCTGTAAGGAAGGAAGCTTGCATATTAATAGAATCTTAAGTAATGTCTAAAAATTCTAGTTTGTGAGATGGGCCTAGGTTTTCCTCTCTGACAGTGGAACACAGAGTTTAGTAAACTTTTCTTTAAGAGTGAGTATAGAGTGATTAGGCTGAGAATGCGGATAATCTACTACTAGGAAGTCGTCCGGTAGATGGAGTATGAATGGCAATTTGCAATTGTTGCAGAGGATCCAACACAATGCTTCATATAAACAAGATTTGCAGGGTACTTTTGCAACTGAAGGTAAGTCTTACAGCGGAATACATCTTGTTGGCCACTTGATGGCAAATAGGTGCCACTGAGATGGCATGATTTTAGAAGTTTTGGTTATGTCATCTTAACAACATGCTTCTGGCGGCTGTTGAAAGCGTGGTCAGTGGTTGCATAGTATAGAAAAAAGGTTTGGAAGGGATCGAGCTGTTGATGCTGCCAGTGGAGTGGGGAGCGGAGAGTATCCACCCCGCCACCCCCGGAGTATTTCCTTGTTGCTACGCCAATAGGATTGATTTGAAACACATTGAAAGGAGGCTTGTTGAAGGGGCCGATCATGTAACCTTTATCTAATTCCTTGGCTAATGAGCCATCAACGATTTCAGGCTCCTTGATAGCGAATTAAAGATTGTGGCAGATGTAAAATTGAATAGGGATATTGCCTCCTGTCTGGTTGAATTTCACATATAATGTCTCTATACACTCCAAATGCAATATTAAATTCAGCCATGGTGAGGCGCTTATAGAACCTGGGGTTGCTCTCTTTTAACACCACAGATATGTCACCACAGTCTACTACATGTTTGTCATTAGATTCAGAGCATAGCAAGATCTTGACTAAATTACTGTCATTACCTGTCAGGATTTGGACTTTCAACTGAGGAGTGATTGCTGCAGCTGGTGGGAAGAAGGGCACTCCCATTGAAACTGTGGGAATGGCACTAGACAGGAAAATGGAGCTCTCGTGTGTTTGCGAGGTTCTGGCGAGCGTTGCCTGCAGATCTGATCCCAAAGCCTCTGTAATAGATGGAGAAAGAAGAGCTGGGGTATATCGCTGGTTTTCAAGGGCTTGTATCCTTGCATCCATGTTGGATAATGCGCTTTGCATGGACGATAAGGCGGCGACGGTTGGATTGTTGGGCTGAGGCTGTGGGCGAGAGGAAGGTGGTTGGGTTCTCTGCTGTTTAGAGATATGTGTTGTTGAGTGCTCGAGTGAAGAGTGCTTTCTTACGGATGTAGTTTTCCGTCCGTAAAGTCGCAGTATGGAGACTTCAGATATTGGAATAGCCTCTGGTTCGTGGGAAGCTGCCAAGAAGAGCTGGAACATTTCCTCATGGCTGGTGTGGGGAGGAATCTGGATTCCTGGAGTGTGGACAGGATTTTCTCGAGTGGCCATCCGTGAATGGATGAGGATTTTACTGCTAAACGGTAACTGCATCTTGGAGGTGGCAGGGCTTCAAATGATGTTTCATCTGCATTGAGGTGGTTGAATTGTGTCTCCTCCAGCAAGTCCAATGACATGAGAGGGTGCTCTTCTGTATCAGAGCAGGCCATCGTTATGACAAGCAAGGTAAGAAATATATACTTAATGTATTGCATACCCAGTAGATATGCGGTAGGGCTGCGATATCTGTAAATTAGCAGATGTCTATGTGACTTGAGACCAACTGGTGATCGTGTGTTTGGATGAGCTAATATGTCATGGCTGATTGGTAGTGGGTGGATGTGGCAGCGGGGGCGTGGTCAAGCGCCCGTCTGGGAGAGAAAAGCGGTAAGGGCGCTTACACCTGAGCTAAATTATGTCTAACACCTGTCTCTAATTTCAGTGAGCATGGGGAGAGCGGCATAAAAGGGCAGCCAGAGGGCCTCTAGGGAGAGAGGAGATGACAAGCTAACCCAGTGCACTTGTGTTATATTATGTAGTATTGTAACGTATTGAAAAGACAACGGGCATTAAAGGCTTACCTTACAGTGAAGACTTGTTTCCTGTCCTACTTCCTGTGAGGGGTTCTACACTGGTGCCAAAACCCAGGAAATTTAAAGGAAACAACATTCCAAGCATGGAAAGTGGTCGCCCCATAGAGTCCTCCCAGCTGGCAGAAGTCCTCCAGTCCCTTGCGACCCTGCATCAAGGCCACCCGCAATTCCTGCTTGAGCTCCGGCAGGACCAAGATCGCCGGTTTTTCAAAATCATGCGGTCTCAGGCAGAGGACCGGCTCGCCATCCGGAGCCTCCTCAGCCAGGAGGCCGCGTCGGCCACAACCGCAACCCCGGACACCCGCGCTACTCTGTCCCCCCATGCTACAGAAGATGGGGGCAGCAGATGATCCTGAGGCCTTCCTCGATTTGTTCGAGCGCTCAGCAGAAATCTGGGGCTGGCCCCGCGAACAGTGGGCAGCCCGCCTAATTCCCCTCCTGTCCGGGGAAGCTCAACTTGCGGCACAGCAGCTGCCGGCGACGAACCTCCTGGCCTACATCGATCTGAAGAGGTCTATTCTGCAGTGGGTCGGTCGGAGCCCGGAAGAGAATCGGCAGCTCTTCCGGGGCATGAAATTAGAAATGTCTGATCGGCCGTTTGCGGCTCCGGAACGCCTGTCGGAGGTGGCTGCGACGTCGAGGGAGTGATCGACCAGGTGGTACTGGAACAGTTCGTTCAACAGCTGCCTCGGAAGACGACGGGGTGAAATCCTCACCGATCAAGGCACGACTTTTATGTCACAAACACTCCGCGAACTTTACGAGATCTTGGGCATTAAGTCGATTCGCACTAACGTTTACCATCCGCAGACTGATGGCCTAGTGGAACGATTTAATAAAACGCTCAAGAACATGATTCGTAAATCCGTACACGATGGCGCTAGAAATTGGGATAAGTGGCTGGACCCCCTGTTGTTTGCAGTACGAGAGGTCCCGCAAGCCTCCACAGGGTTCTCCCCGTTTGAGCTGTTGTACGGTCGACACCCACGCGGGGTCCTCAACGTCATCCGTGAAGCTTGGGAGGAGGACCTTCTAATAGCAAAAATGAAATTCAGTACGTTCTTGATCTTAGAGCAAAACTCCACACACTGGGGCGACTAACACAGGAGAATTTGCTCCAGGCTCAAGAACGCCAACGCCGGCTGTATGACAGGGGTGCTCGGCTCACGGAATTTGCACCGGAGATAAGGTACTTGTATTGCTCCCAACGTCAAGCTCTAAATTACTCGCCAAGTGGCAAGGACCCTTTGAGGTCACACGACGAGTTGGGGATCTCGATTATGAGGTTAAACGTACCGATAGAGGGGGCGCACGGCAAATATATCACCTCAACCTCCTGAAATTGTGGAGGGAAGAGGCGGCCTCTGTGATGTTGGCCACGGTAGTTCCGGAGAGGGCGGAGCTCGGATCGGAGGTAAACAAAGCCCACAGTCGCAACACTCCGGTTACTTGTGGAGACCACCTCTCACCGCGTCAACTCACAGAGGTTTCCGAGTTACAAGATGTGCAGATGTGTTTTCTCCTCTACCGGGCCGTACAAACATCATACAGCACCACATCGAGACCGAACCACGCATGGTGGTACGTTGCCGCCCCTATCACTTACCCGAACATAAAAAGAAAATAGTTCGGGAGGAATTGGGATAATAGAGGAATCCCACAGTGATTGGTCCAGCCCGGTTGTTCTTGTTCCCAAGAGCGATGGGTCTGTTCGATTCTGTGTGGATTACAGAAAAGTCAACGCAGTGTCTAAATTTGACGCGTACCCAATGCCCCGTGTTGATGAACTGCTCGATCGGTTAGGTACTGCTCGTTTTTATTCGACCTTGGATTTAACAAAGGGTTATTGGCAGATCCCCTTGACACCAATGTCCCGTGAGAAAACCGCCTTCACTACGCCGTTTGGATTACACCAATTTGTGACACTTCCTTTCGGTTTGTTTGGGGCACCAGCCACGTTTCAGCGTCTCATGGATAGGATCCTCAGACCTCACACCACTTACGCCGCTGCCTATTTAGATGATATCATCATTTATAGTAATGACTGGCAGCGGCACATGCAACATCTGAGGGCCGTCCTGAGATCGCTGCAGCGGGCGGGGCTCACAGAAAATCCTAAGAAGTGCGCGATTGGGCGTGTGGAGGTGCGGTATCTGGGGTTCCACTTGAGTCATGGCCAGGTGCATCCCCAAATTGACAAAACCGCGGCGATTGCGACTTGCCCTAGATCCAAGACCAAAAAGGGGGTGAGGCAGTTCCTGGGGCTGGCTGGCTATTATAAGAGGTTTGTGCCTAATTATTCGGATGTCACCAGCCTGCTGACTGACCTCACTAAAAAGGGGGCTCCAGATCCGGTCCAGTGGCCGGAGCAGTGCCAACAGGTGTTTATGCAGATTAAAGCCGCACTTTGTGGGGGGCCGCTTCTTCATGCACCTGACTTCTCTCTCCCTTTTGTATTGCAGACGGACGCTTCAGACAGAGGGCTGGGGGCCATACTCTCGCAGGTGGTGGAGGAGCGCCCGGTGCTGTACATTAGCCGTAAGCTCTCCTTAAGGGAGACTAAGTACAGCACCGTGGAGAAGGAGTGTTTGGCCATCAAGTGGGTGGTCCTCACCCTCCGTTACTACCTGCTGGGGCGGGCCTTCACCCTCTGCTCGGATCACACCCCACTGCAGTGGCTCCATCACATGAAAGATACTAACGCCCGGATCACCCGTTGGTATCTAGCCCTCCAGCCCTTTAAATTTAAGGTGGTCCACAGACCGGGGGTGCAGATGGCTGTCGCCGACTTCCTCTCCAAAAATGGGGGGGAGTGGTAGACAGGCCGGATGACGCCCCGGCCTGAGTCGGGCGGTGGGGGTATGTGGCAGCGGGGGCGTGGTCAAGCACCCATCTGGGAGAGAAAAGCGGTAAGGGCGCTTACACCTGAGCTAAATTATGTCTAACACCTGTCTCTAATTTCAGTGAGCACGGGGAGAGCGGCATAAAAGGGCAGCCAGAGGGCCTCCAGGGAGAGAGGAGATGACAAGCTAACCCATTGCGCTTGTGTAATATTATGTAGTTTTGTAACGTATTGAAAAGACAACGGGCATTAAAGGCTTACCTTGCAGTGAAGACTTGTTTCCTGTCCTACTTCCTGTGAGGGGTTCTACAGTGGAGTTGACGGATCATTTAACTGTCAGCTGATGCTGGTTAACAAACCGTGGTCTGCCTGAACTATGCTTAAGCTCTCTTCGATCACTCAAGCTATATTTATCATCAAACAGATATTTTCATTTTGAGTGATGGCAAAAGCTAAGTTTCAAAATTAGTAAAGTGTACACTATTTTCTTTTTGCATTTAGAATGTTTTATTGATTCATACAGTAAATAAAGTAAAGCAAAACACATATATATAGAATCAACATTTAAACCCCACAATTACCCCTCCCAATCCCCAACACCACCCTGGCCCTCAACAAACATTTCTGTGGTCATACATGAGTATATACACAAAAAAGCAACAAAATATATATATAACAATAACACACATTTATACCTCTACCTCTCTCTCTACTGCCCCTCCCCAAGAGCCCTCCAATAACTCCAAACAGTTGCCCCTTTTCCCAACAAATAAATCTGCTACCTAGTCTTCTAAATGACACTTCCTCAAAAGCCGCCTCCATCTCCATGCACCACTCCTAAAATGGGGGCGCTCCAGTCAACCTCCATCCTCTTAAAATTATTTGCCTGGCGATCATTACGATGGTCAGAACCCAATTTTTGTATGTGTTTATTCCCCACATATATGACCGTCCCATCGCCTCAGACACAGAGTTTGGGACAAAACAAAATCTGAGTGCCCAATACATGTGCCTTAACACACCACCAAAAAACATTGGTGTTGGTCTCCTTCTGATTGGCATCACCAGCATATGGGTGAGTCTTTAAAACCAAGCCTATAAAATCTAGAGGGGGTCCAATAGAATCAATGTAAAATCTTAAATTGCATAAGGGGCACACTTGCTTCTATATATGCAGACTTGCCATTTTTTAGAATCCTAGCCCACACTCCCTCCTCCCTCAAAATCCACTCTGAATTGCAGAAACCTATATCTATAAGAGACTATAAATGTCATAACCTTACTTAATTGGTTAGCCAACATTTTTGACAATATTTTAATGTCTACCTGGATCAGGGGAATTGGATGGTAACTCTTACACTCGCTTAGATCTTTGTCCTTTATAAGAATCAGACTGATCCAGGCTTCCATCATGGTTGGGGCAATCTTTCCATTCGTTAATGATTCCATATAAAATTTTGCTTCACTATGATCAAGGACTGAGTTCATCAAAAGATTAAAGCCTGATCAAGGACTGAGTCCATAAAAAGATTAAAGTCTCCTCCCAATAGCATATTATGAGGGGTGCCAGCGGCTTGCAACATCCCCTCAAGATCTATAAAAAGCCCTGATCATCAGTATTAGGTGCGTAAATATTAGCCAAAATAAGACTTTGCCCCTGAATTTCTGGTAAAACAATAATGACGCTTACTAATATATCTTTAATCTGTTTGAGACATTTGAATTGTAGATGTTTACTTATCAGTGTAATGACTCCACTGCTTTTACTTGAGCCAGCACTTAAAATAAAATGTATGAAATTTATTTATGAAAATAAATAAATAAAAATAAATAAAAAAAGCTGCTAATTTTCCTTGGACAGTGTAGGACACAGGAAGGACACAGCAAAACAGGTTCCTTCACCTCAGGTACGAGCTTTCATTGGCTTTTCTGGGGTGCCACGTCACACCAACTTCACAAACTCTTTAGATTCACAATCAACTTCAAATGCACAATAAACTTCCACAAACTTTAGCTTCACAATAAAGGCTTCCGGACCCCGACGTTCTCTCTCCTCTGCTGGCGGTGTGGCTCTTTTTATGCCGCTCTCCCCGAGCTCACTGTAATTAGAGACAGGAGTTAATCATAATTTGGCTCAGGTGTAAGTGCCCTTACCGCTTCTCTCTCTCCGGATGGGTACTTGACCACGCCCCTGCTGCCACAGACAGTTAAACGAATGTTCAGTGAGCCGGCCCATTCGACTGCTACATGAGTGCAACAAATGACCTAATCACTGCAATGTCTTGCAAGAAATACTCCACAAGAAACTGCAGCCAATAGGAGGCATAAGCACAAAGAACATATTCATCCACAAAACCTGAAGGAGTGTTATTCCACAAAACAAACTGCAGCCACTAGGCAGATCCAGCACAAAAAGAAACAAAAAAGGCAGTCAGTTTGTTCCTCATTTTCAGTGAGTCATGCCCACTCGACTGCAATGTGAAAACCATTGAATACCATTACTCTATTGACTTTATGAAGGACAATGTTTGCTGTGGGCATGTGAAGGTTTTACAGCCATCCTTAGCATCTATTCTCAATTTGGAATTGTCAATTTGGAGACCTTCCATTGATCTAAGAGTTTCTTGTATTCCTTGAATCAATCACGTTTCTCTCTTGTCAAATTCACAAAGTCAGGGAAATGAACAAGAAAATGCTGTGGTTTTTCCAAGAAAGCCTTCCTTTACTCTTCAACTCGTGTAACACATGATCTTTATAGAATGATCTCAGAAATTTGGCCAGAATTGATCGGGGCCTGTCTCTCTCAGTGGATCGCTGAGCCAGAACTCTATGAGCTCGCTGGATTTCCAGTTTATGGCCTGTTATGTCAGACAGACTCTGAAAGGGAGGAATTCCACCATATTCTGAACCTCTGCTCCCTCAGGAATTCCAACATTATGGAAGTTATTCTGCCGAGTACGATTCTCCATATCCTCCAACTTCTCCCAGATGCACTCCATTTCCACTTTGGTCCCTAGTGGGTTAGCAGCTAATTCCCTCTCCAATGACTCCAGATTATCAATCCATTTCTCGACATCCCCAGCTCATGTAACCACCTCAGTGAATTTCGTCTCCATGGCAGTGATTGATCGACGTATTACAGCAAGATCCTCCAAGTCAGCAACAACCTTCGTCACGTTCAACAATTTATGCCTAATTACCTTCACTTCTCCTGCCAAATCAGCTCCTTGGTCTTGTCTGGGGTGTCAGATTGAGCACGTAAGTGTCTTTTAATGTCTCCGGAGCCCGAGGATTTTGAATTCTTTGACATATTGTCTTCCTAGAACAGTTATGGAACAGGGTGTATCGAATTTCAACGGTTTACGACAATAATAGTGTTAAAACTAGAAAAGTACGCAGAGCTTGTCGCTCACACATCCGAACCTTGCATGGTGTCATGTCTAGTTTTTCATGTACACTATTTTCTGTGTATTTTCTAAAAAGTGGTTACCATGTTAATTCTTATGTTTTGTTATTTTCTCTAGAATTAATTGTTATTTAGCATGTAGTGTAATTATGCTCCTTTCCAATGGTTTTATGAGAAAAAAAAACTCTTGCAGAATGCTTATACAACGATGGGTCTATATCTACTTCATGATTTCACTAACAAAAAAAGTATACTATGATGGTACCAAGGTACAGTAATGGGATAAAATTGTAATTTCATGGTATTGGTAATAGCATGAAAATTTACCATGGTATGGAATAATTATCATATTCATGTACCATGGTATCACCCCAAGGTATGTCAAAGAATATCATGGTATAACATTTATTTTCTTCTTTCTTTTTCTATGAAGTTCTATGATTTCTATGTTTACACTGTTAAGCTTTTTAGTTAATATCGTGGAAAATTTATGTTTTAGAAACCTTTGGGGGTTCTAAAAATCTTCCAGATGATATTCAAATATCCTGCACATGTACAATATATGTACCTGTAATATAGATTACATTTGTTAAAAAATACATTTTATTTTATGTGTCTAATTGAAAATTAGACAATTCCTCCTTTTTATTTGGAGAACTAAAATGCAATATTCCTTATATAAGACCACTGTGTTGAGCAGTGCATAGCCGAGCGGCATCTGGGCAGAGTGAGGCCGGGAATATAAGTGGCGAATGTCTTTGACCTGTGTGCCACACCGGCCTCACGTTCCAGCGAGGGGTTGCGGGAGTACTTAAGGAGAAGAGACAATGGCAGATGGGAGAGAGATATACGAAACTTGTTCTCATGTTTGACTGTCTTTATGATTTGATGCAGCTGGCTGAAAATCAGTGTGTGTTTTTGTTTCTTTATATGCTGAAAAGTGTCATTGTGTCTATGTGTTTGTCAAGCCAGTCCCAGCTTCCTCCTGACCGTCTTAAGTGTTACAACCACATATTACAATGTTGTCATGAATGTGGTCATGAATGAGTTCTGTACACAGAGTTCTTTCCCATTCACCAGATACAACACATTACTAGATATAGACTAAGCAATTAAACAGCCCAAAGTAAAACATATCTGAGATATAAATGCAAAACCATTATACATTGTAAAGAATACAAAACATGATGGAACATATCAAATGCCATTGACAATGCCTTCAAGCTTATCTGAAATCAGACTTTTTGTTTCATTGAGAAGATGGTATAGATACGGGTTGAAAGAACTGACTCAAGACCCACATGAAAGTCCAATAACCAGAGTCGAAGCAACTCAGGGATGAAATGGCACTTACTTTCCTTTGGTCTTTTTGAGAACAGGCTATTCCCAAATTTATTTCATTTCTGTTCTTGATGGAAACAGTTTAACATTGTTTTGGGAAGAAGTGGTGTCAGGATGACTATTCAGTTTATTGCACTTTTGCCTGGTTTCTAGGTATTCTGGCTAATGTTTTATGGTCATGTCCGACTAAAGAAAATGCCCCAGCTCCCATTCACACCCAAATTTCTCAGTCTGTAGGCATGCAGGCCCACACGCTGAGCTTCATCCCTGGGAAAACACAGTCATCATACTCCCGACTGAATGGTACATCGTGTTCTATTTCCTTTCGTTCCAGACCACCAGAGGCAGTGCTGAAAGCACTTGTGGCAAACACTTGCGCTTGGACAAAGAATCAAATTAAAGTGTTGTCACCCCATGATACGTGTCTTGAGCTATAATAGCCCCTGAACACGTCTGCTCATCCTGTTTTGTGCAGTTCATTTTGAAGTGTACTTCAGCTGACATCCACGGACGGTGTCATCACCATGTTTACATCTTTATCGTTATACAGATCGGTTTACAAGCAGTTTTCTCCATGAAGCGCTGCTAGCGATCTGGAAGTGTGGTTTGCAAGCAGTCTTCTCAGGGACGCACCCTCGCTTCTAAAGGGTTTCAAACTTCTGGCTGCCTGTAAATTTGTATACATTTGTGAACACATAAACTCTGAAGCCCTGGGTGCCTATGAGAGCAGGACCATCCTTTGTTTCTCGCTGGACAGATCTTACATGATGGTCGTTAATGAGCTGGATTTACTCTTAGGCTCTTAGGTGAGCTCTTAAGTCAATATGGATACACTTAGATGTTCTACATGCCCTAATGCAATGGATATCATGGATGGACATAATCAGTGCTCTGCTTGTCTTGGTGTGGATCATCTTAAAGAGGCCTGGTCTGATACATGCACTGAGTGCTCCATAATGCCTCTTGCTATGTGTCGAGTGTGATTGTTAGGTCTGGAATCTCATGCAGAGGATTTTCTACTTTCTTCTGGCATCCCTATGGCTGATCATAAGCGCAAGCAAACACTTCAGCATGACAAAAAGTGGAACAGCTGTCTTCTGCTGTATAACTTTTACTGCCTCTCCTGGTTAGAGCTCAGCCTACAACAGAGGCACAGGATGAAGTGCAGCCTGAATCATGCATGCCATAGTCACCAGCTATGCATGCAGAACAGAAATTAGATGTGATGCCAGTGGCTGTCCCTGTCTTGCTTTATTATGCAAATCCGGTTGCAAACTCAGTGATTGATGAAAGTCTGCCTGCGACCCAGTCACACCACTCTGACAGTGATAAAGTGTCTGAGAACTCTGGTGGGTCATCTTCAGTGGTTACATCTTGGTAGGAACTTTGAAAATGTTGCTTGCCCATATTAATCTTGACCCTCCACAAACAGCAGCAGGATCTGAAAATATTTTTCTGTGCCATGCACTAAGAGGCTCTTTTATGATGCCTCAGTACTGTGATTTTACATCCGTATTGGTGTCTGCATTACAGAGTTCATCAAAGGCCACAAATTCTGATCAACCCTGTTGCTCGCTATTATAATGTTGGTGCAGAGCCTACATTTAAGCCTCCTCATCAGTTTCGCCATCGGAACTCCAAAAGTGTTGCCATAACTGGACGATTAGCTTGTCTGTGAAGCATCAGCACAGCAAGCAATGGATCAGTCTCGCCACTTGCTGGACCATATTAGGGCTTTGGGGTTCACAGTGAATTGGGACAAATGCAGGATTTTCCCAATTCAGTCGACCCATTTTATAGGTCTAGCACTCAAATCTCACACGATGCTGGCCTCCCCCACACTGGACAGGGTATGTTCAATTTTGATTGTGGTGAAGCATCTTTGGGTGGGCCACACTCAACACAATACTAAGTTAATGAGGATCTTACGGAAGCTCACAGTGGCAACAGCAGTGGTGCTGCTGGGATTTCTATGGTTGAGACCACAAATATGCAATGGTCAGAATTACACGATACTGCATTCACTTCCTAGCTCCATGGTCACGGAAGCAGTTCCTTCTCTGGAGGGGAGTGAATAGCACTTGGATCAGGGCTCTGTGCACAGCACATATAAACATCCTGGATTTGACACAGTGTTTCTCACCTACTCCATTTTCAGACAGTGCTCTGGGACAAACATTTTGTGGTGCCCACAGCCAACGTGACAATGTTTTTTTTACATTAATCATCAGGGGGGCACAAGCTCACAGCTTGAACTTCAAGTAGCTCATAATCTGCTGATAAGGGCTAAGGCAAACCTTCTCTCCATTAAAGAGTTGTACCTGCCCAGTCCAATCAACCATGTTGTAGATGCTCTCTCACCCAGCAGGTTGTTAGAGGGAGCCTGGAGACTACACCTGGAGGTGGTGCAGCTGATATGGCGGACTTATGGGACTGCAGATATAAACGTTTTCGCAGACAGTCAGACATCTCACTGCCTTCGTTGGTTCTCTATGACAGACGAGCCAGGATCACTGGGCCTGGACACACTGGCTCACAATAGGCCAGATGTATTGAATAATTTTTTTTCTCTCTGTGCAGTGTGCACAACTGCAGACAATCTGCTGTTAGTTGCTCCTCATTGGCCAATGAGGCCAGGGTTTCAGACCCTCTTGTCATTGTTAGCAGGTCTGACTTGTGCTCTACCCAGCAGATCATATCTGCTGACTTAGTTGGAAGGAAAAGTTTGGCACCCTCACCCAGACCAGTTGAAGTTATGGGTTTGGCCACTGGGTCGACCAGGTCTCTCTTGGAGTGTTCAAGCGGGCCAGTGACACTGTTATGCTTGATTAGCATCTACATGAAAATTGTATGCTGGTAAATGGAAGGTGTTCTGTGACTGGTGCACTGATCATGCCACTGACCCATTACAATGTTCTGTAGGATGGGTTTTAGGAGCTTACACTTACACATACTTTGGGAACTTGAACATTCTGCATCTAAATTTATAAATATGTAAATATGTGTATGTAGCAGGTTTGGCACTTGTATCAGTTAGTTCTCCCTGCTTGTGCTGGGGCCCGATTTCAATACGGTTTATTTTAAGCCCAATCCAGCATTTTTACCCAAGACCTTTGTGGCAGCGAGGCGTGGTCAAGCGCCCGTCCGGGAGAGGAAAGCGGTAAGGGCGCTTACACCTGAGCTAAATTATGACACCTGTCTCTAATTCCAGTGAGCACGAGGAGAGCGGCATAAAAGCAGACACAGAGCCTCCAGTCGGGGAGAGATGACAGACTAACCCAGTGCGCTGTTATTGTGTTGTATGTGGTAAATTATATTGTAAAGAACAACGAGAATTAAAAAGCTTACCTTGTGAGGAAGACGTGTTTCCTGTCCTCCTTCATGTGTAAAGTGTCACACTGGTGCCGAAACCCGGGAATTTAAAGGAAACAACATTCCAAGCATGGAAAGTGGTCGCCCATTAGAGTCCTCCCAGCTGGCAGAAGTCCTCCAGTCCCTCGCAACGCTGCATCAAGGCCACCAGCAATCCCTGCTTGAGCTCCGGCAGGACCAAGATCGGCGGTTTTTCGAAATCATGCGGGCTCAGGCAGAGGACCGGCACGCCATCCGGAGCCTCCTCAGCCAGGAGGCCACGTCGGTCACAACCGTGACCCCGGACACCCACGCTACGCTGCCCCCCCATGCTACAGTAGATGGGGGCAGCAGATGATCCTGAGGCCTTCCTCGATTTGTTCGAGCGCTCAGCAGAAATCTGGGGCTGGCCCCTCGAACAGTGGGCAGCCCGCCTGATTCCCCTCCTGTCCGGGGAAGCTCAACTTGCGGCACAGCAGCTGCCGGCGACGAACCTCCTGGCCTACGCTGACCTGAAGAGGTCTATTCTGCAGCGGGTCGGTCGGAGCCCGGAAGAGAATCGCCAGCTCTTCCGGGGCATGAAATTAGAAATGTCCGATCGCCTGTTCGCGTTCGCTCAATGGCTCCGGGATGCCTGTCGGAGGTGGCTGCTCGCGGGGGACCGCGACGTCGAGGGAGTAATCGACCAGGTGGAACTGGAACAGTTCGTTCAACGGCTGCCTCGGAAGACGACGGGGTGGGTCCAGTGCCATCGCCCGGCGTCGCTGGAGGAAGCTGTTCGGCTGGCGGAGGACCACTTGGCGGCGATCCCGAGGGCGGACGAGCCCTCTTCTTCTCTCTCTCTTTTTCCCCTTCCCTTGTGTCTGCCCCTGCCCTCTCCCCTCTCCCCCTCCCCTAAGTTCTCTCCCTCTGTTCTCTCCCCAGGGCCCGTTCCTGCCCCGCGCAGGCGTGGAGGGTTCCAGAGACCAACTTCCTGGCCTTGGGAGAATGTACCTCCCATTCCCTGTCATTCAGCCGCTCTCCTCCTCAGGTGGGGGCGCCCACCAGCACAAGTGCGGCTGCAACGCCTGGGCCGGCCTGTTGGAGGTGCGGAGACCCGGACCACTTCCGGGATCAGTGTCCGCTGATGGAGGTGGGGACGGTGGTGCCGGTCTCCGACGTCCCGCAGGCTGCCCCTATCGGGCTGGAGCATACCGGATTCCAGTAAGGATCAGGGGGGGTATGGACACCGGCTGCAATCAGACCACCATCCACCAACGCTTGGTTCAACCTGGGGCTTTGGGTTTAGCTAAACTGGTGAGGGTGAGGTGTGTGCATGGGGATGTTCACAAGTATCCCATGGTGACTTTGGCGATTAAATTCAGGGGAAGAAACCATAGTGTGGAGGCAGCAGTTAGTTCCCGCCTCACTCATCCGCTAATCTTGGGTACTGATTGGCTGAGCTTTAAAGATATTTTAGAGGGTATTTGCGCGGATGGGTCCTGCATAAAGAGGTGTGCGGTGTGCGATGCTTTGGCAGGGGAGGCGGAGCCTGGGCCGTCCTCGGCTGCTCTGAATGACGAGGAAAGGGGCGAGTTTCCTGAGGGGGACTTTCCTCTAGAGCAGTCGCGGGACGAAACCCTTAAACATGCTCTTGACCAAGTGAGAGTAATTGATGGTCAACAGCTTCGGCCGGGCATCGCCATTTCATACCCGTATTTTGCCGTGATTAAAGATCGGCTATATAGAGTGACGCAGGAGGCTCAAACAAAAGAGGAAGTGACACAATTGTTGATTCCACGGAGCCGCCGGGAAATGGTTTTCCAGGCGGCTCACTATAATCCTATGGCCGGTCACCTAGGGGAACGAAAAACACTTCTCCGTCTAATAGCCCGTTTCTATTGACCGGGCATTGGTGGTGACGTCCGCAGGTGGTGTGCGGCGTGCCGTGAATGTCAGCTGGTAAACCCAACGGCCACCCCAAAAGCGCCATTGCGCCCTCTACCATTGATCGAGGTCCCCTTCAAAAGAATTGGGATGGACCTCGTCGGGCCATTAGAACGGACGGCACGCGGACATCGCTTTGTGTTAGTCCTAGTGGATTACGCGACGCGATATCCGGAAGCAGTGCCTCTGAGCAACATCTCCGCACGTAGTGTTGCAGGGGCACTCTTCAAGATAATCTCCCGGGTGGGGATTCCGAAAGAAATCCTCACCGATCAAGGCACAACTTTCATGTCACGAACACTAGCGTGTACCATCCGCAGACAGATGGCCTAGTGGAACGATTTAATAAGACTCTCAAGAACATGATTCGTAAATTCGTACACGATGACGCTAGAAATTGGGATAAGTGGCTGGACCCCTGTTGTTTGCAGTACGAGAGGTCCCACAAGCCTCCACAGGGTTCTTCCCGTTTGAGCTGCTGTACGGGCGACACCCACGCGGGGTCCTCGACGTCATCCGCGAAGCTTGGGAGGAGGGACCTTCTAATAGCAAAAATGAAATTGAGTACGTTCTTGATCTTAGGGCAAAACTCCACACACTGGGGCAATTAACACAGGAGAATTTGCTCCAGGCTCAAGAACGCCAACGCCGGCTGTATGACAGGAGTGCTCAGCTATGGGAATTTGCACCGGGAGATAAGGTACTCGTATTACTCCCAACATCGAGCTCTAAATTACTCGCCAAGTGGCAAGGGCCCTTTTAGGTCACACGACGAGTTGGGGATCTCGATTATGAAGTTAAACGTACCGATAGAGGGGGCGCGCGTCAAATATACCATCTCAACCTCCTGAAATTGTCGAGAGAAGAGGCGGCCTCTGTGACGTTGGCCACGCTAGTTCTGGAGAGGGCGGAGCTTGGACCGGAGCTAAACAAAGCTCGCAATCTCAACACCCGGTTACTTATGGAGACCACCTCTCACCGCGTCAACTCACAGAGGTTTCCGATTTACAAATGGAATTTGCAGATGTGTTTTCCCCTCTACCGGGCTGTACAAACATCATACAGCACCACATCGAGACCGAACCGGCGTGGTGGTACGTGAGTCGCCCTATCAGCTACCCGAACATAAAAAGAAAATAGTTCGGAAGGAATTAGATGCGATGCTTGATATGGGCGTAATAGAGGAATCCCACAGTGATTGGTCCAGCCCGGTTGTTCTTGTTCCGAAGAGCGACGGGTCTGTTCGATTCTGTGTGGATTACAGAAAAGTCAACGCGTTGTCTAAATTTGACGCGTACCCAATGCCCCGTGTTGATGAACTGCTCGATCGGTTAGGTACTGCTCGATTTTATTCGACCTTGGATTTAACAAAGGGTTATTGGCAGATCCCCTTGACACCAATGTCCCGTGAGAAAACAGCCTTCACGACGCCGTTTGGATTACAGCAATTTGTGACGCTTCCTTTCGGTTTGTTTGGGGCTCCGGCCACGTTTCAGCGACTCATGGATCAGATCCTCAGACCTCACACATGCAACATCTGAGGGCCGTCCTGAGTTCGCTGTGGCGGGCGGGGCTCACAGCAAACCCTAAGAAGTGCATGATTGGGCATGTGGAGGTATGGTATCTGGGGTTCCACTTGGGTCATGGCCAGGTGCGTCCCCAAATTGATAAGACCGCGGCAATTGCGACTTGCCCTAGACCTAAGACCAAAAAGGGGGTGAGGCAGTTCCTGGGGCTGGCTGGCTATTATAGAAGGTTTGTGCCTAATTATTCGGACGTCACCAGCCCGCTGACTGACCTCACTAAAAAGGGGGCTCCAGATCCGGTTCAATGGTCGGAGCAGTGTCAACAGGCGTTTATGCAGATTAAAGCCGCACTTTGTGGGGGGCCGCTCCTTCATGCACCTGACTTCTCTCTCCCTTTCTCTCCCAGAGGGCTGGGGACGTACTCGAGGTGGTGGAGGGAGGGCCCAGTGCTGTACATTAGCCGGAAGCTCTCTTTGAGGGAGACCAAGTACAGCACCGTGGAGAAGGAGTGTTTGGCCATCAAGTGGGCGGTCCTCACCCTCCGGTATTACCTGCTGGGGCGGGCCTTCACCCTCTGCTCGGATCATGCCCCACTCCAGTGGCTCCACCGCATGAAAGATACTAACGCCCGGATCACCCGTTGGTACCTGGCTCTCCAGCCCTTTAAATTCAAGGTGGTCCACAGACCGGGGGTGCAGATGGCTGTCGCCGACTTTCTCTCCAAAAATGGGGGGGGAGTGGTAGACGGGCCGGATGGGGCCCTGGCCTGAGTCGGGCGGTGGGGGTATGTGGCAGCGGGGGCGTGGTCAAGCGCCCGTCCTGGGAGAGGAAAGCGGTAAGGGCGCTTACACCTGAGCTAAATTATGCCTAACACCTGTCTCTAATTCCAGTGAGCACGAGGAGAGCGGCATAAAAGCAGACACAGAGCCTCCAGTCGGGGAGAGATGACAGACTAACCCAGTGTGCTGTTATTGTGTTGTATGTGGTAAATTATATTGTAAAGAACAACGAGAATTAAAAAGCTTACCTTGTGAGGAAGACGTGTTTCCTGTCCTCCTTCATGTGTAAAGTGTCACAACCTTGTCTCCACAGTTTTTGAATCAGTCCATTGTACTGGCCGCTCTGGTGCCAGACCAGGCTAACATGTGGGTTGACCTATGACCAGTTAGGTCTTTGAAGGCTTACATTGATATGACAGCAGCCTGGTGCAAGACTGACCAATTGTTCATCTGCTTTAGCGATGCATTCAAAGGGACTGCGCCTCCAAGCAGAGACTAGCACATTGGGTGATGCAGATATTTCATCATGTGAGTCTGCAGGACGTCCTGTCCCCTCATCTTTTCACTGTCACTCTATGCCTGCTCTCGCAACATCTTTGAGGTGTGTTGCTTTCTGAAATTTGTGCAGCAGCAACAAGGGCTTCAGCTTGCAATTTTTCTAATTTCTCTAGATTGAATATGACTCCCCTGCCAGCAGCGTGTTCTGCAGTGCTCTCTACCTACGCTGATGCATCACAAGGGGATTCCTTGTGACTGTGTAGGTATTCCTCTTCCACTAGTGCTTTCAGTACTGCCTCTGGCGGTGTTTTAGTTCATGGGCATTTGATTAATAATAGTGCAGTTTATGCTTCAAACAAAACAAAACACATTTATACATTATTTGAAATAAAAATCTTAATATCTTACACACACACTGTGAAAACAGTTTCTAAAACCGGATTTTGTGTGAGTGTGTATTGTGTGTGCACCTATGTTGGAGCTCATTCTTCCTTATACGTATATGACTTATACATCAACCAATCGCGTACGCTTCACTAACATGTGTTCGGAACTCAAAAGTGTCACTCTCTTCCATATTACACAATAGGCCTTTTAACATTAATATCATGGTTATGTTTACACTCTGGGTGGGGTAAGGTGTGACATTTTATGGTTAGGTTTAGGGATGGGGTTTGGGTTAGGTTTTAAAGTTATGAAAACACAGTTTTGGATTAACACGGAACAAACAGCACATCTTAAACAAGGACACAAGGGAAGCATCTCTCATTGGCTGATGTATAACTCATACTATTTCACACGAATTGTACAAATTTGCCACATCATACAAATTCTTGTGAGATTGGGTTGGGACCTCTCTGCTGAAAAGACTTAAATTTTAGGTCAACAGCCAGCAAGTATGTTTTGGATGCTGGGGTCAGTTTTCGAAAGTAGCTTAACCAGTAAAGGGGCTTCCACATGACTCATGTCAATGCTTCAAAGCACCGCTCACTGGCAGCATCAATTCTTACTTTGATTTTAGTGCTGGTCACCTAATTTGTACTCTAAATGTAAAAATCTCTCTCTCTCTCTCTCTCTCTCTCTCTCTCTCTCTCTCTCTCTCTCTCTCTCTCTCTCTATATATATATATATATATATATATATATATATATATATATATATATATACTGTATATTAGGCATGTAAAGATACATACATTTCACGATAAAATATGAGACGATGCATAGCCTCACAATAAGATACGATACGAGCACCCACAAATGTTTCGCTCAAACTTATTTAAGAATTCGACAAAGTCTTTTAAATCATAAATGCCATAAAACTGACACTGGAAATAAAAAGAAGAGTTCTAAGTAACTTAAACAAAAGCACTGTGTTTATTTAGTTTGATTGTTGAGAAAACCTAATATGAAATCACAATTTTCATGTTTTTCTTGAGAAAATAAGTTTGTCTACACTCTAGTCATTTATATTTGCATAGCACTTTTTACAATACACATAGTTTCAAAGCAGTTATAGAAAACCATGACTTGTCTGAAATCCCCCTGTGAACAAGCTGAAGTGACTGTAGCAAGGTAAAAACTCCTTTCAATATTATTTAGTGGTGAAAAAAAAACTCTAGGGGAGCCTGACCTCTGGTTTTATGATATATGTACATAATCCAATATTATTTAGCGACTTTAGCAAAAACCGATTGGCACACTTAATTGTTTTTTGCCCTCTTACCCATGTTTCACTTTGCACTTAAACTTTGCCAGCATTATTACAGGCTTATAACGTACGCATGTTGTTCTCAAAGCTGTTTACATTTCGAATTCAAAAGGAGATAATTATAAGTCTCTTGTAATCGCTGGTTTCTTACGTTGTCGTTTTTTGAATAAGCTGTTTTTTGATAGTTATGACTTGCTGAAGCACCCCTAGATCATCGCCAATCCTCCAACAAATTTCACAGTGGGTGCAATACACAGTGGCTTGAAGGCCTCTCCAGGACTCCATCTTACTATTTGACGACCAGGTGCAGGATCGATGATGCTCTGGGGGTGTTTCAGCAAGGCTGGAATTGGGCAAATTCGTCTTTGTGATGGACGCATGAATCAAGCCACTTAAAAAGTTATCCTGGAAGAAAACTTAGTTCCTTCTGTTCAGACAATTTTCTCCAACTCTGAGGATTGTTTTTTCCAGCAGGACAATGCTCAGGTCAATCAAGGTGTGGATGGCGGACCACCGGATCAAGACCCTGTCATGGCCAGCCCAATCTCCAGACTTGAACCCCATTGAAAACCTCTGGAAAGTGTTTAAGAGGAAGATGGATGGCCACAAGCCATCAAACAAAGCCGAGCTGTTTGAAATTTTGTGCCAGGAGTGGCATAAAGTCACCCAACAGCAAATTGTAAGACTGGTAGAGAGCATGCCAAGACGCATGAAAGCCGTGATTGAAAATCATGGTTATTCCACCAAATATTGATATCCTAGATTAAAAAATTTGTATTGTGTTATTTAAAAAGGAATATGAACTTGTTTTCATTGTATTATTCAAGGTATAAAATACTGCATCTTTTTTGTTATTTTGACCAGTTGTAATTTTCTGCAAATAAATGCTCTAAATGACAATATTTTTATTTGGAATTTGGGAGAAATTTTGTCAACTTTATAGGATAAAACTAAAATGAAAATTTTACTCAAACACATACCTATAAATAGTATAGATCGATAGATAGATAGATAGATAGATAGATAGATAGATAGATAGATAGATAGATAGATAGATAGATAGATAGATAGATAGATAGATTATATGTACAGAATAAATATGTATTGTGGCCCAAGATTTCCTTTTAAAATGTGTGAAGAATGCCATAGTGGGCACTGAGAGGCAGGCCAGGGTGTTGCGGCGACACTACTGAGGGCTCAGGATGGATTTGTTCCTTCTCTCGGCAGATTAGCCTGCAAAATGGCCATGCTGTTTGCACTCACATGCACTGATAAGCACCATTAACAGGGTGCTAATCCTGTCGCGCTCTGCATTTAGACTCACAAAGACGGGACACGATGAGAGGGGGTTTTAGGGGATTGGATAGGCAGTGAGAGGTGATAGAGCTCAGGGTGGTTGGAGAAGGTGGGCATAGGTTGGCTATTATAATTTATTTCCATTCATATAAGTTGACAGAAAGACACAAATTACCAGTGGTGAACATACTGTACATAATATATGCACGAAAATGATTAGACAAAGCCTGTTTATTGCATATTTGTGATGGAAGGGGGGGTTGAGAAAAGCCTCTGGCCAACTGTTGCATTGGTTCTCCCAACCAGTTTAAAATAACAGCTCAATTGGCCTGGAGATTTTGGTAGCCATTACATGAGGGAGGTCAGATCACAGAAATAGCAATCTGCAGAATTGGGGCTGTGTATCTGCAGCCATGTCATCAACAACTACACAATTGCAGATTAAAACATACTGAGAGGGAAGCTGAGAGGTTATGTTGTTCTTTTGAGTGAGTAATCATTCAGCAGACACTTTTATCCAAATCAACGTACAATAGGTACAATAAACTGGAGCAACCTGAGGTTAAGCGCCTTTCTCAAGGGTACAATGTTGATAGTTCAAGGCTTGCTCCATATAAGACTCAAATCAGCAATTTCTGAATATCAGCTCTATAACACACATCCCACCAACCAAATCATAGCCTAACCCTAACAGTAAATGTATACCTTAATTTATAGAGACAATAATTAATTAAATGGAATGTTTTAGTACAGTATGTAAGTTAAACTTTAGTAGATGCATACAGTCATCTGGACAGTCATCTGGACCAATCTGAGGTTAAGTGACTTTCTCATGGATACAGTGGTGATAGTTCATAGCTTGCTCCATATAAGACTCAAACAAGCAACCATCTGAACATCAGCCCTAATAGTTGGGCACAGCAATGTTTGGAATTGATCAACATGCTGTGTGCAAGCTTCGTCAGGTGAAACTGAGCTATCATAATAGCACCACCACAATGAGAAATATTTCAAATTCTAACACCGGACCGTCAGTATTGACCAACTGAATGAGAATAGACAGCAGTCCATCACTACATTCGCCACTGCAGGTAGGCGCAGATGTACCCCCAAGCGAGCTGAGAAGACCATCGCCAGACAGCAAAAATTATCTCAAGTTTCATCTAGGGAGATGGGTTTAAGGGGGTCATACATTTTCTTGAGCCAGACTACGACATTGCCTCATGGAAAACCATAACAGCGAGAATTGAGCTTCAATGAAAGCATGGTTTCCAATCTCAAAACTACGGAGATCTATGTCACTATAACATGTCATTTTATCACAGATGCGAAGGTGAACAGTTATGTCCTAAAAACCAGAGCAATGGAAGAGCAACACGCTGCAGCCAACCTAGCGGATAATTTGAAAGCATCTGTAGAACCATGGGGGCTGGATGGGAAAATGGTCACGTGCGTACATGACAAAGCTAGCAATATGGACTCTGCAAACAGAGACGTGGGCTGGGAATCTGTACCCTGATTTGCCCACATGCTTCAGTTGGCCATCAATGATGGATTTAAAGGTGCAAGCATAAATAAGCTGATTGGTACATGTAGTAAACTTGTAGGTCATTTTGATGATTGAGGAAATTCTTCAGTCTCTGAAAATAGCCAGCGAAGCACTGAGTGGTGAAAATTACGTATCTGTGTCCATGGTGTATCCACTTTTGCAAAGTCTGCTATCCAGATTAGTCTAAATTTGGCTATTAGCACGTTATTTAAAGATTATAATGCTCAAATGAATGAATACAATTAATTATTCTGTCGGTTGTTCTTCCCATTTAAATGTATAGAAATTAGTTAAACGGATATTAATTTGAATTATTTAGTTAACTGAATTAGGCTATAATTTAGTTGTCTTATTCAGTTATTTCTGTTATTTAATTCATAACTTCAGACACCTTAAGGTGAGCAGTGGAGAATCAAAAAGAGTGACTGATTTCAAAAACAGTATTGCAGCATCTTTCAACCAAATAATAAGCACAGATGACTGATGAGTGAGAACAGATCTTTCTGGAGCCATTCATTCCACCAGATGAGAATATAAAGCGCTTCAACAAACTTGGTCTCTTAGCAAACTGCTATATGTGTGTCCCTGCAACGTCCGTGCCAGCAGAGTGTGTTTTCTCTGCAGCCGGCCTTATTTTTAACAGACTAAGGAGACGAATTTCACTCGAGCATGTGGATATGCATGTTTTACTCAACAAGAACATGACACGTGAAACAATATAAACATGATAACCATTAAATGCCGAGTGTTTATATATGTTCTGTACGTTAATTGCGGCAGTCTACTTTGTTAGCAGTTTTTTTTTTTACTTCGCTTTGGGTGAGCTTAAATGCTTTAGTTCTATACTTTTTTTGTTTACACACATTTCTTATATAAAGATTTTCAACAACAACAAAAAAACAATGGATGTAATATAGGCTTGTTTTTTATATATATAATTATAAGCTCGTTTTGAAACAGTGATGCAACCTTAGTGACTAAAAAAATTATAATTTCACAACTCTTTCTAATTCATTAACTGAATTTAAATAAACAAATATTCGAGTATTTGTTTTTTGTAAGCTCAAATATTCAAATACAAAATTATTGAAAAATGCCCATCCCTACTAAGTGTTAATCACTACACCACACCAACCAATCATAACCTTAATGGAACCGTAACCCAAACCCTATCCTGACACTGACCATAACCTTAACTTTACACAAAAATGTATTGATAGGAAATGTTATTGTGACGAGGAGGAGGGCGTGGCTGGGCCGTGAGGGTGCACTCCAGTGCTGAATCAGCTAATCAGAGGAAGAGTGAGATAAAGGGGAGCCAGAGATGCCAGTTCGAGAGAGAGACACACACACTGCCTCTGTATGCGTGTGCATCTTAAGTTTATGTTGTTTTAAGTTGAATTTCTGTCATTAAATTTACATTGACTGTTCTGTCGATTACCGCCTCCTTGCCCACCCTTTACCTGTTACAATTATAGTAAGTTATAATTTAGTAGATGTTGTTTCACCCTCAAGCCCTACGCTAACCCTACCCCTAAAATCTGGTTGATTGGAATACTGTTTCAGGAATAGCAAGGGAAGTTGCTCCAGTAACATGTTTTAATGTCATGTTAATTTTATGTTTACTACCTCCCAGCTTTCAGGACTTTCCTTCATGAACATGCAGATGTGAACATGCAGGCCTAATATGCCGTCATTTACATACAGAGAATGTGAACAAATTATGATTATTTCATTGGATTCTGCTATCCAGACAGTCCATTCTTGTCTCATGTGCACTCATACCTAAAGAATCCTCTGCACACTCTCTGTTAGCTCTAAAGATGGTATTTGGTTTGAGCATCTGGATAGTTATGAAAAAAGGCTATTGGTCATAAGTTCATTAGGTGACCTGAGGCACGTTCATCCATTGCACTTTGCTTTATTAATGTCTTGTGCCACAAGTCATTAGTCTCTATGATTTTAATGAAATTTTGCAATGCTGTTAGAGTCACTTAACAAATGAAGACTTAGACTACTCTGGATGCATCATTGATTTATATGTCTGAGACTCAGTTGTCACGGGTATGCCACAGCAACATGGCAATATGTGTAGATGTGTGTGGTGGCAGATACGCTGTTAGATCCATCACATGCAGTAGTGTATCAGTTTTCTATGTGAACTCTGATCATCTATAGGTCTGTAGATCTAGAAAACCTCAAACAGAGCTCTCTCTGTCTGTGTGTGTATGAACTCAATAGGCCCCAGAGACCTCTTTAGTCCGACGTTACAGAAAAATATTGGACATAGGACACCTAAGATCAAACTCCATTACATTAGAGAAACATTAGACATTAGTTAAGGAGGGGATGACTTGATCCATTTACATGTCAAAGATGGGGGAGTGCAGTCACAACCAATTAAGTCGGTGGAGTAGTCTGGCTGTCTGGAGTATTCTCTCCTGTACTCTCCTTCTCTTCTCTCTAATATTCATTACCTTTGTATTATGGGGGAATATTATATTTAGCTTTTTAACTTTTGAAGCGACACTGTTGAGTTGAAGGACTATGAAAAGATATACAAAGCTGTTCGTCACAGTCACAAGGATACATGTTACTCTCACGGATGAAACAAGCTAATGTCTTGCAAACTCTCTACAGCTGCATTTGCTAAATAACAGACAGCAATTATATGCTTTACATGTTCTTAATCTAAATACCCAAACATGAGCAAAGCAGTGACAGAATCCATTATATATATATAGAAAATACACAGCACCCTCATCCCTTAGAACAGTGTTTTCCAGCCTTTTTTGCCGAAAGTACCCTGTGACAGGGCGGAGGGCGGGGCTGGTTCGTGATTTTACACACCTGGTCCCTTATCAGGCTAATTAAGCCTCCGAGAGGGATAAAGGCCGACTGCGGATGGTGGTGCGATAGAGAGAGAGATCGTTTACGGACATGTCCGTCATGTGTGTGTGTTTGTCTTTTGTTTAAGTTACTCATTAAAATATTATTCACATTGCCAAGCCGATTCTCGCCTCCTCCTTTCCATTGAACTCCTTTACATCACCATCAGAAAGGCTGAAGAACCCCTTCATCGACACAAAACAAGACCTGTGTACCAACGACTTAATATATTTTAACATTATCATTACAATTGATTATTATTGATCAATCAGTATTGGTTTGATCTACTGACATCCCTTTATCAGTACCCATTATGTCTGGGAATAAATGAAAAGTTTAGATTAATTTGGGTACATTTCAGAAGTTATGTTCATTTTGCTTACATATATCTCAGCCAATGCCTTTAATTACTGTATACAGGGTGACCTTATAACTTTAAAAAAAAAATAGTAAATTTACACATTCAAATGTTTCATAGTTTAGTTTTTGGTCACATTTTAGCTTTTTAAAAATGCACTATTCCTTGTATTCCATAAGTATATATGATATATTGAAATTGCATGTACTATATGCATACATATTTTACATCACATGTTTATTGTTTACATGCATAGTTTGGACTATTTACGAATATTTACATTGATATGTAGAACAAGAGCTCTTTAAGACCAAAATTTACTCTCAAAATGTAGTGAGAAGATCTTTTTGCAGAACCTCGAAAAGAGGAAAAGATCGATATCGGGATTGTTCAAATGAAGACTGTGATTAATTGGACAATCGATATTTTTACCCATCCCTAATCCTTTTTATTTTAATTTTAAACCATACATTTTGTGAGGTTTAACATATCAAAATACTATTCTTTTTGCATACCCCCTGGTTGGGAATCACTGCCTTAGAAGACAGTGGTTTGAAATTTGCTCTTATGTGTATTGTGTATTTGTTGTTACTGTTTCATGATAAAAGGAATATTCCAATTTAAATAGAACATAAGCGCTTCCAACGGCTTTTGTGGTATGCTGTAAGCATGGCCGTATCTAGGCATAGGAGAACTAGGTGGTTGCCTAGTGCGCCATCAGCCCCCTCAACATGTAATCCGCCCTCCCCGGGAACGATGAGATACAGGAGAGTTCCATTCAAGTTGCCAAACCCTTTTTTTCCTCTAGTCAAAATATATAAATTGGTACTCATCACACGCAATACACCGGCAACCGGCTACAACAGCGTCATTATGCATAGCGTTCTCCCTCCACCTCTCCAGCACCACATAGTAAAGCAGATCCAGTCCGCCAAGACCAAACTTAATGCACTGTCACTATGTCACATTTCTGCTTTAAACCGTCTGGTACACTTGCCCCATAAACCTTCATTGTGTTTCAAACTGAAGGACTATTAAAAATAATTTTCTCTGGTAGTCAACAGCATGCCACAAAAGCTGTTGATAGAGCTTAAGAAGTATTTAACCCAGAATATTTTTTTAAGGCATGCTTTACACATGTACCCCACACAAAATCATGACTCTGTGTGTGCAGTACTTAATTTTGGCTGATTTAATGATGGTGTAAAGCAGGTTAAATAGGTTAAGAATCTTAGCCATCCCAAAGCCCTTGGAGCCATTCCTTAATAATCCTTTTCAACCCCTGAGATATTATTGCCAGGTTTATCTGGATTTACCTCACCAGATAGCAGAGCAGACAGTGTCAAAATAGTCACCATTTCAGAGAAAAACTCTGGGCAGTGACACAGACTAAGACAGAGAGAGATTAAAAGACACACATGGAGATAGATGGTGTTAAGATTCAAAATGATAGATAAAGCTTCACATCCCCAAATTACATGCTGGTTTCTTCTTTGTGGGCCCTCTGTGGAATAACAGCAAGTCTAATGAGGAAGTCCGGTGTTATGTGTGTAATCCTGACAGATGAATTTATGTCCCTGCCAACAAATGGCCTATATTTCACCGGACTGCTGCATGAAACAGCAGCAGTCAGTAAAGTACTAGAGGTGGTTGCTGCTTGCTGATATATATGTGTGTTTGTGTGTAGTCAGATTTGTTTTGTTTTGATCTGGAGTGTTCATTAAATTTGTTCTGCCACCCCCATCCACTTGTCCTTTAACCACACTGCCCGTTGCTCATACTCATGCATTTTCTACAACAAGTTCCATGTGTAATGAAATTTCCCACGTGTAATAATGTGCATCTTTGAGCTTTTCACAGCTGAATATTTCTGAATGGAGACTTTATCGATAAATCAAGCGTTGTAAAAGGGTCTTTAACACTTGGCTGCACAAGTCTGAGGTGGATTAGCTACACAACAAAGGTGTTTTGTTCTTTCACACTTCTCCAAGCATTTTTTGTTTCTCTGCTTATGATGCCTGTATATCTGAACCCTCCCAGCCCCTGACTCTGACGTCACAGAGACCCACCAATGAGTCTATCTGATTATAATAAGCAAGACTATGTATTTCCAGGGGCTCTTCAACATTACTGTAGGTTTCATCGAACCTGGTACCTGGCCTTTGAATGACACTGCTAAACCTCTTAAGTCAGATAGAAACAGCATTTATGTTGCCATAGAGGTTCGTCGCGTTTCGGATCAGAGCGAAGTGACAAAACCAAATTGTTCCTGTCACCTGCTTTTTATACAAAGCTCTGGTGGTGTGAAGGTTAAGATAAGCTGTGTGTGCAGGTGTGTGCAGTTTTTAGTTAGCCTGAGAGTAACTAAAAGTAGCGATGGTACTAACTTAAGTACATTTTGCAGTAGCGTGACAATAGCTCAGCTGTTTTCGAAACGGTGTCGCTTTTCTAGTAACAAGCTACCTTTTGCAATAAGTAGAGGTGCAAAATGCTACATCACTGTTTTTGTGACATTTATATTGCACATGCAGCTTTACAGCCAAGCGAACTGAGGCAATTTCTGAAACCAAAATACCCCCCCCCCCCCCTCTCTCTCTCTTTCTCTCCCTCTCTCTCTCTCTCTCAAGTAGGGTTAGGAGTTGGATTCATTTTAACTAATCAGTTTGTTCAGACTGATCAAATAAATAATTAATTGAACTTGCAAAAAACAATGAGTGTTCTTCTTTGAAGTAAAATATTTAGCTAAATAGCCTATGCGTTCAATTTAATAGGCTTAATGACACCCTCATTGAGATCCTCATTGTTTTTTATTCAGGAACTGGCTGGTTAGCTGGTGGAACTTGAACTACACCCTGTGATGGCAAAAAATAAAAGTTTCTTCATTGACAGCCATTCAAAAGTAGCTGTTTTCTGACAAAACAAATTATTTAATTACATTAGGCCTATAGTATATCTTTTTGCATATTTTAAAAGCATGAAATTGACTATTTTTCCCTATCTGTTACCATTTACAAGTGCTCGGTTACATGACAATGTCGAACATGTCGATCTTGAAACTGAGTGCCCATGAGCAAAGATGTCAGCCTCCAGACTGCATATTTCCAGGGAACGTTGTGCTAGCAGAGCAGATGTCATTGAAATGAATGGAAATGCTAACCGATAGATCTCTCCAGGTATTTTAGAACTCCTTGGTTTATATGCAAGACAAATACTTTTATAATAATTAAATAATTATCTGAGTTTTACTATAATGATATTGTCCCCTTAAGTAGCTTTAAAGTATGTTAGCTACTTTTGGTGGTGAAGCTCACTACTATTTTCAGTGTTGCTTGATGAGGTACACTTGCTTCCCCAACACTGTTTATGAAGGTTGGTTGTTCGAGGCAATGTGCATGTTTGTAAGATGAAGATGTATTTGTGTATGTAAATCCCCCTGTCTGTCTGACACAGCATCTGTAATAAATTGTTTGTAGTGTTGTTGTAAGAGTGGACATACATCGATACTTAAAAGGAGATTATGTGTGTGTGCAGGAGTTCATTAGGCTAGAGTTGAGAGAGAAAGGTTGCAGACGGGAAAAGGGTCTTCTGATTACTGTTAATGAGCCGCAGGGCTATTTTAAAAAATACACACACATACACATACAAACTCACACACTTAACATGATCTCATTACAACTCTCATCACTCATGGTCTGAATGAGGAAATGAGGGTGGACCTAAAGGAAGTTCAGGGGTGGCCTGGCAAAGTCCTCAGACTTGCTGCATATTCTCTGTGTGTGTGTGTGTGTGTGTGTGTGTGTGTGTGTGTGTGTGTGTGTGTGTGTGTGTGTGTGTGTGTGTGTGTGTGTGAGCGTGTATTTATCACTTTGTGGGGACCAAATGTCCCCATAAGGATAGTAAAACCCGAAATTTTTGACCTTGTGGGGACATTTTGTCGGTCCCCATGAGGAAAACAGCTTATAAATCATACTAAATTATGTTTTTTGAAAATGTAAAAATGCAGAAAGTTTTCTGTGAGGGTTAGGTTTAGGGGTAGGGTTAGGTTTAGGGGATAGAATATAAAGTTTGTACAGTATAAAAACCATTATGTCTATGGAAAGTCCCCATAAAACATGGAAACACAACATGTGTGTGTGTGTGTGTGTGTGTGTGGATGGGTTTGGTTGCTTTATGAGGATATGTGTTTAGGTTATAAACTGGTAATTACAAGGGTATTATCCTATAAATGTGGTTTATGAGGACATTTCTAGTGTCCCCATAATTCAAATCGCTTAAAAACATATTACACAAAGTTATTTTTGAAAATGTAAAAATGCTGAAAGTTTCTTTTTGTGAGGGTCAGGTTTAGAGGGAGGGTTAGATTTAGGGGATATAATCTATAGTTCCTTCAATATAAAAATGATTATGTCTATGGAGAGTCCTCATAAGGATAGCCGCACCAACGTGTGTGTGTGTGTGTGTGTGTGTGTGTGTGTGTGTGTGTGTGTGTGTGTGTGTGTGTGTGTGTGTGTGTGTGTGTGTGTGTGAACGCATGTGTGTGTGTGTTTGAGGAGGCTTGCTTTCTTCTTATAATCAAGGGTATGCTTTGTCGATCCTTTGATTTTGTTCTGCATGATGTTTTGTTATACTGAATAAAATCTTTGGAAAACATCAAGCAGATTTTCATTTGTATTATTTTATTTCTTGCTTTTTATTCATAGGTACAGTAGAAAGACAGGAAAAAGTGGGAGATAAGAGGGGGAAACATGTTCTCGAATTATTGTGAACTGGATTAGAACTTGGATTGCCCACATAAGAGCCAAAGTTCAATTTGTCAAGGCATATGCGCAGTTGGCCACAACTATGATAAATGGGTTTTCTTGTAAAAAACTCTCAATATTAATAATAGATTCTTCTGAAGGTAAAAGGTGTGAAAATAAAACAGCAAGCTCTAATTTGATGTGTCAGGGTGCACATGGTTTTTATCAGAAAGAATGTTGTGGTTACAAGTTTACACTCTTTTATAAAAAGCATTTTCAAGGAATGACTAGATGCTGGATTGCAAATTTGCAAGGTAACTGACTTCAAGAGTATTGTTTGATACACACAGTACCAAGTAAACATATATTTTAGCACCCTTACACTGTTTTTCTCTCAGGGATTTATTCCATTTCAGATTTACCCATGGTTGATCCCACCTGACCACCTTAAATACGGGACAAATCGCGCCCCGTAGTGATTCGATACGGGATGCATCATTTCATTTTTAAATACGGGACAATCCCGTATTTTACAGGATGGGTGGCAACCCTATATTTACCTGACTCAATAGGACAACATTTCAGCAGAAGACCCCTATCTTCCTATCTAAGCATACTGAATGGTTCTTGAATGTAATAAGTTGCAAACTGGACCAGATTTCATTCTGAAACTTAACCACCCTAATTTTGCACCAAACGCATATTCTTACTTTCTTTCTTTTATTTCTTTTAACCTCATTCTAAAAGATTTCTAACATCTCCTTTTGTGTTCCATGGACGAAAGAAAGTCATATGGGTTTAGGAAAACTTTTGGGTGACTATAAGATGACAGACATTTTTGGGTCAATTATGTCTTTAAAAGATTGGCTGCATTAATGAAAGTTAACAGCCAACTGTCCTACCTTTACCCTGAACTTCCTGCTTTACTCTGGGCTGCTCTTCTCATTGCCAGGGTAAAGGGCTAGAGAGGAAATTACATCTCCAGCCTCTTCCTGACCCAGCCACTTGCGAATACCAGGGAGGCTTATCCTCAAAGTGGAGTGCTGAAATGTAGATGCTAAAAATAAAGTAAATTGTGTACTGAACCATTTGGAGGCAACAAGGTCATCAAAATCACCAATTAACAGAGCTGGAGAACTGTAATATTGAGCATGGTCTTGTAGCTTAGGAAATTATCTGTAACACACCAACAATGCTGGCTCCACTTCAACAGAATATTTAGTAAATGATGATACCACTGTTTATCATGTGAAGGATTTTTATCCTACTTATTCAACAAAAAGTGTGCAATGTTAATGTTAAATAAAAATATTTTTTATTGTAATTTACTCTCATGTCATTCTCATGAGGAACACAAAGGAGATGTTTAAATTAATATCACTGACTGTCTTCTCATTCATCAGAGTTATGAGAGCAGTTTGTTCATAGTGGCTTACACGTTCTTGTGACAACTGCCATTGTTTAGTGCTAAATAAGTGCAAGTTTTCACATGAATATGCACGAATGTGGACAATATTCTCTCATCGTGCTCATGAATGCATCAGTATGCAAACTGCAACATGACTTACATTTTGTGTTGTTTCTCATCAAATCCTATCGTATGCCTTTAGAAGACTGGGAATATGAAACATCTCCTTTTGTGTTCATACGGAATGTTTGGAACGTTGGTGAGAGTGAGTAAATGATGTCAACATTTTCATTTTTGGGTAACCAATCCCATGTTAACCAACATTTCATTGCATGCGCAGTAAGTGGTCGCAGAAAGCCGGCAAACTGTTATGTTAGACGTGACAGATTAGATGATTAAACGAAAGTACAACACAAAGCCTTTATAAATACAGAATTATTCTTGGCTATACAATTATTATTATGTTATGATTTAATAAAGTGTCATTTTTAATTTAAATGAAGTCACAGCCATCTTCGAGAGGCCCAATTAATTTTTCTTCTACGGAATCCGATAAATGTTTACTATTTGTGCACGGCTTCCGAGTGTGGTGTAAGTGGTGACATTGCCAAAGGATTGGTCTATTCCTTTAACTACATAGCAAAGGGGGATGAGTTATCAGGCTGCAGTGCTGGCAAAACAACAACAACAAATTGTCAAAATGGCAGATGTGACTTTACAAATGTTAGTTGGATGTTTTACCATCACCTCACATTGTGTGATTTATTGAAATTTGTAAAAAGCCATTTTTGGTGACTCCTATCAAACTTAGACTCAGGTTTGCTAACATGCTAAAGCTAACAACAACACCAAACAAAATGATGTGTGCATGAAATGTAATTTCTCTCATCTGAAAAATAGTGAAGGCTTCTGTGTAGTACAAAAATAATGTGTGTTCAATTTGAGAAAATACAACCCTTTGACAATTTATACTCTAGATTGTCAAGTACATAGGGTATAATTTAAGTATAGTATGAGTACAACGTATAGTATGTTATTTTAGACACAACTTTAGTCTTAAATTTCAGTTCAGCTAAAACAAAGACACCAGACATCTGGTTGTGCCACACAAACATGCACACAATAAGCTCCCACATCATACAATTCTCCATATACTGTCTGATGTCAGGAATGTCTTGGATCTTAAGCAGTGACCCAGATATCTGAAGGCCTTTCATTGAGGTCTCACCCTAAACCAAGCAGCTGGGCAATCAGGCCTCATTTACCCTAACCCTGGTTCTGCAGTCTGGCCAGAGCACTGGGGCTTTCGGCAGGAGACCCGGTCAGTGTTTCCATACTGTAAGCTGTGGTCCCTAGGGTAGCAAGGCTCATTTGCAAGCTCAATGGAGGCTGTCTCCTGCCCTGCGCCTCACCGCACTCTTCTTGGTTTTTGCAAAAGTCAAGTAATTTTTATTTGTATAGTGCTTTTCACAACACACATTGTTTTAAAGCAGCTTTACGGGAAATTACAGAATGCTGTAACAGAAAATGAGGCTGTAATGTCTTAAAGTCCTCATTAAGCAGTTTAAATGAAAAACGTAATTGAAAATCATGCTTTAAAAATTATCAAACATTCCTTTTTTTCTGCATAGTATCCATCATAAAGAAAAGAAAAACAAACAAAAAAAGAGGAACATAGAAAACCAGAGAAAGAGAGAGTGATGGATGTTAGGGTTAAGCTTTATAAGCTAGAGACAACTGAAAGAAGGGTGCATAAAAATACCTGTGCAAGTCATCCTCAGTATTGCTCATTATAAGTCTCTTTACATGTATACTATATTGTAATTGTGTTAACTAAAAAAAAGGCACATTGGTACTCGATCATGCTGGGGACCAGCATCCCTAAACACAACATATAACATAGAGTACAGTAATGATAGCCTTTAACGTAAACCATAGTAGTGCCACAATATTCTTCTAAATGCCATGGTACAAAATTATGGAAATCAATCATTCAGTATCATGGTACACTCTATTTATCAAAATATCATGGTATTATCATCTGATTCCATATCTGTTCCATGGTATCAACAAACCAATAAATGCATAATTTTTACATGGTCTGTGCTAGATTTGCAAGCATGTAGCAATCTGAGTTGGTAGTTGTTCATTTGCCATATTGTGTTCTGCCCCAGACACAACATCAAACTCGTCAGTTAATCCACTGTCCCCAAAAATCAATGCTGCTCTGTCTGTCATGATGACATGCCACCCTTCACACCATCTGCTGCTCCTCTGTTATAATTCGCTCTGGTAGTGCTTTGGGACCACTGTATTTCAGACTGTCCACAGACAGCCCTTACAAATATATTGTGGTGGCTCCATGGTACAGTGTTGGCTTCATATGGTTGCACCATGGAGTACTGATATACTTACACTCACTGAGAAAATTATTAGGAACACTATGGTCCTAATAAAGTGCCAGATATGGTCTTTTTTTGAGTGTAGATATAGGGTACTGAATTATAACCATATTAATATACCATGGTATTCACATGGTACCTTAAGATATTTGGTACTCCATGACACAAGATTTTCTGTAGCTCAACTGATTGAGCTTGTTGGTAGCAGCACCAAGGTCATGGGTTTGATTTCCAGGGACACACATAGTGGGAAATGTGTGTGACCTTGAATGCACTGTAAATCACTTTTGGGAAAAAGTACCTGCCAAATGAGTAAATGTGAAGGCACTTTCAAGAATACAATGTCCAAAATAAACATTTGGTACTTTTTTTGTTAGTGAGTCAATGCATTGTAGTTTAACAAACCTTTTAGTGGACAATGATGCTCTTATCAACACATCCCATTTTCCAGAATAAATAGATATTGTACAGTAACCTGGTTAATGGATCATCTTCACAGGCACTCACACTTTTCTTAAAAAGATGGACAGTTAACACTTTAAATGATAGTCTTGAAATGTTGCTTGGCCGTGACATAATGCTTAGTTATGTTACTTTATGAGAACCCATTTTTTGGCATTGGTAAATCATTTTAACTGTGTGTGACGGAGAGAAGGCAAGAGAGAAAAGGCAAGAGAGCTAAAAGAGCTAGCCAGAGCAGGGGAAGTGGCCTCCCCTCGATCCCTTAGCCCTGCTTTGAAAAGCAAACTTCAAGCAGGGAGTGTTTACCTTGGCCAGGGCAGAGGTAGATCGATGATCTGCAAAGTGGATTTGTTATTGCCTTGTTTGCCTTGGCAGCCCTTGAGAGCAGCCCACTGATTGCCGGCCCAGATGTCTACAGTATGAACACACACACACACACACACACACACACATACATTCATATACATATACACTACACCCCACCACTTGCCTTAACAACCCTATCTCTTTTTCTAAAGCAACATATCAGACATCTTTTTTGAGTCTGTGAAGTTCTGCCTGCACAATGCAACCAGAGACAGCAAGTTACCAATATTTATACTTCCTCTCATCCCAATCTGCCATCCCCTGATCCCATCGTTTGTCACAGAGCAGGGGTTCTCTGTCGTATATCTGGACATCTACCGTCCTGTGGAGTAGAGCTCTAGTTTTAATGAAAACACCTGAACCAAGCCCTGCGTTCCAAACGGGATAAATCCACCTCTGAAGGGCACTTCGAAGGGGGAATGATTGTGGCCGCCATGTTGAGGGTCATTCCAAATCGAAGGGCTCATAAATAGTTGCTTCATAGGGCCCTTTGAAATGTTTCCATAGGGTTCAACTGATGGACACTTCACAGCCAAGTGGACTAGAAACGGAGCATACCTCAGAAATCTGAAGGTTTGCCAAGTGCAATTTAGTGTAAATTAAACCAGCTGCAACTGCAATCTCTTTCTATAAACAAAAGCACGTAACATCCCTTCATTTCCATAGTTAATAAAAGCTTTTAATTGTTATTATTATCTTTTAACTATTTAATTATTTTAAACCCCTGGCTTTTTTTTTGTTTGATACTGGCTCACTCTGGAGGGTAAACCCTCTGAAGGGATTAGGGAATAGGGATGAGCTCTTCAGAATAGAACCATGGTCTTTGGGTTCCCTTGAAAAATTATACGTGGGTGCTGGAACCAAAGCGTCAGGGTTTGGCAGAGTTTGCCCCTGTTGGTAGATGCTGTAATGGTAATATTATGGAGGCAAAAAGTATATTTCTCCATTGACAAATTGCAAATATTTATTTATATTATAGATATTTTACTAGTGACAATATTTTTCAGAGGGCTCTTTAAGGCATACAATGTACTTTATTAGAATTGGACTACATTTTTCACTGTCTGCAGCTTTTCACAACACAGTTCACGATTGTGTCTGTGTGTGTGTGTGTGGGGGGGGGGGGGGTTCTGGTGCCCCCCAGGGAGATGGTGTCCTTCGCAGACTGTGTAATATGCAAATGGAGAGCTTGGGATTGTACATTTTCTTGAGGTGCCAATCAGAGCTGTCAGGACATCATTGTACTGTGGCTCCAGGGTGATTAGTTACATGACATTTATGGCTCAGGTTGACTAAAAAGAAAGTTTCCGGGAAAAGATTTTGTTTCCGCCTATGAAAAAGATGCCAAGTCACATACTTCTTGGGCTGCATGTGCCAGCCGAGTGACTGCCATTGAGATGCAAGAGAATGGTAAATTGACATCCTGAAGGATGCCATTGATGGACATCTCAGTCCATCACTATACCTCGGGCACCTTTTCGAGAGCATGGTGTCCCAACTCAGTCTTGCGACAGAGGACGAAAAGGTAATTCGGAGATGGGGCATCAACTACATTGTTGCTTTAAGAAAGGAGCTGCAAGCAAGACTCCCAGATGCCTTGAGAAACATGGCCTTGTTCATTGTTAAGGAAACGCTAAAGCACAATAAAGGCACCACTGAAATTATTAAAGTAGCTGAGCTACTTGTGTACCAGCCCAACACAATTGACAAGATTGACCCATGAAGTGAATAACTTTTGACTATTCCGGATCAAATCCATTTGAAGAACTGTACTCGCTCAGCTATCCTTGCCAAACTCAAATGTGGAGGTTGACCGGCTGTTCAGCCAAAATAGTGTGGTCAAGTCAAAGTTAAGAAATAGCATATCACTGCACTCTCTCAACTCCATACTCCTGGTGCGGTATGGACTGAAGCGGGCTGATGATACCTGTTACCAGCATAAACTACCAAGTGAAGTTCTGCAACAGATTGGCACCACAGCAGCATACAGCTTTAAGGCCAGTCCATCCTCGTCTGCTGGTTCAAGCTCAGTGACAATGGAGTTGGACAGTGAAGATAAAGAGGATTTCCTTGCCAATCTATGATTCATTATATTTACGTATGCAAGGAGTGGACTTTCGGGAACTGGCGGAGACACACAGCTGATGATGGCAGTGTGCACTGCATTGTGAGCAAGAACAGTGCCAATATCTTGAGGAAACCATTGAGCAGCTAGCCAGCCGAGCAGCACAGGAGCGGTGCCTAGCACAAATTATATTTTTTTGTCGAGAAGGCCAGTCAACTTGAGGAACGTTGAGGATAAGGAATATGATGAGCAATTGTTCCATCAAAAGAAGAAAAAACAGAAAACTTGAGTATCTTATTGGATGAAATAAGGAGCGTGAGCATCGAGGTAAATAACCAAACGATGATCCAAATTTTGAGCGACTGTTGCTTGAAAGTGAATGCATAGTATGTGCTATGCTTGTGTGTTTTGATCATATGCGAGTGAATGCGACATGGCATACAAGCAATGAGACAGCTGTGGGACCTTATAATGATTGGATGAGATGCCGGAATTGAATGAATGAATGGCGTAATGCGACTTCGAGTCCTCTGCAAGAATTATCGCTTAGGCTTCCATGACCACATCCTCAAACTTCGTAATGGTATGAACATTAACTTCCATTCACTTCAAAATGCATTAAATACTGATTTTCTGTTTTAACTTGAATGACATTGAAAATAATAGACAGTCATACTGGTGTTTAAAGATAAAATTGATTTGTGTGTGTATATTGGTGTAATTTCTCCCCACTTATGCTGTGCACTCCAACTTTGCCAGACCTCCAAGGCTTTCAGGCTTTGGCCTCAACATAGAGGCTGTTTTGGGGCCCTCTTTCTTTCTCTGTCTGTGTGGCCAAATAAAAATAACCTTCTGACACTTTTATGGCAGGACACAGTTGTGTGGATTTATGCTGCTTGTTTTCGCACAGTTTAAAGTGAGTCTGTCCAGGGCCAAAGGCTTATAGCCTCCGTCAGCACATATTAAATGTTTACGCTGTTTGTCTCACACACTTGTCCTTTTATTTGAAACCAATTGACTCTTAGCCTCTGCGCTAGCATGTCCGATAAATGGCCTATTGTAACAGATGTTATGACTAGGCATGTAATGATACACAAATTTCAGTATACGATATGATACGATGTAAAACCTCGCTATATGATACGATACTGTTTAAAAACCTGCACCCATAAATGTTTCACTCAACATATTCAAGGATTCAACATAAATGTCTTTTAAATCATAAATGACACAACATTGGAAACAAAAAGTAGAGCTCTATAATAAAGTAACTTAAACATCACTTCGTTTATTTTGTTTGATTGTAATGAGAAAAACTCAATGGAACTCACAATTTTCATAATCGTTTCAAAGCAACCTTTATAGAAAATCATGCCTTAATTTCTTAAAGCCTCCAGAAAATGACTGTAGCAAGGAAATGTTCAATGTTATTTAGAATAAACTAGAAGTATGAACATGTATATATACAATATATGTACATATTCCAATATTATTTATTGGTCGATCGGTTTCCCCCGGTTTCATATTGCTTGTAAAAGTTATCAGCGTTATTACCGGCTTATAACATGTGCACTTCGTCATGAAAACAACAGCTTAATTGTGAGTATTGTCACCTTTTGGATCCACTAATTAGTGCAAATAATTCCATGCGCACATTGCATTTTCAGAATGCACATGGTGAGAATAATTGGGCCACACGTGTTCAGTGCTCAAGCAAATAAGGACAAACAAATTATTTGTCGCAAGAATCTTGTCACATTGCACCTGGTTAGTGCAATGCACCCATGGTTAGACATAGTGTGAAAGAACTTTGAATGCTCGGTGCCTTTGGGAATGATCTCTTTAATATCTCAGTTAGTTTCTCTTAGACAGCAATGAGATGTACCTGTAATGGAGAGCAAATATAGAGACTTTTGCCTCAGACTTAGAATCAAAGAAAAAGAAAGGGGAAAGAAGTGAGGGATTTTGGGTGTGGGTCAGGTTCAGTTGTATAGTTCGGTTGTAGATAATGTATAGTTACAGCCAGGTCGAGTATTAACATCTCACTTACAGGCCGGGTTCAGGCACATGTTAAAAATAATGTTCGTGCAGATCTCTGCAACCTGTATTTATCTTCTAGCAAATTGGTGGAGGCCAATAATACTCTTTATTATTGTACATTCTTTAATATATTTGGGGTTTTTTTTGGTGTATTTTTGCTTACACAGCATGATGCATTTATTACAGTATTTAAGGTTAAGCAGATTTATCAAAGGTTGCCATATGTCACTTGAACCTATAACCTCATCTTTACAAGCACAGATCAAAAGCAGGTTGGATAGTTCAAAGTGCTGTGTGTTTAGTGTGCTTTAAAGCTTATATCACACTGACTTTCAGAAAAAGGTGACCGCAAAGGCACACATTTAAGCCAGGGTCCTCAGAACTCATTATGGACCTTATGAGAATAATTTGGATTTATTGTAGATTTAGTAAAAACGAATAACTTGATAACTTTTATAACTTGAATAAGAAGCTGTCTAGCTACCTAGTATTATTATTATTAAATATTATTTGGTCAATAAAAAATAGATATCATAATTATATTCATTTATTTAATCCTTGTTATTTAATGATTATTATTAATGGGCTTATTATTATTATTATTTTATAACTTTAAAGCAGTTTACAGTAAAGTTATTAACAAATGTAAGAATTCCCTATGCTGTCCTAGGCAAATTATTTCTTTTTGACAGGTCTAACCTGTCTGGCACCTGAATATAATATATTTGTTTTCATTATTTAAAATAAAGTTTGGGTGCACCACCATTACATGTTACTTGGTGAGCAGACCAAGGGCCCATACAGACCAAACATGTTCTTGTGATTACAAAATGTAGAAGTTCTTTTAATTTTAAAAACATTGTGCTCCTACTGGAAACACTGAAATACCAGTGAGACAAAGTGCATTTACATAGAAAAACAATTACAAAGCTGTGCAGTCATATGCAAAAAAACTATTCACTGGGAACGGCTCCCAAGATGTGACTGATTTGGTATGTTCTTCCTAGGCATTGCCATACAACTAGTGCTCCTCATGCAAACCACATGGGAGATCCAACTCCTAATTGATTCCAGTATGACGTTAGCATGTTGCTAAGCTAACATAACCATATAAGTGATGATTAGCATGTTGCAATACTAACATAATCTATAATCATAAAAAAACAAGCATAAAAGTAGAATACAATTACAAATATTGGTTAAAATAATAAATAATTACATCAAACTATTTTATTTTTATTATTTGGTATTTTTCCAGTGTTGAATGAAACATAAGTAGCTATATAGCCATTTTGGATAATTTTTTTCATAGAGCTTTTCGCAAGGCATTTTGAGATTGCCTTCTCAGAAAAGTATCCATGCAATGTTTATGCTATGTTTACACTAGATGTGACCAGTGTAGACAGGGTGGATGTGTTCAAAATTAGGTCTCTTAGGAGGCAACCTAATATACCTTTTCGACTGGCCTTCACATCAGGAGTGAGCCATATGATGCCTTATGATCTATATCTGTGGTGTAGTGGGCTGTGCATGTGCTGAATACAGAGCTCTTGGCTCATGGTGACCAATGTTCAAGTCTAATCTGGGTCATAACAGGATAAGTGATCAAGATTCAAGAAAAATAATTCTGAGAGAAAGGTAAATACTGCTCTTTCACCTCTTCCTCTTCTTTAGCAACCCTGATTAAATTTACCACTGCAGCCTCTTTTTGTGGGAACCGTTCTGCCAAGAGATTAATATGTAGAGTTCTATGAGAAGGTGAACACCCCGGAGAGGCTGTTTCATACGTTGTGGGCCCTAACTGTTTGGTAACCACAAACAGTCCCTGACACTTAGCTTGTTCTCCTCTGATGGAAGCATCACAAGAACCTGTTGTCCTAGTTCAAAAGACCACTCTCTAGTCTTCCAAACATACAAACATTTCTGTCTACTCTGTGCCTCCTGTAGGTGTTTAATTGCCAGCTTTGTCATCAGCTCTAATTTCTCCCTTATTTGCAAAACATAATCTGTTCCCAGGATTCTTTCAACAGGGACAAAGGACCACGCACCTCATGACCATACATCAACTGAAAGGGGGAAAAGCCTGTTGAGGCCTGAGGAACTTCAATAAATATGATTGGTCCCAGTGTCACTCACAAATTTACGAAGCATTTGAACAAGAGTTTGATTAAATCTTTCTACAAGCCCATCTGTTTCTGGATGATAAGGCATGGTCTTCAAACCTTTTAGCACCAACAACAGATAAATCTGTTGCAATAACTTTGAGGTGAAATTAGACCCTCTATCAGTGAGTATTTCTTGGGGAAACCCCGCTCTAGCAAAAAACTGAACCAAACAGAAGGCTACAGATTTGGCTTTAATGTTCTTCAAAGGAAAAACCTCAGGATATCGAGTTGCGTAATCACAAATTACCAACATATATTTGTTACCAGCTTTACTTCTTTCTAGAGGGCCTACAATATCCATGCCCAATCATTGAAAGGGCACGTCTATTACAGGCAAAGGCATTAAAGGAGCTATTCAGCTATATCCTTGGTCATCCCTGGGCAAATATTTTTTACTGATTCGGTGATACATTTTACGGCACCCCAGATGACCCGCCCAGGGTATAGAATGTCCCATTGTTAACACTGTTTTACGTACACTTAGAGGAAGAACATTTGTTGTCTCACAGATAGCAAAACTTCCAAAAGAGACTGTCTCCATACCCTGCTCTGCTTGTTGTGCAGCTCTGGCATATATTAATTAATTAATAATATAGAAATGTCAGAAACTGGTTCTTGTAGTTCAGACATGTCAGTAGGTGTTTGCCACTCAGGGCTTAAGACATCTGGACCCTCCCTGTCACTAACTTGTACCAGTGTTCCCTGGAACTTGTTTAATCTCTTCTCTGCTGTGGACTTAACAGGTTTCACTGAGAGGGTTGGTAAATCAGAATCATAAAAAGGTAGACAAGTGAAAGGGTTTTCTTCATTCACTTTCTGACCCATTTTGGATTTAGCCTGTGTTAACACCACATATCTTGTGAGGAGATGGCGGCGCGGTAGCACGCAGCGGCCACTCCGGATCCACAATGGTGCTATTTTTGTTAAAAAAGCCCGATTTTTGCAACACATGGACATCGGAGCAACCGGTGTTCGTGTCTACCATTGCCAGACACTACTGAAATATAAGACTCATGCAAAAACCAAGCTGCATGATGACCTGCAGGAGGCGCTACGCGTACTCGGCTTGCTGCGGAGACCAGGCCTCCAGCCCTCGGTGTCGCCTGATGCCGGTGGCCGGGGGAGAGGACGTCGTAGCGGTGTGCGAAAGCGAAGCGAGGAAAGAGGGCGGGGTCCATGCTAGGCTAAAAACAAACCCTAGCCGGCCGGCTCTCCCGTCTATCCTGCTCTCAAATGTTTGCTCCTGGACAATAAACTGGACTATATCCGACTCCAGCAGGCTACGCAGCGTGAGTTTAGAGACTGCTGCGTCTTTGTTTTCACGGAGACGTGGCTCAGCGACAGAGTTCTGGATGCCGCCATTCAGCTAGACGGGCTCGCCTCGTTTCGTGCCGACAGAAATACAGCTCTCTGCGGTAAGACTCGCGGTGGTGGCTTGTGTGTTTACATCAACACGGAATGGTGCAAGAACTCTATGCTAGTCTCTAGTTACTGTTCATCGCTGTTGGATCTTGTGACTGTTAGATGCAGACCTTTTTATCTACCACGGGAATTCACCACTGTTTGCATAACCGGAGTTTACATTCCCCCCAGCGCTAACACTAAGGAAGCGCTCTGTGAACTGTATGGGGCTATGAGCGAACTGCAGAACGCTCACCCCGATGGACTGTTTATTGTCGATTTCAACCACGCAAATCTCAAGACAGTGCTCCCTAAATTCCATCAGTATGTGGACTTTGCAACGAGAGGGGCGAACGCGCTTGATCTTGTTTACACAAACATCCCAGGCGCACAAAACCGCTTCAGAAGCAGGTGAAAACCTGGCCAGCAGGAGCCATCTCTGCTCTTCAGGACTGTTTTGAGTGTACTGTCTGGCACATGTTCAGGGAGGCTGCAACATATGGCGATTCTATCAACTTGGAGGAATACACAGCATCAGTGACCAGCTACATCAGCAAGTGCATTGATGATGTCACTTTCTCCAAGACCATCACCACACGCTCCAACCAGAAGCCGTGGATGACTGCGGAGGTGCGCACGCTGCTGAGGTCCCGAGACTCCGCCTTCAGAGCAGGCGATAAGGCAGCCCTAAGAACAGCTAGGGCCAAACTGTCACGGGCAATCAGAGAGGCAAAGCGCGCACAGGCCCAGAGAATCCACAGTCACTTCCAGGACAGCGGTGACACGCGGCGGATGTGGCAGGGCATCCAGGCCATCACCAACTACAGGACAACATCAGTTGCCTGTGACAAAGATGCCTCCCTTCCAGATGCGCTGAATGTCTTCTACGCTCGGTTTGAAGTGCAGAACGACGTGATGGCGAGGAAGTCCACCCCTCCTCCCAACGACCAGGTGCTCTGTCTTACCACGGCAGATGTGAGGAAAACTCTACGTAGAGTCAACCCACGGAAGGCTGCTGGACCAGACAACATTCCTGGAAGAGTGCTCAGAGGATGTGCAGACCAGCTAGCAGATGTTCTTACCGACATCTTCAACATCTCTCTGAGCAGCGCCGTCGTTCCAACGTGCTTCAAGGCCACCACCATCATCCCCATGCCAAAGAAGTCTTCAGTGTCCTGCCTCAACGACTACCGTCCCGTCGCACTTACACCCATCATCATGAAGTGCTTCGAGAGGCTCGTCATGAGGCAGATTAAGACCCAGCTGCCCCCTCACTAGACCCACTGAAGTTTGCGTGATCGTTCAAACCGTTCAACGGACGATGCCATCACCACAACCCTCCATCTGGCCCTCACCCACCTAGACAATAAGGACTCATACGTTCGAATGCTGTTCATAGATTTCAGCTCAGCATTCAACACAATCATTCCCCAGCACCTGATTGGAAAGCTGAACCTGCTGGGCCTGGACACCTCCCTCTGCAACTGGATCCTGGACTTCCTGACTGGGAGACCTCAGTCAGTCCGGATCGGGAACAGCATCTCCACCACCACCACACTGAGCACTGGGGCCCCCCAGGGCTGTGTGCTGAGTCCACTGCTGTTCACTCTGCTGACTCACGACTGTGCAGCAATGCACAGCTCGAATCACATCATCAAGTTCGCCGATGACACGACCGTGGTGGGTCTCATCAGCAAGAACGACGAGTCAGCATACAGAGAGGAGGTGCAGCGGCTGACAAACTGGTGTAGAGCCAACAACCTGTCCCTGAATGTCGACAAAACAAAAGAGATGGTTGTTGACTTTAGGAGAGCACAAGGTGAACACACTCCGCTGAACATCGACGGCTCCTTTGTGGAGATCGTCAAAAGCACCAAATTCCTTGGTGTTCACTTGGCGGAGAGCCTCACCTGGTCCCTCAACACCAGCTCTATCACCAAGAAAGCCCAGCAGTGTCTCTACTTTCTTCGAAGGCTGAGGAAAGCACATCTCCCAACCCCCATCCTCACTACATTCTATAGAGGGACTATTGAAAGCATCCTGAGCAGCTGCATCACTGCCTGGTTTGGGACTTGCACCGTTTCGGACCGCAAAGCCCTGCAGGGGATAGTGAGGACAGCTGAGAAGATCATTGGGGTCTCTCTTCCCTCCATCAAAGACATTTACAAAAAACACTGTATCCGCAAAGCAACCAGCATTGTGGATGACCCCACACACCCCTCACACAAACTCTTTACCCTCCTCCAGTCTGGCAAGAGGTACCGAAGCATTCGGGCCCTCACGGCCAGACTGTGAAACAGCTTCTTCCCCCAAGCCATCAGACTCCTCAATACTCAGAGACTGGTTTGACACACACGTGTCCTGAGTTGCACTTTAATTACTGTCACTTTATAACTGTCTGCTACCTCAATAACTGCTATGTGCATAGAACATTATCTCATAGTATGTTATGTTTACATTTTTAGAAACTGTCATCTTTTTGCACTACTGAGTACTGGTCGGCGCTGCACTGTCTATTGTCCTGTTCATTGTCAGTAATTTGTTGTACTGTCCTGTACTTTTTGCACATGTTTGCACGTGCACTTTATATAGGTATAGGTATATGTAGGTTTTTTTATATAGGTATTTTATTTCGTTGTGTTGTCTCATGTGGTCCTGTGTTGGTCCTTTGTTGTTTTTATGTAGCACCATGGTCCTGGAGGAACGTTGTCTCGTTTTACCACTTGACTTGAATTGACATGTATATTTGAGCAATAAATCCATCAAAACAGGACAATCATGACCAATAATCACAGGGTATGGCAATTTTGGACTAGTCTTACTTTTGTTAAATAGGACTGCCCATTAACCCATAAAAACACCTCAGCAGTTGGATAAGATTGTTTTTCCTCATGAATACATTTGACCATGGCAGGGAAATACATTTTTGTGAAGCATTCAGATACAAGATAGGTTTCTACCAAGGTCTGTGTGCAACCTATGTCTACCATAGCAACTACCTTCTGACCATTTAATTCCACAGGAATTGTAACATCACTTGGCATAGGAATAATACTAGGCTCAGGCTTTACAAACGAGGAACATAACAAACATTAGTGAGCTTTTTAGTCTGGTTTGGACACATTGGTTTCTTATGGCCTAACTGGCAATAATATTGTTACCTTTTCGACTGGCCTTCACGCCAGGAGAGAGCCATATGATGCCTTATAATATGACCTTTGTCAGAGCTGTGGTGTAGTGGGCTGTGCATGTGCTGAAGACAAATAAGAGCTCTTGGCTCATGGTGACCAATGTTCATGTCTGATCTGGGTCATGTCCTGATTGCATTACTTGTCTCTCACCACTACTTTCCTCTCTAAAATGTACTTTCTTATAAATAAAGTCAAAATAACATTACAATTATGTGTAGGTTAGCATCTCACCAGGTTGTTTCATAAGAGTTTGTATTGACTTAATATGTGTCTATTTTTTATTTTTTTTTCAAAGATAATAACCATGAGATACAAGGCAAGTCTCTTGGCCGTCCTTGCATAAGTCCTTTTCTCACTCTCATTCTCATTCAGACACAGAAAAACTGTTTACTCATCTCTGCCTGATGTGGAGGTGTCCCATAAATGGGTTATTCTGGATCTCTGCTGTGTGTCTTCTTTTCTGTTTGGATTAAGGTGAGAAGGCAGGCTGCCCGGCCAATCAGAGCGCACACTGACACCCAGAAGGCATATGACACCACTTCTGTCACTGCGAGTATGTGTCCCAGCAGTGCGCACACACACTTTTTTTCATTTGACACACAAAGACAGCTTTTTCTTCCAGCTAAAGCACCTCTGCTACACTTTGGACAGACAGAGAATTTAAACTATTGGCATGTCAGGCAGTGGTCTACAAAGCAGGTTTTACTCTAGACAGACTGGGGGCTTAACAAGGGGTCTGTTAAGAGACATGCTGATGTAGAGTATCAGGCAGGCATCAGGTGGTCCAGCAACCCCTGTTAATCATATTACTTTCTCCTGCAGAGCAAATGCTGGGACATCCGTTAGCATGCTGATAACTAATGTGCTCTGACAGGGCTAGTCTTTGTGTCTACATATAGAGAGTGGCGATGGAAGTGCTTCCACTTCGTGATTCACTTCGCTCCTGCAAGTCTTCAATCTACCTCAACTAGATTTATGCTACACTAGCAACATCAAGGTCATGGGTTTGATTACCAGGGAACATCTATACTGATAAAGTATATACCCCTAAATACACTGTAAATTGCTGTCCAGCTGCCAGATTAACAAAATGTAATTTATACTATTGTGAGAGGTGGAAAAAAGTGTGAGATCCATCTGAAAACAAAAATACAAATTTAAAGGACACATGAATCCTGATTGCCATCACTAGATGCTTTTCCTCTCTTTATCCTGCACCTCGGTCACTCTCTTGCTCTACCTGTATAACTGGTGAAAGTCTTGTGTGCAGTTCCGAGCAACATAGCAGTCATGACAGTGACGAGACATATATCAATTACAATAAACTTCAGATTTACACAACACAATTTACATACCAAATGTACACATAATTACACAACACAATAATAATATTCAATGTACAGTAAACAATACACACAATATAGAATACACATACAATAAAAAAAAATAAAAAAATAAGATATATGTAGTAGTTGTATTGAGGGGAATATATTTGACAGTCCAGTGTGAGATAATAAGATGAAGATTAAGAAGATTAATAAAGTGCAGTGCTGATTATTGATCGTGAGAGATCAAGTGTTCAAAAGTCTGATTGCTTGGGGGATGTAATCGGCTGGTGCGGGTCCTGATAGCCTACTGTGATACTGCCTGCCTGATGGTAGCAGTGAGAACAGCCGATGACTCGGGTGGCTGGAGTCTCTGATGATCCTCCGAGCTTTTTTCACACACCGCCTGTTATATATGTCCTGGAGGGAGGGAAGCTCACCTCCAATGATGTTTCTGGCAGTTCGCACCACCCTTTGCAGAGCTTTGCGGTTGTGGGCAGTGCTATTGCCGTACCAGGCAGTGATGCAGCCAGTCAGGATGCTCTCTACAGTGCTGGTGTAGAACCGTGTGAGGATGTGCTGGTTCATTCCAAACTTCCTCAGCCATCTCAGGAAGAAGAGGTGCTGGTGAGCCTTCTTCACAACGGCCTCAGTGTGGATGGACCATGTGAGTTCCTCAGTGATGTGGACACAGAGGAACTTGAAACTGCTGACTCTCAGTTTCCTCATGGTATGTAATACATGGTATGTATTGGTCTCTAAATGTTTTCCACTAGACATAACATGCAACCAATTCATAGTTTTCTACAGAATCCTGTCTGAGAAAGACAATCCAGGGAGGAGATTGTGGATTTGTGCTATTAGATGTGCCACCATCCCTGGAGAGGGCAAAGAATGGCAACCATCAAAGTACACACATCTTTGCAGCGAACATTTTATCAAAGGTAAGCTCAAGTAAACACTGAGTATTTTAATTGATGTATTTTCAGTCATTATATCTTTACGTAATTGTTCAAACATGGTTAGTTTTGGTGTAGTGGCCTTGACGAGTTACGCTAACTATCGGAACCGTTTCCAGAGTCGGGAAACATTTACGTTAACAGTTAGCTAACACTAGCTAAATAATAAGTTATCTAGTTATGGGAAGGTTAATTTGCAGTCTGAAGAGCTGTTTGGGAGAAGAGAGAGAGGGTTTTCCAAGTCTGCAGAAACAATATCACAAACGTTAGCTAATTAGCACTCACCTTTGCTATGAAAATGAATCATTTCTTGTCCTTATCATCCCAAACGGCAGCATTATTGACCCATCTAGATCGAAAAACCATATACCTGTTTCTGTATGTAAACATTGTCAAAGTGGAGCTCTGGCAGGGAATTTTTTTGTGATTGAAATACTGCGACGGGTGCTGTATATGGATCGCAAGTACAAAACATGCAGTTTGTTCATATATCTTTGTTTTTCTTCTTCTGAGAGGTGATCTAAATATTCGTGGCTTGAAATAGATGGAAAATTGACAGGCCTGTGCTTTGACAGGAGTGTCCAGTGTTTGCTGCCATGTTGGAACATGTTCAAGAGCAGTGCCCAGTAATGGAGGTGGGGGCCTTGATCCGGATCCCCAACACTCCACAGACTGCACCCGGGCAGGGACATACCAAATAGCTGTGAATATTAAGGGGGTTACATACCAAGCCTTGGTGGATTCAGGTTGTAATCATTCAACCTCCATTCATCAATGCTCGGTTCAAAATGGGCCATTGGAGACAAATAATCGGGTGATGGTGAGTTGTGTGCATGGGGATATTCATGTTTATCCTATAGTGACCATCACTGCTGTATTCCGTGGACAAAAGCATAATGGTTGAGGCAGTGGTTAGTCCTCGTCTCACCCATCCACTAATTTTGGGAACTAATTGGCCAGCTTTTTGATCATTATTCAAGGGGTTATGTGTGGATGGGTCCTGTGAGAAAGTAAATCATATAGGATTTGCAAAGCGCTGGCTGGTGAGGCTGTCTGTGGTGGCTCCACGTCAGACTGACGCTGGGGAAGGGGAGGTGTCATACCCCCGCCCTTAGGGAATTCCCGGTAGGGGAATTCCGCTGGAGCAGTCATAAGATGTTATGGAAATAACATCTTATGATGTCGGGAAATGTTATTCCAGGTGGCTCACCATAATCCTATGGCAAGTCATTTGGGACAGTGGAAAACACTAAAGGCACTTTTTCACTGCACGTTATGGTTCGACTCATCTCAACTCTACTTTTCTGAGCTTACATTTCCACTGCAGTTTAGTGCCACCTAAACGTGGGTAAGATTATAGGCTGATCGCCATAGTTGCTCCACCTCTACTGCCGTGACATCATCTAAAACACGACACAAACTGAACAAGAAAAATTACTCAACCGCTAGCTGTTAGCTAATAGCTCATTGTGCTGCATAAAGCAGTTGTTGCATAGTGATTTTACACAAATGTAACAGTTAAATTGGCCTGGTTGTTTTAGAAGCAAGCTTCCAGTAGCTGGTCAAATAAATAAAGTGAAGCTTTCAAGCATAGAGTATAGATTTAACGTATAGAGTTAGCGTAACAAAATGTACCATCCTCCATCGTGGCTGAGTCCAGGGCACTCTCCCTCCCATTGCTCGCCGGTTTAGATAGCGTCCAATTGGTCGAACCACTTCCACTTTTCCTTGATAGTTCTGTAGTCACTTTTAGTTTTTTTTACTTTTCCCTACACTGTTTTTTTACTTTTCCCTACACTGTTGGTGTGCGGCCAACAGCTGAGACACTTCCTGAGAGTCTTTTTTGTTTCACTCATCGCTAACAAGTGGACCGTCTGCACCTTGTTTATTGACCATGGCGTGGTTTTGCGCATAGCCATTTCTTTTTTCACAATTCGAAAGTTGTGTGAACAAATGATACTGCTATCGCTGTTGCTAACTTTAAAACTAGCAGGTTGATCTTGCGTGTCGGAAATCCATTGGTGCTGGTAGTGACGATTCTCCCTGACCAATCAATGATCTGCAGGATTTTGACATCACATTTAGTATCGGCTCGGCTTGCTTGGAAACTCGACCGAGGTGGTACTAAAAAAGGTATCAGGTACCAGGCACTATCCACAGTGGAAAACCCCAAAAAAGCGAGTTGAGTTGTACCGTGCAGTGGAAAAGCTCCATAAGACGTCTCATGGCCTGTTTCTATTGGCCAGGCATTCACACGGATGTTCGCCAGTGGTGTGCAGAATGCCGTGAATGTCAGCTGGTGAATCCACCGGCCACTCCAAAAGCACCATTGTGCCCCCTTCTGTTGATCGAGGTTCATTTTGAGCGAATTAGCATGGACCTCGTGGGGCCATTAGAATGGAAAGCACGTGGGCATCACTTTGCCTTAGTCCTGGTGGATTATGCAACGTGACATTTGGAAGCAGTACCACTGAGCAACATCTCAGCACATAGTGTTGTGGAGGCACTCTTCAAAATTAAGTGGGGATTCCGAAAGATATCCTCACTGCTTCTGCATTACCCTGACTTCTCTCTCCCTTTTATTTTGCAGACGGACGCATCAGACAGGAGGCTGGTTGCTGTACTGTCCCAAGTGATGGAGGAGGAAGAGTGCCCAGTGCTATACATTTGTTGGACGCTCTCTATTAATACTCTGAGTAGAGCACCATAGAGAAGGAGTACTTGGCCATGAGGTGGGTGGTCGTCACTCTTTGTTGGGATGAGCATTCACCCTCTGTTCGGACCATGCAACGCTCCAGTGGCTCCACCGCATGAAGGATGCCAATGCCCGGATCACCCGTTGGTATCTGGCACCCCAGCCGTTTAAGTTCGAGGTAGTCCACAGGCCAGGGCACAGATAGCTGTGGCGGACTTCCTCTCCAGAAAGGGGTGGGGGGAGTGGGCAGGCCCAGACAGCGGTGGGGATTTGTGGAGGCAAGGACGTGGTCGACAGGAGAGAGGAAGCGGAAAGGGTTTACACGTGAGATGGATTGCTGATAATTACTGTTTCTATGTTCGCAGTGAGAGACGGGGGAATTAATAAGGGGGCCAGACCTCAGAGTAAGAGAGAGAACCCAGCTGACAAGTCATGTGTGAGTGGTCGATTGTTTATATGTGAAGCTTATCGATACGCTATGAAGCATATGTTTTTTGTTATTAATACATTTACAATTGAGTTGGAAAAACCCAGCCCCAACAAAATGCTAAAATGCTATATGCTATATGGAGGTGAAGACCATATTGATGCGAGCAGTGTCAGGAGTCTGCTGGCTAGCTGCTCTTGCACTAAAATGAATGGTTTGTTACATTTTGTTGTATTGACAGAATATAAACATCCAACGTCAGGGGCGGTGAAGCCGAGATAAACTAAAGTGCTCATTAATCATGAAAGAGGAGCGCAGCTGAGGTGCCAGAGTAATTAATATTACACATAATTATGGCTAGAATGAAACGAATGTCAATTACTTTTCTTCTACCACCATTAACATTTCTCTACACATTCTACAATTGATGTGTTTAGATGTAGAAAAATGTACACATACATACAGTAAGCTTTCTCCATAATACACATATACATGCACATACACAAAAGCCATATGTTTTCTGTGTCGCTCTGCCCCCCCACCCCTTACTGTGAAACAACAATTCTACTGTTTATAATGCCTTTTAATAAATCATTTTTATTTGTTGGCAGACTGAGTGTGACAAAGCTGTTCTAAATAAAGCTCTGTTAGCATGTCCAGATGAGTGAAGTGCTTGTACTGCCATCCACCGAAGAGGCTGTGGAGTACATTAGCGGTTCAACATAAACACAGAGTTGCTCCATCAGCTTTCTGTGTACACCACTTTCAACCAAGCCCATTATTGCCTGTGAGGGTGAGGACTAACAAGTGCTCGCTAGGCTTTTACTAACTATTTATTATTAATGGTGCTGTGAATATGCGTACACCCTAGTCACCCCTTTAATTCATAACAGTGCTGAGGAGGAAAGGTGTAGGTAGAAGATAACTGTGCATCTTGTGTGCCAAGACTGGCATATATACTCTTTTGAATGATAGTT